>NC_133124.1:166882123-167594316 GCF_048418815.1 Hemitrygon akajei
CACAGCTGCTGCACACTGTACAGTCATAACCACAATAATATCCAAGGAGGTACACCTGTTACTGAAGCGATTTGCAACTAGGAAAACCTGCACTCTCTGCATACTCCCATAACTTCTTGTTTGGTGGTTACCAATCTAACAGTAGCCTGCATCATAGTTGTGACCCCTTCAGTCTTCTATCCTTAGCCTCCCGATTGTCCTGTCAACATTCCACTGAACCTCAAATTACTTGGCTCAGTTTGTCAGGAGCTGCACCTGCATGAACTTCCCACAAATCTACTCATGATGATTCTAGACTTCTCATTTCTTGCAGGAGGAGCATTCCAAGGCCATGGCATCCATTTGCCCACAGTAAGTCATAGCACAAGGGTAAACAAAAAAATAAAAGCTTTATCTGTTCTTACCTGAAACTCACCTGTTTCTCAACCCACTTTCAAATAGAGAAAGCTATTCACCTGAACTTGCTTTTATAAGCTGAATGACAACACAATAAGCCAATTGGGGAAAAAAAAGTTGAAAAAGCTGGTGTCACTACCTCCCTCTGCTGCAACTAAAAGTAAACGAGCTCCATCCCCACATCTTACTGTAGAACCAAACGCAGATGCTGAGCCCCTGAGATTCTTACTTGTATATGGAAACATACTGTGAAATAAGTTTGCATGGGTCAACCTCCAACAGAGTCGGAATGTGTGCGAGGGACAGACCAGAAGTGTCTCCAAGTTCCAGTGCCAAAATAAAATGCCCTCAACTTACTAACCCTAACCCCGGCGTCTTAGCAATTTTGGAGAAAACTGGAACACTTGCAGGGAACCAGTGCAGTCACGTGGCAAATGTACAAACCGCTTTCACACAGCAGCATGAATTGATGATCAATCACTAATCGTTCACGCTGAAACGTACTACGCTAACTGCTACATTACCTTTCATTCCACTTAAATTAATCTCTCCCCATGTGTCCTAGTGTGCTGTTCCAAAGGCAGTCTCCATTAATATTTCTTTGCATATTACCTTTTGGTCTGTGTGATACTATTATTTATCTTTAATGTATTTTACACAGTGCACCACCCCATGAACCAAGATCGTAAGTTCAACTCCAACATAGCTGGTAACCACACCTTCTGACCTGTGGGTGATGTGAAATAAAAAATGCCAGGGAAGATTGCTTCTTTCTCTCTCCTTTAGGTTGCTCAGTGTTTATTGAGACTCCAGTGGTGTGTATCCAAATTATTAAGTAATGTAGAAAACTCACATCTGTTCCAAGGGGAACTCTTCCTTCCAGGATCATCTGTAACACTCTCTTTCTCTGATCTGTGTTCTTCAGTGCACTCAATCCAGGTAGCTCCCAAAACTGTAAATTCTCTTTTCTGTAGGATCTGAACTGTGAATTTTCAAACATACATATATTTGTATGGCACTTTCATCAAGATCATTTAAACAGTACAATAGTAACCAGCAGAATATCTGCCATTTTGTTTTGAACATAGAACAATACAGCACAGTACAGGCCATTCGGCTCACAACATTGTGCCGACCCTTATACCCTGCCTCCCATATAACCCTCCACCTTAAATTCCTCCATATACCTGTGAGTAGTCTCTTAAATTTCACTAGTGTATCTGCCTCCACCACTGACTCAGGCAGTGCATTCAAGGCACCAACCACTTTCGGGGTAAAATACCTTCCTCTAATATCCCGCTTGAACTTTCCTCCCCTTACCTTAAAGCCATGCCCTCTTGTATTGAGCAGTGGTGCCCTGGGGAAGAGGCACTGGCAGTCCACTATATCTATTCCTCTTAATATCTTGTATATCTCTCATGTCTCCTCTCATCCTCCTTCTCTCCAGAGAGTAAAGCCCTAGCTCCCTTAATCTCTGATCATAATCCATACTCTCCAAACCAGGCAGCATCCTGGTAAAGTCTCCTCTGCAGCCTTTCACATACTTCCTATAGTGAGGCAACCAGAACTCGACACAGTACTCCAAGTGTGGCCTAACCAGAGTTTTATAGAGCTGCATCGTTGCCCCACGACTCTTAAACTCTATCCCTCGACTTATGAAAGCTAACACTCCATAAGCTTTCTTAACTGCCCTATCTACTTGTGAGGCAACTTTCAGGGATCTGGAGACATGTACCCCGAGATCCCTCTGCTCCTCCACACTCCCAAGTATCCTGTCATTTACTTTGTACTCTGCCTTGGAGTTTGTCCTTCCAAAGTATACCACCTCACACTTCTCCAGTTTGAACTCCATCTGCCGCTTTTCAGCCCACTTCTGCATGCTATCAATGTCTCTCCGCAATCTTCGACAATCTTCAACTCTATCCACAACACCACCAACCTTTGTGTCACCTGAAAACTTGCCAACCCATCCTTCCACCCCCACATCCAGGACGTTAATAAAAATCATGCAAAGTAGAGGTCCCAGAACCGATCCTTCTGGGACACCACTAGTCCCAATCCTCCATTCTGAATGTACTCCCTCCACCATGACCCTCTGCTTTCTACAAGCAAGCCAATTCTGAATCCACCTGGCCAACCTTCCCTGGATCGTATGCCTTCTGACTTTCTGAATAAGTCTACCATGTTGTACAGTGTCAAATGCCTTACTAAAATCCATGTAGATCACATCCACTGCACTACCCTCATCTATATGCCTGGTCACCTCCTCAAAGAACTCTATCAGACTTGTTGGACATGATCTGCACTTCAGAAAGCCATGCTGACTGTCCCTGATCAGATCATGATTCTCTAAATGCCCATAGATCCTATCTCTAGGAATCTTTACCAACAGCTTTCCCACCACAGACCCCTGTGCAAAACCGCTAGTCATCAGCAACCTAGCAGAGAAGGCTCCTTTCATTCTCACTCTGTCTCCTACCAATCAGCCACTGTTTTATCCATGCTAGAATCTTTCCTGTAAAACCATGGCTTGTTAAGCAGCCTAATTTGTGGCACCTTGTCAAAGGGTTCTGAAAACATCAACCGATTCTCCTTTGTCTCTCCTGCTTGTTATTTCTTCAAAGAATTCAACAGATTTGTCAGGCAAGATTTTACCCTCAGGAAACCATGACGATTACAGCCTATTTTATCATGTGCCTCCAAGTAGCATGAGACCTCATCCTTAATAAGGGTCTCCAACATTTTCCCAACCTCTGAGGTCAGTCTAACTGATTTATGAGTTTCCTTTCTACTGAAGAGTGGAACAACATTTGCAAGTTTCCAATCTCTTGAAACCATTCCAGGAGAGAGTGATTCTTAAAAGAGCATTACTAATGCTATTTTGATTTATTCAGCTAGCTCTTTCAGAACTCTGGGGTGTAAACCATCTGGTTCAGATGACTTATCTACCTTCAGACCTTTCAGTTTCCCAAGAGCCTTCTCACTAGTCATGACAACCTCACACCTGGAACTTCCACCATACTGATCATGTTTTTGACAGTGAAGATTGATGCAAAATATTTATTCAATTCTTTAGCCACTTAGTTGTCCCCCATTACTAACTCTCCAATAGAGTTTTCCAGCGGTCTGATGTCCACTCTGGTCTCTTTTTTAATCTTCCAGCTCCCATTGTAATTTGTTAGTCACATCCTCGCTATTGCTTGGGGTCTGTACACAACACCCGTCAGAGTCTTTTTACTCATGCAGTTCCTTAGCTCTATCTACAAAGATTCAACACCCACTGAACCTATGTCACCTCTTTCTAATAATTTGATGTCATTGTTTTACCAATAGAGCAAAGCCGCGACCACCCCTTCTGCCTTCATGTCCGGCCTTTCCATCCAATTCAGTATCCTTGGACATTAACCTCCCATCAATAATCTTCTTTCAGTCATGATTCTGTGATGCCTACAGCATCATATCTGCCGATCTGCAACTGTTTACAGCTCCATTCCGGCCCAGTAACCGAGAGACCGAGAATTCACTTCGCATCGCAGTGACTGAGACCTGGAGTTTATTTAAAAATCTATCAGTGATCACGGAAATCAGTGAGAGTGATTTTCAGATGTTGCTTGCTGTAAACATGAAACTCTTCCAGTTCTGTCCATTAATGAATGAAACCTGCTGTCCTCACACAGTCAGGGTCCAAATGAATCCCAGCAGCTTCACTGATATTAGGGACTTGTATTTAACTGGCCCTTTTCCTACCATCAGAACCTCGCCGGGTGCTTTGCGGCCAATAGGTAGAGTGAGGTTTATTGTATGTGAACTACTTCTTATGTGAACATTAGGGTACACCAGGGAGATAGAGAGTGGGAAATAAATACAACGATATATATTGCTCGTTTGTTTCAATTAAAATAACGGCAGTGCGTATACCTGCTTTGATCGAGACCCGGAATTGTCTCTGGTCAGGACCTGGGTTATGGTTCTACTATCCGCAGACAGAGCACCGAGGAATGTGTTGATGACAGATGTTGTTCCAGACCCCTCCGTGCCGAACAACAAGATGTTTATACAGTCTGCACGGCCCACGGGAGGGTTGTATTTACACAGGTCACTCCTAAGCGTCTTCAGAGTCCTGTTAAAGTACAGGAAGGGAAAGTTTAGCTACTTGGAAAAAAAAACAGGTTAACGAAATGATCATATTTCACTCAGTCTGGTTGGGAAAACATACCCTGCTTAAAGGAACCCACCTAAGGTCCATTTTTGGGCAGTGAAAGCAATCCTCCTTTGAGAACTCTGAAATTGAAAGTAAAAGAAGTAAGGTGCACATTTCATCATGGCAGAACAGGGCAGACCAACAGAAATAAGATTAACCAGAAAATAAATAAATGAAACGATTGAGAAAGGAACAGGCAGAATAGAATTGGAATCTTGTACATGGGAATTAATGAAGTATGGCCAGTCAAAGAGCAATAATGATAACATGTAGACGTAACACAAGGATACAAACTTCCATCTTCATACAATCTGCTTGTGTGCATAAAAATCAGGCTAAATGGTTTGACTTGGAACAGATAAGGCAGAGCAAAACCGTATACAAATGAGACGAAAAGGATCGCGGTAGAAATGTTTACCATGGCACTATGTAACACATGGCGCAGCGTAACCTGCTCCCAAACCCGGAAAACTGCAGTACTTGAATGAAAAAGGCATGCCGGGGGTAGAAACGGTCATCGTCTAAATATGAGAAAGTTCTTATCTAGTGTAGCTTTAGTATGGGAGCCAGACAACCTGCAAAAGGCAGAGCTAACCTATCTTGCAGCCAAGAGATCATATCAAATTTCTCCAGCCCGACTAATTCTGGTTCTGTACTGGGGTAATGAACTGCAACAGGGGCGAGTGGATCCCTAAATTTCCTCATTATTATTAATGACAGTGTCCTTCGAATGATGCTGAAGAAAAGGATGGAACATTTACAACCACAGTAATTGCCAAACTGAATATCAATCTTTGCAGAAGCCAGTCGTCATACCAGCTTATTTTCTCCACGTGATATCATGAAATTTCCAAGACCACTACATGTGCCAAAGGTCATGGGGCTGGGTAATATCCCAGTTGTAGAATTGAGGGCTGTTCTTCGGTACCAACTGTGCACCTAGCCCAAAACTTCGACTGCTTATTCATTTCCATAGACATGCTTAGTTGCTCTGGCATTTTGTGTCTGTTTTGTTTCAGGCATCTGCAAACTTTCTCATGTTTATGGATTTCCACTCATTCAGTCTAGTCTCAAGATGGTGTAAGCTGTTATGCACAGAGCTAACAAGCACTGTTTTTGCATCGATAATCCACTCATTGATGCCCAGTTTGGAACCCGCCAGGACAACAATCATATTTGCTCAGAGCCTCGCCCCGAGTATCAACCGAAGTTCCGTGAGAATAACTGCAATCAGCATGAATACAATTTAATCCAGCGTGCAGTCCTAGTAAGACTGGTCAAGGTCGACAGTGAGGGCATTCGCTGATGATTGCACCATGAAGCATGTCCATGCATAACTCAGCAAATAAAACAGTGCTTGGGTGCATGCAACAAGATGAGGTATGAGATGATAAGTAACATTTGTAGCACAAAAGCTGAACAAATGCCAGAATGATAATCTCCAGTGACAGAATCCAAGCATCTATCCTTGGCATTCATAGTATTCCCTTCACGTTCAGCTTGGTTGAACAATGCATCTTCTTGAAGGTGATTGTGAATGGAGGATGCGTGCTGGACTTGCCAGCATTGGCCCGAGCCTCCACCAGACCAGCCACAGAAACACGGTGGCATCAAAATCAGATCAGAGACTGGCTATCTTGCAAATACCTGCTTACCTCCTAACACATCATCACTTTTTCCAACCTACAAATCACAAGTTCGATACTTTCCATTGTTTGGCTGAAAGCAGCTCCAACGAACCTTGAGATACTCGACGCTGCCCAGATCCAGCCTGCTAGATCGGCACCCAATCTACACCCACCCCACCACTGCCCAAACACACCCTTTCTCTTTCCACCAATCATGTCCGGTGGCTGCAGTGCGCATCGTCTACAGAACACACTGCAGTAACTTGCCTGAGCTACTCTAATAGCCCCTCCTGAATCCTGAAATCCTCCACTAAGAAGGATGAGGGCAACTAGAGAACTCTGCAGGTTGAGGCTGCTGTGTATTGGCTATAGCTCAGCGGTCAACACAATCATAACCTCAGTTCCAACTAGCATCCTCCCAAGCCGGAGCCTTTGATGCTCCTTCTGCAGCTTCCTCATCGGGAACCATCATCCGCATGGACGGGAAATAGGATCTCGACCTCGCAGACCATCAGCACGGTGCACCCCAGTAATGCGTGTTTAGCCCACAGCTCTACTTTCTTTATACCACAACTGTGTAGCCAGGCACAACTCAAACACCTTCTATAAATTTGCCGACGAAACAACTATTGTTGGCAGAATTTCAGAGGGTGACAAGGGGCGAGATAGATAAGCTGGCTGAGTGCTCACGACGTCAGTAATAACAGCAAAAAAGTATGTAGACTTGAGGAAGGGTAAGTCAAGGAACCCATACAACAGTCCTGATCGAGAGAGAAGAGGAAAAGGTGAGCAGTTTCAAATTCCTTTGTGTCAACATCTCTGAGGAACTATACTGTGCCTAGCATATTAAATGAATAACAAGGAAGGCAGGAGAGGGGCAAGGTTTTATAAGGAATTTGAGGAGAATCTGTATATCACCATAGACCCTTGCAAATTTCTACAGATATATAGTGCAGAGCATTTTAAGTGGTTGTATCACCTTCCGGTATGGAGGTCCCATTCTATAGGATCAGAAAACACTGCAAAAAATTGTAAAGAGCCAGCTCGATCATGGGCACTGGCCTCCCCAGAATCCAGAACACCTACATATGGCAATGCCTGAAAAAGGCTGCCTCCATCATTAAGTACCTCATTCACCCAGGACATGCCTCTTATCATTGCAACCATCAAGGAGGAGGTACAAAACCCTGAAGACACAAACGCAAAGTTTCAAAATCAGCTTTTCCCCTCCGCCATCGGATTTCTGAATTGACAATGGACCTGTGAACGTTATCAATATTTTCACCCTTTCTGCATTGCTTAATATCTATATATATGGTAATTAATTGTTTTATTACTAAGTATTGTAATGCACCGCTGTCATAAAACAACAAATTTGACAACATAGGCCAGTGATGTTAAAACTGATTCTAATTCCGGTTCCCCCCTCCGCTGTCAACTTCCCCACATGGACCGCAGGGTTCGAAGGGCTGATGATCGATGGGTGATAAGTACTGGTCTGGTAAATGAGACCCAGATCCTGAGCTGCGAATAGTCAAAATGAAACTTCCCGTCACGGACATAAATAAGGGGTGACAATGTACAAGAATTATCACCCTTCACCCTGCCTTTTTACTTTCACTTGTATATTCTGCTCTGCCTGGAAGAAACTGCGCAAGATTACGCAGACTTTATAACATCGGTGATGCATTACACAGAGATTCACATCCCCAAAAAATCCATTATTTCACCCTGGAGAAGGCGTTCCCTCTGTTCTTGCCAACCGCCCATCCTACCAAGACTAGCACGTTTCTTTTTCAGTTTTGACGAACGGTCTTCGACTTTATCCGTTACTTCTTTCTCTGCCCACACATCTTGCCAGGCCTGCCGAGCACCTGCAGCATTTTTGTAGAAATTTTCGTATTCCATGAATCTCTGTCCTCACTTTCAGTAACTGTCCACACAACATAAGGCCTTTCAAAGTGCAGACACTGACCAGATTCAGTATGTTGCAGTAATATTTTGTGTTGGGCTGGGATTTCCTGGAGCTATGGGCAGTTCACAATGGGATTCCCCTTTGATACTGCAGAAAGACGACCAAATACATTACAAATTGGCGCTCCAGCCACCTCACAACAATCCCCACCCACTCCAGGCCCAGAACACAGAGGAGTGCAGGGCAACTCAGGGGCAGTAGTCTGGTTCCTGTTCTGAAGTAGGCATTAGTTTCTCTGCAGCTCAAAGGGGAACAGCTCCCTCATTATCCAAGGATTCGAGTTTAAATCCCATTTCAGGAAATAATCGAGTTTACTACCATTGAACGTTGAATGAGGAGTGTAGTGTCAGATTCATAGAGGACCATCCACCCGAACTGCACAGTCTCCCTCTTGCTCTAAGTGCCTTAACCTGAGTTGCTGAGGGGACTAAATCTGTTTTTGATACCGCCATCGCCAGTACCACGCAAGAACACAACTATTTCATCACAGAAGGGAAAGAGAGGCCAGGGGAAATTTCACATGTCAGTCAGTGACACTGTGTTCAACTCCGAGTCACTTTAGAACTGTTTAAGGTAATGAATGAGTAAACATAGAGCCCCTACTGCCTCCACTCAAGGAATTTGCATCTCCGTTATTGGCATGTTCCTGAAGCATGACATTGTATTGTAAAACAAAGAACAAGAATGTTCCCGGGAGAACAAGGCAGATATGTTCTTGATAGGGTTGGGCCACAGCAAAAGGTGCGTTCTGTTAATGGGGATTTCTACCGATGCAGATCAATGCGGCGAATGGAGACAGCAAAGCTGACATTCAATTCCTTTGTTAGGATATACTATTTAAGGGATAACACAACGGAAGAAGATAAGAGTTTACAACCCAAGTGTGCAACAGGCACAGATAGAAAGAAATGATGGGCCCAAAGGAGAAACGTTGGAAAGATAGGGAAGAGGGGAACAGGAATGGCGAGTGTTGTTTAGGCTACAGGGATACTAAGAGTAATAGCGAAAAAAAAGGTCATTCGATCCACTCCATCCATGTTGAACAAGGTATCCGTATAAACTAATTCAGCGTTGGTGTATTTGACTCATAATCCTTTAAAACGTGCCTGTCCAAGTGACGGTGCTGTGTTTCCACTATCTGATAGCTCACGCTATAAGTGAACTATCATATGTGGAAGAATTCGTCCCATCGGGTCCCTTTTAAATCTACCCGTTTCATTACTGAGACAGTACCTGAGGAGGAAGGTAAAACTGCGCAGGCGCGGGTGACGTCAGCAGCGAGTGCGGGGTTTAAAAAGAGGCCTACTTTTAGGAGCTGGCAGTGTCGATGCGGGCAGCGGAGTGCTGGGCTTTGGCGCAAGGGGACTTCGGTGAGAGGAAATCAGTGAGCCTGAGTACGTGCTTGCTGAGGTAAAAAAGGTAAGGTCAGTAGGTACTTTTTCCATTGATTCTGACGAATCTGGGATCAGGTAATGGGGGAGACAGTTAGAGCAGTGGTGTGCTCCGTATGCAGTATGTGGGAGGTCAGGGTCAACACAGTTGTCCCTGATGACTACACCTGCAATAGGTGCATCCAGCTGCAGCTCCTATCAGACCGAGTTTTGGAATTGGAGCAGGAGCTGGATGAACTACGGATCATTCGGGAGGTAGAGGCAGAGATAGATAAGAGTTATCGGGAGGTAGTCACACCAAAAAGACAGGAGGTAGACAAATGGGTGATAGTCAAGAGAGGCAGGGGGAGCAGACAGAGAGAGCAGAGCATCCCTGTGGCCGTTCCCGTCAACAATAAGTATACCGTTTTGAATACTGTTGGTAGGGATGACCTACCAGGAACAAATTGCAGTGGTCCTGTCTCTGGCACTGAGGCTGGACCCGCGACTAGGAAGGGGAGGAGGGAAGAGGAGAGCGGTGGTGATAGGGGATTCTATAGTCGGGGGCAGATAGGAGATTTTGTGGGGAAGATCAGGAGTCTCGGATGGTATGTTGCCTCCCTGGTGCCGGGGTCTGGGACATCTCAGATCGGGTGCAGGTTATTCTCAAGAGGGAGGGCAAGAATCCAGATGTTGTGGTCCATGTAGGGACCAACAACATGAGTAGGATGAGTGAGGGGGTCCTGCGTAGTGAGTTCAGGGAGTTAGGTGCGAAGCTGAAGGGCAGGACCTCCAGGGTAACAATCTCAGGATTGCTACCTGTGCCACGTGCGAGTGAGGCAAGGAACAGAAGGATTATATGGATTAATATGTGGCTGAGAGGATGGTGCAGGAGGGAGGGCTTCAGGTTTTTATATAATTGGGCTTTGTTCCAGGGAAGGTGGGATCTGTTCCAACGGGATAGTTTACACCTGAACTGGAGCGGTACTAACATTCTTGCAGGAAAGTTTGCTAGTGCTTCTCGGGGGGGGGCGGGGGGTTTAAACTAAATTTGCAGGGGGCAGGGATCCAGAATGCGAGAGAGGATAGCGAATAAAGGACAGGTGGGGACTACACGGTTCCGGAATATTCAAGTGTGTAGTAGAGAAAGGTGAGGTGGAACAAGTGATAAGGAGGACACATGTACAGAGGGATGGTCTGACGGAACATGGAGTTAAATGTGCAGAAAGAATAAGTAAATTTAGGAAGGACAACAAAATTCAAGGGGCATATAGCCTGATGGGAGTTCGGGGAGCTGGGTTAAGCACAATAGACAGCGATTTAGGCAGCGAGAGGAGAAATGGGCTAAAAATTCTATATCTGAATGCACGATGTGTCAGAAATAAGGCGGATGAAGCTCAGGTGCGAATGGGTAACTATGATGTTGTTGGGATAATGGAGACATGGCTGCAGGGAGATCAGACCTGGGAAATGAATGTACAAGGGTATACGTGCTATCGTAGGGACAGAAATGTGGGCAGAGGGGGTGGGGTGGCCCTGTTGGTGAGGAATGAGATTCAGTCCTTTGCAAAGGGGGACATAGGATCAGGAGAAGTAGAGTCTGTGTGGATAGAACTGAGGAACAGTAAGGGCAAAAGGATCCTAATGGGTGTTGTCTACAAGCCACCAAACAGTAGCATGGATATTGGGTGCAAGTTGATTAGGGAGTTAACATTGGCATGTGGCAAAGGTAATGTCGCAGAAGTTATGGGGGATTTCAACATGCAGGTGAACTGGGAGAATCAGGTTGGTACTGGACCCCAGGATAGGGAGTTTGTAGAGTGCCTACGGGATGCATTCTTGGAACAGCTTGTACGAGAGCCGACCAGGGACAAGGCAATTCTGGATTTAGGGTTGTGTAATGAACAGGATTTGATAAGCGATCTTGAAGTAAAGGAGCCATTAGGAGGTAGTGACCATAATATGATAAGTTTTTATCTGCAATTTGAGAAGGATAAGGGCAGATGGGAGGCATCAGTGTTGCTGCTGAACAAAGGAGATTATGGAGCCATGAGGGAGGAGCTGGCCAAAGTTAACTGGACAGATATCCTAACAGAAAAGACAGTGGAACAGCAATGACAGGTATTCTTGGGAATAATGCACAAGGTGCAAAATCAGTTCATCCCCGGAGAAGGAAGGATTCAAAGGGGGGAAAGGGGCCACAGTGGTTGACAAAGGAAGTCAGAGATTGCATAGCATTCAAAAAAAGGAAATATGACAAAGCTAATGTGAGTGGAAGGACAGATGATTGGGAAATTTTTAAGGAACAACAGAACTTAACTAAAAAGGTAATATGGGGACAAAAAATGAGGTACGAACGCAAGCTAGCCAGGAATATAAAGGAGGATAGCAAAAGCTTTTTTAGGTGTGTGAAGAGAAAGAAGATAGTTAAGAATAATGTTGGGCTCTTGAAGAATGAATTGAGTGAAATTGTTATGGGAAACAGAGAAATGGCAGAAGAATTTAATAAGTACTTTAGATCTGTCTTCACTAGGGAAGACACAAGCAATCTCCCAGATGTATGGATGGGTCAAGGACATAGGGTAACAGAGGAAATGAAACAGATTGACATTAGGAATGAAACAGTGATGAGTAAACTGATGGGACTGAAGGCTGACAAATCCCCAGGTCCAGATGGTCTGCATCCTAGGGTACTAAAGGAGGTGGCCCTGGAAATTGCAGATGCATTGGTAATTATTTTCCAATGTTCCTTAGATTCAGGATCAGTTCCTGAGGATTGGAGAATGGCTAATGTTATCCCACTTTTTAAGAAAGGAGGGAGGGAGAAAACAGAGAACTATCGTCCTGTCAGCCTAACATCAGTAGTGGGGAAGATGCTAGAGTCCATTATTAAAGATGAAATAGTGGCATATCTAGATAGCAGTGATAGGATTGGGCCGAGCCAGCATGGATTTACCAAGGGGAAATCATGCTTGACTAATCTATTGGAGTTTTTCGAGGATGTAACCAGGAAGTTAGACAAGGGAGATCCAGGGGATGTAGTGTACCTTGATTTTCAGAAGGCATTTGATAAGGTCCCACATAGGAGATTGGTGGGTAAAATCAGAGCTCATGGCATTGGGGGGAAGATATTGACATGGATAGAAAACTGGTTGGCAAATAGAAAGCAAATGGTAACGGTGAATGGGTGTTTCTCAGAATGGCAGGTGGTGACTAGTGGGGTGCCACAGGGCTCATTATTGGGTCCACAGCTGTTTACGATTTACATCAACGATTTAGATGACGGCCTTGAGAATAACATCAGCAAGTTTGCTGATGACACTAAGCTGGGTGGTAGTGTGACATGTGATGAGGATGTTAGAATTCAGGGTGACTTGGATAGGCTGGGTGAGTGGGCAAATACTTGGCAGATGACGTTTAATGTGAATAAGTGTGAGGTTATCCACTTTGGGAGTAAGAACAGGAAGGCAGATTATTATCTGAATGGTTTAGAGTTAGGTAAGGGAGAAATACAAAGAGATCTAGGAGTCCTTGTTCATCAGTCACTGCAGGTGAATGAGCAAGTGCAGCAGGCAGTGAAGAAGGCTAATGGAATGATGGCCTTTATTACAAAGGGAATTGAGTACAAGAGCAAGGAAATCCTTTTGCATTTGTACGGGGCCCTGGTGAGACCACACCTGGAGTATTCTGTACAGTTTTGGTCTCCAGGGTTAAGGAAGGACATCCTGGCAATAGAGTAAGTGCAGTGTAGATTCACGAGGTTAATTTCTGGGATGTCCGAACTGTCTTACGCAGAGAGGTTAGAGAGACTGGGCTTGTACATGCTGGAATTAAGGAGATTGAAATGGGATCTGATTGCAACATATAAGATTATTAAGGGATTGGACAAGATAGAGGCAGGAAATATGTTCCAGATGCTGGGAGAGTCCAGTACCAGAGGGCATGGTTTGAGAATAAGGGGTAGGTCATTTAAGACAGAGTTAAGGAAAAACTTCTTCTCCCAGAGAGTTGTGGGGGTCTGGAATGCACTGCCTCGGAAGGTAGTGGAGGCCAATTCTCTGGATGCTTTCAAGAAGGAGCTAGATAGGTATCTTATGGATAGGGGAATCAAGGGATATGGGGACAAGGCAGGAACCGGGTATTGATAGTAGATGATCAGCCATGATCTCAGAATGGCGCTGCAGGCTCGAGGGGCCGAATGGTCTACTTCTGCACCTATTGTCTATTGTCTATAAAACTTTTCCATCCAGACTTTGATTCCCTTTCTCAATGTAAAGGAACTCTTTGCATTCACCCCATCTATGTGTTTGATAATTTGTAAAGCAAGGTCACCCCACAGTCTTTTCTGCTCTGAGGAATGAAGCCTTAAACTGCTCAACCTTTCCCTTTTCTTTACAAAACTATAAAAGTTTATTTACAACACATATACACTAAAGGACAATCAGTATTTACAAAGACAGTAAATATACTCAAATTAAAATATTATTACTGGCGTCAATAAAACAGTCTATACCGCTGGGGGGGTGCGTGTGTTCGCGGACACTGCTCCCGGAAGTCCCCTAATATGTCCGCCGCGATAGCGTTCTCCGTCTCCAAGGACAGCCCGGCACGGACGTATCCTCGGAAAGGGGGAAGGCAGTTGGCCCAGGCAACGCACTCCAACTTCCGCCGCCTGGACCCATAAATAGCCATCTTGGCCAGGCCCAGGACCAAGGCCACCAAGAGATCCCTCTTTCGCCCCGCCCCCTTCCAAACTGGGTGCCCGTACCTGAGGAGTGCCAGAACCACAGCCACAGCTCTCTGAGGAACTAAAAGAGCGGCTACAACCTCTCACATTCCGTGTTTGCGTGGTACACCGACTCCTCCCGCCCACAGAATGGACAGCTGGACAGGCTGTCAGTGAACCTGCTCAAGAATCAGTTGTACAGTACAGCCCGATGCAACACCTTCCACCCCAGGTCCCCAATGTACAATGGAAGCACCCCTGCTTGAAGAGACTTCCTCTGCTGCCAGACGGTAACACGGACTGCCAAGGCGAGTCCGGTAGGCAGACGCAGACAAGGAAGTGAAAGGTGTTCAGGAGCAGCCCGTACGAGAAACGCTTCGGAGCGTCATGGAACGCAACCCCACGTGTCGGCTCACGTTGTCCGGGACCCTCTCCCTCGTGGTCTCCCGAGGCCTGAGTCCGTTGAGCACATCGTTGGTGGTGCAGTCGGAATCCCTCCACTACCCCACGTCTTCCCGACACCCACCGTAATAGGGTCGGGACCAGAGACCACCGCCCCCCCCACCCCCCCCAACCTTCAGCAGCCAGAACACCGTTCCCCAACAGCTCAGGAGTACCGTGCCCGGATGAAAGCAGACCCCATACCCTCTACCGTTCCCGGTGGAACTCAGAGCGGCACGGCTGACGCCGTCCCAAACCTTTCCTGTAGCAGGCCCTCGTGTCCTGGCAACTTCCTTGTAAATACTTATGCGCTCCTTTTAACTTCACTGCATTTTCAACAGGATTATCCAACGTTCACAAAATATCTCATATGTCACCTGACGGACTTTTTGTAAAATTGCAAGATAGGTATATAGGCCAGAAGGCATTACAGAGAAGGGAATGGCAACAGACGGTAAAAAGATATGCAATGGTTGGAGGACATGAAACACGGGAAAGGTAGGAGGCAGAGGAGTATAGAAACGGAGAGATGGTGTAGGCAGAGCGATTTAGGAGCCGGTGGGGGGGGGGGGGGGTGTGGTGGAGAGCACGCCTATAGCATGATATATCGATCCTAAAAGAGATAGTAAGAACCCGACTAACGTCCCTTAGTCTCCCCTCCACTCCCTAGAAGCTGTAGGACCGCTGCTGAGAAGCCACAGTTGAGCTCAGAGGGACTGGCTTTAGGATGTACAGTGAAGGGTCATTCCAGCCTAACCTCCGCAATTCTGATTTCTCACTATAACTTTGAGAGTCCTTCTGAGTCCTGCTCTTCTTCACCTTGTCGCAGTCCATGCCCCATAGGAAAAGGGGAAATGAGTCCTTCGCTCGGTCTTGACCGGATCTCACTTCTCTGTAGCATCTTCCAGGGCCCTATTGACGACACATACATGATGCACCATCAATAACTCTCGGAGACTGAGGGGGGAACAGTGCCTCCACACGCCTTTATACAGGGGTGTGTGGGAGGAGCCACTGGAGCAGTCAGCAGAGGGGCTTGTCCAGACAGGTATACATAGTTTACCACAACACGTCAGCCACAAACTTTAAGATTGGGAATTAGTGACAAACTGACATCAGCCCATGTAGGAGCCCAGCGGTCTCCGGTTCTGTCAATATCCCACTATTCCCGCCCTGGAGACATTGGATGCGTGGATGACTTTCCACGCGGGAATTTTACAACACTCTGTGACGTGCGGCTAGGGAGAGTGGATTGTACCCACCATAGCGGTTAACTTGGCTGGATATCGCCCTGTTGCTCTGGTGAGCGGATGATCGCTGGGGACTCCACTTGCAACCGGTGTCTGCCCAAAGTATGCGGAAACATTTTGTTCCTTCATGGAATAACTCCGAATCAATCATTTCATTTTTTGCTGTATTCGGAGATCCATAGAAAATCATTTCCAACAGAATCACAACACAAATATCTTCCTTCCGTGCTCTATTATATCCTGAAATACAGAGTAACAGAGTGATCTTGGTGAGGCTGTGGGAGGGGCATATGTCCCACCCACTGCAGGAACCCGCGGGGTACATCAGTCATGGGCTCAGCATCTTCCACCTTTGTCCTAAATTTCTTCCCTAACGCGTGACCGAGTGGTGTACGGGCGATGCTGTCCTTCCACCTCTACTACTGGAACTCAGGAGGCGAAGCACTGTCAGAGGCACCGTTTCTACTCATAAACTTTCAGTCCATTCCCTATGTCGCCTCTCAGGTACACATAAAAATTGCACACCGAGCAAGGGGCCTCACCCGTGCCTCTGTGCCTCTGACTGTATTGCAGCGGGATCCCTAGTTGACTGACTCACTGATGTTTCTGGCAGCTTGCTGTGCACCAAAGCACACCTCCCATCACAGTTAAGTACTGTAGAGTTTAGCGTTAAATAGGGCAGCATGTTGCAAGAACTGGGAAGACGCTAACTCGATGCAGACCCTTCCTCTTAAATGAACAAATCCCCGGGATCATACCTACTCAGGATTATTTAGGAGGAAAGACGCAACAGTCAACAGAAATCCTCAAAGGTGACGAGGACTAGAGATAAATTCTACAGGTAATGACATGGACTGGCAGACAGCGAGAGTATTTCGGATTCAGATTCAGTTTATTGTCATTCAATAAACCACAAATACAATGCAGTTAAAAAGTGAGACGATGTTCTCCGGAATGATCGACTGGAGGGTACCCGGAGACAGGAAGGGGTATCGGTCTGGAAGGACTCACGAAGCTGTGGATGGATGAAGGGCCGGAGCAGGTTCAAGGTGGTTATACGGTTCGGAAGGGAATGAAAAACTAACATAAGTACGTGGGGCACCGTTGATACGGGAGAAAGTGTGGAGCCCGACTCAGGCATGCAACAGAATCCACTCCTTCGAACTGGAGGGGCCTCTGCCGAAAATGATTTACCTGTGACCCAGTGAAGGGCATTTCGAAGATCTTCAACTTCACGAGACACTTTGTAGACAAACAGAATACAGGGAAAATCAGTCCCTTCACGCTGAGAGATGCCAAGATCTTTCACAATCTCCGTATGAATATCTCCACGACCGTAGCATTGCACTGTAAAACACAGAACCTCTGCTCACTCAGCCCGCCTCACATGAGAGACATTTCACCCAGGGAGATTCTCAGTAACGGAAGTAAAGTGCGTTGTATTCATTATTCCTCTGAACTCAGATGGACACCCACCGGCACGCGTTAATAGTCCGTGGCAGAGATGGAGGCTGAGTGATCTTAGTGACTGGAGGTTACCCGGAGAAAGGGAAGGGTATCGGTCGGGAAGGACTGTCGAAACTGGATGGGTGAAGGACCGGAGCAGGTTCAAGGTGGTTATACGGTTCTGAAGGGAATGAAAAACTAACATAAGTACGTGAGGCACCGATGATACAGGAGAAAGTGTGGAGCCTGACTCAGGCATGCCACAGAATCCCCTCCTTGGAGGGGATTCTGCTGAGAAGCCAAAGCTCAGCTCCTGGCTACGGCATCGGGAGACAGCGGCCTGTACACTGAGGAAACATTGCACCCAGCCCCACTTCCACAGCCCTCTTATCTCACCATTACACTGAAGATTCTCCGAGCTCCGCACGTTCTTTTCTTGGCTGCAGGTGGACGGCACAGTCAATCCCTCGCTCAGTACAGACGGGCTCTCACTGCCCTGCAGGATATTCCCCTGTCCGACTGGAGAACATGGACTTCAGTCAGAGCCTTGTTAACTGGGTATCGGTGACAAACTGACATCTGAGCCCAGGGGTGTTCCTTCTCTACTGCTGCTCTCGGTGCTGTCACTGACTGACTGGATACAGTTCCATCAGTCTACGCCCCACAAGCTATCCCCCACCCTTAACTGCCACCCCAGGAACACCTCAGACACGTCACTGATTTTACTGGTTAGAAATTTACAATGAAGTGTGATGTGCGAACAGCGAGAGAACGATTATACCCACCGGAGCAGGAACCTCCTCTGGATCTGATCCTGTCAATAAGAATCTCTCTAATCTTCTGAAGCACATCAGAACACGAATTCGTGTCGAGTCGATCCATCGTCGGTCTGTCTGCAAAATACGTGATTAGATTGCATTACGTAACACAAATTTTGTTCTTAAAGTTTGCGACGAGGTGTGGTATGCAAGCACCTTCTGTCCATGGAGTAACCTCGGTTCAGTCACCAACTCCTCTCTCGCAATCTTCCATCTGTGCGGTTCCACCTTCTAAATGGCTGAGTATCAGCTGTTAGGGCATTGCTGTAGAAGGTGTGTCTGTCCCGCCCACTGGACGGAACCACGGGTGTATCAGCTCTGTGTTCAGCACTTTCCACTTCGTACTGTGCCTACCTTCCTGTCCCATGTGTGTCTGGTGGATTTGGATGTATTTCTGCCCGTGTACCGTGTCCGTGTACCCGTGTAACGTGTCTCTAAACCCTGCTAGTTGCATTTACGTCCCCACAGGAAGAGCAGCATTGCAGTGGCACGGGTTCTCCGCCAGGACTTTCATCCCAGTCCCGAGCTCCTACTCACCATTTCAGACAGAGGAAGAATTCCCAACATGTCCCGGACTATGTTGTAATAGGGACCCCAGCTTGTTGCCTCACAGGAGTTTGAACAAGGTAACCACACGTCATCTAAACTTCAATCACAGAAAAATGGTTTAGTCTCTGTTGTGGGGCAGAGACCCTCTCATCCCAGGAATTAGTCTCATGGTTCTCCTTTCCACTCTCTCCAATGTTTCTGCAGGTTTGGCTGCTGACACTCTACTCACTGTTCTAGATGAAGTAATTGCAACATGGAGTCACAATACCAATATTTTTAAACTTTGAACCATTTGCAATAAAGAGAAATTGTTGTTTACATTCTTACATACTTGTTTGCATGTCAACTTCTTGGTGAAACACCAACATCTTTCTGAACATTACTCACGTTCATTCTCCATAGCTATCAACATCTGTCTGTTGTTTTCCCTTACCAATGTGAATACCCCTAACTCCCCCACATTACACTCTGTTTGCATGTCTTTTGCCCACTCAGTCTATGATGCCATCTTTACCCAGTTGCAGAAAAACACCTTTTTGTCTATACTGTATGTAAATTTAGAAATTTTACATACGGTTCCTTCTCAGAATCAGATTTAATATCACTTACATATGTATTGGCTGCTTTGTGGCGGTAATGCATGCAAGGAATAAAACATTGCCATAGTTATAATAAGAAATAAAATATTTACAGGTTCATTGACCATTCAGAAATCTGATGGTGAAGGGGAGGAAATTATTTATTAAATGTTGAATTAAGCCATGAACACTCACTCAATGCATGTTGTCACAGTAGACATGAGAGCTCCAGGTCACAACTGTAGCTACTGCAGCAATGTCTAGACCCCTTTTAGCTAGGGAGAAATGCTAGGGGCCAGTAACAGAAAGGTACATTGAGGGATGGAGGGTGGCAAAATTCTTATATGTGAGAAGCAAAGGGAGCTGGAAATCATAGTGCTGGATTGACTTCAGGTTAACTTGCAGGCTGAATCAATAGTAAGGAAGAGAACTTTATGTTAGTATTAAATTAAAGAGTATTGTATATATATATATATATATATATATAAAAATACAGGGATATAGCTGCATTTGGAAGAGAAAAGAGGCATTGCATCAATGTCAGTAATTCTCTTTGCAAGAGTCTCCTTCTGCAAGCCTGCTAATCTGAACATTATGAATCATTAATTTCCCCTCACAATTATTTAGCATTCCCCTTCAATGCAACTCTGCTCATCAGCTCAGCGCCACCCACCACCCAATGATGTTGAGGTCCACATTTACACCAAATTCCAGATAAAGAGATAACTATCCCCCTGAATTCTTGATTAGACATACCTTCTTCAAATCTACTCTCTGAAACACCTTCTGAATTTGATGAAATGTAATATTCACTGATAGTGTCATCTCCAAAGGTAAAAACTCCAGCAAATTTCCACAGATGGGCAGCGGACTTCGCAGAATAAATCTCTAAATTTATATTTGAAACTCTGGGGTGACTTGCCATGCATAGAACTGTGGTGTTCAGGACAGTAAGCACAGACTAACACACTCAAAAATTCTGCAGGAACTATGCAGGGCAGTTGGCATCTGCCGAGGTGAATAAACGGCTGAGACTTTCATCAGGTTTGGCTAGGAAATGGATGAAAGCCAAAATAAGAAGGTAGATAGATAGATAGATAGATACTTTATTCATCCCCATGGGGAAATTCAACTTTTTTTCCAATGTCCCATACACTTGTTATAGCAAAACTAATTACATACAATACTTAACTCAGTAAAAGATATGATAAGCATCTAAATCACTATCTCAAAAAGCATTAATAATAGCTTTTAAAAAGTTCTTAAGTCCTGGCGGTAGAATTGTAAAGCCTAATGGCATTGGGGAGTATTGGCAATGGCAATGCTCATCCTGTCTGAGGAGCATTGCATCGATAGTAACCTGTCACTGAAACTGCTTCTCTGTCTCTGGATGGTGCTATGTAGAGGATGTTCAGAGTTATCCATAATTGACCGTAGCCTACTCAGCGCCCTTCGCTCAGCTACCGATGTTAAACACTCCAGTACTTTGCCCGCGACAGAGCCCGCCTTCCTTACCAGCTTATTAAGACGTGAGGCGTCCCTCTTCTTAATGCTTCCTCCCCAACACGCCACCACAAAGAAGAGGGCGCTCTCCACAACTGACCTATAGAACATCTTCAGCATCTCACTGCAGACATTGAATGACGCCAACCTTCTTAGGAAGTACAGTCGACTCTGTGCCTTCCTGCACAAGGCATCTGTGTTGGCAGTCCAGTCTAGCTTCTCGTCTAACTGTACTCCCAGATACTCCCAGATGGGGGAAGAGGGAACATTTTGTTGTGATGTGAGATCAAAAGAGTGTTGGTTGGGGGAAGAGGAGTGAAGCCAGAAGCTGGGAACTGGTAGGGTGAGGAAATAAAGACTGAAGATAAAGGAATATAATATAAGATGTGAAGGGATTGATAAGGTGGATGCTGTTTGGATGCAACCGAGCTCCTGCCTTGGACAATTTTCTGACACCGGGGTTCGCTGTCTCAGGTTCAGCAACCAAGTCATTGGGACTGGGGTTGTGACCTTAGTTATTCTCTCACCCTACAGAGCCACAACTGCTCCGGCAACATGTAGGGAATAGATGAGACAAGACTTTCTTCACAGCTTCTCTATCACCTCCTATTAGATTCCATCTTCTTGAGCACATTACCTAGTCCACATATCCCCTACCAACTTCTAACTACTTCACCCCCTCACCAGCTCCCAGCTCACCTGATCCAACTTATCACTATCTGCGTTGGAAAACCGCTCACTCAACCAGCTTGCTACTCTGGCTTCTGCCTGTTCCTTTCCAGTCTTTTTGAAAGAAAGGAAGGACTGTTGTTCATTAACCTCCACAGATGTTTTCTGACTTGCAGATTTCCGACAGCATTTTGTGTATGTTGATCAAGCCTTTCAATATCTTCAGGATCTCTTGTGCAGGCTTGAATACCATATCTATTAAAACTTGTCTTACCTGATCGGGGAATAAAAGAATTCCACGTGAACTGGCTCGCGAAGAATGCAGAAAACACATCATCCATGGCCCAGGCAGTAAACATTGCAGATACTGCTCTAAGACAAATTCTGCAGCTCCATGCAAATCATTCTTTGTGTCATACCCTTTCTGCTTATTTCAAGTATTCTTTCTGGGAAACATGTCTGTGCAGATGCTTTCATTCGAGGATACCTGATCTATTTTGGGGAGTTGTGGACTTTGGAGGTTTTATAAGGAAGTCGTAGCTCGAACACAAAGTTTATCTCCCTAGCATCCAACCCTTTCTCTGTGACCACTTCAATCCACTAAACAACATTAACGTAATCTCCTCCCAACTAACACCATTCCATGTCTCCTTAGACACTCAGTTCTACCATTTAAAGCTCCCCTGTATTGTCAGACTCAGCCAACACACAATTTCCTTAATACCTTCTGTCCCTACACCACTTCACATCTCAAAAAACACCATTATAAAGTGTTAGGAGATAAGAGTGGAATTAGGTCATCAAACTGATGGGGTCTTTCTGTCATTCAATCATGGCTGATTTATTAGCCTCTCTCAACTCCATTCTCCTGGCTTCCTCCATCCCGCATAACCTTTGTCACACTTTCTGTGGTGATGCTGACTGGCATCTGTCAATGGACAGTGGGAGAATGGGTGATGATGATCATCATCATAATCCTGGGCAGAAGTTATGGAAATCCTGAGATGCACAGTCATCAAGATCCCTGTATCAGCCTCACCAGTGTAGTGCAAAGGAAAGCTTGTAAAGCTATGTGTTTGGCACTTGCTTGGCTGCAGGAGTCACTGGAAGGATATTGAATGACGTTCAGCCACCTTAAGGTGGATGTAGTGTACCTCGATTTTCAGAAGGCATTTGATAAGGTCCCACATAGGAGATTGGTGGGTAAAATCAAAGCTCAGGGCATCGGGGGGAAGACATTGACATGGATAGAAAACTGATTGGCAGATAGAAAGCAAAGGGTAATGGTGAATGGGTGTTTCTCGGAATGGCAGGTGGTGACTAGTGGGGTGCCACAGGGCTCGGTATTGGGACCACAGCTGTTTACGATTTACATCAACGATTTAGATGAAGGCATTGAGAATAACATCAGCAAGTTTGCTGATGATACTAAGCTGGGTGGCAGTGTGATATGTGATGAGGATGTCGGGAGTATTCAGGGTGACTTGGATAGGCTGAGTGAGTGGGCAGATACATGGCAGATGAAGTTTAATGTGAATAAGTGTGAGGTTATCCACTTTGGGAGTAAGAACAGGAAGGCAGATTATTATCTGAATGGTCTAGAGTTAGGTAAGGGAGAAATACAAAGAGGTCTAGGAGCCCTTGTTCACCAGTCACTGAAGGTGAATAAGTAAGTAAAGAAGGCTAATGGAATGTTGGCCTTTATTACAAAGGGAATTGAGTACAAGAGCAAGGAAATCCTTTTGCATTTGTACGGGGCCCTGGTGAGACCACACCTGGAGTATTGTGTACAGTTTTGGTCTCCAGGGTTAAGGAAGGACATCCTGGCTATAGAGGAAGTGCAGCGTAGATTCACGAGGTTAATTCCTGGGATGTCCGGACTGTCTTACGCAGAGAGGTTAGAGAGACTGGGCTTGTACACGCTGGAATTAAGGAGATTGAGAGGGGATCTGATTGCAACATATAAGATTATTAAGGGATTGGACAAGATAGAGGCAGGAAATATGTTCCAGATGCTGGGAGAGTCCAGTACCAGAGGCCGTGGTATGAGAATAAGGGGTAGGTCATTTAGGACAGAGTTAAGGAAAAACTTCTTCTCCCAGAGAGTTGTGGTGGTCTAGAATGCACTGCCTCGGAAGGCAGTGGAGGCCAATTCTCTGGATGCTTTCAAGAAGGAGCTAGATAGGTATGTTATTGATAGGGGAATCAAGGGATATGGGGACAAGGCAGGAACCGGGTATTGATAGTAGATGATCAGCCATGATCTCAGAATGGCGCTGCAGGCTCGAGGGGCCGAATGGTCTACTTCTGCACCTATTGTCTATTGTCCATAAAACTTTTCCGTCCAGACTTTGATTCCCTTTCTCAATGTAAAGGAACTCTTTGCATTCACCCCATCTATGTGTTTGATAATTTGTAAAGCAAGGTCACCCCACAGTATTTTCTGCTCCGAGGAATGAAGCCCTAAACTGCTCAACCTTTCCCTTTTCTTTACAAAGCTATAAAAGTTTATTTACAACACATATACACTAAAGGACAATCAGTATTTACAAAGACAGTAAATATACTCAAATTAAAATATTATTACTGGCGTCAATAAAACAGTCTATACCGCTGGGGGGGTGCGTGTGTTCGCGGACACTGCTCCCGGAAGTCCCCTAATATGTCCGCCGCGATAGCGTTCTCCGTCTCCAAGGACAGCCCGGCACGGACGTATCCTCGGAAAGGGGGACGGCAGTTGGCCCAGGCAACGCACTCCAACTTCCGCCGCCTGGACCCATAAATAGCCATCTTGGCCAGGCCCAGGACCAAGGCCACCAAGAGATCCCTCTTTCGCCCCGCCCCCTTCCAAACTGGGTGCCCGTACCTGAGGAGTGCCAGAACCACAGCCACAGCTCTCTGAGGAACTAAAAGAGCGGCTACAACCTCTCACATTCCGTGTTTGCGTGGTACACCGACTCCTCCCGCCCACAGAATGGACAGCTGGACAGGCTGTCAGTGAACCTGCTCAAGAATCAGTTGTACAGTACAGCCCGATGCAACACCTTCCACCCCAGGTCCCCAATGTACAATGGAAGCACCCCTGCTTGAAGAGACTTCCTCTGCTGCCAGACGGTAACACGGACTGCCAAGGCGAGTCCGGTAGGCAGACGCAGACAAGGAAGTGAAAGGTGTTCAGGAGCAGCCCGTACGAGAAACGCTTCGGAGCGTCATGGAACGCAACCCCGCGAATCGGCTCACGTTGTCCGGGACCCTCTCCCTCGTGGTCTCCCGAGGCCTGAGTCCGTTGAGCACATCGTTGGTGGTGCAGTCGGAATCCCTCCACTACCCCACGTCTTCCCGACACCCACCGTAATAGGGTCGGGACCAGAGACCACCGCCCCCCCACCCCCCCCAACCTTCAGCAGCCAGAACACCGTTCCCCAACAGCTCAGGAGTACCGTGCCCGGATGAAAGCAGACCCCATACCCTCTACCGTTCCCGGTGGAACTCAAAGCGGCACGGCTGACCCCGTCCCAAACCTTTCCTGTAGCAGGCCCTCGTGTCCTGGCAACTTCCTTGTAAATACTTATGCGCTCCTTTTAACTTCACTGCATTTTCAACAGGATTATCCAACGTTCACAAAATATTTCATATGTCACCTGACGGACTTCTTGTAAAATTGCAAGATAGGTATATAGGCCAGAAGGCATTACAGAGAAGGGAATAGCAACAGACGGTAAAAAGATATGCAAAGGTTAGAGGACATGAAACACGGGAAAGGTAGTATAGAAACGGAGAGATGGTGTAGGCAGAGCGATTTAGGAGCCGGTGGGGGGGGGGGGGGTGTGCTGGAGAGCACGCCTATAGCATGTTATATCGACCCTAAAAGAGATGGTAAGAACCCGACTAACGTCCCTTAGTCTCCCCTCCACTCCTAGGAGCTGTAAGACCGCTGCTGAGAAGTCACAGTTGATCTCAGAGGGACTGGCTTTAGGATGTACAGTGAAGGGTCATTCCAGCCTAACCTCCGCAATTCTGATTTCTCACCATAACTTTGAGAGTCCTTCCGAGTCCTGCTCTTCTTCACCCTGTTGCAGTCCATAGAAAAACAGGAAATGAGTCCTTCGCTCGGTCTTGACCGGATCTCACTTCTCTGTAGCATCTTCCGGGGCCCTATTGACAACACACATGTGATGCACCATCAATAACTCTCGGAGACGGGAGGTGAACGATAGGCTTTTTTAACAGCAAAATAGAGCACGGCATCTTGGAGACTGAGGGGGGAGCAGTGTTTCCAATCGCCTTTATACAGGGGTCTGTGGGAGGAGCCACTGGAGCAGTCAGCAGAGGGGCTTGTCCACACAGGTATGCATAGTTTACCACAACACGTTAGCCACAAGCTTGATGATTGGGAATTAGTGACAAACTGATGTAGGCCCATGTAGGAGCCCAGCGGTGTACGGTTCTATCAGTCTCCCACTATTCCCGCCCTGGAGATATTGGATGCGTGGAAGACTTTCCATGCGGGAACTTTACAACACTCTGTGACGTGCGGCTAGGGAGAGCGGAATGTACCCACCATAGCGGTTAACTTGGCTGAATATCGCCCTGTCGCTCGGGTGAGCGGATGATCGCTGGGGACTCCACTTGCAACCGGTGTCTGCCCAAAGTATGCGGAAACATTTTGTTCCTTCATGGAATAACTCCGAATCAATCATTTCATTTTTTGCTATATTCGGAGATCCATAGAAAATCATTTCCAACAGAATCACGACACAAATATCTTCCTTCCGTGCTCTATTATCTCCTGAAATACAGAGTAACAGAGTGATCTTGGTGAGGCTGTGGGAGGGGTGTATGTCCCACCCACTGCAGGAACCCGCGGGGTACATCAGTCATGGGCTCAGCATCTTCCACATTTGTCCTAAATTTCTGCCCTAACGCGTGTCCGACTGGTGTACGGGAGATGCTGTCCTTCCAACTCTACTACTGGAACTCAGGAGGCAAAGCACTGTCAGAGGTGCCGTTTCTACTCATAAACTTTCAGTCCATTCCCTATGTCGCCTCTCAGGTACACATAAAAATCCCACACCCCATTGCACACCGAGCAAGGGACCTCACCTGTGCCTCTGACTGTATTGCAGCGGGATCCCTAGTTGACTGACTCACTGATGTTTCTGGCAGCTTGCTGTGCACCAAAGCACACCTCCCATCACAGTTAAGTACTGTAGAGTTTAGCGTTAAATAGGGCAGCATGTTGCAAGAACTGGGAAGACGCTAACTCGATGCAGACCCTTCCTCTTAAATGAACAAATCCCCGGGATCATACCTACTCAGGATTATTTAGGAGGAAAGACGCAACAGTCAACAGAAATCCTCAAAGGTGACGAGGACTAGAGATAAATTCTACAGGTAACGACATGGACTGGCAGACAGCGAGAGTATTTCGGATTCAGATTCAGTTTATTGTCATTCAATAAACCACAAATACAATGCAGTTAAAAAGTGAGACGATGTTCTCCGGAATGATCGACTGGAGGGTACCCGGAGACAGGAAGGGGTATCGGTCTGGAAGGACTCACGAAGCTGTGGATGGATGAAGGGCCGGAGCAGGTTCAAGGTGGTTATACGGTTCGGAAGGGAATGAAAAACTAACATAAGTACGTGGGGCACCGTTGATACGGGAGAAAGTGTGGAGCCCGACTCAGGCATGCAACAGAATCCACTCCTTCGAACTGGAGGGGCCTCTGCCGAAAATGATTTACCTGTGACCCAGTAAAGGGCATTTCGAAGATCTTCAACTTCACGAGACACTTTGTAGACAAACAGAATACAGGGAAAATCAGTCCCTTCACGCTGAGAGATGCCAAGATCTTTCACAATCTCCGTATGAATATCTCCACGACCGTAGCATTGCACTGTAAAACACAGAACCTCTGCTCACTCAGCCCGCCTCACATGAGAGACATTTCACCCAGGGAGATTCTCAGTAACGGAAGTAAAGTGCGTTGTATTCATTATTCCTCTGAACTCAGATGGACACCCACCGGCACGCGTTAATAGCCCGTAGCAGAGATGGAGGCGGAGTTGTCTTAGTGACTGGGGGATACCCGGAGACAGGGAAGGGTATCGGTCGGGAAGGACTGTCGAAACTGGATGGGTGAAGGACCGGAGCAGGTTCAAGGTGGTTATACGGTTCTGAAGGGAATGAAAAACTAACATAAGTACGTGAGGCACCGATGATACGGGAGAAAGTGTGGAGCCCGACTCAGGCATGCCACAGAATCCCCTCCTTAGAGGGGATTCTGCTGAGAAGCCAAAGCTCAGCTCCTGGCTACGGCATCGGGAGACAGCGGCCTGTACACTGAGGAAACAGTGCACCCAGCCCCACTTCCACAGCCCTCTTATCTCACCATTACACTGAAGTTTCTCCGAGCTCCGCGCGTTCGTTTCTTGGCTGCAGATGGACGGCACAGTCGATCCCTCGCTCGGTACTGACGGGCTCTCACCGCCCTGCGGGATATTCCCCTGTCCGACTGGAGAACACGCACTTCAGTCAGAGCCTTGTTAACTGGGTATCGGTGACAAACTGACATCTGAGCCCAGGGGTGTTCCTTCTCTGCTGCTGCTCTCGGTGCTGTCACTGACTGACTGGATACAGTTCCGTCAGTCTACGCCCCACAAGCTATCCCCGACCCTTAACTGCCACCCCAGGAACACATCAGACACAACACTGATTTTACTGGTTAGAAGTTGCTCAGATGTCATTCTGCGATAGCGTCTTTAACTCATATGTTTTAGTCATGTCCACTTTTGAAAAAATATTGGGAAGATATTTTCGATATTATTTCCACGGTAGTGAAAATTGATTTACAACCTCATCCTATTACTGCAATTTTTGGTTTACCGATGATGGACTCAATCCATTTATCTTCTTCTGCTTGTCGAATGCTTGCATTTCTTACATTAATGTCTAGAAGATCAATTTTGTTGAATTGGAAAGAAATTAATCTGCCTACCATATTTCTTTGGCTTTCTCAACCTATGTTATGTCTAAATTTGGAGAAAATTAGAAGTGTTCTATTTGACCTTTCTATTAAATTTGAAAAGACATGGAGACCATTTATTCAATATTTTCATATGATGTAATTTGACCCTGTTCCAAAACTATTCGTTTTTCCAGTTTTGATTATACATATGTTGAGAGGATCGGAGTTGGTGACACTGATGATGTTGTATTTTTTTTATATAGATAATATGAACAGCCCATTATTCATTATATTTTTTTTCTTCTTTTTCTTCCTTTTTTTTTACTTTATTAGTTATTAGGTTGTTCGATTAGTTTTTCTTAGGGTTAAATTTTTTTCTTTTTTTCTTTTTCTCTTTTCTGTTTTTTTTTACATATATGTGATATACCTAGTTTTGCTTTGTTTAAATGATATTTGTATCATTCATGATTTGGGAAGACTTAGCTATATTGTAACTATTGCTTGTGTATCCCTTCAGTTTAAATTTGTAAGTTTGTAATCCCGCTATCTATGTATTAATCTTATCATGTTGGGATTAATAATAATAATAATAAAAAGATTGAAAAAGAAGTTTACAATGAAGTGTGATGTGCGAACAGCGAGAGGAAGATTATACCCACCGGAGCTTATCTTACCATTACACTGAAGTTTCTCCGGGCTCCTCGCGTTCTTTTCTTGGCTGCAGGTGGACGGCACAGTCAATCCCTCGCTCGGTACTGACGGGCTCTCACCGCCCTGCAGGATATTCCCCTGTCCAACTGGAGAACACGCACTTCAGTCAGAGCCTTGTTAACTGGGTATCGGTAACAAACTGACATCTGAGCCCTGGGGTGTTCCTTCTCTGCTGCTGCTCTCGGTGCTGTCACTGACTGACCGGATACAGTTCCATCAGTCTACGCCCCAGAAGCTATCCCCCACCCTTAACTGCCACCCCAGGAACACATCAGACACGTCACTGATTTTACTGGTTAGAATTCTACAATGAAGTGTGATGTGCGAACAGCGAGAGAACGATTATACCCACCGGAGCAGGAACCTCCTCTGGATCTGATCCTGTCAATAAGAATCTCTCTAATCTTCTGAAGCACATCAGAACACGAATTCGTGTCGAGTCGATCCATCGTCGGTCTGTCTGCAAAATACGTGATTAGATTGCATTACGTAACACAAATTTTGTTCTTAAAGTTTGCGACGAGGTGTGGTATGCAAGCACCTTCTGTCCATGGAGTAACCTCGGTTCAGTCACCAACTCCTCTCTCGCAATCTTCCATCTGTGCGGTTCCACCTTCTAAATGGCTGAGTATCAGCTGTTAGGGCATTGCTGTAGAAGGTGTGTCTGTCCCGCCCACTGGACGGAACCACGGGTGTATCAGCTCTGTGTTCAGCACTTTCCACTTCGTACTGTGCCTACCTTCCTGTCCCATGTGTGTCTGGTGGATTTGGATGTATTTCTGCCCGTGTACCGTGTCCGTGTACCCGTGTAACGTGTCTCTAAACCCTGCTAGTTGCATTTACGTCCCCACAGGAAGAGCAGCATTGCAGTGGCACGGGTTCTCCGCCAGGACTTTCATCCCAGTCCCGAGCTCCTACTCACCATTTCAGACAGAGGAAGAATTCCCAACATGTCCCGGACTATGTTGTAATAGGGACCCCAGCTTGTTGCCTCACAGGAGTTTGAACAAGGTAACCACACGTCATCTAAACTTCAATCACAGAAAAATGGTTTAGTCTCTGTTGTGGGGCAGAGACCCTCTCATCCCAGGAATTAGTCTCATGGTTCTCCTTTCCACTCTCTCCAATGTTTCTGCAGGTTTGGCTGCTAACACTCTACTCATTGTTCTAGATGAAGTAATTGCAACATGGAGTCACAATACCAATATTTTTAAACTTTGAACCATTTGCAATAAAGAGAAATTGTTGTTTACATTCTTACATACTTGTTTGCATGTCAACATCTTGGCGAAACACCAACATCTTTTGAACATTACTCACGTTCATTCTCCATAGCTATCAAAATCTGTCTGTTGTTTTCCCTTACCAATGTGCATACCCCTAACTCCCCCACATTACGCTGTGTTTGCATGTCTTTTGCCCACTCAGTCTATCATGCCATCTTTACCCAGTTGCAGAAAAACACCTTTTTGTCTATACTGTATGTAAATTTGGAAATTTTACATATGGTTCCTTCTCAGAATCAGATTTAATATCACTTACATATGTATTGGCTGCTTTGTGGCGGTAATGCATGCAAGGAATAAAACATTGCCGTAGTTATAATAAGAAATAAAATATTTACAGTTTCATTGACCATTCAGAAATCTGATGGTGAAGGGGAGGAAGTTATTTATTAAATGTTGAATTAAGCCATGAACACTCACTCAATGCATGTTGTCACAGTAGACATGAGAGCTCCAGGTCACAACTGTAGCTACTGCAGCAATGTCTAGACCTCTTTTAGCTAGGGAGAAATGCTAGGGGCCAATAACAGAAAGGTACATTGAGGGATGGAGGGTGGCAAAATTCTTATATGTGAGAAGCAAAGGGAGCTGGAAATCATAGTGCTGGATTGCCTTCAGGTTAACTAGCAGGCTGAATTAATAGTAAGGAAGACAACCTTAATGTTAGTATTAAATGAAAGAGTATTGTATATATTTTAAAAATTCAGGGATATAAACTGCATTTGGAAGAGAAAAGAGGCATTGCATCAATGTTGGTATATCTCTTTGAAAGAGTCTCCTTCTGCAAGCCTGCTAATCTGAACGTTATGAATCATTAATTTCCCCTCACAATTATTTAGCATTCCCCTTCAATGCAGTTCTGCTCATCAGCTCAGCGCCACCCACCACCCAATGATGTTGAGGTCCACATTTACACCAAATTCCAGATAAAGAGATATCTATCCCTGAATTCTTGATTAGACATACCTTCTTCAAAACTACTCTCTGAAACACCTTCTGAATTTGAAGAAATGTAATATTCACTGCTGGTTAGTGTCATCTCCAAAGGTAAAAACTCCAGCAAATTTCCACAGATGGGCAGTGGACTTCGCAGAATAAACCTCTAAATTTATATATGAAACTCTGGGGTGACTTGCCATGCATAAAACTGTGGTGTTCAGGACAGTAGGCACAGACTAACACACTCAAAACTTCTGCAGGAACTATGCAGGGCAGTTGGCATCTGCCGAGGTGAATAAACAGTTGAGACTTTCCTCAGTATTGGCTAGGAAGCGGATGAAAGCCAAAATAAGAAGTTGGGGGAAGAGGGAACATTTTGTTGTGATGTGAGATCAAAAGAGTGTTGGTTGGGGGAAGAGGAGTGAAGCAAAAAGCTGGGAACTGGTAGGGTGAAGAAATAAAGACTGAAGATAAAGGAATATAATATAAGATGTGAAAGGATTGATAAGGTGGATGCTGTTTGGATGCAAACGAGCTTCTGCCTTGGACAATTTCCTGACACCGGGGTTCGTTGTCTCAGGTTCAGCAACCAAGTCATTGGGACTGGGGTTGTGACCTTAGTTGTTCTCTCACCCTACAGAGCCACAACTGCTCGGGCAACATGTAGGGAATAGATGAGACAAGACTTTCTTCACAGCTTCTCTATCACCTCCTATTAGATTCCATCTTCTTGAGCACATTACCTAGTCCACATATCCCCTACCAACTTCTAACTACTTCACCCCCTCACCAGCACCCAGCTCACCTGATCCAACTTATCACTATCTGCGTTGGAAAACCCCTCGCTCAACCAGCTTGCTACTCTGGCTTCTGCCTGTTCCTTTCTAGTCTTTTTGAAAGTAAGGAAGGACTGTTGTTTATTAACCTCCACAAATGTTTTTTGACTTGCAGATTTCCGTCAGCATTTTGTGTATGTTGATCAAGTCTTTCAATATCTTCAGGATCTCTTGTGCAGGCTTGAATACCATATCTATTAAAACTTGCTATACCTGATCTGGGAATAAAACAATCCCACATGAACTGGCTCGTGAAGAATGCAGAAAACACACATTCCATGGCCCAGGATATAAACATTGCAGATACTGCTCTAAGACAAATTCTGCAGCTCCACGCAAATCATTATTTGTGTCATACCCTTTCTGCTTATTTCAAGTATTCTTTCTAGGAAACATGTCTATGCAGATGCTTTTATTCGAGGACACCTGATCTATTTTGGGGAGCTGTGGACTTTGGAGGTTTTGTAAGGAAGTTGTAGCTCGAACACAAAGTTTATCTCCCTAGCTTCCAACCCTTTCTCTGTGACCACTTCAATCCACTAAACAACATTAATGTAATCTCCTCCCAACTAACTCCATTCCATGTCTCCTTAGACACTCAGTTCTACCACTTCAAGCTTCCCTGTATTGTCAGACTCAGCCAACACACAATTTCCATAATACCTTCCGTCCCTACACCACTTAACATCTCGAAAAACACCATTATAAAGTGTTAGGAGATAAGAGTGGAATTAGGTCATCAAACTCATGGAGTCTTTCTGTCATTCAATCATGGCTGATATATTAACTACTCTCAACTCCATTCTCCTGGCTTCCTCCATCCCGCATAACCTTTGTCACACTTTCTGTGGTGATGCTGACTGGCATCTGTCAATGGACAGTTGGAGAATGGGTGATGATGATCATCATCATAATCCTGGGCAGAAGTTATGGAGATCCTGAGATGCACAGTCATCAAGATCCCTGTATCAGCCTCACCAGTGTAGTGCAAAGGAAAGCTTGTAAAGCTATGTGTTTGGCACTTGCTTGGCTGCAGGAGTCACTGGAAGGATATTCAATGACGTTCAGCCACCTTAAGGTCTCAACTCTGGATTTGCCATCTGGGTTTACGTCTCTTACGAGGCTGCCCACAAGGCAGTGTGTCTATTTACCCACAACCAGGCATCCGGTTCACTAGCACCAGGGCATATCCATGCACCCATGGGCCTGTGTGCTACATGTGCAGGGCCTGGGCATCCTTGCCATTCTCTGTTGTTCAGCCTGAGTCCAAAAGGAGTTCAGATCTGTGTGTCGCCAGCGAGGAGGCATGACATGAGGCTTGCTGTTCTGAAAGTGAGAACAATAGACGCTACCCCACTAAGCCACAGCACTGCCTTAATACACGCGTCACAACAACCATTTTGATCCCTTACTAATCAAGAGTTTATCAACCTCTGCTGTAAGTATATCCAATGACATGGTCCCACAGTAGTCTATGGCAATGAGTTTCACAAATTCACCACTATTGGGCTAAATAAATTTCTTATTCCACTCGGTTCTCAAGGGGCATCATATTCAGCAGCTTTGTCTTCTGATCCTAGGATCCCCACTATAGCAAATAGTTTTTCAATGTAACACACACAAAATGCTGGAGGCACTCAACAGGCCAGGTAGCCTCTATGGTTAAAAGTACAGTCGATGTTTCAGGCCAAAATGTCAACTGTGCTTTTTCCATAGGTGCTGCCTGGCCCTCTGAGTTTCTCAAGGGTTTTGCATGTGGTGTTTGTATTTCTAGCAGTGCTGATTTTCTCTTGGTTGTCATCCATTCCACGTCCAGTCTACCTAGGACTTTCAATTTTCAGTAGGTTTCTATGTTATCTTCCCCCTCCCACCCCCACACTCAACATTCTTTTGAACTCCACGGAGTATGGGCAGAGAGCTATAAAAAATTCACCTCAAGTGTTATACCTCTTATACCCAGCATCGTTCTAGCGAAAATTATCGAGGCCTTCTCCAATGCAAGCACATAATTTCTGAGATAAGTTGCCCAAAATTTGCTCACAATTCTCAAAGTACAGTTTGATTAATCATTTATAAACCCTCCATATTACTTTCTGTCTATCTTGTTCTGGTCAAATCAATATCAATGCTAACATTGCATTTGCCTTCCATATCACTAACTTAACCTATAATGAGGACACACATCCATTTGCAGTTCTTTCTGAAATTTCACCACCTTTAGAAAGGACTCTGTATGGTTACTTCTTCACTAAAGTCCATGGCTATATACTTCTCCAAACTGTATTCCGGCAGTCAATTTCTTACCAATGCACCTGTATTCCCATAAAAAAAAACACCACCCTAAATCTGTAGCCACCTCCTGCACACAAACAACTTGCAATCTAAATGACTCCCTGCAGCCTCTGTATCCACCCGTCTCTGTGACCTTCTCCAATCCTAGCATATCTCACTTTCTGTGTATTACCCTCAAGCCGCTGCACCACTCTGTCTATGTAACTCGATGCTCTGTAGATCCCCCTCACTTATGTAAAGTCCTCTGAACACTGCAGCCCTCTTTGTCTCCATAAGCAACTCTGGCCCCAATACAGGTCACTACATGTGTAAATACCTCCTTTCCTGTCACCTCTCCTATCTCTACACCCCATTTCAATCCTTACATCCAGCAAAGGCATGCCTCTCTATTTCTGTAGCCTCTGTTTGCTCCTATATCTCTCCTCATCTATGTAACAGCCACTAAACCACGTGCAGAGTCTGGCAGTGAGTGAGTTGGTCTGCTTTAATCTCAAATCCTATCATTGATGTCAATGGGCAAAGCCACATTTGTTCCAAGAACAACAGCAACTAACCAAATAATTCCCAATTGTTGACAAAGACCACCTTTAGTACAGACTATTTTTTTGTATTGCACTCTCAATATTATTTAGCCAATTCATGTGACTAAGAACCAGCTTCTAAGAACAAGATCACCAACACTTTCAGGTAGTCAGGCCTGATGCTAATGTTGAATGGAACATTAGATTTGTCTGGCCATTACTGAAGAGTATAGTCTTACTCCGGTAGGTGTTGATTCTAGTCCTTGACAACAACGCAAACTGGTTGCAGTTATTCGTCAGTCCAAAAACTAAGCCTGGGTCTGTGCAGATGATGGTGATGTCATTCATGTACAGGAGAGACTGAAATGGCCCGGGCTATACGTGGCAACATCACCCCTTTTATGATCTTGTCCTTCTGATGCATTCTGCAAGAATCTGTCTGAAACACACAGTTAAGACTTGGAGAGAAGATAGCCAGTCTGATTCCAGAGTTGACGGTGAAGTTATCTGTCTTGCACCCACTGATCTGGTTTACACTACAGAGAATTGTGTTGAGCAGCTGGATCCAGTTTCTGTTTCCTTCCCCACCTACCACCTTGAGGAGCAAGTCCATTTTGTATCTGGATTGTATTACGATTACATTAGTATTATTTTCACATTACTGAGCTGCAAAGGAAAACATAACTTTCATATTGTTCTTGAAGACTCATAACTTCAACTTGAATAAAATTCCAAAAAGGACAGTCTACTGGCTATATTCAGTTCTGTGAGACAGGATGGGCCAGGAGTGCTGGAAGTGTACTTGAAGATATGGGCTTGGCTGGCCTTCACCATTCACAGGCCATCCCTACTATCCACCTCCTCAACTGCAAAAAGAGTTTTCTACAACTCTGTGTGAAGATTGTACAATTCCATCTGGTCCTTCATGGCTTTCTGAACTTCTTTGTAGATGAAGGAACTCTTTATGTTTTCTCCTTGATTGCTTCCCACCAGGGAAATTGAGAGTCAGTGAAGGCTTTCATACTTCTCCACCACAATGTTCTCTCATGACAGCAGCTTGACATTCAAATTCCACGTCCCCCTGACTTCTTTCCAGTCATTTTGTGTGTGACAGGAGGCTCAATAGGAGGCAGTGGTCAGTGAAGAACAACCAGCATGACTTTGTGGATCTGACCATGACTGCCTTTGATGAGAAGAGTTGTATCTGCAACTGTTCTGAGTTGTCCAATCACATGCAGGTAGGTTGTGGCTGTAATCCTCCTGCAGAAGTGCAGAATAAGTAACTCAATGAAGCATTGTTGCTGCTTGCTCTCTTGTGGGCACAGCCATGTTGTTGAATCACATTGATAATGCAGTTGAAGTTACCATAAGAACTGGTGTTCAATTAAAACTTTGATTTCGGTGATTGAGAATTTACCCACCAGCAGCGTCTCCATGCGAGATGCATGACTATTGAACATTGCTGACCATATATAGAACCCCCGGGGCCACCATTGTGCCATTGACTCCTTTGCAAATTGTTACAGAGTTAGAAAAATCACATCGGCCTTGACCCTGGTAAGGTATTGCAAGGGATTAACTCTCCACAGTAACATTTGTATTTTCCTTTCTGCCATCATTTTGCGATTCTTATATAAATCCATGTGTTTTCCCCAAATAACCAATTAAATTTTTGTACACAATTTTCAGCGTTTGAACTTCCAGTTTTATATTATTCCAGCACCTTTTGCAATTCTCTCTTCTTTCTCCAATGGTGAGCCCTTGATATTTGACTTGATTCCCTTTACTCCTGCCTGAACTCTCAACGTCATCAACATCCATGGTTTCTGTATTTGGGGGCTTTTAACTTTGTTCATTCATAAACTATCTGTCCAAACCATATTGTCACCTCTGTAAAAACCAGCCAATGCTCTACCGCACCATTGAAACATAGACCTTCCTACGTTGAAGTAACTATGATCAGACAGGATATCATAACAAATGTAGAGGAATGCAAAAGCAAGCACGAGATTTAGACTCAACTTCTTCCATCATGGCCACAACCAACCTCACTATTATTTAGCATCCCCCTTCAATGCAGCTCTGCTCTTCAGCTCATCACCACCACCACCCAATGAGTTCCACAATTACACCAAATTCCAGATAAAGAGGCATATTTCTCTAAATACTTGATTAGAGATATGTTCTTCAAATCTACTCTCTGAAACACCTACTGAATTAGAAGAAATTTAATATTCACTCTTGATTAGTGTCATCTCCAGAGATAAAAACTCCACAGTCTTTTTGAAGTAAATCTTTGAATTTCAATATGTACCTATAGAAAATCTGTTGTGACTTGCCACGCATACAACTGCGGTGTTTGGGAATGTTGGGACTAACACACTCCAAATGTTGCAGGAACTCTGCAGGTCAGTTGGCATCTACCAAAGTGAATAAACGGTTGATACTTTAGGCTGAGACTTTCATCCGGATTGGCTAGGAAGGAGATGAAAGCAAAAATAAGGAGTTGGGGAAGAGGGAACACTTCATTGTGAATGTGAGAACAGAACTGGGAGGATCGTGTGTTGTTGGGGGTGAGGAATGAAGCAAGAAGCTGAGAACTGATAGATTGAAGAGACAAAGACTGACGATAAAGGAGTATAATATGAAGGAACATAATATAAGATGGGAAGAGATTGATAGGGTTGATGCTGGTTGGATGCAACCCAGCTTCTGCCTCGGACAGGTTCCTGACATCGGGGTTTGCTGTCTCAGGGTCAGCACTAGGTCGTGGGGACTGGGGTCGTGACCTTAGTTGTTCTCTTACCCCACCATTGCTCAGGCAACATGAAGGTGATAGGTGAGTTCAGTCTTTCTACAAAGGTTCTCTATATCCCCTATTAGAGTCCATCTTCTTGAGCCCATTATCTCATCCTCATAGAACATAGAACATAGAACAGTACAGCACATTACAGGCCCTTCGGCCCACAATGATGTGCTGACCCTCAAACCCCACCTCCCATATAACCCCCCCCACCTTAAATTCCTCCATATACCTGTCTAGTAGTCTCTTAAGTTTCACTAGTGTATATGCCTCCACCACTGACTCAGGCAGTGCATTCCACGCACCAACCACTCTCTGAGTGAAAAACCTTCCTCTAATATCCCCCTTGAATTTCCCTCCCCTTACCTTAAAGCCATGTCCTCTTGTACTGAGCATTGGTGCCCTGGGGAAGAGGCACTGGCTGCCCACTCTGTCTATTCCTTTTAATATCTTGTACACCTCTATCATGTCTCCTCTCATCCTCCTTCTCTCCAAAGAGTAAAGTCCTAGCTCCCTTAATCTCTGATCATAATCTATACTCTCTAAACCAGGCAGCATCCTGATAAATCGCCTCTGTACCCTTTCCAATGCTTCCACATCCTTCCTACAGTGAGGCGACCAGAACTGGACACGGTACTCCAAGGGTGGCCTAACTAGAGTTTTATAGAGCTGCATCATTAGATCGCATCTCTTAAATTCTATCCCTTGACTTATGAAACCTAACACCCCATAAGCTTTCTTAACTACCCTATCTACCTGTGAGGCAACTTTCAATGATCTGTGGACATGTACCCCGAGATCCCTCTGCTCCTCCACACTACCAAGTATCCTGCCGTTTACTTTGTACTCTGCCTTGGAGTTTGTCCTTCTAAAGTGTACCACCTCACACTTCTCCGGGTTGAACTCCATCTGCCACTTCTCAGCCCACTTCTGCATCCTATCAATGTCTCTCTGCAATCTTCGACAATCCTCTGCACTATCTACAACACCACCAACCTTTGTGTCATCTGCAAACTTGCCAACCCCCTTTTCTCCCCCACATCCAGCTCGTTAATAAAAATCACAAAAAGTAGAGGTCCCAGAACATACCCTTGTGGGACACCACTAGTCACAACCCTCCAATCTGAATGGACTCCCTCCACCATGACCCTCTGCCTTCTGCAGGCAAGCCAATTCTGAATCCACCAGGCCAAACTTCCCTGGAACCCATGCCTACTGACTTTCTGAATAAGCCTACCGTGTGGAACCTTGTCAAATGCCTTACTAAAATCCATGTAGATCACATCCGTTGCACTACCCTCATCTATATGCCTGGTCACCTCCTCAAAGAACTCTATCAGGCTTGTTAGGCACGATCTGCCCTTCAGAAAGCCATGCTGACTGGCCCTGATTAGACCATGATTCTCTAAATGCCCATAGATCCCATCTCTAAGAATCTTTTCCAACAGCTTTCCCACCACAGACGTAAGGCTCACTGGTCTATAATTACCTGGACTATCCCTACTACCTTTTTTGAACGAGGGGACAACATTTGCCTCACTCCAATCCTCTAGTACCATCCCCGTGGACAACGAGGACATAAAGATCCTAGCCAGAGGTTCAGCAATCTCTTCCCTTGCCTCGTGGAGCAGCCTGGGGAATATTCCGTCAGCCCCGGGGACTTATCCATCCTAATGTATTTTAACAACTCCAACACCTCCTCTCCCTTAATATCAACATGCTCCAGAACATCAGCCTCACTCATATTGTCCTCACCGTCATCAATTTCCCTCTCTGTGGTGAATACCAAAGAGACGTATTCACTGAGGAACTCGCTCACTTCCACAGCCTCCAGGCACATCTTCCCACTTTTATCTCTAATCAGTCCTACATTTACTCCTGTCATCCTTTTGTTCTTCACATAATTGAAGAACATCTTGGGGTTTTCCTTTACCCTACTCACCAAGGCCTTTTCCTGCCCTCTTCTTGCTCTTCACAGCCCCTTCTTAAGCTCCCTTCTTGCTACCCTATATTCCTCAATAGACCCATCTGATCCTTGCTTCCTAAACCTCATGTATGCTGCCTTCTTCCACCTGACTAGATTTTCCACTTCACTTGTCACCCATGGTTCCTTCACCCTACCATTCTTTATCTTCCTCACCGGGACAAATTTATCGCTAACATCCTGCAAGAGATCCTTAAACATCGACCACATGCCCATAGTGCATTTCCCTGCAAAAACATCATCCCAATTCACACCCACAGGTTCTAGCCTTATAGCCTCATAATTTGCCCTTCCCCAATTAAAAATTTTCCTGTCCTCTCTGATTCTATCCTTTTCCATGATAATGCTAAAGGCCAGGGAGCGGTGATCACTGTCCCCCAGATGCTCACCCACTGACAGATCTATGACCTGACCCAGTTTGTTACCTAATACTAGATCTAGTATGGCATTCCCCCTAGTCGGTCTGTCAACATACTGTGACAGGAATCCATCCTGGACACACTTAACAAACTCTGCCCCATCTAAACCCTTGGAACTAGTCAAGTGCCAATCAATATTAGGGAAGTTAAAGTCACCCATGATAACTACCCAGTTATTTTTGCACCTTTCCAAAATCTGCCTCCCAATCTGCTCCTCGGTATCTCTGCTGCTACCAGGGGGCCTATAGAATAGCCCCAATAGAGTAATTGCTCCCTTCCTGTTCCTGACTTCCACCCATACTGACTTAAAAGAGGATCCTGCTACATTACCCACCCTTTCTGCAGCTGTAATAGTATCCCTGACCGGTAATGCCTCCCCTCCCCCCCCTCCCCCCCTCCCCCCCCCCCTCTCTGTCTCATTTAAAGCACTAAAATCCAGGAATCTTAACAATCCATTCCTGCCCTGGTGCCAGCCTAGTCTCCGTGATGGCCACTACATCATAATTCCATGTATGTATCCAAGCTCTCAGTTCATCACCTTTGTTCCTGATGCTTCTTGCATTGAAGTACATGCACGTTAGCCCTTCTACCTTACTATCTTTATACCCTTTATTCTACTGCTCTTTCCTCAAAGCCTCTCTATATGTTAGATCTGGCTCATTTCCCCTACCAACTTTTTACTTCATCCCCCCTCACTCACCCACCCAGCTCACCTGATTTCTGAGGTGTAGTACCCCTCCCTTAATCATCTTAATATTCTGACTTCTGCCTCTTCCTTTCCAGTGCTGATGAATGTAAGAAAGGACTGTTGTTCATTACCCTCCAGAGATGTTGTCTGACTTGCTGATTTCCTGCAGCATTTTGTGTATGTTGATCAAGCTTTTCAATATCTTCAGAATCTCTTGTGCAGGTTTGAATACCATGTCTTTGAAAACTTGTTTTACCTCATGTGGCAATAGAACAACTCCACCCGAGCTGGCTCACAAGAATGCAGAAAACATGTTATTTGTAGCCCAAGAGATAGACATTGCAGATACAGCTCTGAGACAGATACTTCAGCTCCATGCAAAACATTTTTTGTGCCCTACCCTGGCTGCTTACTTCAAGTATTCTTTCTGGGAAAAATGTATGTGCAGATGCTTTCATTTGCGGATACCTGATTTATTTTGCTTTCCTGGTGGGGGGATTTGTGCACTTTGGGGGTTGTATAAGTAAATCGTAGGTGAACCAAAAGGTTTTTCTCCCTAGCCTCCAACCCTGTCTCTGTGACCACTTCAGTTAATGTAATCTCCCAGCTAACACCGTTCATTGTCCCCTTAAGTACTCAGTTCCACCACTTAAAATGTCCCTGTATCGTCACACTCCGCCAAAACACAGTTTCCATAATTCCCTCCAGCCCTACACCACTCCAATTCTCTAAAAACACCATTATAAAGTGTTAGGAGCTAAGAGTGTAATTAGGTCATCAAACTCATGGAGTCTTTCTGTCATTCAATCGTGGCTGATATATTAACTTCTCTCAACCCCATTCTCCTGGCTTCCTCCATCCCACATAACCTTTGTCACACTTTCTGTGGTGATGCTTTTTTCGCATCTGTCAATGGATGGAGGAATGGGTGATGATCAACATCATGATCCTGGGCAGAAGTTATGGAGATCCTGAGATGCACAGTCATCAAGATCCCTGTCTCAGCCTTACCTGAGTAGTGAAAAGGAAAGCTTGTAAAGCAATGTGTTTGGCATCAGCTTGGCTGCAGGAGTCACTGGATGGATTCTCAATGACGTTTAGCCACCTTAAGGTCTCAACTCTGGATTTGCTGTCTGGGTTTACGTCTCTCCTGATGCTGCCCACAAGGCAGTGTGTCTATTTACCCACAACTGTGCATCCAGTTCACTAGCACCAGGGCATATCCATGCACCCATGGGCCTGCCTGCTACGTGTGCAGGGCCTGGACTTCCTTCCCGATCTCTATCGTTCAGCCTGAGTCCGAAAGGAGTTCAGTGTCTGGGTTTTGCCAGCGAGGAGGCATTACATGACGCTTGCTGTTGGAGAGGTTATGTACTGGCAGGGTTGGTCTTAACCATTCAGCTCTCTTTTCACAAGAGTCCTAGCCAGCGGTGGAAGTGGGAAGTGAAAACAACCAACAATACCCTACTACCCATTGTATTGCCACACTGGACATGTCACAAATGCCATTTTGATCAATCAAGAGGCTATTCACCTCTGTTGCAAGTATCTCCAATGACATGGTCTCCACAGTGATCTATGGCCATCAGTTTCAGAAATTCACCACCACTGGGTTAAATAAATTCCTATTCCTCTCTGTTCTCAAGGGACGTCCTATTCAGCAGCTTTGTCTTCTGATCCTAGGATCCCCTCTATAGCAAACATCTTTTCAATGAAACACACACAAAATGCTGGAGGCACTCAGCATGCCACGCAGCCTCTTTAGAGAAAAGTACAGTCGACATTTCAGGCCAAAACTGCACTTTTTCCATAGATGCTGTCTGGCCCGCTGCACTTCTCAAGGATTTTGTGTGTGTTGCTTGAATTTCCAGGATCTGCAGATTTACTCTTGGTTGTCATCCGCTCCATGTCCAGTCTATCTAGTACTTTCCATTTTCAATAGGTTTTTTTTTTATCTTACCCTGCCCCCTCCCTCATGCACAACATTCTTTTGAACTCCAGGATGACAGCAGGTAGCTGTAAAAAAAGCCTCATGTGTTAACCCTTTTATTCCCAGGATCATTCTAGTGACAATTATCGGTCCGTCTCCAATGCCAGCACATCATTTCAGAGAAAAGTTACCCAAAATTGCTTGCAACACTCAATGTGCAGTTTGATTAATGATTTATAAAGCTGCTGTATTACTTTCTATCGTACTCAAGTTTAATCGAAATCAATGCTATCATTGCGTTTGCCTTCAATATCACTGACATAACCTAAAATAAGGACACCCGTTCATTTGCATCTCTTTCTGAAACTTCTCCACCTTTAGAAAATAGTCTGCATGTTTACTTCTTCACTAAAGTCCATAGCCATATACTTCTGTACACTATATTCCAGCAGTCACTTATTTGCCCATTCACCTGCATTCCCAAAAACTTCACACCACCCTAAATCTGCAGTTACCTCCTGTACTTAATCAACTTACAATCTAATTGACTCCCTGCAGCTTCTGCACCCATCCCTGCCTCTGTGACCTTCTCTGGTCCCAGCGCATCTCACTTTCTGTGTAGTACCCTCAAGCCACTGCACCCATCTGTCCACGTAACTCAAAGTTCTGTAGATTCCCCTCACTTATGTAATGTCCTCTGAAAAATGCAGCCCTTGTTGTCCCCAAAAACAACTCTGGCCCCAATACAACTCATCACATGTATAAATACATCCTTTCCTGTAGCCTTTCCTATCTCTATACCCCATTTCAATCCTTACATGCAGCCAAAGCATTCCTCTCTAATTCTGTAGCCTCTGTTTCCCCTATACCTCTCCTAATCTATGGAACAGCCAGTAAACCATGTGCAGAGTCTCAATGTGAGTTGATCTGCGTTACTCTCAAATCCTGCTCATTGATGTTGTTGGGCAAAGCCACGCTTTTGCCAAGAATCGCCAAGTGATAACCAAGTTATTCCCAATTGTTGACAAAGACCACTATTAACACAGTCTAATTCTTTTTGTGCTTTCCACTCTCAATATTCTCCATTCTATTCATGTTACTAAGAACCAGATCACCAGCACTTTCAGGTAGTCTGGCCTGATGGAAATGGTGAAGGGGACATTAGATTTATCTGGCCATTACTGAAGAGCATAGCCTGACTCTAATTGCAGTTGATTCTAGTCCTTAACAACAATTCAATTTGGTTGCAGTTATTCGTCATTCCCAAATCCAAGCCTGAATCTGTGCAGAAGATGGTGAAGTCATACATGTACAGGAGATATTGAACTGGCTCCTGTCTCTATGTGGCAACATCACCCCTTTTATGGACTTGTCCTTCTGATGTATTCTGCAAGAGTCTGTCTGAAGCACACAGTTAAGAGTTGGAGAGAAGATAGTCAGTCTGATTCCAGAGTTGACGGGGAAGTTATCTGTCTTGCACCCACTGATCTGGTTTACACTACAGAGAATTGTGTTGAGCAGCTGGATCCAGTTTCTGTTTCCTTCCCCACCTACCACCTTGAGGAGCAAGTCCATTTTGTATCTGGATTGTATTACAATTACATTAGTATTATTTTCACATTACTGAGCTGCAAAGGAAAACATAACTTTCATATTGTTCTTGAAGATTAATAACTTCAACTTGAATAAAATTCTAAAAAGGACAGTCTACTGGCTATATTCAGTTCTGTGAGACAGGATGGGCCAGGAGTGCTGGAAATGTACTTGAAGATATGGGCTTGGCTGGCCTTCACCATTCACAGGCCATCCCTACTATCCACCTCCTCAACTGCACAAGGAGAGTTTCCTACAACTCTGTGAGAATTTTGTACAATTCCATTTGGTCCTGCATGGCTTTCCAAACCCATTTGTAGTTGAAGAAACACTTTATGTTTTCTCCTTGATTGCTTCCCACCAGGGAAATTGAGAGTCAGTGAAGGCTTTCATACTTCTCCACCACAATGTTCTCTCGTGACAGCAGCTTGACATTCAAATTCCACATCCCCCCGACTTTTTTCCAATCATTTTGTGTGTGACAGGAGGCTCAATAGGAGGCAGTGGTCAGTGAAGAACACTAGTATGACTTTGTGGATCTGACTGTGACTGCCTTTGATGAGAAGAGTTGTATCTGCAACTGTTCTGAGTTGTCCATTCATGTGCAGGTAGGTTGTGGCTGTAATCCTCCTGCAGAAGTGCAGAATAAGTCACTCAACGTGGCATCTTTGCTGCTCGATCTCTTGTGGGCACTGCCATGCTGTTGAATCACATTGATAATGCAGTTGAAGTTGCCAGTCATAAGAATTGGTACTCAGTTAACACTTTGCTTTTAGTGTATGAGGAGTTATCCACCTGCAGTGTCTCCACGCGAGATGTATGACTATTGAACACTGCTGACCATATAGAGAACCCCTGGGACCACCATTGTGCCATTGCCTTCTTTGCAAATTTTTACAGAGTTAGAAAAATCACATCATCCTTGACCCTGGTAATGTATTCAGATGGATTAACTCTCCACAGTAGCACCTGTTATTTTCCTTTCTGCCATCTTTTTGTGATTCTTATATCAATCCTGGTGTTTTCCTCAAATAACCAATTAAATTTTTGTACTCTCTTTTCAGCTTTTCAGCTTGCTGTTTTATATTACTCCAGCATCTTTTGAAATACTCTGCAGGTCAGTCGCCATCTTCTGAGGTGAATAAACGGTTGATACTTTAGGCTGAGGCTTTCATCAGGATTGGCTAGGAAGGGGATGAAAGCAAAAATAAGGAGGTGGGGGAAGTGGGAACATTTCATTGTGATGTGAGACCAGGACTGGAGGGAACGTGTATGGTTGGGGGTGAGGAATGAAGCAAGAAGCCGGGAACTGATAGGTTGAAGAGACGAAGACTGATGATAAAGGAGTAAAATATGAAGGAATATAATATAAGATGGGAAGGGATTGACATTGTGGTTGCTGGTTGGATACAACACAGCTTCTGCCTCGGACAGGTTCCTGACATCGTGTTTCGCTGTCTCAGGTTCAGCAAAAAGGTCGCGGGGACTGGGGTCGTGAGACTTAGTTATTCTCTCACTCCACAACTGCTCAGGCGACATGTAGGTGGTAGGTGAGTACAGTCTTTCTTCGAGGGTTCTCTGTATCCCCTATTCTTGAGCCCATTCCCACATCGTCATGTGCCCTACCAACTTTTTAATTTGTCCCTCCTCACTCACCCACCCAGCTCACCTGTTCTATGAGGTGTAACCATATTAATATTCTGGCTTCTGCCTCTTCCTTTCCAGTGCTGTTGAATGTAAGAAAGGACTGTTGTTCATTTCCCTCCAGAGATGTTGTCTGACTTGCTGATTTCCTGCAGCATTTTGTGTATGTTGATCAAGCTTTTCAATATCTTCAGAGTCTCTTGTACAAGCTTGAATACCGTGTCTTTGAAAAGTTGTTTTACCTGATGTGGGAATAGAACAACTCCAACTGAGCTAGCTGATAGGAATGCAAAAAACATGTCATTCATGGCCCAAGGGATAGACATTGCAGATACTGCTCTAAGACAAATTCTTCAGCTCCACACAAACCATTCTTTGTGTCCTACCCTTGCTGCTTATTTCAACTATTTGTTTTGGGAATAATGTATGTGCAGATGCTTTCATTCGGAAATACCTGATCTATTTCCCTTTCCTGTTGGGGGTTTTCTGGATCTTGGAGGTTTTATAAGGAAGTCGTAGCTCAAGCTCAAAGTTTTTCTCCCTAGCCTCCAACCCTGTCTCTGTGACCACTTCAGTTCACTAAACATCATTAATGTAATCTCCCAGCTAACACCGTTCCTTGTCTCCTTAAGCACACCGTTCTGCCACTAAAACTTTCCTGTATTGTTACATTCACCCAACACACAGTTTTCATAATTCCCTCTAGCCCTACACCACTCGAAGTCTCTAAAAGCACCATTATAAAGTGTTAGGAGATAAGAGTGGAATTAGGTCATCAAACTCATGGAGTCTGTCTATCATTCAATCATGGCTGATTTATTAACTTCTCTGAACCACATTCTCTTGGCTTCCACTACCCTGCATAACCTTTGACATAATTTCTGAGATAAAAGTATGAGATGAGATGTCAATGGACAGAAGGACACTGCGTGATGATGATCATCACAAGGCTAGGCATTAGGTATTGTGATCCTGAGATGCACAGTCATTAAGATCCCTGTCTCAGCCTCACCAGTGTAGTGCAATGGAAAGGTTATCAAGCAATGTGGTTGGCACCAGCTTGGCTGCAGGAGGCACCAGAAGGATATTCAATGACATTTAGCGGCCTTATGGTCTCAACTCTGGATTTGTTGTCTGGGTTTATGTCTCTCCTGAGGCTGCCCACAAGGCAGTCTGTCTATTTACCCACAACTGGGGATCTGGTTCACTAGCACCAGGGAATATCCATGCACCCATGGGCCTGTGTGCTATGTGTGCAGGGCCTGGACATCTTTCCCGTTCACTGTCGTTCAGCCTGAGTCTGAAAGGAGTTCAGTTTCTGTGTGTCGCCAGTGAGGAGGCATTACATGAGGTTTGCTGTTGGAGAGATTATATACTGGCAAGTAGAAACTTAACCTTTCATCTTTTTGCAGGAGTCCTATCCAGCAGTGAAAGTGAGCTGAAAGTGAGAACGACAAACACTACCCCACTACCCACTGCACTGCTACACTGGACATGTCACAACCATTTTGATCACTTACTAATCAAGCAAGAGTTTATCAAACTCTGCTTTAAATATATCCAATGTCATGGCCTCCACAATAGTCTATGGCAATAAGTTCCACAAATTTACCACCATTGGGTGAAATAAATTCCTATTCCTCTCTGTCTTAAACGGGCATCCTTCTATTCAAAAGGCTGTAGCCTTTCCTATCTGTACACCCCATTTCAATCCTTACATACAACCAATGCACTTCTCTCTAATTTTGTTGCCTCCAGTTGCACCTATATCTTTGCTCATATAATCCATGTGTAGAGTCTGACAGTGAGTTGATCTGCTTTGCCCCTTACTCTCAAATCCTGTCATTGGTACTGATGTGAAAACCACGCTTCCACCAAGAACAACATCAAGTGATAGCCAAATTATTCCCAATTGTTGAGAAGAACGCCTCAGTATGCTCCAACCTACTCATGTTACTAAGAACTGGCCTCTAAGAACCAAATTGTCAGCACTTTGATATAGTCAGGCCTGATTCTGATGATGAAGGGAACATTAGATTTGTCTGGCCATTACTGAAGAGTATGGCCTTACTCTAAGTGCTGCTGATGCTAGTCCTTGACAACAGTGCAAAGTGGTTGCAGTTATTTGTCAATTTGCAAAGTCAGCGTGGATCCATGCAGAAGATGGTAATGTCATTCATATACAGGAGATATTGAACTGGCTTGTGTCGCTATGTAGCAACATCACTCCTTTTATGGTCTTGTCCTTCTGATGTATTCTGCAAGAGTCTGTCTGAAGCACACAGTTAAGACTTGGAGAGAAGATAGCCAGTCTGATTCCAGAGTTGACAGGGAAGTTATCTGTCTTGCACCCACTGCTTTGGTTTGCAGGACAGAGAATTGTGTTGAGCAGTTGGATCCAGTTTCTGTTTCCTTCCCGCTCCTTGGTAGGCACGTCAATTTTGCATCTGGATTTTATTAGAATTACATTATTATTATTTTTACATTTAAAGAAAAAAGAATAAAAATAAAAATATAAGACTAGCACTCGATGCACAAGAGAAAAAAAAAGCACAAATCCTCCAAACAATGGAAGTGAACAATAGTGTTCTGAGGCCAAAAAGAGTCATTGGATCTGAACCCCGGAGCAGTACATAGTAGGCCCAATGCTTCACTGTCAGCAATTACTCATAGTCAACTATGACTTTTCTCCTGGTCGTCAATCTGGTCACTTGTGGGTCTTGAGATGACTGAAGAGGCCAATCCCTGATCCTAAGGTTCTATTGCAGTGTTGGCAGGTGTAGTTTATTGAAGTGGTGGTGGATGTAGCTGGCTGGGACTTTTCCAGCCTCTCCTTACATTGAAGCCGCTTTGTCTCAGCAGCATGGTGCAGGTATTCTTCGAGCTGTGCAGTCTCCTCATAGACAGTCCTTCTCCAGCTTTTCCTGTCCTGTGCTAATTTCTTCCATCCATTCATGTTGATGTAGCACTTCCTCAGCTTTGTCTTGATATTGACTTTGAACTGCTTTTTCTGCCCTCCAGGACAAATCTGCCATCCTTGAGTTGGCTGAACAGGAGTTGTTTAGGGAAACAGGAGTCAGACATATGGTTGATTCGTCTGACCCATCACAATTGGTGTTGAGCCATGACTGTGGCTATGGAGTTAGTGGTAGCTTCATTCAGGATGCTGGAGTTAGTAGATCTGTGTTTCCAGCTAACTCTCAGAATCTGCGGAGGCATCTTTGATGGGAAGTTTCTGGGGATTTTATGTGCATGCTGTTTCTTGTCCATGACTCCTTTCCATATAGCTAGGAGGAGAAGACAATAGCTTTTAGACCAGAAGCATAGTGTTGGTCTTGATATCCTGATCTTGTAAAAAACCTCTTTCTCAGCCTGGCAAAAGCTTCACTCGCACAGTCTATTCTGCAATTTATTTAAAGCTCAATGTTGGCTCTTGAGGAAGGAAGACTGCCAAGATATGGAAAATAGTCAGTGTTCTCCAGAGGGATGTTGTTAACTTTGATGGCAGGAGGTTTAGGAGTTTGAACAGGAGCAGGCTGATGCTGGTCTTGGGATTTCTTGATCAAGTCCCAAGAGCTTGTGTGCTCATAATCTTTCTTAATGTCTATATGCTCAAGCGTCTCAGTTCTCTCAGTCATCCCCACAATTGCCAAGGTCTTTTTTTCTGGTGAATACTGAAGCAAAGTGTTCATTATGTACCTCCACTACCTCCTCCAACTCCACGCACACGTTTCCACTATCGCACCTGATTGGTCCTGTTCTAACACGGCTGATCAATTGGAGTATTGTGCATAGTTTCAGCTTCCCCCACAATAGGGAAGACATGACACTAACAGAAAGGGTGCAGAAAGCAGATTGGAATATCAAGTTTTCGTTTAGAGTGAGGCTGGCATGATTGGGAGAAATTTTAATGAGCTCAAATGGGTATGTGTTTCCAGATGGAAGGTAGTGAGAATCTGGAGTGAATTCTCAGGTAGGAAAGGAGTGGAAGTTCTATGGATCTAATTGTTTTTGCATAAATAGAGACAGGTAGATGATTCTGTGGACATGATAACCACATGGTATTTTGCCTGAAGATGTCAGGGTTGTCTCAGATGAGGACCACAGCATTCTAATGGGGTAGGGTGAGTTACCAAGTAGATGTGATACATATTGGTACGAACGACATAGATAGGGAAAGGGAGGAGTCCTGAAAAGGGAATATAGGGAGCTAGGTAGAGAACAGAAAAGCAAAACGTCCAGGGTATCATCTCTGGATTGCTGCCTCTGTTACGTGGCAGTGAGGGTAAGAACAAGATGACTTTGCTGATCAATGTCTGACTGAAGAATGGATACAGGCATAGTGTTACAGATTTTTAGATCATTGGAATATCCTCTGTGGAATAGATGACCTGTACAAAAAAGGATGGGTTGTGCCTGAACCCGAGGGGCAACCAATATCCATGCAGGCAGGTTTTCTCAAACTGATGGGGAGGAAGTAGACTAATTTAGCAGGGGGATGGAGAGTGGAGTGATAGGGCTGAGGATGGGGCAGTAGGTATTCAAGTAAAGACAGTGTGTAGTGAGACTGTGAGGAAGAATAGGCAGATGATACGGACACTCAATGGCTGTGCTGGTGGTGTAGTGGTATCTGCACCAGGACTTCAGAACAAAGCATCCTGGGTTCGAATCCAGACGTTATTCTTACATGCTTTCCATAGGTGTAGCGTTGAGCATCAATATAGAACCTTAACATCGTAAAACAGACGAGCACTAAAGAAGTGGCAGTGTTGCCACCCTGTGCACCAAACAAGCACGGTGAGGAACTTTGCAGTCAGTGGGATGGGTTGAAATACAACATGGGGCATAATTGTAAAGGATGAAGAATACAGGACTGAAGGTCTTCTATTTGAATGCACTCAGTAGGAAATAAAGTGGATGATCTTGTAGCACGGTTAGAGATTGGCAGGTATAAATTTGTGGCCGTCACTGAATTGTAGCTAAGGAAGATCATGGTTGTCATCTTAACATCCAAGGATACAGATTATACTAAATAGGTGACTCTTTAGGTAAAAATGAAATTGAATCTTTATAAAGAAGTGACATAGCATAAGAAGATGTAGAGATGAAAAAGTACAAGGGTAAAAAAGACCATGATGGGTGTTACATAGGGGCTTCTGAGTCATAGCCAGGATGTAGGATACAAGGTCCATATGGAAAAGTCATGTAAAAAGGGCGATGTTAACAATCAATGTGGGATTTCCATATGCAGGTAGATTGTGCAAATCAGGTTGGTGCTTCATCCCAAGAGAAGCAATTTATAGAATGCCTTTGAGATCGCTTTCTAACACAGGCTGTGCTTGAGCCCATTATGGGGAAAGCCAGTTCTGGATTCGGTGTTCTGTGATGAACCAAAGGAAAATTCAGGAAGCATTAATCATAATATGATAAAATTTACCCTGTAGTTCCAGAGGGAGAAGATAAAGTCAGATGTATTAGTATTCCAGTAGAGTTAAGGGAATTACAGGGGCACGAGAGAGGAGCTGGCCAAAGTTTATTGGAAAGGGACACTAGCAGGAAAGACGGCAGAACAACAATGGCTGGAATATCTGGGAGCAACTGAAGATGCAGGAAATATACATCACAAAGTTGAAGTAGCATGCTAAAAGGGGTATAAAGGCAATGTACCTGACAAGGGAAGTCAAAGCAAATATAAACGTAAAAGAGAGATAGCATAGCAGAAATTAGGAGGAAATCAGATTGGTAAGTTCTTTTAAAAAAAACCAACAGAATATAACTAAAAAGCCATATGGACAGAACCAATGAAATACGAAAGTAAGCTAGCCAATAGTATAGAGAACCATTTTTTTATTCAGATACAGTATACAGAGAGTAAAACATAGGCTAGGGTAAATATCAGAATGCTGGAAAATAGCAGTGGATATGTTGTAATGGATTTCAAGGAAATGGTGGATGAATCGACTAAGTATTTTTGCATCAGTCTTCACTGCGGAAGACACCAGCCTTATACTAGAAATTTGAGAGTGTTAGTGGGCAGAAAGAAGTGTAGCTACTATTACTATGGAATTATGTTTGGGAATATATATAAGTCAACTGGAGTAAATGAGCTAAACACCAGGGTTCTGAAAGAGAAAGCTGAAAATCTTTCTGGAGGGCTTCATAATGATCTTCCAAGAATCACTACATTTTGAAATGGTTCTTGAGGTCTGGAAAATTTCAAATGTCACTCTACACCTAAGGAGGGGAGGGAGGAAGAAGGAAAGACATTCTGAGGCAGTTAGTGGTTGGGAAGATGTTGGAGTCCATTAATAAAAATAAGATTTTGGTGTACTTGGAAGCACCTGATGAAATAAGCCAGTCAGGATGGTTTCCTTAAAGGATATCTTGCCTAACAGATCTCTGGAATTCTTTGAGGAAATAACAAACAGGATACAAAGGAGGTTCATTCCATGATATCTACTTGGATTTTCAGAAGGCCTTTTTTGACAACATGCCACATGCGAGGCTGTTTAACATGATAAAACCCAGAGTATCAATGGAAACAGATATTAGCATGGATGGAAGATTGCCTAACTGGCAGGACAAAAAGTGAGAATAAAGGGTATTTTTTCTGGTTGCCTGATGAGTGGGGCCAGTGTTGCTTCTTTTCAACTTGTATGATTTAGATAATGAATTTATGCCTTTATGGTAAAGGTTGCAGATGATATGGAAGTAGATGGAAGGGCAGGGAGTGTTGAAGAAGCATGGATTCTACAGAAGTACCTGAACAATCTGGGAGAAATGGCAAAGTAGCACATGGAATACAGTGTTTAGACTTCTGTAGAAGAAACAAGAGCATAGATTATTTCCCAAATGGAGAGAAAATTCAAATATCAGTGGTGCATAGGAACTGGGGAGTCATCCTGCCAGATTCCCTGAAGGTTAATTTGCAGATTGAATTGTTACAAAATTAGGTAAAATCAGGATTTGGTTTCATTTTGGGAGGACTAGAATATAAGGGTAAAAATATAATGCTGACACTGGTGATACAACATTTGAAGTATTGTGAGCAGCTTTGGGACATTATATAAGTAAAGGTGTGCTGGCATTGGAGACTTTCAGAGAATGATTCCTGGAATGTAAGGGGAGTGTTTGATTGCTGTAAGCCTGTACCGCTGGAGTTTAAAAGAAAGGTGTAGGACTCAATGTAATCTGTCAAATATTGAACAGCCTAGATAGTGCACGGGCAGCATGTTTTCTGTAGTGTAGTCTAGGACCGGCTTCAGAATAGAGGGATGTACATTTAGAATAAAGACAAATCAGAATTTCTTCAGCAATAATGCAGTGAATCTGTGTAATTTATTTTGACAGAATGCTATGGAGGCTTAGTCATTGAATATATTTAATTGAATGTTTATAGTTCTTGATTAGTCAAGTTGTGTCAAATGGTACAGAGAGAAGGCAGAAGAGTGGGATTGAGCAAAGTCCATGGTGGATCAGACTAACTGGGATGAATGACCTAATTTTGCTTCTTGGTCTTATGATATTATGGTCCTAGATAAATACCACAGTCCACAGTAACCAGATGTGCCCAGGGGTCCTTTTCTGTGCTATACATTTCATTGATTACAGCTTTGTTTTTAGGTTCAATCAACTTTCCTGAGTGAAATTCACCCATGTCATAGCTGATTTTGTAAACTCAGCCAGCTACGTGTCTCTGGAGCTTTGTAAGTTCAAGTCTCCATGACCAATTTTAAGTCATGCCAAATTTCTATGTATTACAAATATAAACTCTCTTCATTTGAAGTACTGCAGATTTCTGATTTATTGAAAGTTTCCATCCATAGAATTCTTACATCCTTAGTGTTCACAATAGGCAGCAGCTTTACAGGGGAGAGGGCAGGAACGGGGTACTGATTGTGTATGATGAGCCATGATCACAGTGAATGGCGTGCTGGCTAGAAGGGCCAAATGGCCTACTCCTGCAGCTACTGTCTATTGTCTATTGCCTTTACAGGTTACGTCAGTGACTGGTCCAGTGAGGACATAATTTCCACTGTTCTGTACAAGCTCATGTCTAGTCATTACACGTCACTGTGAGATACTTGTCAATGTTTCTGACCATACTATCTGGAGCATACAGGGCAAGGATGCATTTTGTGTCGCAATCCGATCATCTTTCCACTGATTCGACACCACAATCATGCAGCACTGGTCTATCCCAGTAATGTGTGATAACCTGGCAAACCGAGAAAAAGGAAGAGAGAGGAATGCATTAGTGCAACAATAAACCCTTCAGGGTGATGATGTATTTTGCGTCAAAAGCTGAATCAACATGGATAAATTCTTTAATGCCTGGTTGGAAGGTGATGGATACCTCCTCTGTGGTGGAGAGGAACTTATTGAGGGAAGGGCAAATCCAATTCTAGTGGTCCACACAAACTAATGAAATTGAGATGACACAAGTAATCCTGCTGAGGGACACTGAGCTGCTATGGGTAAGATTATAAAGTAAAATCTCAAGGGTGACAATGTTAAGATGATAACACATGTGATGTGCAAATCGGTAGAAGGTAAATAATATGAGATGAGGGAAAGTGTCCCAAAGCTTGGCATGGGTGAGATAGGTTCTGATGTACAAGGCAGGTGCAGCAGGTCATGTGAATGAGATAGCTTTTCCCATGGGGTGGGCTTCAGCTGAACTGTCCAGGGATCTGTGACCACAAGACCAAGACAAGTAACAAAATAAAAGGAGATGGCCTCCAAGTGTGGAATGTGTAATAAAAGAAAAGGAGGTGAGAGAGTTGTGACACAATATCATGGCAGGGATCTGAGAAAGTGTGATGGGAAGGCGACAACAAATATATAAAATTATGCTGTAAAGCCAGAGTTACCAATTTTGTAAAATAATCAACGCTTAAAGTTTGTTTCCTGAAAAGACAACAATTCAAGAAAAAAAATTGATGGCAGAGACAGCTATGGTAAGAATAACCATGATCCATATGGCATTATGGTGACATGGTTGTCCGTTGACAAGGAATAGGAGCTCAAAATTTCTGGGTTATCAACATACCCAGAGAAAAGGGACAAGAGGCAGGGGAGTGTTGTTAATCAAGATGTCAACGTTGTGGTGACTGGAGATGCAGAGGCAGCTGCAGTGAAGGGGAATCCTTTGGGTGGGCGAGAGGATAAGTAACAGCATGGAATAGATAGATAGATAGATAGATAGATACTTTATTCATCCCCATGGGGAAATTCTACAGACTCTTAAAGTTAGGAGTCATAATTGGAGTAAACAGAAAGGGGAAGTGTGACTGGTGTATTTGCTGGGGTTGCCTTTATCATGAGACACTTTAATACACACATTAATTAGACAAACCAAACTGACAAGGCCATGGTAGCAGAATAATGTTCGGTACCCAGGTTTCAGCTTTCCTTGACGTTATTTTGCATGCTAAGTCAGTGGTGAAGAAGCCAACTATATTGTTATTGTTTATTTTGAGGGCGCAAGAATATTACAGCAAAGGCATGTCGCCATGGTTCGGACAAGGCCCAAGTGCAGAGTGAGAGACACTGAAGCGGGTCGAGAGTTAACAAAACTTTAATGCGAACAGTGTTCAAATGAAAATCAAACAATAAACACAAGGCCAAAACAGGGCCATTAACTAAAACTCTCAAATGGGAAACAAAGCCTACACTGCACGGAAAAGAACATCTAATTATTAAATAAATACCACGAGTCTTCAGAGTCAGTTGACTCCACAGTCCAAGTTCTCAGGCAAGGCCGATGCAAAACAAAAGCAAAGCGTTGCTGTGCTCTGTCCACGTCTTGACAAGCACTACGACGACAAGTATGGATTTAAATGCTATCACGATTAAATAATAATCAGCTGACATGTGCAAATTCACAAGCTCCATTGCCGAATCTACTGCACTGTCAAATCCATGGTTGTGACAGGGCATTCCTCTGACAGTATTTAGATTATCGCAAGCAATTTTGGGCCCATATCAAGGAACATGTGCCGCAGCTGGTAAGTGGATAGAGGAGGCTGATCTCACTGAATGTTGGAGCAGGCTGAATGCTGTGTCCTGGTACTCCTACACCTTCTCTTATCATTGGAGAAATGGAAACAATATAGGGAAAATAATAAAACATGACATGTTGAAATACTTCAACAGTTCACTGATAGAATTAATCCAGAGTCATATTCTTTCACTTACTGTGCCTGAAAGAGGGAATGTCCAACTTAACTATGGCCAGATGAACAGACTGCAATAAATGCACAGGATGGCAAAGGACTGCAGGGTGTTTTAGACTCAGCAAATTCCATCACAGACACAACCAGCCTCGCCTTCGAGGACCTCTTCAAGAGGCAGTTGTTTAAAAAGCTGGAGCTGATGCATGCCCATGACCAGCCTCTCAAATGATGGTAGATTTCAGAAGCACTGGGAGGTAGTTGGTAAGGTATGTTTGCTAGTTTATCTATCTTAGTTGTTTGGAGCCTAAGAGCCTTGTTATCTCCAGTGAAGCTCATGTTATAGAAGTTAAAGCACAGAATGAGGGATTTGCCAAAATACTTCCCAAAGTATTTTTCCCTAAATCCTTGATTATAAATATTTCTTCAAATCTTCTCTCAGAAACATGTGAATTTGAACAGTTAGAATATTCACTGCTGGTTAGTGTCCTCGGCAGAGGTAAAGACCAGCATTTTTCATGCTCATTGGGCTTGCTGCCTTATCAGCAAATATCACCATCTCTTTGGGCTTGCAAAGTTTCAAAGTTACTAGCATTTTCAGATGTGGTATGTCATCAAAGAGTCAAGCAAATTGTGACTGACATGCAGAGTAAATCTGTAAATCTCAGTGTTACACTTTAGTGTGACATCTCATGCATACATCTGCCTTGTTAGAAGCACAACAGTAGATACTGACTAACACACTCAAAATGCTGCAGGGACTCTGCAGGTCAGTCAGCTTCTAATGAGGGGAATAAAAGTTCAGGCTTAAGGCTGAGACCTACATCAAGACTGGCTAGGAAGGGGACAGGAGCCAAAATAAGAAGTTAAGAGAAGTCAGAGCATTGCAAAATGGCTGCTGATGTGAGACCAATAGAGGCAGGCTGTGTGCACATGTTGGGGGGGGGGGGGGGGATGAAGTGAGAACCTGGGAACTGATAGGTTGAGGAGGTAAAGGACTCAAATGAAGAAATATGAACAAACAAGACCTTGGAAGAAAGGGAAGGAGAAGGAGAACAAGAGGGAGGTGATGGGCCGTGAGGAGAGGACAACGGGTGAGAAAGTAGCCAGAATGGGAAAATGATTGAAGGGAGTGGGAATAATTGCTGAATGTTGGAGAAATCAAACTTCATGCCATCATGTTGGAGGTACACATGGAATTGTTGATGTTGCTCCTCCAAACTGAGTTTGATTTCATCATGGCAATAGAGGAGGACAATGGCAGACATGAATTGAAATGGGTGGTAAGGAGATCTGCCTTTTGGCTTTGCACCCTTTCATCTCGGGCACATCTTTTGTGTAACTGAGTGATTGAAGCAGTGCATGATACTGCAGGTATGATGTCACAAACCTCACAACTCTTTGATCCATATCCCTCCCCTCTCACACTCGACATATTCTCAGACAGCATGAGGGAACATGCAAAAAACAGTGCTGGTTCAAGGCCACACTACAAGGCAGATGCACCGAGGCCAGAGGAATAGTTTAGGAGGCAGAAACGATCTTGTGAAAGGATTGATAGGATGGATTCTGGTTAGATGCCACCCAGGTTTCAACATCGGACCGTTTGCTAGCAGGGTGGTTCACTCTTTCAGGTAATGGTCCTGTGGCTGTGACATTCTCTCACCCTGCAGAACCACAGCTGCCCAGACATGCAGCTGATAGATGAGACCAGTCTTTGCTTAATGTTCTCTGCCATTTCCAATCAGATCCCATCTTCTTAAGCCAATTAACTCTTCCTCGTATCCCCTCCCATCTTCTTTCTTCATCACCTCTCACCCACCCATCCAGCTTTCCAGTCACCTGAACTCACTTACCGCTCTCCAGGTTTTAATAACCTCCAACCAGCTTATTATTCTGGTTTCCGCCCCTTCCTTTCCAGTCCTGTCTCAAGCAGAAATGTCAGTTATTTATTACCCTCCTTAGATGTTGCTGACTTGCTGAGTTCCTATGGCATTTTGTGATTGTTGCTCAATATTTTCAATATCTTTAGAATCTCTTATGCAGATTTAAATACCATGTCTTTATTACCAATTCTTACCTGATGTGGGAATAAAACAATTCCACCTGAGCTGGCTCACAAAGAATGCAGAAAGCACATCATCACTGGCCTAGAGATAAACATCAAAAATATGACAAATCCTTCAGCTCCACACGCACAATTCTTTCTGTCACTACCCTTGCTGCTTATTTCAAGTATGTTTTTTTCTGGGAAACATGTTCAGACAAACACTGCCACTCTGACATATTTGATATATTTCCCTTTCATTGTGGGGAGTCTGGGGACTTCAGAGGTTCTATAAGGATGTCTCCAGCTCAAACAGAACTTCCCACCTCCCTAGCCTCCATCAGTGCCTACACCCCTCCCTTTATCTCTGACCCCTTCAGTCCAGTAAACACACTGCCAATGTAATCTCCTCCCTCCCAACAGCCTTCCTTGTCTCATTAAGCCCCCTCACTTCTGCCACTAAACGTTTTCCTGTATCGTCAACTCCACCTGGCCCTCAGCACACAGGTTCCATTGTTCCCTCTGCCCCCACACCCCCAGAGTTTCTTTAAACAACATTATAAAGCCTGAAGATATAGGAGCGGAATTAGTCCATCCAGACCATGGCGTCTGCTCTGCCATTCAGTCATGGCTGATTTATTAATCCTTCTCTACCCTATTCTCCTGCATTCTCCACAAAACCTTGTTGCTCTTACCAATCAAGAGCCTATCAACCTCCACTTTAAATACTGTATATCCAATGGCTTGGCCTCCACCAGATTCAACACCAGCTGTCTAAATAAATTCCCATTTATCTCTGTTCTAAAGGGCCATCGTTCTGTATTGACGCTATTCTGATTCTAGGCTCTCTCATGATAAAAAAAAACATTCTCTCCATGTCCAGTCTATTTAAGCCTTTCAATTTTTAATATGTTTCTATGAGATCTTCCACCTCTCACTCCCAAACACCATTCTTCTGAACCCCAGCATGTAGAGGCACAGAGCCATCAAATGCTACTCATGTGTTCACCATTTCATTCCGGGATCATTCTCGTGAAACTTACCTGGACCCTCTCCAATGCCAGTACATCATTTCTGAGATAAGTGACTGAAATTTGCTTACAATACTCCAAGTATGGCTTGATTAATGCCTTATAAATCTTCCATTTTACATTCTATCTTTTATATTCTAATCAAATAATGCATTTGCCTTCCATATCAGTGACTCAGCTTGGAAGTTAACCTTTAAAGAGCCCTGCATGAGAGCACCCATCCATTTACAGCTCTGATTTCTGAAATTTCTCTATATTTAGAAAATAGCCTACTCCTTTACTTCTCCTACTAAAGTGCATGGCCATATATGTCTCTACACTATATTCTAGCTGCCAATTCTTGGCCCATGCCTCTACACACCCTCTGCAACTACTGACAACAACTTCCAATCTATGTAACTCCCTCCCTCCTCTACATTCCTCCCTGCGTCTGTGACCTTCTCTGACCCCAGCACATCTCAATGTCTGTGGAACCACTGCACCTCTGCTATGTAACTCGAAGTGGCCCAAATATCCCCCTCATTTATGTAACCTCCTCTGAAAACTGTGGTTCATGTTTCTAGGACAACTCCAGCCATAATATGACTCTGCACATCTGTAAAAACATTCTCCTGCAGCTATTCTTATCTCTGCAGCCCCTTCCACTTCAATACACGGAAGTCCTCACTAATTCTGTGACATTAGCCATCCTGTACACCCCTCCTCATCTATGTAACTGCCACAAAATCACTTCCAAAGGCTGACAATGACTGTGAATTGATGCGCTTTACCACTAACTCACAAATCCTCTTAATTGGCATTGATGGGCAAGGCCATACATGGCAAGACCAGCAGCACTGAGAGCGCATCGCAACTGATAACCAAGTTCTACCCAGTTGTGGACTGAAAGCGCCTTTACCAGAAATCCAATTTTTGTTTTACATTCCCAACATGCTGCAAATTATTCATGTTACACAGCTCAGCACGTAGGAACCAGATAGCCAACACTTTCAGGTAGTCAGGCCTGATGCTGATGGTGAAGGGGACATTAAATTTGTCTGGCCAGTTACTGAAGAACATGGCCTTGCTCTTACTGCTGTTGACTCTGGTCCCTAATGACAACACAAACCAGTTGCAGTTGCTTGTCAACCCACAAGCGTATTGTCAATCAATGGGTTTCAATAGGTACATTTAATGTCAGACATTAAATCCAAGCAGAAGAAGCTAACTTCCATAAGACCATTAGGTATAGGACCAGAATTAGGCTACTTGACCCATTGCATTTGCTTCGCTTTTCTTCATGCTGATTCAATTTTCCTCTCAGCCCCAGTCGCCGGCCTTCTCCCTGTTTCCTTTCATGCTCTGACCAATCAGGAATCTAACAATCTCTGCTTTAGATATACATAAACACTTGGCTCTCACAGCTGCCTGTGGCAAGCATTTCCACAGCTTCACTACCCTCAAGTGGAGGAAATTCCTCCTCATCTCTATTCTAAAAGAATACTGCTCTATTCTGGGGCTGTGTCCCCTGAACCTACACTCTCCCACCATAGTAAACACCCTCTCCACTCTATCAAGGCCTTTCACCATTCTTCTGAATTCTTGTGAATACAGGCCAGAGCCATCAAATACTCTTCCTGTGACAAATCATTCAAACCAGAGATCATTTTCACAAATCCTCTCCAGTTTCAGCACATCCTTTCTTAGATAAAGGGCCCAAACCTGCTCACAATACTCCAAGTGAGGCCTCACCAGTGCTTTAAAGTCACAACATTACATCCTTACTTTTATATTCTAGTCCTCTTGAAATGAATGCTAACGTTGCACATGCTTTCTTCACCACGGACTCGACCTGCAAATTAACCTTCAGGGAATCCTGCACTGTGACTCCCAAGTCCCTTTGCACCACAGATTTATTTATTTGCTCTCCATTTAGAAAATAGTCAACTCTTTTATTTCTTCTACCAATCTGCATGACCAACACTATATTCCATCTGCCTTTTTCCCCATTCTCCTAATCTATCCAAGTCCTTCTGTAGCCTCTCTACTTCCTCAAAACTTCCTGTCCCCCCACCTATCTTCATATCATCTACAAACATTTCAACAAAGCTATCAATTCCATTATTCAAATCATTAACATATAATGAAAAAAGAATAAATCTCACAGACCCCTATAGCACACCATTAGTCACTGGCTGCTAGCCTGGAAAGGCTCCCTTTATTGCTACTCTTTGCCTCCTGCCAATTAGCCACTGCTTTATCCTAACTAGGATCTTTCCTGGAATACCATGGGCTTGTAACTTGTTAAGCAGCCTTGTGTGGCACCTTCCCAAACACCTTCTGAAAATCAAAGTACACAACATCAGCCAATTCTCCTTTGTCTTTCCTACTTATTATTTCTTCAAGGAATTCCAACAGATTTGTCAGGCATGATTTTCTCTTGAAGAAACCATGCTGACTATGGCCTATTTTATCACATGCCTCCAAGTATCCTGAGACCTCATCCTTAATAATCGACTCCAACATTTTCTGATCCACTGGTCAGACTAACAGACCTATAGTTTCCTTCATCTACTGCCTCTCTCCCTTCTTGAAGGGTGGAATTACATTTGAAATTTTCCAGTCTTTCGAAATTATTCCAGAATTTAGTGATTCTTGGAAGATCATTACTTCTGTCTCCACAATCTCTTCAGCGCTATCTTTCAAAACTCTGGGAGGTACACCATTTCATCCAGGTGACTTACCTAACTACAGACCTTTCAGTTTCCCAAGAACCTTCTGTCTAGTTATGATATCTTCACACACTTCATGCCCCGACACTCTGGAACTCCCACCATTCTGCCAGTGTTTTCCATAGTGAAGATTGATGCAAAACACTTATTCAGTTTGTTTGGCATTTTGTTGTCTCCCATTACTACCTCTCCAGTGATCTGATATCTACTCTTGCCTCTCTTTTACATTTTATGACTCTGAAGAAACCTGTTATCCTCTTTAAAATTATTGGCTAGCTTAGTTTTTCCTTCTTTACATTTTTAACAACTTCTTAGTTGCCTTCTTGTTGGCTTTTAAAAGCTTCCCAATCCCTTACATTCTCACCTTTTTTTGCTCTAATATATGTCCTCTCTTTGACTTATGTTGGTTTTAACTTCTCTTTTTAGCCATGGTTTGTCATAGGGTGGGCATTGGAAAGTAGACCCAAATGTGAGACACAGACACTGAAGTACTAGGGAAAGGACTAGGTGCATCAAGAAAGCAAGGAAACTGGGGAGGAAATGACACTGGACAAGATACAGGATCTGGACAAGATTAGGATACAGGGCCTGGGCTAGGACTAGACTAGGAAAGTAGGACGTGGACGAGGAACCAGGAACTAGGAACCTGGACAAGGACTCCAAGCCAAAGACTGGACAGGGACCCAAAACCTGGGTCTTGACTCAGTCTCAGACTCCAGATCTAGGCAAGGACAAGACGTGGCAAGGCAACAGAACTGGATGTGGGAACAGGACGTGGGACTCCAGGGCTGGATGTGGACATGAAGTTCAGACTTGGTCTTGGGAGATGGGAGAGCAGGAACGCAGAGCCTCGGTCGAGGGAGAGCAGGAGCGCAGAGCCTCGGTCGAGGCAGAGCAGGAATGCAGAACACAGAGCCAGGGCCCCTCCTTGGGAACACGATGTAGGGCCTGGACTCATACACAGAAAGCTGAATATAACAAGTCAGTTTCCAGCACTAGGATAGTGGCAAACAGCCAGACCTTCCTAGCAAAGGTGTGGACACAAAGAGACAGTTCCAAACAAGGCAAGTCTCCAGACACAGGTTGCAGGGCAAGGCTCTAGCCAAGGGCTACAGAAAGAAGGGGAAGGGAAGGGAACAGTCCAGCCTCAGGGTAACAGCAAAGCCAGCCTGACCTGTCTCACAGAAGCAAGGACAGGATACTGACAAGAGAAACCAGCACCTACACTCAAACCTAAGGCCACTTAAATTCCCAGTCACAAGATGAGAATCAGGTGCCTATGATTAAGCCCAACTGAAACAAGGGACAGACAGAAGACCCGGAGTCCAGAGCCCACGGACCAGACCGTGAACCAGAACGCAGACTTCACGAACCGGGCAGTGAAATGGTGATGTCATCTTTCTTCAGGATACTTACAAATTGCTTCCAAAAAGTCAGGCATTGCTGCTCTACTGTCATCCCTGCCAGTGTACTTTTCCAATCAATTCTGGCCTACTCTCTTTCTCATGCCTCTGCCATTGCACTTACACCACTGTAATATCGATACATCTGAATTTAGCTTCTCAACATAGTGAATTTTCTCCCTCCTCTGCACGGCAATGTCACCCCCCTTATATTATTATCGCTCCTGGTGGACTCTGGAAGGAGTTCTCTACAGTACAGCCACCCACCAGGGAAATGGATAGTCAAAGAAGGGCTTCACATTTCTTCTCCCTCTGTAATCTTTCATTAGGTCCCCACTGACAGCCTTCTACATCCCTACTGACTGTCTTTTGTTATTCATGTAAGTCACAGAAAGCTCAAAAGGAGACAGCAGTCAGAGAAGAAAACCGGTGTGACTGTGACTGCCTTTGTTGTGATCAGCAATTATATTCACAACTGTAGTGAGCTGCCTGTCCAGGTCCAGGTATGTAGTGACTGTGCACCTCCTGCATGGGGCTATGAATACGTCACTCAGTTTGGCATCTTTTCTGCTCAAGCTCTTGATGCTGATGCCTTTTTTGACCAGTCATATTGATAATGCGATTGAAGTTGCTGATCAGAACAATTGGTACTCAGTTAACCCGAGCAGAGAGGTATCATGTGTACATCTCGCCTACAGGCCCTGCACCATTAGCACTTTGATTTCAGTGATTGTGAACCCAGGCCAGATACATGACTATTGAACACCACCGACCACATAGTGAAACCCAGAGACCAACATTGTGACCTGCTCAAGTAGGTGGAAAGGTAGACAGGTAACATTAGCCTTGACCTTCACAAGTTATTGCAAGGGATTAACTCATTGCACACTGCTATTCACATCACATACATTTTGAGATACTATTTTTATCTTTGTAGTTATTCTTCTTTGAGATCATTGATCACAAATTCATTCCATTCTCAGCCGAATGAGCCCTCATGCTCACAGCTTTGGTGAATTCACTCACTGTTTTGAGGCTCAGTGGCCCTCTCCAGTGGTGATGCTAGTGGTCTCAATGGGAGAAGGGCACACATTGTTCCTGTTCCTTACAAGATTAACAAACTCCTTCATTTTCAACTCTGTCCTACTGGACAGCACCCAGGGTCCCATTTACTTCTATGTGACCTTATTGATTTCCATCGGTGCCAGTATCACTGAGCTCAGTGGATCCAGTGGACAGGGTGAAGTGAGAAAGTTTATATTCCTTTTTTCTGCACTGTGTTCTCACTCCTGCAAGGGGAAATGTTGGTCCTTTTACAGCTAATGGAGCCTATCTGTGTTTACTGTTCCAGGGAGTCTTGCAAGAGGATGTCGATGATCACCTGACACACACATCCCCTGGAAACCTGTCACCTAAACCCAACATGAAATGCTGTTGCTGCTCCCCCTTTCTGCCCTACCTGCTCAGGATATTTTCAATGAGAACTGTCACAGCACTGAGGAGAGCCCATTCTGGAACCTGCACTTCTCCATCAACTAAAGCACTTAAGTCACTGAGGCTTGCTCTGCCTCCAGAGAGATTAACCAGTGAACAGCCCCATTCCTACAACTCAGCTGTGGGTTGAGGGTCAGAAAGATTGATGAACATCAGCATTAAATTCAGTACCATAGTTACCACATAATGGGAGGTCAACCTGTAATTTTGTGTGATTATCATTCGGGTGACGTACGTCTCATAGGCTGCACTTTACACGTTGAATGACAAGTTTATATTTTCTGGCTGATCAGAGATGTGACTGAAACAATTCCAGTTAGCTGGCTCACAAAGTACACAGGCTCAATAGTTATGCTATTAAAGGGCCCAGAAAAACATACAGTATCACTCTGCTGAGACAAATTCTTCAACTACTCTCAAAAACTTGTTTCTATTTCCAGTATTTTTCTATTGTAAGACAACTCCTGGCAGATATTTGTTATTCTGAAACCACCTGGTGCTCTAGTCTTTCCCATTGGCTGATTATGGATTTGGGAGGTTCTGACAGAAAATCTCTGCAAGTTACTGGAGTGATTTTTCTTTGCTCACATACGTTGCATTACTGCATTCCAGTATACTGGAGAAACGGTGGTGAAAGTCCTCCGATGGTGAATGGGCTGGGGAGTGTTTTGGGGATCGGATGGTCACTCCACTGAATGGGGGCAAAGTTCAGCAAATCAACCTCTCAGGCATGCCTCACAAGTTAATATCATCATTGCAGAGTTGCCCCAGACCTCCTCTGATTCTCCCCCAGTTCTCCTCTCCATCAGTCCCCTCTTTCGATCTTTCAAGCAAGTCCCTTCTCTGGTCCCAGACCACTCTCTCCTTGGCCACTCAGATGAACACCCAGATGCATTGCAGCATCAATAAGCTCTTCCACTACTCTCTTCATTCTATTCGCCCAATTTCTGGGCCACATTTCATCATGAATCAAGCCAACTTTTCAATATATGCTGTCTAGTTCATTACCCAGAGTCCCCCGAGCTCAAGAAGTATACAGTACCAGACTCTACAAGCCCAACACTCTGAGACAGCTTTGCCATGTTTCATTGATGCAGCAATGAGCTGGAGAAGCAGCTTGATAACAATCAATTAGAAGTGTGAAGCTTTTTTTTATATCTACCTCTGATGTAGGGAGAAATTTCCTAGAGTCTACCCGGTCAATGCACCTCTTAATTTCACATGTCCCCTGTTAATCTCTCTCACTCCGGTGAGTACAGAGCCAGACTCTATGGTCTCTTCTTGTAAATTAAAAACTCTATTAGGCAACATTTTGGGAAATCTCCTCTGTATGCATTCGAACCATCTTATATATCCAAGTGTGGAGGCTATTTCCTCCATATTTATTTTGTATTTCTAGCATTTGTAATATTTTGTTTTTGATTTAATAGGAAGTAAATGGGGCCTTGTCAGTGTTGTTCATATGTTAAATATGGATTAAAAATAAAATTATTTCTCCAGGTGTCAGTTACACAGGAAGAGACTTTTCTTTGTTTAACAAAGTGGCCATGGTTAAAGGTTGTGCTTCAGGGTCTAGTGGGATGATACAGCTGGATATGTGAATTTCTAATTTGCTGACCCTCTCAGATCATCCAGGTTACAGAGCAAAGAATTGGCCACTACTGGTAACACCCTCCGGGCTGTCCTATCATGAGTGCACAGGACGTTCACTAGCGGGGTTTCCAGACATTGTTTGCAGAGTAAGGCACTGCTGGCTCTTTTCATCAAAACTGAGAAGCTGAATCAAAGATTTAATGGAGGCAGTAAAGATCAGAGAAATGAGGAGAAATTGGTTCCAACAGCAGGGACATTAGGAGATGACAGACAAATGCTGGGAATCAACAGCAAGAAAATATGAGCGTATTGATGTGTGGCTACACCAGACAGTGGAAGCAAACTTGGTGATCGTGTCTGAAAGGGAAGGAGAAGTTTAGATGAAAAAGCAAAGTCAGCTATAAAAAAAAACCAGCAGAATGCAGCTAAAAATCCATAAAGAGAGAAAAGATGAAATATGAAGTTCGTCTAGCCCATAATATAAAAGTGGATTCTGAAGGATTTCTTATTCAGATATGTAAAGTGTAAAGGACAGACGAAAGTAGATATCGGAATGCTGAAATATGACACTGGGGATGTAGAAATGGGTAACAAGGAACTGATGGACCAACTGATTAGAGATTTTGTGTTAATTTTAACTGTGGAGGCTACTAGTCTTATGCTAGAAATTTGACAATGTCAGGGGGTAGAAAGTAGAGAAGTTGTTTGGGAAGATGAGAGATCTAAAATCCATTGTCACTGGGACCAGGTGGGCTGCACAGATGGGAGTCCTTGGTAAAGAATGAATAGATTCTGAAAGGGTTTAGGAGGACTGGAAAATTGCAAATGCTACTCAACTTTTTAGGAAGAAAGGGAGGCAGAAGAAAGAAAACTATAAGACAGTTAACCTGACTTCCGTAGTTATGAAGATGTTGGTGTCCATTAATAAATACGAGGTTGCAGGGTAATTGGAAGCACCTGATAAAATAGACCAAAGTCAGCATGGTTTCCTTAAAGGGCAATCTTGTCTGACAGATATGTTGGAATTCTTTGAGGAAATTTCAGACAGGATACAAAGCAGTGTCAGTCGAAGCTGTCTACATGGATTTTCAAAAGGCCTTTTTGACAAGTGTCATAGGGGAAGTCTACAGCTTCCTGGAGATGTTCATACAGGAAGAGAGAGATTGAACAAGCTGTTGGGCTTTGGTGTATGTGCTTCATAGGCTGAGGGATTGAGAAGATAGCTTGGGACATGTTCCTTCAATACAATGCTTTGGTCAGGGCACACTGAAGAGTGCTGTGCATAGTTTTGGCTTCCACCTCAACAGTGGGTGCAAAAGGTTGCTTGGAATGCCTGGTTTTTGCTTAGAGTGAGACTGGAAAGCTAGGTTTATTCTCACTGGAGTGTAGGAGGCTGAGGAATAAGCTCAGAGTTTTATGAAATTATTAAGAGCGCAGACATATAGATTATCAGATTTTGTTTTCATAGCAATGGAGTCTGTGATTAGAAGGCATAGGTTTAACATGAAAGGGAGACATGAGTTCTAATGGCTATGTGTGTCCACACGGAACGTAGTGACTATCTAGAATGAATTCTTAGATAGGAAAGGAGAAGAAAGATAAGAACCTATTTGTATCTGGATAAATAGGGGCATGTAAGTGATTCTGTGGTCGTGATACCCGAAAGCAAATCTGTGATGCCAAAAGTCCAGGGTCAGCAACGTCTCTGATCAGGTCCATAATATGCTAATGGGGGAGGGTGAGCAGACAGAAGTTGTGGTACAAATTGGTACCAACAACATAGGTAGGGAGAGGGTGGCGTTCCTGAAAAGGGAGTATGGGTATAATCTCTGGATTGCTGCCTGTGCCATGCACTAATGAGGGCAAGAACAGAGTGATTTGGTAGATGGATCTATGGCTGAGGAATTCATGCAGGGGTGTGGGCATCATTGGAATCTCCTCTGAGAATCGTTGACTTCTATATCTGAACCAGAGGGGGAGCAACATTCCATGTGGGCAGGTTTACTAGAACTTTTGGGGAAGGTCTAAACTAACTTTGCAGGGGAATGGATATCAAAGTGATAGGTCTGAGCATGGGGCAATAGGTAATTAAGTCGACACAGTTTTTAGTGAGAACACCAGGAACAGACAGAGACAAATTCCAGCCAGTGGGATGGGTTGAAGTGTATCTTAGGGGCAAAATGGAAAAGAATGAGGAATACAGTACTGAATGTCTTTTAAGCTGAATGCATACAGTATAGGATTTTGGAAGAAAATGAAGTTTATGAAAATTAAATTTTGCTATCTAGCTTGACTAACTATTAGCAGGGTCATCATGGTGACAAGATAAGGAGACAGGTCTGTCCTGCTTGTGCTAACTAACAATTGATTGTGGCAATAATGAGGTATTGTTGACCTTTGTCCGAGCAACAAAGTAATTGACAACCTGTCTCTCTGGCTAATAGAGGAACCAAATATGGATGTGCAGTTCTAATTTTGTGTAGCGCGCAGAGGCATTCACAAGCTGACTGATACTTAACAAGTGCTTTGTGAATTTGCTGACCAAGTAAGTTCAGCTGTTTGCTTTGGCCCAAAATTTACTATATAAATTTAAGATGTAACCTGGCATTGGCAGAGTCATAAAACAGCTCTCCATGATCACGTATTAAAGGGTAAACTCTCTCTTTATTTCTGTTAGGTAACAGAGTAAATTCTCTAACAAGGATATCATTCTGTAGCACAGTTACAGATTGACAGGTACTACGCTATGGGCATCACTGAGTCATGGGTGAAAGATAGGCATAGTTGGAAGCTAACATCCAAGGATACAGATTGTATTATGAAGGACAAGCAGACAGGAAGAGAGGGTGGTTGCTTCTTTTAGTAAAAAATGGAATCAAATCTTTAGAAAGAAGTGACATTGGATAGCAAGATGTATTTTCTTCTGGGTAGAGTTGATAAACTTCAACAGGAAAAAAGAGCATGACGGGTGTTACTCAGAGGCCTCCAAGCAATAGCTAGGATGTGGGATAAATTAGATAGAAAATGCATGTAAAAGAGCAATGTTATGAGAATGATGGGAGATTTTAATCTGCAGATAGATTTCAAAAATCAGGTTGGTGTTGCATCCTAAAACAGGGAATTAGTAGGATGCCTACGAGATGGCTTTTTTAGCACAAGATGTGCTTGAGTCCATAAGGAGAAACACAATTCTAGACTGGATGTTGTGTAATGAATCAGATTCAATTAGGGAGCTAAAGCAAAGGAAAGTCAAGGAAACAATAATTATAACCTGATATAATTCACTCTGTAGTTTGAGGGGAAGAAAATAAACCTGGACCTATCTGTATTCCAGTGGAGTAGAGATAAGCTGATCAAAGTTGATTGGAAAGGGACGCTTGCAAGGATGATGGTAGAACAGCAATGGCTAGAATTTCTGGGAGCCATTCGAAGGATAGATACATGACAAAGATGAAGAAGTATTCTCAGGGGTGGATGGGACAACTGCGGCTAACAAGAGAAGTCAATGAAAGCATAAAAGGAGAAAAATTAGTTGGAAGTTAGCCGATTGATAAGTTTCTTTTTAAAAACAGTAGAAAGCAACAAAAAATCTATAATGAGAGAAAAGGTGAAATATGAAGGTAAGCTAGCCAGTAATATAAAAGTTACTCCCGAAAGATCTTTGTCGGATATATAATGAGGAAAATAGTGGTGAGAACACTGGACATGACACTGTGGTTGTAGGAAATGGCGGGCAAACTGATTAGATATTTTGCATCATTTGTAACTGTGGAAGACACCAGCCAGATGTTAGTAATTCAACAGTGTCAGGGAGTTGAAAGGAGTGTAGCTGCTATTGCAAAGGAGAAGGTGTTTATAAAATATGTGAAATTAGATGAGTAACTTGGTCCAGATGGTCTACACCCCAGTGTTCGGAAAGAGGTAACTGACGATGTTGTGGAATACTTGGTAATGATCTTTCAAGAATCACCAGAATTTGAAATGGTTCCGGAGGACGGGTAAATTACAAATGCCACTCCACTCTTCAGGAAGGGAGGGCAGGGGGGTGAGGGAGTGGGGAGAGGACGAAGAGAGGAAATTATAAAGCAGGTAGTTTGACTTCAGTGGTTGGAAAGGTGTGAGAGGCCATTAATAAAGATGAAATTTCGGGTTAATTGGAAGGACCCGATAAAGTAGGCTGAAGTCAGCATAGTTTCTTTAAAAGGAAATCTCATCTGACAAATCTGTTGGACTTCCTTGAGGACTGGATACAAAGAAGGGTCAGTCGATGTTGTTTACTTGGATTTTCAGAAGACCTTTTTGACAAGGTGCCAAACATGAGGCTGCTTATCAAGACAAAAGCCCATTGTATTATAGAAAATATAGTAGCATGGATATAAGATTGCTTGACCAGCAGAACTAAAAGAGTGGGATTAAAGGGGTCTTTTCAGGTTGGCTGCCACAAGAAAGGCATTGGTTTTTTTTACTATATATATATATCAATGATTTGGATAATGGAAAAAATATCTTTGCACCCTTGTTTGCAGATGATATGAAGATAGGTGGAGGAGCAGGTAGTACTAAAGAAGGAGTCTCCAAAAGGACTTGGAGAAATTCAGAGAACGGACAAGTACGTGGCAGTTTGGATATAGTGCATGGAAGTGTATGTCCATGTTCTTTTGTGGAAGAAATAAAGGCTATTGTCTAAACGGGGAGTGAACTCAAAGATCAGATGTGCACAGGAAGTTGGGAGTCATCGTGCAGGATTCTCTGAAGGGTGATTTGCCAGGTTAAGTGGTTGGTAAGTTAGGCAAATGCAAAGTTCACTCTCATTTCGAGAGGACTAGAATATAAAGCATGAATGTAATCAACACACACAAAATGCTGGTGGAACACAGCAGGCCAGGCAGCATCTATAGGGAGAAGCACTGTCGACGTTTCGGGCCGAGACCCTTCATCAGGACTAACTGAAAGGAAAGATAGTAAGAGATTTGAAAGTATTGGGGGGAGGGGGAAATGCAAAATGATAGGAGAAGACCGGAGGGGGTGGGATGAAGCCAAGATCTGGAAAGGTGATTGGTGAAAGTGATACAGAGCTGGAGAAGGGAAAGGATCATGGGATGGGAGGCCTCGGGAGAAAGAAAGGGGTGGGGGTGGTTCTCCTTATAGATGCTGCCTGGCCTGCTGTGTTCCACCAGCATTTTGTGTGTGTTGTTTGAATTTCCAACATCTGCAGATTTCCTCGTGTTTGCAACATGAATGTAATGCTAGGTTTTTATACAATATTGGTCAGACCACCCTTGGAGGATTGTAAGCAATTCTGGGACATTATGTACAGTAAGTAAAGATGTGCTGGTATTGGAGTCGTTGACGAGAATGATTCTGGGAATGAAAGGCAAGCGTTTTTGATGGCTATGGGCCTTTCTTCACTGTGGTTTAAAAGAAAAGATGAGACCATTTTAACTCTTTTGAATATTAAACAGCCTCAATCACTTGGCTATGGAGAGAATATTTTCTGTAGGGGGGTGTCTAGGACCACTTTCCAAACAAAGGGACCTCCATTTTTATTAGAGATGAATATAAATTTCTTCACCCAGAACTTAGTTAATCTGTGAAATCCATTGCCATGGACAGATCTGGATGCATAGTGATTGAATATATTTAACTGTAAGTTGTTAAGTTATACTGGTTATTCAAATTGTGCCAAATGTTATGGAGAGAGGACACATGAATGGGATTGAAAGGAATAATAAATCAACCATTATCGAATGGCAGAGCAGAATCAATGGGATGAATGGCCTAATGTTGCTCCTCGGTCTTATGGTATTATAGATACCACAGGCTGTAGAGACCAGATATGCCTATTTTCTGTACCGGACATTTCATTAATTACAGTTTTGTTTTTGGGTTCAGTCAACTATTCCAGAGTGTACTCCACTCATGTCATAGCTGATTTTGTCAATCCCATCAGCTAATTGTCTCTGGGCCTTTGTATGTTCAAGTTTTTATGAACCAATTTTATCTTGTGCTGAATTTTCTTGTGTTACAAACATAAACTCTCTTCATTTAAAGTATGCAGATTTTTGATTTATTGAAAGATTCCATCCATAGAACACTTACATCCTCAGCTTTCATCTGTGTTTACTATAGGCAGTGGCTTTACAGGTTAATCCAGTGAGGACATAATTTCCACAGTTCTATACAAGCTCATGTCTAACCATTAAATGTTACTCTGAGATACTGGTCGATGTTTCTGACAATATTATCTAGAACATACAGGGCAAGGATGCATTTTTTCTTCTCGATCCAATTATCTTTCCACTGATTCGACACCACAAACATGCAGCGCAGGTCTATCCCGGTAAGGTCTGATAACCTGGCAAACTGAAAGAAAGGAAGAGAGAGGAATGCATTAGTGCAACAATAAACCCCTCATGGTGGTGATACATTTTGCATCAAAATCTGAATCAACATGAATAAGTTCTGTATTCCCTGTTTGGAGGATTAAGGATATTTTCTTTGGGCTGGACTGGAACTTTGTGTAGGATGGGAGGATCCAAATATAGTGGTCCAATGGAAACTAATGAAATTGAGACAAGACTGGCAGTCCTGCTGAGGGTTGATGAGCAGCTAGGGACAAGATTATGAAACAAAATCTTAATGTTGACAACAGCAGGATGAAAACGTGTGATTTGCAAATTGGCAGTGGATAAATAAGAGTAGGGAGAATGTCGCCAAGTTTGGTGTAGGTGATGTGGATTCCGATGCTTAGGACAGGTGCAACTGAATCAAGAGGAGAGCTATTCAGACATAATGGGCTTCAGCTGAACTGATCAGGGATCAGTGACCTGCAGAACCACAAGAATAAAGTTCATGACTAAATAGAAGGAAATGGCCTCCAAGTGCAGAATATGTAATAAAGGAAGCAGAACTATAGAGTGGTGACACATAACAGTGAGTGGCCTCTAACAAAGTGTGACCAGAAAGCAGGAACAAGTAGACATAATTATGCACTAAAGCCAAAGTAACTAAGATTGTTAAAAATATCAAGGCTTTAGGTTTGTTATTTGAGAAGACATAACATAGTCAAGAAAAAAAGAATCGACGTCAGAGGCAGATATAGCATGTATGAGATTACATATACGGTATTATGGTGACATTGTTGTTGGTTGACAAGGTCTATGAGCTCAAATTTTTGGATTATTAACATTCCCAAAGCAGAGGCCAAAAGGGAAATGAGACAGATGAGTGCTTTTAATAGAGTAAAATATCAAAATTGTGGCGATTTGAGGTGCAGAGGCAGTGGACATAATGGAATAATGAACAGCAGGGTATGAAAACATTGGCGGGGCTGATCTATAGTCTCTCTTTGTCACACCTCTTGATTGGGAAAAGCTTGGAATGAGGAAACAGTGACAGGAGAATTTGCAGGGGTTGGAGTTATGATAGGATACTTTAATCCACATGTTAATTAAATAGACCAAACTGGTAACGGTGTGGTAGTAGAATAATGTTGGGTGTCCCAGTTTAGGATTTCCTTGATGGTATGTTGAAGGTTAAGTCAGTAGTGAAGAAGTCAACTATAATGCTAGCATTTATTTCAGGGGCACTAGAATATAAAAGCATGGATGTTTGCTGTGTCCTGATGAGGTGTTGCTCAGACAACATTTGGACCATTGTGAGCAATTTTGGGCCCCTGTCTAAGGAACATGAGCCGCGCTGGCAAGTGCACAGAGGAGTTCCACAAGAATGAACTTGTGAAATATGGTTAGCTTATAAGGATTGTTTAACGTCTCCATGCCTGCAACCATGGAGTTTTGAAGGATGAAGTGGATTTCAGTGAATACTCTCATATATTGAAATGCCTGGATAGAGTAAACATTGTGTGGATCCTTTCACCAGTCTAGTGTCTGAGATCATGGCATCAGAATAAAATGACATCCCTATAGAACTGAGTAAAATAAGAACTTCTTCATTCAGAAGGTGATGAATCTGTGGAATTGGTTGCCACAGACTGCTGTTGAACCCGTAATTGTAGACATGTCAGGCATTGTAGGTTATTGATTGGTGATATCATTAAGGGTTATGTGGAGAATGCAGGAGAATAGGGCTAAGAAAAAAAAATATCAGTGATTGAATGGGAAGCAGGCTGGAATGGCCAAATAGCCTAATTCTCTTTCTTCATTTTTATTTATCGATTTGTTCACACTTACTGAACTCATTGAGAGATACTGTGCAGAACAAGCCATTCTAACATAGAGAACGCACTGTCCAGCAACCCACCTATCTAACCCTAGCCTAACTGCAGGACCATTTACGATGATCAATTAACCTACTAGCTGGTATATCTTTAGGGTGTGGGAGGAAACTGGAGCACCCAGAGGAAACCGGTGCAGTCATGGGAAGAATGCACAAGCAACTTACAGAGAGCACTGGAAATGAGCTTGGATCAATGACACCCTAAGCTAAAATAGTGATGACTGTCACAGATATCTGGAATCAGAAGTCATTTCAAGAAACACAGAGGGAATATCAGGGGCAGCAATGCAGCAAGGAAAAGTGGAGGTCTCCTTCAGAATCAAAATAGTCACCTAGGTGTAGAGTCCATATTAAAGTACTAAATGAATACATCTCGTATGTATTAACTGGATACTACATAGTTTTGGATGGGAGAAATTCTACCTCACTAAGGTGATTGAGCTTTTTAAGGAGGTAACCAAGAAAAAACATGAAGGCACTGCAGCAGGTGTTATCTATAAGGACTTCAATAGAGCATTTGACACAGTAGTTTAGACCACATGTTTAAGGTACATTGTATCCAAATCAAGCTACCTAATGGTGTGATGTGGTCCTGAGAGGCAGCAAGCCGTGGAGGAAGGGTGCCTTTCCTGACAAGAGTGTATCCCAGGATTTAGAGCTATGATCCATGCTGTATGTGATATATATTAATGGCTTGGTGTGAAAAGGGCACTATTATTAGTAAGTCTATGTGGAAGTTGGTAGTATTGAGTATAGTGCCAAAGATTGTCTAAGACAACATTAGGAGTGTGATCAATTAGAAAGTTGGGTGGATAATTGCAGGTGGAATTTGATCCATGTCAGATGATGTATTTTAGTAGTCAAATGGTGTTAAGACATTTGCAGTGAGTGGGAAATGTGTTAGGAACATTGATAAACAGAAAATCTATTGTTGCCTGATAGTACTAAAATGTGGTGCCTTTATATGTCTGGACAGATTATATAAACGTTGCATACACTGTGTTGTATTGTTCTAAACCACTGACACATTTGAAATATACTGCCCACCATGCTACAGGACATATGTGATTGTGCTGTAGAGAGTGCAGAGGAGATGTACTAGGGTGCTGTGTGGATTTTAGGACTTCAATTTTGGGATGTGATAGGACAGACTGTGCTTGTTTTCCCTTGAGTGATCTAAATAGAGGGTGACCTGCTGGAGATATACAAAATAATGAGATGCATTGAAGGGTGGAGAATTAGATTTTCTCCCCATGGTTGTCCTTTTGTTTAATAAGGGAAGCATGGGCAAACCAGGAAATTCTAGCCCATGAGCTTTATGTAAGTGGTAGTAATTGGAGATAAATTGTAGGGTTAGGATTTACTCATGTCTGGAAAAGCATGGACATTAGGGGGAGGTAGCATAGATCTGTGCAGAGCAGGTCATATCTTTGGAAGCTGATTGAAATTTTTAGGAGGATGTGACAAAAGATAATTGATGCCAGGTGCCTGTGAATTTTGTTCACATGGATTGAAGTAAAGCATTCTAAAATTTCCTCATGGTCATCTAAGTCAGCAGTATATGAATGTTAGTGGGATAGATGGAAACAAGAACAGTGAGTTCAGAATCATTTTAATCATAGAATATAGAATGTGATGCTAGAGGGTTGTTATTCAAATTGGAGGTCTGTGACTAGTGGAGCTTTGGAGATATGTGTGCTGGCCCATCTGTTGTTTGTAATGCATACAAGATTAATTGATGAGCATATGGAGTCAACCAGTAGTACGAATGCCATTGGCATAAATGTTGAAAAGGATTCAGCATGATATAAACAAGTTGCAGGCATATGCAGAAAAATGGTAGGTATTGTTTAGTCCAGACAAGGGTGAGGGGCTGCACTTAGGGAGGTTATTTACAAGGGGAATGTGCACAGGATCCTGGGGTGCCAGTTGCTAGCTCCCTGAAAGTGGCAATAAAGGTAGACTAAAAGGTAGGGAAAGTGTACATCATTGAATATAAAATTTTGGAGATTATGTTGCAAATGTATAATGCAGTTATGCCACATTTAGATCAGCATGTGCAATTGGTCAACCCGTTACTGCAATGGTCTGGACGCTTTGGAAAGGATGCAGAAGAGGTTCATCAGAAGCTGTCATTAAAGCAAATGAACTGCAAGGAGGAGGAGGACGAATTTGGATGTTTTCAGAGGAGCATCAGACGCTGAGGGGAACATAATAGGCAAATAAATTGAAGAGAGGCGTGTCTATCCCAAATAGAGTCCCTTTTCCAGGGTGAAATGACAAAAACTAGCGGGATTACGTTTAAAGTTGGGGGAGAAATTACATATACGAGGCACTTTTAATACAAAGAGTAGTGGATGCTGGAACGTGCAGACAGGGGTGATATAAGTAGCTATGGACAGCAATATTTAAGAGGCGTTAAGAAAGAGATGTGGACAGGCAAGGGATGCAGGAGTATGCAAGCAGATCGGACTAGTTTAAGTTCTCAGATATCGTTGGCCGAGGGTTCTGTTCATCGAGGTACTGTGCCATATTCTGTTGCATATTCCTTAATGTCATATTGAAAATGAAGCTGCCTACAGTGGCGGAATAAATACAAAATTTTCTCTCTTCTTGTCACATCTCACTACTAGACTGGGCGTTGTGTTGCTCACCACATTACATGGTGTACTCTGCACTGACGAGTTCTGGGAGTTCCTGAATAAAAAAAATACAATGGCATGGGATTGGTGGTGTTCACTAATAAGGCTGATAAAGGACAGGTAAGAAATGGTGAATACCTCACTACACCCATGCGGTGAAGCTGGTACTCGTGCAAAACTCCCATAATCCATACATACACAATGCTGGAAGAACACAGCAGGTCAGGCAGTATCTGTGAAAGAAGAGTAGCCAACGTTTCAGGCCGAGACCCTTCATCAGGAATGGGGGGGGGAAGAGAGGGCCGAAGCTCTGCCGTCTCTTCCCCCCCATTCCGGATGAAGGGTCTCGGCCCGAAATGTTGGCTACTCTTTTCTCATGGATGCTGCCTGGCCTGCTGAGTTCTTCCAGCGTTGTGTACGTATTCTTTGATCCACAGCATCTGCAGTTGTATTTTTGGGTTCCCATAATCCATATCCGGTTGTCTGCAAATCCCATTGTTCAGCAGGTGATTAGGAAGTCCGGAGTATGAACCCAAACTCATGGTGCAAGTGAAACATGCCCAGAACGGGAAAAGAGGACTGGAGTACTTACATATTTCCTGCAAACTTTCAACGCCCCAGTTTTAATGGAATTTTATACCATTGCATGACACGTCGAATAAATTCAACAGATTACCTGGGTATTAATTCAACAGACCAGTGAATCTGCTTGTCCGACCCCATTAAAGTTCCAACACTAGCAGTTTAACAGAAGTTCACTTTAAAGATGTTATTTTGCGGGGTTCTGCAGACTGTTACCTTCTCCTGCAGTGGCCTATATTCATAAATCCGGTGATGATGCAATTCTTTTATTGCCATTTGGTCAAACTTGGTCCCAATCACAACCCTGTAAATATCTGGGATATACAGAATGTCAATATATCAATATTAAACTACACATAATGGTCACAACTGCTAAACAGAGTGAAAGAATGCACTTACATTTCTGTGCCACTATCGCCTGTAACTCGTGAAAAAATTTCATCTTGTCCTCAGGGATACTGTCCATGGTGGTCATGTCAAAAATAAATGCGACTCCGTGGATTACATTTTCCTCAATAACTGGATACTTGGCAACATTCAAGTCAGGATTGAAACTCTGCAGCTACGTGACACAAAGAAGAACTGGTTACAGAGGAAGCAGCAAGAACACTGACATTCACAATCACTCAGCACTGAGGTGAACATCAACTGGAGGGACCAGTCCCATCAGACAAAGCCCAGCTCCTTTGTCCGTCTAAAGGAACATAACAGACCTAACTGTCGGGCATGATAGCAAAGGTTGCAGATGCCTAGAAAATGTTTATGTCTTTCATGCTGCAGGACGATGCAGATGATCGTTCAGTTTGTAAAATGATGGCAAATTTAATTCTGAGGACTGTGAGCTGTTTAATCTCTACCAGTAATTTGGGTGAGTGAATCGTGTATATTGTATACAGGTTAGTGGGTGAGATATCAGCAGGTGACACGGTGGGCTGTGAGGAGAGTGCAGACGATTCAGGGGTGTGGATAGTGAAAAAAAATGCCTAGACCTTCACTGTGGCAAAAAAAGAACCTGAGTAATTTATTTAAATGGTGAGATCAGGCGGCCCATGAACATGGTGAACATGCAACTGCAGGCAGGTGACCAGGAAGGTAAATGTTGTGTTCAGTAAGACTTGTTCATGTTTGCCCCATTTACTGTGTGTGTCCATTCTGCCAATGAAGACAACACTAGCTGTCAGTCAATACCCCCATTTGCTCATGAAAGCCTATTCTCTTTCATCTCCTCATCAACTGATATCGCAGGAAGATCATACACATTCTATAGGCACACATAGACACAGAGAGAGATATGCAGACAGAAAGACAAACAGGCGGAAGCTAGTGTACACAAAGAAAACCCAAAATGGTTGAAGGCAAGAATGAGTGCCAAGTTTTAGATGTTTCAGAAAGGATAGGGAGGGAGGCAAAAAAGGTGGGGACATGGATCAGAGGTAGTGTGACCGCTGCAGAAAAGGAGGAAATTATGGAGGGATTGTCCACTGAGTTTCTGTGGGTGGAAGTTAGGAACAAGAAGAGGTCAATAACTCTACTGGGTGTTTTTTATAGACCACCCAATAGTAGCAGGGACATTGAGGAGCAGATACGGAGACAGATTCTGGAAAGTTGTAATGATAACAGGGTTGTCGTAGTGGGAGATTTTAATTTTCCAAATATTGATTGGCATCTCCATACAGCAAGGGGTTTAGTTGGGGTGGAGTTTGTTAGGTGTGTTCAGGAAGGTTTCCTGATACAACATGTAGATAAGCCTAAAAGAGGAGAAGCTGTACTTGATCTGGTATTGTGAAATGAAACTGGTCAGGTGACAGATCTCTCAGTGGGAGAGCATTATGGAGATAGTGATCATAATTCTATCTCCTTTACCATAGCATTGGAGAGACATAAGAACAGGCAAGTTAGGAAAGCATTTAATTGGAGTAAGGGGAAACATGAGGCTATCAGGCAGGATCTTGCAAGAATAAATTGGGAACAGATGTTCTTAGGGAAATGTACAGCAGAAATGTGGCAAATGTTCAGGGGATATTTATGTGGCATTCTGCATAGGTACGTTCCAGTGAGACAGGGAAAGTATGATAGGGTACAGGAACAGAGATGTAAAAAGGTGTTGAAAATCTAGTCAAGAAGAAAAGTTTACGAAATGTTCAAAAAATGAGGTAATGATGGAGATTTAGAAGATTATAAGGCTAGCAGGAAGGAGTTTAAGAATGACATTAGGAGAGCCAGAAGGGGCCATGAGGAGGCCTTGACGGACAGGATTAAGGAAAACCCCAAGGCATTCTACAAGTATGTGAAGAGTGAGAGAATAAGACATGAGGGAATAGGACCAATCAAGTGTGACAGTGGAAAAGTGTGTATGAAACCGGAGGAGATAGTTGAGGAAACTAATGAATACATTGCTTCAGTATTCACTGCTGAGAAGGACCTTGACGAATGTAGGGATGACTTACAGCCGATTGAAAAGAATGACATTATAAACATTAAGAAAGAGGATGTGCTGGAGCTTTTGGAAATCATCAAGTTGGATAAGTCTCCGGGACAGGACGAGATGTACCTGAGGTTACTGTGAGAGGCAAGGGAGGAGATTGCTGAGCCTCTGGCAATGATCTTCGCATCAGCAATGGGACGGGGAAGGTTCTGGAGGATTGGAAGGTTGCAGATTCAAGAAAGTGAGTAGAGATAGCCCAGGAAATTATAGACCAGTGAGTTGTACTTCAGTGATTGGTAAGTTGATGGAAAAGATCCTGAGAGGCAGGACTTGTGAACATTTGGAGAGGCATAATATGATTAGGAATAATCAGCGTGGTTTTGTCAAAGGCAACACGTGCCTTACGAGACCGATTGAATTTTTTGAGGATGTGACTAAACACGTTGATGATGGTAGAATAGTTGATGTACTGTATATGTATTTCAGCAAGGCATTTGATAAGGTAAACCATGCAAAGCTTATTGAGAAAGTAAGGAGGCATGGGGACCATGCTTTGTGGATCCATATTTGGCTTGCCACAGAAGGCAAAGAGTGGTTGTAGACAGGTCATTTTCTGTATGAAGGCCGGTGACCAGTGGTGTGCCTCAGGGATCTGTTCTGGGACCCCTTTTCTTCGTGATTTTTTATAAAAGACCTGGATGAGGAAGTGGAAGGATGGGTTAGTAAGTTTGTTGATGATACAAAGGTTTGGGGTGTTGTGGATAGTGTGGAGGGATGTCAGAGGTTACAGTGAAACATCGATAGGATGCAAAACTGAACTGAGAAGTGGCAGATGGAATTCAACCCAGATAAGTGTGAGTTAGTTCATTTTGGTAGATCAAATATGCTGGCAGAATATAGTATTAATGGTAAGACTCTTGGCAGTGTGGTGGATGACAGGGTTCCTGGGGTTTGAGTCCATAGGACACTCAAAGCTGATATGCAGGTTGATTCTGTGCTTAAAGGGGCATACAGTGCATTGGCCTTCTTCAACTGTGGCATTGAGTTTAAGAGCCGAATGGTAATGATGCAGCTATATAGGACCCTGGTCAGACCCCACTTGGAGTACTCTGCTCAGTTCTGGTCACAACACTACAGAAAGGATGTGGAAACTATAGTAAGGGTTCAGAGGAAATTTACAAGGATGGTGCCTGGATTAGGGAACATGCCTTACGAGAATAGCTCGAGCGAACTTGGTCTTTTCTCCTTGGAGTGATGGAGGATGAGAGGTGAACTGATAGAGGTGTGTAAGATGATGACAGGCATTGATCGTGTGGATAGTCAGAGGCTTTTTTTCCCAGGGCTGAAATGCCTAACATGAGGGGACATAATTTTAAGATGCTTGGAAGTAGGTACAGAGTTGATGTCAGGGGTAAGTTTTTTTTTTACGCAGAGAATGGTGAGTACATGGAATGGGCTGCCAGGGATGGTGGTGGAACTGGATACTGTAGGGTCTTTTAAGAGATTCCTGGATAGGTACATGGAGCTTAGAACAATAGAGGGCTATATGTAATCCTAGGTAATTTTTAAAGTAAGTACATGTTCGACACAGCATTGTGGCCGAAGGGCCTGTATTGTGCTCTAGCTTTTCTGTGTTTCTAAGTCTCTGGCAGTTTGTGAACGTCAGCACTAATGGTTGGGATTGAAACAGAGTCTCCGGAGGTGGGAAGTTCTGGCGCCACTTACTTCTCCAAGAACAATCACTGTCACCGTGTCTCTTTTTGTTACTGCAGGACTAATCTTCATGTCGATGTAAGTAATGACACCAGTCCGAACGACTGTTTTATCGCCCACAGGGCTTGAATCTCTATCCTCTGAACCCTGGCTGACGAGTAGGGAGCTTTTTTCTAGATGCCATGTTACCTTCTCTCGCCAAGGTTTTCGGTTATTAATCTGTCGGAAGACTGAAGTTACTAAGGAAACTCACCTCTGTTCCATGGCGAACTCTTCCTTCGAGGATCATCTGTAGCACTTTCTTTGTCCTATCTGGATCCTCCAATGAGTTCCATCCAGCTGTATCCCAAAAATATATTTTTCCTTGCCTGTAGGACCTGAGCTGCGAATTTTCAAAACAGGTTTTGACTTGTATGACACTGTTCAAAGACAACGAAACTTTGTATAATGTAGGACGCACGGCAGCTAAAGATCACACTGCACTTCCTCATAAGTTTTTGTTCTTCGTAGACGGTTATAAATTGGCACCGGAACACAGGAGATCTCCCCTCTCTTCTTTCAGTAACAGGACTTTCCAGGACACGGAAGAACTCTCTGATCTTCCCTCAATGAGGGGACATCCAGTACACGGGAGTACTCCCCCTGCCTTTCTTGCCTTGCTGCTGTGGGAGCTTTAATAACACCTATTATTAGTACTGGAGAGTTTAACATCGGTAGCTGAGCGAAGGGCGCTGAGTAGGCTACAGTCGATTATGGAAAACTCTGAACATCCTCTACATAGCACCATCCAGAGACAGAGAAGCAGTTTCAGCGACAGGTTACTATCGATGCAATGCTCCTCAGACAGGATGAAGAGGTCAATACTCCCCAATGCCATTAGGCTTTACAATTCAACCGCCAGGACTTAAGAACTTTTTAAAAGCTATTATTAATGCTTTTTGAGATAGTGATTTAGATGCATATCATATTTTTTACTGAGTTAAGTATTGTATGTAATTAGTTTTGCTACAACAAGTGTATGGGACATTGGAAAAAAAGTTGAATTTCCCCATGGGGATGAATAAAGTATCTATCTATCTATCTATTCCGAAATGGCAGAAGGACGCTTGCGGAGCAGGCTCTGAGACACCCTGTCTGCAGCGTCACCTACCTGAATAAACGTGTTTTAACTTCTGGATTTATCTTTCAAGCTACAACATTCGTGTTCAGACAGGGAATCAAATTAACAGGAACAAAACAGATTTAGGATGAGAGAAACAGAGAACAGAGAGAATGCAAAGCAGATCAGGCAGCATCCTTTGGAGAAGGAAGCACGGAATGTTTCGATCGTAATCCAATATCGTGCATTTCTCTCCCCGCTGACAGTGCCTGACCTGCTGAGTGTTTCCAACATTCTTCATCTCTATTTCACGTTACAACTTCTTCAGTTTTCTGCTTTCCAGCTGCCTGACAAATCTGAATGTCTGCGGAGGCTTGAGCGACACAGCTGCTGGAAAGCGGTCGAACAGAATCTTCCATAGCGAGGACTGACACAAGGAACAGTCGACCTTTCTGGTCATGGACCTTTGTTTCAGAGTGGTTAAGTACGACAGGTCATAATAGATCTATGAGATTAGGGTTGAAGGACTGATGGAACCAGAACCATAGGGGATTCCAGTGAGTGAATGATGGTCTTGGCTGGAAAGACACAGGACAGAGGTGAGGGGAAATTGGTGATGACGGGGGTGGGTTGGTGGCTCAGGAGTGTATGTGACGAAAACGGGAACGGAGGACGATGAGTAAAATAGAGAGGCGGATTTTTTTCTTTTCTGTAGGTCACTTGAAATTAGAAAACACGGTGTTCATCTAGTTTAGATGTGGAGTACCCCAGGATGTTTGTGTCCATCCATTTTGTACTGGAGGATGCTAAGAGAATGGAAAGTTGGGGGTGTTGTGTGACATGCAACTGAGAACTCCGGATGTCCAGTGTGGATGGAGCGCAGGTTTCTCATCTAAACGGTCACTTAATTCGCGCTGCGTCTCGTTGATATAGGGGAGTTTATATCCAGGCCAACAATATGTAACACTTGTCCCTATAACTTGATCCCTTGCATGTTTCTCTACACCCGCAGGGTGTCTAACACATATCCCAACACCTCCTCCTTCATCACAATTCTGGGATATAGCCAAACCTTTAAACTAACTTCATATTACCATTGTCCTTCAGCTTTCTTCGTTTTTGTCTACCACCATCCACTATGTCTCTCAACGGCACACACTCCTCCCCGATATGGCTTGATTTGACAATGTCCTTCCATACTTCTCCCCCTCCCCCCGCACACGCACACACGCCACACACACACACACACACACACACACACACACACACACACACACACACACACACACACACACACACACACACACACACACACACACACACACACAGTCTGTGATATTATTGAAAGTACTGTTCGCGAGCTCCAGCTGAAATCAAGACATTAATGAAATCAAGACATGGATGAGAGGGGTTTGGAGGGATATGGCCCGGGTGCAGGTCAGTAGGACTAGGCAGAAAAATGGTTCGGCACAGCCAAGAAGGGCCAAAAGGCCTGTTTCTGTGCTGTAATGTTCTATGGTTCTATTAAGCCATATTTGATTTACTAGTAACTTCATTTAGGTATATTGCACCGTATCAACTACACTTCGATGACTAGTATACTGTACTACTTAGTCGCCACTGAAAGATCTAGCTATCAATATCTATTTTGGGCGGTGGCTCCCCCAGACTACGAAAGATGACATGGAGGCAGAAAACAGAGGGTTGAATTTTGTTCAGTGGTACGCATTTAATTTTGATGAATACGTTTTGACGTGGGCATAAAACATACTACCGATGTCTAACTTACTGTATAGAATATGTTTAATATGGAAAGGATTTCCAAATCTCAAAGTGTCTCCAAAGGGTTTCCAAACACAGATGTAGTTCATAAAAACTTAAACAACATATCAACAAGTTGCAGACGCACTGATGTTCTTTCGCTGAAACGCAAGTCTGGGGAATGCTTTCTAAATCTTCTTGTTGTGGCCCCTCCTCCTGTCATTCCTAACAATTGAGGCTACTTTCTAAAATTTATACTGGTTTCCTTGACATAATCTGCATGTGATATGTTTTCAGTTACGTTCTTCAGGTCGGTGAATGTAATGCTTAATTAGGCCAACGGGAACCTATTATTCTCTTGTTTATATCAAGAGACTGAGCAAGGAACGTTGCTTAAACGGTCAACAGCATCTTTTTGACCAATTGAAAGGTCATGCTGCTGTGTTAGAAAGCTGAGGATAAGGCACTTAGAAAGTGAATGTACGTCACCAGTCTAGCAATCTAGGGATTATTACTTCCCGTTTCCCCTCTATGCTGGCTGCCTTGTCCATTCACTGTTAGTCCTAATTCAATGTATATTGTACCGTCCACGGCCTTTGGATATACGAATATATCAAGGAGACAGAGAATGGACAGCAAATACTGCCTGGCCAGCTAGGTATGCAGTCTGTATGTTTATATGAAAGTAAAACTAGTGTGTGTACCTCTGGTGTGAGTGATGCGAAATTCCATCCAGTTGGGACGCAGTTTATGGTTCTTCCTTGTGCATCCAGAGCCGAGAGGAATGTGTTGATGACAGATGATTTCCCAGCGGCCACTAAGCCGAACAGCAGGATGTTTATACGATCCACAGATCCCTCTGGAGGTCTGTAGGCACACAAGTAGTTCCTCAGAGTATCCAGGGTCCTGAAAAAAAAACCAACAACAAGAATGGAGAGCATTAGCTGTCTGGGAGAAACAGAATAATGGAATTAACACATTTCACTGCGTATGGTCAGGAACACACTTCCTCTTTCGGTTACGTACCGCTTGGTCATTGATGGATTGTGAAAGCGATTACCTGTAGAAAATTCTGAAATAGAAGTTCTAAGAATTAATATGCTTGTTTTATCACGAGAACATGATCTCAGTAACAGCATGAAGATGTAAGCTCACCGTTACTCCCTGCCCTGCAAAAGAACGGAGATAGAGAGCATTAGATATCAGGTGAAGTAGTTGTAACTAATCATTACATTTCACTGAAATAGGCTCTCTGATTGAAGCATCTTACCATGAAGTTGTTGCGGCGTGGTAATAATGTCCTGAAAGGGAAGTTGAAAGAATTAGTGATCATCTTTAGTCATCCCAAAGGTTCCCTCTAATAGACTGAAGGTAGCACTCACTGTTTTCCATGTCTGATGCCGTGTATATCCAGTCGCTTGTTGCGGTGAATTATCCGTGCTAATTCTCTGGTAATGCAAATTTATTTCATGTCTCCACTTTCGCTTAGAGCGTGCCTTGTGACTGGTCGACGAGTGAACTAGGGCAGGTTGATCAGGGTGAGGCAGGAACAAATAAAGATTTTTTTTAATGTGACATCACCTTCATTCTACAGTTACTGTTCCCCGCACCAAGCGTCACTACCCACGACGCACAAGATAACTGTCAAAGGATCCCAACACCCAAGGTCAGTGAAATCTCTGGGATTTTCCACCGGCAGTGGTAGCAGAGTGGATAAGAGGGGTATGGTTGGACTGTGGATTCTTCGCCCTCTCTTCTTTCCTTCTCACTTTCACATGCCAGCCCGTCTATGAGCAACTAACACATGATGGAAAAGGTTATTATTTTTACCCTTTCGATCCGAGTCAGAGCTCAATAATCATTCAGGGCTTCGCCTACAGAAATTTCATTTCAGTTCCCCTCCTACTCAAGAAAATAAAATCCGCTGACTTCTTAACGATCCTGAACTTCTTAACAGGAAGTCTGTATAGGCAGTAACGTCTGTAGTCCCAGTAAGCTGAACAGTGGCGCTTCCCGCTCAGCCCGCTGTTGTTTTCACTGCTGACGCATAGCTCTGTCGCAGAATTCATCTCAAACCGTGTCAGCAAGTTTACAATGACAGAACAGTGGTTGGCCTCATCAACAACGATGATGAGTGGGAATACAGAAATGAAGAAGAGCAGTGATTGACTGGTGCGGCACCAGCAACCTAAGTGTGAACGTGAAGAAAATCAAGGAGATGATTGTGGACTTTAGGAAGGTATGGATGAATCATCTCCCTCTGCATACACATGGCTCCTCTGTAGAGAGAGTTAAGTGCACCAAGCTCCAGGGAGTGCACATCACGTATAACCGCAAGGATCCCAACCATCCAGCCAACATCCTCTCCGACTTTCTACCAGGCGACTCCAATGTATTGAGAAGAATGGTCAGGATAGGAAACAGTTTCTTCCCTCAAGCCATTAGGCTTCTGAATTCCCTGCCAAATCGTATTCAAAGTATCACCAGTTAATTTGATCTGTACACGACAATATATAATTTATGCACTTTATTTATGCGTAATTCATTTGTAGATTTTATTCTTATTTTCTTAAGTTATTGGGTGTTATATATGTGTCATGTATACTACTCTCTTTTACATCCCGGCCCGAAGCAACCTTGTCATGTTTGACAGTATACAGTAAAATGACAATAAACTTGACTTGACGACCTTTCAGAAGCTTATGCATCACCTTGACAGGTGGTACCCATATCTGGGCAATCTCCGGGTGAAAACTTGCCTCCTCATCTTTGGTTATCTTCATCTTTCTAGGTCCATTACAGCTGTGCTCTTTGATAATGGTTCATGTGTCTGGAGAAAGGAATTCTCTACCCAAATCTGTCCTCATTCGGATCATATGCAAAGTCATCCAGTAATTCACCTGTGATGCGAGAACGGATGAGAAGAATACAAAAGGGTGGGAGAAAACCGGGGTTGGACAACAATATTATACACGGACGTTGGGGCCAGAGAATCGTCACAGAGACGGGGTGTGGTCCGGAACCGCGTTCCGGGTTTTGATCCGGTCCGGGGGCTCCGGACTCCGGGTCCTGCGGTTGTCCCTCCCGTCACCCGTGATCTAGTTAGGACCCTCCTGGTTCAAGGAGGCACACCTGTAACTCATTGAGCTGCAGGTGTTTATAAGGGGCCTTGCGACTGTGACCAGGTGGGTGGTCGTTTTGTTCTGTTTCCCGTTTCTCCGAACTCTGCTTTGCATTCTGTGATCCTGCCTGGGCTCAGATCTTCTTCTCATCGTGCTTCTCTGCCCCGTGCCAGTACTACCAGGTTGGTCCGCTCCCCCACCTTTCTTCCCATGCACTGGTCCCGCGTCTCCACTTGTTTGTTTTGTTCGCGCGGTCGCGCTGTCTGCCGGCCGTTTTCCGATTTTCCCGTTGTCATGACTGTTGTGTTGGTCACCCTGGACCTATGCCTGCTCCTACCCCTTGCCTCCGTAGGGCAGGTCCGGCCGACCTGCTGCTACCTGGTAGTCGTTCTCCCCGTCCTTCTCTTCCGCCCGAACCCTGGGATAGTGCCCCGCACCCGCCTAGGGGTTCGCGCCTTGCCCAGGCCTCCGGTGTTTCCACCTGGGGGGCATCCCTACCCGGGATATATGCGGCCCACCCAGGGAAGGCTCTCCGCCAGCACATCTAGCCTGGCTGCCTGAACGCCCGGGAGCCCGCTCCGCTCTGGCTGCCTGAACGCCCGGGAGCCCGCTCCGCTCTGGCTGCCTGAACGCCCGGGAGCCCGCTCCGCTCTGGCTGCCTGAACGCCCGCTAACTGAACCCCAGCTCTACCCTTTTGTGCCATGGCATTCCCATCCTGTCCGCCCCCTAGTACTTCAGTGTCTGCGTCCTGCGTTTGGGTCCATCCGGCCTCTCCTGACAGGCGTGTGTGAAAGAGGGGCTCTCAGACATGGGGTGTACGGGGCGGAGTAGGTTACATAGACCTGTAGGCACAGGAGTGGTTTACAAAGACGGGGAGAGCTATGGTGCTATGAGAGGTTACATATGCGGGAGAGTAATCTAGAGACCGCAGTCGGTCACAGACGAGGAGACATTCAGTGACTGGACGGGTTACAGAGACGGGGGTTTTGGTTACCTCGAAGGACGGGTTGCAGGGGCCGGAGGGAAATGTATATGACGGGGATGGTTTCAGCGACCAGCGGAATCAGAAACGGGGAAGGATGTGGTGAACGGAAGGGGAATGCAGAGATGGGGAGCATGAAAGCATTAGTGGATGTAATGAATATCGGTTCCAGCCATGAACGTAAATCTGGCTTATGGAGGTAGTCCGGTTTCTCCATGAGCACTCCATAATGGTAGCCACTCCAGCCCCAAGGCCCCAACCTGGCTGCTCAAATACCCCATTCTGATGAACTTCTTGCAGGACAGCGCCAGTGATATCTATATCCGGGACCACTGAAAGCAGTTTATTTCCCCATTATTTCGTTTCGATACCTCGTGACAATTTGGATGGGAGTGCTTCATTATCAATAAGGTCGAGAAAAGAATCAAATCAAATGAAATCAAATACAAGTTTTTGATTACTTAACCGTACAATGCAGCTGAACGAAATACCGTTCCGCTGGGCCCAATGTGCAAAACTTACATAGCATATGCATCAAAATAGCAAACAAACAAAAAGCATAGTCACGCAAAAAAAACGTAGATATAGTCCAAGACTCTGAGCTACAAGTCCCGCATTCCACCATCGTACACCGGAAGCTGGAGGGCAGCACCGACGCCATGTTCACTTTCTAGTCTCTGCTCTAAACTGGCTGTTTTGGGTAATTTTCATTCTGTTCTCCTGAACGTCCATCTTCCATCATTATGAATTGTTGGCTTTACAAAGGAGACAGCTGCTATCAGTAATATACATATCTTTACAGGTTGCCCTCCGAAATATTGACAGCCCACTAAAATGCTGTACTAAGGGAATTCTTCACTCTAACCACGATGCCCTATTTTGTGGAGAGCTCTACCCTGGATGTTGGCAATCCCCGTCCTATTGTATCAGCCAGGGAAGGAGAGGGTCTCCCCACCCTGGCCCTTACTCCGCAGGAACAAGATCTTATAACGTCATTCCCCGTCAGGGCCAGTCAGTGGCAGATCCGGATATTGAGCATCCAAAAGCACCACGTTGATCAGTGATTTGACTAGACTGACTGAGCAGAAACGAGTGATGAGATCAAAGGTGGTCCCAAGTTAATGACATGCGAAGTATTGAAGCTTGTTCAAACGAGAGCCCTGTAGAATAGAGTGGTTCGGCACGATCAAACGTAATAGAAGTTGGAACTGGGCTCATGTAAACATGTTCTAAACAACACTCAGCAATGAATCTAAAGGACGTGGAGCGCGTAGGATTACCAAAGGCAACGACACAAGCCGAAGGTGGAAACCTGTGTACGACATTTATAGCATCCCCTTCCAAAGAGCTCGGGTCTCTCGGGGCATTTATGAGGAATGAATTATTTCCTACGAGTAACCGCGGTTGGAAAGTGAGGAAAGACTAAGGAAATGTCGGCACTGTAAGATCCCACATAAAGGAGGTGACAACGTCCTAGTTATTCTCAAAGCTTTCGTGCCCTCCGAAGGATCTGCAGATTTGTCTTACGGGTTTAAAGACAGCACAGATAATAGAAGTCACTTCAGATTCTTTTTGATCCGAGATACAAAAAGGGATTTTAACGGAGATCGAAAAGAATTGTCACATAATAATAACGTTGTCTCCCTAACTCATTGATTAGGTACGTCATTGAGTACGTGCAGATAAAGCTTGAAGGGAGAAGGGTGGGTGTTCTGAGGTCGTGGTGGAAGATGTGGAAAGAACATAAAAAGTGACCCTATCTGAGAAATTTTAATTTAGGCGAGATATTCAGAAGCAGTGTTTCTGCTATTGTAATCTCACTCAAGAAAGGGAGAGCTCTAGGAACTGATCACAAATCCTTGTTTGAACAAAATTCTTAACTGTCTAGAATTAATTCTTCAAGATTCAAAGTTGTGTAATGTCATTTGCAGTGTGCAATTGTAAAGGAGAATAGAATGATTATTATAAAGACAATAAAAAGTGAACAAATTATGAAACACAATACATGTAAATACACAGATAGTTTTTATACATTGATTGTATAGGCAGAGGAGTATCTGTACATAATGTAACCGACAGGAAATGACAAAATAGTACCGTTGGGGCTTGTGGAGGATTGGGTTAGTGGTGGTGTTGATCAGCATTACTGCTGGGGGAAAGTAACGTCCTTTGTTATTGCTAGTCCTGGCATGGATATTACATAATCTCCTCCCTGATGGGAGTGGGACGACAAAACCACCTGATAACCATGCCTTGTACACTCATGTCTAAATTGTTTGTATAAATAACCAACAAAATAAAGAACAATATCGACCTCTGTGGCACACTAGTACTCATAGGCCTCTAGTCCAAGAAACAAACTCTGATCTTCATTTTCCGTTTCCTACCATTGTGCCTTTACTAATCCACTTAGCTATCACTCTCTGGGTCCATGCAATTTAACGTTGCAAGCTGGCTTGACAGATGAGTCCTTATCATCAGTCTTGATAAAGCCCAGAAAGACAAAATCTACTGGCCAAATATCCTCTTGAATATTTTTTATGTAACGCATTAAAAGATTTGTCAGACACAATTTCCCAGACACAGAGCCACCCTGACAAGCCCAAACTAGACCTTCTCTTCCCAAGTGTAATAAATCCTGTCCCCCAGAATTCGCTCCAGTAACTTACCCAGACTCGTCAACGTACAGTTCCCAGGTTTGTCCTTGCTGATCATCATAAATCTTCATACAACATTCCTCATACTCCAGTCTTCCATATCTTAACCTGTGGCTAAACTTGAATTAAGTATCTATGCAAGGGCAGCCACAATTCTTCGCCTTGTTGCCACATGTGTTTAAGATAAACTAAGTCAAACTCTGGAGATTTGTCCAATTTAATATACATTAAAAAGGCCAACATCTCCACGTTGATAATTTGTTTGTCGTGCAAGGCATTATCGTTCATTTCCATAATTTCTTCAGCATCAGTCATTTCCACTAACATCAAAACTGATGAGAAATGTGCATTAACATTCTCACCCATCCTCTGTGCCTCCGCTCAGAGATGACTATTCGGATCTTTCGGGCGGCCTGTTGTTTCTTGAGATGCACATGGGGTTTCCTTAATTCTACTTGCCAGATCCGTTTCATGCCCTCTTTTTCCCTCAAGATTTCCATCTCGTTTTTCTACTCCTTTATGATAAACGAGGTATTTACTTGCTCAAAGTTCAAAGTACATCTTACTATCAAAGTATGTATCAATTATACAACCTCGAGATTTGTCTGCTTACAGGCAGCCACAAAGCAAGAAACTCGAAAGAACACAATTAAAAAAAATAAAGACCAACACCCAATGTGCAGAAAAAAAGAAAAAGAAACAGAAATCATGCAAACAATAGACGAGCAACAGCATTCCAAACGAAACTTAGTCAATAGACAATAGACAGTAGGTGTAGGAGTAGGCAATTCGGCCCTTCTAGCCAGCATCGCCATTCACTGTGATCATGGCTGATCATACACAATCAGTAACCATTCCTGCCCTCTCCCCATATCCCTTGACCCCACTATCTGTAAGAGCTCTATCGAACTCTCTCTTGAAAGCATCCAGAGACTTGGCCTCCACAGCCTTCAGGGGCAGAGCATTCCACATATCCACCACTCTCTGGGTGAAAAAGTTTTTCTGCATCTCTGTTCTAAATGGCCTACCCCTTATTCTTAAACTGTGACCTCTAGTTCTGGACTCAGCTATCAGCGGGAACATGCTTCCTGCCTCCAGCGTGTCCAATCCCTTAATAATCTTATATGTTTCAATCAGATCCCCTCTCATTCTTCTAAATTCCAGTGTATACAAGCCCAGTCGCTCCAAACTTTCAACATATGACAGTCCCGCCATTCCAGAAATTAACCTTGTGAACCTACGCTGCACTCCCTCAATAGCAAGAATGGCCTTCCTCAAATTTGGAGACCAAAACTGCACACAATACTCCAGGTGGAATCTCAACAGGGCCCTATACAGCTGCAGAAGGACCTCTTTACTCCTATACTCAATTACTCTTGTTATAAAAGCCAACATGCCATTAGCTTTCTTCACTGCCTGTTGTACCTGCAATGCTTGCTTTCATTGACTGATGCACAAGAACACCTAGATCTCGTTATACTTCCCCTTTTCCTAACTTGACTCCATTTAGATAGTAATCTGCCTTCCTGTTCTTTCCACCAAAGTGAATAACCTCACACTTATCCACATTATACTGCATCTGCCATACATTTGCCCACTCACCTAACCTGTCCAGGTTACCCTGCATTCTCATAACATCCTCCTGACATTTCAAACTGCCACCCAGCTTTGTGTTATTGGCAAATTTGCTAATGTTACTTTTAATCCCTTCATCTAAATCATTAATGTATATTGTAAACAGCTGCGGTCCCAGCACCGAACCTTGTGGTACCCCACTGGTCACAGCCTGCCATTCAGAAAGGGACCCGTTAATCGATACTCTTTGTTTCCTGTCAGCCAGCCAATTTTCAATCCACGTCAGTACTCTGCCCCCAATACTATGTGCCCTAATTTTGCCCACTAATCTCCAATGTGGGACTTTATGAAAAGCTTTCTGGATGTCCAGGTACACTACATCCACTGGCTTTCTCTTGTCCATTTTCATAGTTACATTCTCAAAAAACTCCAGAAGATTAGTAAAGCATGATTTTCCCTTCGTAAATCCATGCTGACTCGGACTGATCCTTCTACTGCTATCCAAATGTGTTGTAATTTCCTTTTTTATAATTGTCTCCAGCATCTTTCCCACCACTGACGTCAGGCTAACTGGTCTATAATTCCTTGTTTTCTCTCTCCCTCCTTTCTTGAAAAGTGCGACAACATTAGCCACCCTCCAATCAGCATGAACTGTTCCTGAATCTATAGAACATTGGAAAATGATTACCAATGCATCCACGATTTCTAGAGCCCCCTCTTTAAGTACCCTGGGATGCAGACCATCAGGTCCCGGGGACTTATCAGCCTTCAGACTCAACAGTCTATCCAACATCGTTTCTTGCCTAATATAAATTTCCTTTAATTCATCCATTACCCTAGTTCCTTTGGCCACTATTAGATCTGGGAGATTGTTTGTGTCTTCCCTAATGAAGACAGATCCTATGTACCTGCCATTTCCTTGTTCCCCATAATAAATTCACCCGTTTCTGTCTTCAATGGCCCAATTTTGGTCTTAACTATTTTTTTGCTATTCACATACCTAAAGAAGCTTTTACTATCCTCCTTTATATTCTTGGCTAGTTTACCTTCGTACCTCAGTTTTTTCTTTGCGTATTGCCTTTTTTGTTATCTTCTGTTGCTCTTTAAAAGCTTCCAGTCTTCCGGTTTCCCGCTCATCTTTGCTGTGTTATACTTCTCTTTTATTTTTTATACAGTCCTTTACTTCCCTCGTCAGCCACGGCCGCCCCTTACTCCCCTTAGGATCTTTCTTCCTCTTTGGAATAAACCGATCCTGCACCTTCTGCATTGTTCCCAGAAATACCTGCCATTGTTGTTCCACTGTTTTCACTGCTAGGGTATTGTTCCATTGAACTTCGGCCAGCTCCTCCCTCATAGCTCCATAGTTCCCTTTGTTCAACTGTAATACTGACACATCCGATTTTCCCTTCTCCTTCTCAAATTGTAGGTTAAAACAATCCTGTCTTTAGATCCGAGTCCCCGAAGCAGCCCCGTGTAGGCTCAAGGCCGCGGTCTCTGTTTATCATATTAGCAGGACGAAATGCCGCGGAATTATAGTCATATTTCCATGACTATAGGTCAGTTGTGGAGAGCGCCCTCTTCTTTGTGGTGGCGTGTTGGGGAGGAAGCATTAAGAAGAGGGACGCCTCACGTCTTAATAAGCTGGTAAGGAAGGCGGGCTCTGTCGTGGGCAAAGTACTGGAGAGTTTAACATCGGTAGCTGAGCGAAGGGCGCTGAGTAGGCTACGGTCAATTATGGATAACTCTGAACATCCTCTACATAGCACCATCCAGAGACAGAGAAGCAGTTTCAGCGACAGGTTACTATCGATGCAATGCTCCTCAGACAGGATGAAGATCCCCAATGCCATTAGGCTTTACAATTCTACCGCCAGGACTTAAGAACTTTTTAAAAGCTATTATTAATGCTTTTTGAGATAGTGATTTAGATGTATATCATATTTTTTACTGAGTTAAGTATTGTATGTAATTAGTTTTGCTACAACAAGTGTATGGGACATTGGGAAAAAAAGTTGAATTTCCCCATGGGGATGAATAAAGTATCTATCTATCTATCTATCTATCTATCTATCTATCTATGAATGATAATGCCTTGCACGACAAACAAATTATCAACGTGGAGATATTGGCCGTTTTAACGTGTATTAAACTAGACAAATCTCCAGCCGGGACGGTCACGATCTCTGTGTCGCGGAGAGAGGAGTGAACTTGCGGGAGAGTGAGCGAAATCAGTCCCACCCTCGCTTCCGGTCCCCACACCCTTCCTTTCTAGTCTATCTATGCTGCGTTTAAATTGTCCAAACAGCGGATCGTGCCACGCATTTGGACACGGGCCCCGCCTCAGTGATATTTTCTGGACTTCGCCGCCCAGCCTGAAGCCGTTCTTGACCTCTCCAAATCGGTTCTGCGCTTAGAGCCATCCAGCCTAGCACCTGGGTTAGTTGGATGGGCATCGTAATTTCTCCGCCTCGACTCCTCCTCTTCAAATTATTCACTCCAAATCCATCTGTTGACCCGTGTCGAGCACGTTACGCCTGGACACTGCAATGCACTATCACAGCCAATCTCTCCAATCAGCTTCTCCTTTGCTTGCGTCTTCATTATTTGCGGTGATAGCACTTCAGGAAACGTGTCAGTGGTAATTCTTTTAGACGAGTTTCTTGCCTTTCAAACTCCCAGTACGCTGTCGCTCGCCTTGAGTAAGTACATCTTAAGCCAGTTCCTATTCGCATATAACGGCTGCATGCCCCCACCCTTTTCCTGTCTCACTATTTGTCATCAGCCACTGTTCCACAAGTTGCAAGCCTTGCCCTTCACCCTGTCTGGAACACGCTGACTATTTATTCTTGATATCACAGTTTTAAACACTGCCCGCTTTCCCAGCCGCTCCTTTACCGGCAAGCATTCTCACCCAAACGACCTCTACAAATCCCTATTTATTCGTTCCGAAACCAGCCCTGATTAAGTTTACGAACTTAACCTGTGTACCTATAGAGCACAGATCAGTCAGCATTGAACAGGCTATAAACCCACGATGTTGTGCTGAACTTGTCACCAATTTATACCGAATGTCTTCTCCTTCTTTTTGTGTATCATCTATGTCCCCTATTTCATTCAATTTCATGTGGCTAACTAAAAGCCTCATAAACTCACTAAACCGCCTGCTTCCGCTATAAAACCTGTTAACCCATTCCTGGGACCTACCATTGAAAGCGTAAAAAAAACGTTCCCTTCACTTCGCCTTTAAACTGTCATCACGCTCACCCTAACCTTAAAAGCATGTATTCTTGTGTTTGACTTGTTTCAACTCCGAGGAAACGATTCTGAACGTCTGCCTAATCTATGTCTCACATAGTTTTGAAAATCTGTATCATTACTTGGTTGAAAACAGTCCAACTCTTTCGAAACTTCTTATACAGCTCACACCTTCTTTAAACGGGTTTCTTTAAATGATTCAGCATGAACTGGATCGGCCGAATGGCCTTTTTGTGCTGTAACTTTCTGTGGATCCATGACCTCGTGCGTCTCTTCTCCAACCTCTCCACGTTTTCACATTGTCCCTGTTGTGGAATGACGAGAGTATTCCGAGTAAAGTTTTGCCCATTTGTCTACTGTGCGACCTGACATATCGTGCCTTTCTCCGTGACTATATAATATCGAAGACAATCATGGTCACTTGACCTAAAGCAATCAATGAATGGCACTTCAGCTGCTTACTATATGGAATATGAACTGCAGAGTGCCCAGAGTGAGTTCACCGCCGGGGTTCCACGCTAACTACATCAAACAGCAACGTGCCCCGAATGCTGAGCCCACAACCTCGATCCGTCGAGAACATCGTGGGACTCAAGACAGCTTAACCGAGACCAGTCAAAACGTCAGACGGTGCTGAACACTCCGTCCATTTTCCGCAAGCGTCCTCGTCCAATTAATCTTGCTCAATGCTTTGACCGGAAAACAATCTTTAAAATGTAAATTGCAGGCTGTAGTCGATCATAATTTAGGACAAGTGTATTTAAAATAAGAAGGGTATCTAGCAGTTTCGTGAGCTGTCTGCAGGATGTCGCCTTTGGTCGCCAGCGCCATCTTGCCCGAAGTTTTTTTGGATATATTTAAAAAGCTCTTTTTCATTCAGGCTATTTGCAACTAAAGACCTTCTGCAGAGTCTGTTGCATCCCTGAGAACACTGCAGGAGTACAGGTGGCCTGTACAGGAGATCCGACATCTACGACACCTGACGTTATCGATCCCCTCGGTAACATTTATTCCCTCGCTCTAACCGCACAACTTTCATCATGTGTGTTCACTCCTTTCACACTTCTATGCCCCATCAAGAAGGGCTGAAAGTTAACCTCTTTCTTCTCAGCTAGTTCCCTCCACCATCACCCCCATCCTGTGGCTTTCTGAGAGACTAAGAGGACAGGAAGGAGGCTAAATTTGTTCCATTGTTTAAGGGTAGAAAGTCAAAGTCAGTGGACAACATAGTGGTCAGTGTAAAATCAGTAGGAGGAACTTATCTCAGAAAATCTGAGGGACAAGGTTGACCAACATTTAGTAGACCTGGACCAATTCTGAGACAGTTTTGTGTGTGGTAACTCATGCCTGTTGAAATGTTCAAATAGATGATAAAAGAGGTAGATGTGGCTGGGGTAGTGGATTATGTATTTTGTAGTTCAGCAAGGAATTTGACAAAGCTTTGTTTTACTGTGCAATGGTACATTCAAGGAGACATCCATGCCAAGGTTGTGAAGGAGCTGAACAGCTCCTTCACGTGTGTAATTGTTGCCATTTGACTTGATCGTAATTTTACACCATGGGTGTTTCTCTAAAATGAAGTCTCTGTATATGTTACGAACCTTCATCTAGTTAGTGTTATAGTCTTATTGCTGTCACTTAGGGTTGAGCAAGGATCCACTGGATGGTCTTACCCTGTCAGTCAGAATCTCATTGACAGGACTACATCCAGGGGAGTTCCCAGACCCGGTAAAACCTGCTCTCGCCAGCTCCACCTCACAATGTACTGTAAAGTTCCCACATGGAACATCAGAGACATTTCCGGGGTAGGACTGGTGGGAGACTGATGGAACTGTATCCCAGTCAGTCAGTCAGTGCAACAGAAGGGAGGGAAAGATGGTTATAGGAGAAATACACATTGGTCCTCAGGTCATCTCACGTCTGTGGTTTGGTGACAAGACTGACTGCCATATGTGTTGTCCAAATGTGTTACAAAAGATGGACCCCAAGGAAAGTGAAATGCAGGCAGTGTAGGGCATGAACTGTAATGCTGATTCAAAGGTACCGCATACTGGGACAATCTGCCCACAGAAGAGAGTATGGAGTGGAAGCAGTCGGTGCCATGGTGAGAGGGAACAGCTGGGGCTTTGCGGCAATATATACCGTTGAGACTTAATCCTGTCCTTCCTATCACTGTGCTCCCCTTTGAACCCTGAATCCAACCCCTTCTCTGTCAAACCCTCCCTCCTTACCTGTCCCCTCCTCATCCCTGTGAAGCCTCTGCCCTCTACACCCCTCCTAGTCTCTGTAAACATCTGGCTCTTACACCCCTCCTGTCCCTATGACACCTTCAGCAGCTATATCCTGTCCTGTCTGTGATCCCCTCCAGCCACTACAGCTCTCCCCAGTTTTGAGACTCCCTACTGTCTGTAACTCTCCATCTCTATGACCTGCTCTACACCATTTCCCTTATCTGTGACTACTCCATCCCCTACACCCGTCCCCACTCTCTGTGACCATCTGGGCCTATATCCCTCCCCGTCTCTATGACCTGCTCTGGCTTGCTCATTGAATCCTTCGAAATTGATTAAGGAAAATCTGAATAAAGGACACGATCATGTGGAAACTTGAACGAGTTGGGAGGGGTTTATCGGGTTGGGTACGGAGGGTACATTGACCAGTTGGAGAGTTTGTTTACAGAACCAGATGGGCAGGATGGTGTCCTACTGGGTCAGTCGGACTTCACTCAGTTGTGTTGTGAGGAGATAAAGGCAAAAAACCAGAGCAAGTCCATCCTGATATAACAGGACTTAATCAGGACTGTCACAGCAACAGGAAGGCATTGGGCAAAGTCAACCGGAGCAACACAAATTGGTGGGTGAATAAAGTTTCAAAACAATGTATTTTCATTTGTTAATGCAAGAGCATTATGTGCAAACGATGTTGTCGTTGCCATCCTTCTAACCTGTCTGGTCCACAGGTGACTCCACACCCATAGAGGCTGATTCTACACCATTCTCTGAACTCACCAGGAAACCATTTATTTCAACAGAAGGGATAGATATTATCAGTGACTGTCACAATCGTCAGTGTATTAAAGATCAAATTACATTCAAGCTCATCATATTGTGCCCTGGTGGTGAAATACTCAGGAACATGTCGACCAAATACTATTTTCTGTTTGGACCTGTTTATTTTCTTCCTGCTTTACTGTTAGAGACATGAGGTGATGATTGTGACTTTTTGGAGAAAACTTTCTCTTGCTCTTCGTCTAATTTTACTTTGGCTGCTATACCTTCACGTCTGAAGAACATCCTTCCTGTTAAATTCAACCTTTTTCTCCTTCCAGGAAGCTCATCTGGTTTCAGTATTGATCATTGGGATCAGGATCTCTAAAAGCGGCAGTGCAATTCCATGCAGTTAATTTTTTGCATGTTCCAATCGAATGGTTTAAAAATTCCCCCTTTTGGTATAGGACTTCAGTAACGAATATTAATAATTTAGGCTTCCCCAGCTATATAGTACAGCACTCTCTGTACCTCCTGCAATTTTTCTGATCATCATAGTGTGAAGCTCAGCCGGCCTGTCTGTCGGAAGTTTTAAGAATAACTCTTCAGGTGAGCAATGTATAATCACTTTCAAATTTGCATAGAGCCTGTTGGCTTAGCAGGTTTACTGAGGAATTTTCCGCTTTCACAGACTCATATATTGAATTTTCTCCTATTCTTACATCGACGGGTTTAGATAAAGGGTCTATCACAGGAACTCTGGCAATTCCTACAGATCTAATGGTTCCCTTTCCTTCGGGTATCACCTCAGAGGGGTACATGGACAATATAGTAGCGCCGGAATTATTCGAGACTGGTATCTCTTTATTATCTACCTCTATACTCATTAAAGGATCCTCCAAGGGATTAATAGAAAGTCTTATCATTGCAGCCTGCATCACCCATCCCTTGTGACCTCCCTGTTGGACATTCCTGGGCTCCTTCATAGAGTAGGGAGCTGTTCCATAGGTCCTATATCCAGGGGTATTCTGCCAGGGTCCTTCCTTAAGGTTAAAGGGAAAAGAGCACTTCATTGCCCAATGCCCTCTCCTACCATAGTTTCTACAAACTTCCTGGTCTCTCTTTCTCTCTTCATCTTGGACATTCTTGGCAGGAATGGATTCCAAATATGCCTGGATTTCAATGCTTTAAAAGGGATAGAGAGGGGGGAAAAGGGGGAGGAGGGGTGGTATTACTGGTCAAGGATACTATTACAGCTGCAGAAAGGGCAAGTAATGTAGCAGGATCCTCTTTTGAGTCAGTATGGGTCGAAGTCAGGAACAGGAAGGGAGCAGTTACTCTACTGGGGGTATACTATATGCCCCCTGGTAGCAGCAGAGGTACCGAGGAGCAGATTGGGAGGCAGCTTTTGGAGAGGTGCAAAAATAACAGGGTTGTTATCGTGGGTGACTTTAACTTCCCTAATATTGATTGGCACTTGATTAGTTCCAAGGGTTTAGATGGGGCAGAGTTTGTTAAGTGCATCCAGAATGGATTCCTGTCACAGTATGTTGACAGACCAACTAGGGGGAATGCCATACTAGATCTAATATTAGGTAATGAACTGGGTCAGGTCATAGATCTGTCAATGGGTGAGCATCTGGAGGACAGTGATCACCTCTCCCTGACCTTTAGCATTATCATGGAAAAGGATAGAATCAGAGAGGATAGGAAAATTTTTAATTGGGGAAGGGCAAATTATGAGGCTATAAGGCTAGAACTTGTGGGTGTGAATTGGAATGATTTTTTGCAGGGAAATGTACTATGGACATCTGGTCGATGTTTAAGGACCTTTTGCAGGATGTTAGGGATAAATTTGTCCTGGTGAGGAAGATAAAGAATGGTAGGGTGTAGGAACCATGGGTGACAAGTGAAGTGGAAAAACTAGTCAGGTGGAAGAAGGCAGCATACATGAGGTTTAGGAAGCAAGGATCAGATGGTTCTATTGAGGAATATAGGGTAGCAAGCAAGGAGCTTAAGAAGGGGGCATGAGAAGGCCTTGGTGAGTAAGATAAAGGAAAACCCCAAGGCATTCTTCAATTATGTGAAGAACAAAAGGATGACAGGAGTGAAGGTAGGACTGATTAGAAATAAAAGTGGGAAGATGTGCCTGGAGGCTGTGGAAGTGAGCGAGGTCCTCAATGAATACTTTTCTTTGATATTCACCACTGAGAGATAACTTGATGACGGTGAGGACAATATGAGTGAGGTTGATGTTCTGGAGCATGTTGATATTAAGGGAGAGGAGGTGTTGGAGTTGTTAAAATACATTAGGACGGATAAGTCCCCGGGGCCTGATGGAATATTCCCCAGGCTGCTCCACGAGTCAAGGGAAGAGATTGCTGAACCTCTGGCTAGGATCTTTATGTCCTCGTAGTCCACGGGAATGGTACTGGAGGATTGGAGGGAGGCCAACGTTGTCCCCTTGTTCAAAAAAGGTAGTAGGGATAGTCCAGGTAATTATAGACCAGTGAGCCTTATGTCTGCGGTGGAAAAGCTGTTGGAAAAGATTCTTAGAGATAGAATCTATGGGCATTTAGAGAATCATGGTCTGATCAGGGACAGTCAGCTTGGCTTTGTGGAGGGCAGATCATGCCTAACAAGCCTGATAGAGTTCTTTGAGGAGGTGACCAGGCATATAGATGACAAGGTTCCACACGGTAGGCTTATTCAGAAAGTCAGAAGGCATGGGATCCAGGGAAGCTTGACCAGGTGGATTCAGAATTGGCTTGCCTGCAGAAGGCAGAGGGTCGTTGTGGAGGGAGTACATTCAGATTGGAGGTTTGTAGCTAGTGGTGTCCCAAAGGATCTGTTCTGGGACCTCTACTTTTTGTGATTTTTATTAATGACCTGGATGTGCAGGGAGAAGAATAGGTTGGCAAGTTTGCAGATGACACAAAAGTTGGTGGTGTTGTAGATAGTGTAGAGGATTGTTAAAGATTGCAGAGAGACATTGACAGGATGCAGACGTGGGCTGAGAAGTGGCAGATGGAGTTCAACCCGGAGAAGTGTGAGGTGGTACACTTTGGAAGGACAAACTCCAAGGCAGAAAGTAAATGGCAGGATACTTGGTAGTGTGGAGAAGCAGAGGGATCTGGGGGTACATGTCCACAGATCCTGGAAAGTTGCCTCACAGGTAGATAGGGTAGTTAAGAAAGCTTATGGAATGTTAGCTTTCATAAGTCGAGGGATAGAGTTTAAGAGACGCGATGTAATGATGCAGCTCTATAAAACTCTAGTTAGGAGTTGGAGTACACTTGGAGTACTGTGTCCAGTTCTGGTCGCCTCACTATAGGAAGGATGTGGAAGCATTGGAAAGGGTACAGAGGAGATTTACCAGGATGCTGCCTGGTTTAGAGAGTATGGATTATGATCAGAGATTAAGGGAGCTAGGGCTTTACTCTTTGGAGAGAAGGAGGATGAGATGAGACATGATAGAGGTGTACAAGATATTAAGAGGAATAGACAGAGTGAACAGCCAGCACCTCTTCCCCAGGGCACCACTGCTCAGTACAAGAGGATATGGCTTTAAGGTAAGGGGAGAGAAGTTCAAGGGGGATATTAGAGGAAGGTTTTTCACTCAGAGAGTGGTTAGTGCATGGAATGCACTGCCTGAGTCAGTGGTGGAGGCAAATACACTAGTCAAGAGACCACTAGACAGGTATATGGAGGAATTTAAGGTGGGTGTTTATTGAGGAGACAGGTTTTGAGAGTCGGCTCAACATTTTGGGCCGAAGGGCCTGTAATGTGCCGTACTATTCTATGTTCTATGTTCTATACTCTCATTCCATATTCCCAGCCACTCTGTATCACTTACCCCTTTCTCCATGGCTCATTGGCAGACCATTACATTCCATATTTATCAGCCCTTTCATGCACTCCCTCCAGTCTTGTGCTTGCAATTCAAATTTGTTAATTTGTAGGAGTGGGTCACCTCCAGTCAAGGGCAATTTAGCAACATTTACACTGCCAATGGGTTGTTATTTTGTAAAGGAATTACTTCATTAGATTCCCAAGTAGCTGAAAATCTAGCAATAAAGTTCCTAATTGTCGCTCCCTTCATTTGCACACATCTGGCAACTTCCCCAAAATCACTGTGTTGTTTAGCTACCTCTGTAGCAGGTTGTTTATAATTTTTTAGCCACTGTACCATTGCATTCCATGATGATGCTGATCCATCTTCTGTCCAGTCCCTTGATGGATGTATTCTTATTTCAGGGATTTTCTCTTCTGCTGTCTGCCACGAGGCTCCATATATTATTCTAAGTAGGGCTCGCACATCTCCTGCCAAGGGGGTAAAAATTTTGCAGGTCTGGATCAACCACTTGTGGAATGCCAGAGGTTTTTATGTTGGATCAGGTCCATCATGTATCATAATACAAACCTCAGCCGGGGTCTGAGGTTTTAAAATGGCCATACCTCACACTAAGATATGGGGATGCCGACCCAGCCCCTTTCCTGTGAAGCTAGCAGGCCCTGTATCCTGTTCCACCCTGGATTGAGTTCTGCTGGCGAGACCATCCCCTGCCACCATTGAAGAATCTGGATCCTGCCTGTTGTCACAAGGTCCAGTAGTTCTGACCTCTGCTCCCGTTCCAAGCCACACACCCCCAGCCCAAGTAATTGTTCCCTCTGCTACTGGCAGTCCCAAACTGGAGACACACCCACAACCACTTCTATATGGTATGGGATTCTACGACAAGAGGGCACAAATTCAGAATTGAAGGGTGTCCTTTTAGAATTGAGATTCAGAGAAATTACTTTAGTCAGAGGGTGGTAATTCTGTGGAATTTGTTGCCAGGAGCGGCTAAGCCATTGGTTGTATTTAAGGCAGAGATCGATAGGTGCTTGGTTAGCCATGGCATCAAAGGGTATGGGGTGAAAGCAGGGAAGCAGAGATGAATGGAAGAATTGGATCAGCCTATGATTGAATGGCAGAATAGACTCAATGGGCCGAATGGCCTCCTTCTAATATATCTTATGGTCTTATACTTTGATATAATTGGGGACTTCCGGATAAGGAAGCAGGGGAGCAACTTATGGGTACAGTCCAGTGCCCGGGGCTGTCAGCACAGAGGGACCCAATACACTTTCGAGGGTCTGGTTTCTTGTTTCTTAGGTCAGGCTTTTGGCAGCTGATGCCATCCTGCCACCTCTTCCCATTTATTAAAACACCATGTCATATATTGTAAGTTGCCATTTGGATCCCCATTCCTAGCATTCGTCTTTCCAGTTCTGAATTCTCTTTAGAACAAAGGTCCCACTATACGACCAATCACCACAACTCCACCCATACAAATCACCAGAGAATGTTACAGAACACCTGTTGTCCTCTGTTTCCAGCCAAACCTTGTCAGCGGGTGAACCCAGGGGAAGCAAGGGGTCGCCCATGATCTGTTTTGTCTTCTCATACTTTTCCCTTGTGCACTCTTATTCATTGGTGCCTTGTCACCTCTTGCTCGAGCGAGTCTAACGGGGAAGCTCAAGCTAATCCAGTTTCGACTTCTATCCTTTCGAGCAAGTCTTCAGATAGGCACACCCCAGTCCGGTCTTAACTCCTCTTCCTTGAGTGAGTCTCACGGATAGGTTCATTTAAGATCCCTTGTCATAGGGCTCCCATCCTTGTTGCTAAATTACGGTTGTTGAATTTACCCTGATTTACCGTATGTAAGGGGATTTCTTCTTTCTTTATGTTACTGCGTGTGTTAATCAAAATGGCTTATTTGTTTTGTTAAAAGTAGGAATGCTTCTTTGTTATGATAAGTGATTTCTCTCGTAGCTTGGGTTAAAATTTACTGATAATGAGAATTGTATTCGTTTGTTAATCAATTGGGATTGAGGTTATTCCTTCTTGTGCGTCTGTAAACTAGTGTTGGCGGGCTTTTGGGGAGTCGGCGGAGTAAGAGAGAGAGGACACGATGCTATAAACTCCGTGACTGAACGGACCCTGAGCGGGGGTCCAAGGCCAGGGTTTTCAGCGAGGAGAGGCGAGCATACAGACGTGCCAGGGGTTTCCTTGGTTGATCACTTCGGGTGGTCCGGAGCTACGAGACGAGGAGGTCTGAGGGGATCGAATGGTGGCCAGAAGACTTCGTTAATTGAGCTCCAACGGTTGTGCCCGCAGTGGTTTGGACTTTGATAAGTTTGCCGTCTTTTTATTTTATTTTCCTTCATATATACTGTATCATTATTAATCACTTAGTTCTAGTAATATCTATGAAGTGTAATCATTTAATCGCATATGGTGTCCTGTCTGTTATTTGGCTGGGTGGGGACATCACACAACATCCACACAAGCTGATTATCCAGTCTGGCAGAGCCGAAGGCTGCTCCCCCTAGACGGAAACGAGCTGAGCGACCCTGAGGCTAGCCAGGGGGTTACACGTCTATTACTGTAAAAGAATTTTGATCCCAATTGCTGTGAGAGACATTACTCTGCCAGGGAACAGAAATAAAGACACAGAACTCGGTATAAGGTTATCTTTTAATACATGATCATGGGCAGTGTTACGTACTCGTGACGTGACAGTGGTACCCTTGTCACGTGTCTGGGGTTGAAGTTATACTGGACTTGAGGTAATGGTCTTGTGATGGTGGAGTGACGTCATTTTCCCGCCAGTAGAGGTCATGTGACAGGTTTTTTTTACAGGTTATAAAAGGAAGACCCACCCTGTCAGATGGGGCAGTTCGTGGCTGGATTTGCGTGATTTAATATGATGACGCAGTTTCGTTAAAAGATGAAGTTTTATCTAATGCCTAAAGTTTAAAAGGTCATTGCCAGCAGTTTCTTTACTGTGGAGAGTGAAGATAAAAGTTCGGAAGTTAAAGATCGAGGAGAATCGATTTTCGACGGTGGATTGGGTTCGACCTTGTGTGATCCTCATTCGGAAGGATTTCGTTGACTGTTCTCGTGTTAATCTCTGCGGGAGAAAAGCAGGAGATTGAGGACAGAGTGTGGAAGTCAGTGCCTTTAAACCGTTACGTTTCATAAAATTCTACGTGGGAAGAGTTCGACGCCGGGGATCGAAGGAAAACGACGTGGAAGAGAATTTAAATCACCTTAAAAGTCTCTCCTTTTAAATGGACTGAGCATTTTGAAGTTTTGGCAATATAGCTTTAAACAACTGTTTTTGCAACATCACTTTAAGAACTGTTTGAGCTGCATCGCTTTAAGAGCTATTTTCTGGTTACGTTAGTGTTTGTTTACTTTTGGGGGGTTTCTTTTCAGTGTTTAATAAACATGTTATTTGTTGTAAAAACCCTTGCCTAACTCACATATATTTATTGTTGCCTGAATACGTAACAGCAGCCATTCCCTTACAATCCGATCAATGTCAAATTACATCTTAACTTTATACAGTAAATTTAGGGCAATAGCCAACAGCTAAACATACTTTACAAGCGATTTCAAGATTTACTTGTTAGGTATCAGCAAGTCTGCCAATGTCCCCATGTGAGTCACAAAATTAGAATTGCACATCTACAGCCAGTTCCTCTATCAGCGAGACAATCTCAGAAAAAAAACTAACAATACCTCATCACTGGCATGATCTATTTCTAGCTATTGTTAGCTGGTACAAACAAGGCAGTGTCTGCATCTTATCCTGTCACCCTCATCACCAAAGTCTTAAGCAATGCTTGAAAACAAATTTTAATTTTCTTCTTAGTATTCTTCTGCACCAGGGAAACAGAGCATCAGCTGACTGGATGAAATGGTTTAATGAAATCATCACATTTACTTATGTCCAGTCAGGAACACACCTGATTAAGGGAACCTACCACTGGTCTATTACTGGGTGGTGAAAGCAGAGTTATCCGTTGAATAATCTGAAATGTAAAGTGAAAACATGAATTGCTATGTTTTCATCTTGAAAGAATGTATACAGCATCCACTGGACTACCCTCATCAATAATCATCATATAATTATTTCAGTGAACTCATAAGATATGACATTCCCTGCACAAAACCATGTTGATTATCTGTAACAAAATTAAATCCCATTCCTAATAAACATCTCCAATAATTTCTTTGGCCTGCAACTTGCTGGATGATCCTCATCATGTGGAGGAACAACATAGGGATTTTCCTCTCCTCTGGGACTTCAGTGGTGACTAGACAGGAGAGGAAGATTGTCAAGGCCCCTCTTTTGGCTCTCTCAATAATCTGAGATAGGTCCCATCAGGCCCTGGGGACGTCCGCCTTCAAAAGAACGAACATCTCTTTCTTGATATCAACATGCCCAAGATACCAGCAATCCACACCACATCATTAATGTTCTCCACGTCCCCCTCCTTGTTGAATACTGATGCCAAGTACTCATTTAGTCTGTCCACTCCCTCCAGCTCCGGGAACAAATCCACTTCCATATCCCTAAGTATTCTTCCACTCTCCCAAGAAACCCTCTTATTTTTATTGTGTGAACAAAATGCCCTGGAAATAAGAGTCTATTTCTTGCTTCCCATTGCACTTTGAATGCGGCTTGTGACTGGTCAATGAGTTAAGTTTGGCAGTTTGGTAAAAGTGAGGCAGGAACAGATAAAGAACTTTACTGTGACATCACCTTCATTCTGCTGTTACTGTTCATCCATATCAGCGACTCTACACAGGACATAAACATTAACTCACAGAAGGAACCCATTCCTTTTACAATACCATGACCCCTCCCTCCATGGTCAGTAAACTGTCTGGGATGTTCCACCGACATTGGGAGCACAGTGATTAGAGGAGGGGGATGAGTCAAACATAGGTTCCTCGCCTCCCCATCTTCCCTCCCTCCAACCCAGCTGTGAGCGACCAACGCATGATCGGAGGAGATGATCATTTTCACCCTGCTGATACGAGTCAGAGCCCAGTAAGAAGCCATTCAACCTGTCAGCCTGCTGCAGGTCCATTTCAGTTCCCCACATCCCAAACCACCCACTCCAGGTCCACTAAATTATTGCATCATCCTGGCAGGTCATGTCCCCACATCTGGATCATTTCCAGCAAAAACTTGCTTCCTCATCTCTTCCTCTCATGTATTTGCTTTATCTCTGTGCTTTTGGTAACGGATCATTTGTCCGATGGATTTTCCACCATGACCTGTCCTCACTAGGATTCCCTGAATCAGTCTTCTCTTTGTCCCTGTGATGCTCCCATTCCCTGCTGGGTGTGAAATCATTCCACAGACAGTGAGAGTAGCCATGGTGTGTTCCATAGACGGAGCACACCGCAGCCATAGGTGAGGGAGGATGCAACATTTAGCAGGTGTGGGTACAGTGTCAATTGAGTGGGAGCTTTGTCCCAGACAGCATCCAATGTTGGAGCCACAATTACACAGGGGGTAGGGAAATTCCTGGCACCGTCCTATATGCTCCTTCAGTAGTAAACATCACACACCTTATCAGGACTCTCTTCAGACACAGTTACATGAGCGGGATACAGATACTTATACCATCAGATCTCTATACCAATCAAGTCTGTCATCTAATCTTTTCCTGTCTGTCACACCCTTCGAGACATTCCCCATGCATAATCACCTGTCCAACTACCTTTTGCATATTATTCTACCTGCCTCAAATACTACCCCTGGTAGCTTCATCATCCTCTGGCTGAAGAAGGTGCCTCTCATGCTCCAATTACATCTCTTCCCTCTTACCGCAAACTTATGCCTCTCGATTTCCCAATCAGAGATATGGATGACAAAGAAGCAATGGGCCAGATGAACCTCACGGAGCAGCGAGCTGAGCACCAGCCCTCCCCTCGCCTCTGCCCCAACACCCTGACCTTTTCAATCTAGTCCGGTGCTTAACTCATCCAAACCTCAGGCTGTTCCTCACTCTTGGACCCAGCCCTGCCACTTTGAAATACTTCAGGTCTAGGACCCACCGCCACTATTCGGCATGTACCCGACCTTTCCAATTTGACCTGGCCCCTAAATTGTCCAAACACTGTCTCATTCCCCACACTCTGGCCTGGGGCCCACCACCTCAACCTGGCCCGCACATGCCATGCCACAACTGTCCTGCTCCTCCGAGACATCAGTTCATATTGCAGAAATGCAGTTGTACAGGATCATCTCTGAAAGGGAAGTTACTGGCTATTGATTGGAGTGATCATTTACCAAAAGGAGTGTCATTATTCATGTATTTAATAGTTTTCATTGCTTTGTTTACTGCAGGCAAGTAGTCGCTGTGCTCACCAGCGCCATCTTAAACCAGAACCATTTTGAGATAATCAAACTACCCTGTCTAGCAGCAACAATCATTTAAAGTCACTTTAATCACATTTCTTCACTATTTTCACATTTGGTATGTACAACAGCTGAACCACTTAATCAAACCAGAGAAATTCTGCAGATGCTGGAAATCAAAGTAATCATCTGTCCTGATGAAGGCTCTCAACCTGAAATGTCGTCTATTTACTCTTTTCCATCGATGCTGTCTGGCTGCTGAGTTCCTCCAGAGTTTAGTGTGGTATGTTGTTCCAAGCGTGTGTGTGTGTGTGTGTGTGTGTGTGTGTGTGTGTGTGTGTGTGTGTGTGTGTGTGTGTGTGTGTGTGTGTGTGTGTGTGTGTGTGTGTGTGTGTGTGTGTGTATATGCACCTGCATGTGTATGTGCATGTGTGCCTGAATATGAGTGTGTACACCTGCATCTGTGTGTGTATGTGTGTGCATGCGCATCTGTATGTCTGTGTCTATGCACGCCTGCATGTGTGTTTGTGTGCACCCGTATGTGGGTGTGTGCACGCCTGCATGTATATCTGTGTGTGTGCATTCACCTGCATATTTGTGTGAGTGTGCATGCATGTCGTGTGTGCATATTTTGCACCTCTGATTTCTTGTAAAGGTCAACATCACCAGATTTGTATGTGGCAGATCCGGACTTCATGGATTGTACATCCTGGCGTGTCCAATCGTTTTTGGTTTGGTAACACTCAGATTAATCTCTTTAGTACACAATCTCTGCACATTTGCTGAAAAAGTCCATAATGTTGGTGACATAATATTCCAAGTTGTCTGAGCCTTTGAACATGGACATATATCTCAAAGCATTGTACAGGACTGCATGTATATCCTCAGTTCGCACTGTATGACTCTCTGTACTGGATCCTTTGTTTATATGCAGGGTGAAGGAGCAAAACCTGGTGGTGGATAGGGGCTGGGATTGACTCAGTGTAGCAATGGTTGAGGGTGTTTGGAACCCCAGTGTGACAAGTGATGTGTTGATTGTATTTTGGTAATAATAATAAATGTTGGTTCTTTTTTAATTGCTGAGGTTGAAGTTATTGGCAATGAGAAAGAGGTCTTTTGGGTAATCCATTTCACAGCTGTTAACAACAGAGTATAGTTTATGAGTGCAGGCTTCATATCTGCCTGGGATCAGAGGTAGAACTGCCCGAAGGATAGCTGAAATGAACTCCCAAGGCAAGTACATATCTGGCCAACACTTAACCATTAGATGTTCCAGGTCTGTTGTGCAGGAATCAAAGGGACTTTCATGTCTGAGCGCCCTGAATAATTGACAAGGAAGCTGACTTCTATCCTAACGACACCATTTTGCCTATCCAATGAAATGAGAAATCCTGAACCTGGATGGCACAATTTTGAGTCAAGACCCTTCATCTGCACATTGATGATGAAGTCAACAATAGAACAGGAAAATCCGGATCTGATTTTGGAAGAACTATGGATCAAAGAGGTTCAGCCACAGACCAAGTCAAAGGTGTATCATGCTGTTGTCACTCCCACTCCAGTCTCTCCTAGAACATGGATGAGAAGCAATAGCACTGATACATTCCACTGGAACCGGCTCCTCCTGTCTGATGGGCCGGCAGAGAAAGCAGTTCTCACTCATATATTATGAGACGAGAATAGGGCAGCAAAGAGGAAACGAGATCTGGAAAATGATGAACCACTGATGCTACAGCATCCCCACACCTGTCAGCTGTGTGTAGGGAGCATGAGAATGTCGATACATACTACCTCACCATAGATGTCACTGTCTAACACGGCAGTAAACGGCACCAAAAGAAAATCTGGGACCAGAGTTTTGCTCCACTGGCTCTCGTTCACCAATCCACACTCAGTGGCTGCAGCGTGTGTCTGTAGAAATGTACACCATGTGGGGTGATGTTCTCCAGTCTGATATTGAGGTCTGTAGTAAACTGTGAAGGCTTGAGCAGTGTGCTGGACTCAGTAAAGTCCAACTGTTCACGGCACTTCCTGGTTCTCGTAATTCCCTTCAGTTACTTTTAAGTTTCTTCATTCTCCTCAATGGCTCCCCTTGAATTTAGCTTCCTCAATCTTACATACATTTCCTTTTCCTGCTTGACTAAATCCATCACACCTCTCAGTAACCAAAGTTTCCAATACCTCCTCCTGATTGGAACATTCCTATCCTGTACTTTGTGCCATTGATTTTTAACACCGTCCATGTGCCAAACGTGGACTTGCACAAAAACAGCTGTCCCCAGTTAACCCTCACCACTTCCTGCCGAATTCTCTGATATGTTCTGCTCCAATCTGATGCTCTCCTGCAAGGTCCATCCTTATCCTTATCTGTAAGTATCTTCAAACTTAAGGTGCAGTGGTCACTGTTCCCTAACAATTCTCGTTAGGGATCAGTCACCTGGAAAAGAGCTTTATTTTGAAACCTTTACTCACCCTGCCACGTCCTGATGCTCTGTTTGACTTTGTCCACTGCTTCCTTGTAGCAGGGCTGCTCCTGAATCTTCTCCAGTGAATCCCAAAGCATTCTCACAACCACGGTTTTAGGATTAAGCATTGCCTGATAAACAACATCCACCAGTTTATACAGATTATCCAATGTTTCTGCTGTGTGGATCACAGTCCAGTTGTCTTCTGTGATTAAATTAAACAGATTTCATTCACCAGGCTGTACCAATCTCTGTTTATTGCATTTATTCCTACACAACACAACTGAGTGGATGGACCTCCGAGTGACCCAGTAGGGGACTGTCCCCTTCACACAATTCTGTGATCAACCTCTCCAACTGGTCCCCAGACTCTCAGCTTTAACCCTGAACATCCCCTCCTGACTCCCTCATTTTCCAGAGGATTGCACCCTTTCTTCTGAGCTTCCTTGATCACTTTCAGAGGATTCAGTGAGATTGTCTGCCCTGCATGATCTCTGGAGTAGGGATATTTACCTTCAGTTTTCCATTTGCTGAGTCAGGACTGTAGACACACTGACCCATGTTCCTCATCATTATCCGTTAGACCTCAGCATTAACATAACCACCCTTCACTCTGTGCATCCCATCATACCCATTACCTTCCTCCTGCCTGTCTGCCCCCTGCCAAAGTTGTATAAACACCCACGTCCCCCCACCCCTCCAATCAGCACAAGTGAACCTCCAGTCTGGAGATTGGTTGGTTTTCAGTTTAGATGTAAGCTCTTCCTCTACTACTAGTCACCCCTTCCCCAGGAATGTTCCACTGATGTGAAATCCTGAAACACTGGCCCCTGCACAACTTCCTCAGCCACTCGTTCATCTGATCCATTTCTCTCGGATGTGGCACTGAGAATATTCCCGAGATTATTACTTTTGAGAATCTGTTTCACAGCTTCTTTTCTAACTGCCTCTGGTTACTGCTCTGGGTCTTTTCTCCCTGTCTACCTCTGTCACTGTCATCTCCTGCTGCTCACCCTCCCTTCTGAGGATGTTCCACAGCCGATCTCTGACACATCCCTGACCCTGGCACCTTGGAGGCAACTCAAGCACCAGGGACTGATTTTTGTTTTTTTTTTCAGGTGGTGATGAAGGCCACGGATGAAAGCAGTGCTATGGATGTTTTATACATGGAAACTAATGTTCCATATTGGAAGAACACACACAAAATGCTGGTGGAACGCAGCAGGACGGGCCTCATCTATTGGAAGAGGTACAGTCAACGTTTCGGGCCAAGACCCTTTGTTAGGACTAACTGAAAGAAGAGATAGTAAAAGATTTGTAAGTGTGAGGGGGAGTGGTGAGATCCGAAATGATAGGAGAAGACAGGAGGGGAAGGGATGGAACTAAGAGCTGGATATAACACACAAAATGCTGGTGGAACATCATGCCAGGCAACATCTATTGGAAGAGGTACAGTTGACGTATAACACACAAAATTCCACATTGGAATCTCATTCAGGTGAATAAAATATGTGATCCATGGTTAATAAGCCATTTATTCCACTGAGACCGGCACTGTTCCTGAATATAGTTCCTATTTACATTTTTATCCAAGTAATTTATGTACACTACATTACAAGCAACAAATATATGTAGTATTGTGGATAGATAGATAGATAGATAGATAGATAGATAGATAGATAGATACTTTATTCATCCCCATGGGGTTGTCAAAGAATATATTGGTATATAGATTAGTTGTAGATATGGGCAGAAAAATGGCAGATGGAGTTTAACCAGCCAAATGTTGTATCTTGGGCGATCGCTTAACAAGATGATCTGCAAATGAAACATGGTGTCGAAGTTCACAGATTCCCCAAGGAATCTGTCGCTAGACAGTGATCCCCATTACCAACTGTTCACTGCAGGGAAGGAGAGTGGACTGGGAATTGCTGCTACTCTGCATCATTCCAGCTCTTGTGAGAGAGCTAGTTTCCAGGTCCAATAGGAAAATGGAATTCAGTCAGCCAGCTGTCTGAGGTTTTCACCACAAGGGCACAATATGGGAAGCTGGAATGTAATTTTAATACTCTGACACAGGTAATAGTCACTGACATTGACCCTCTCACCAGATAAACTGAATGATTTCCCTGGCCAGTTGATCTCTGTGAGTGTGGATTCACCTATCTTCTTTTTCGGTTGTCCATCAAAATCTGATGACGATGTCCACTGCTTTAACAGTGAGATCTTTAATGACTATACAGTCCTATCCTGGACCCACAAGCTCTATTGCAGGTGGGACATGTATATGTGGTAGTGGTGTTGGTCAGAGGTGGAGACCTGCTCAAGGAAAATTTTACAGTGCCACAGGGTGTACGCCATCCCCAGTAGCACAATCTTCACCAAGGTAAGGTAAATCCCGGTGGCAAGGGTGCTCTCAGGACAACCGATCCCACATCTTGGCTGCAGAAGGCTGCCAGGTCCTTGGTATGTTAAGGCCCGACTATTGCACGCCCCCAGTGCATTGCTTTTCTGTCAGGGTGTGTTCCCTTAGCCTTGTCTCAACAGACTTACCACAAGGCAGTGGGGCTATTTACCCATATCTGGGACAGTGGTTGATGGGCACCAGGGCATGTCCACATGGTGGTGGGCCTGCACGCCACGTCTGTGGGGCCCACTGCTGCTCCGAGATCCCCTGTAGTTTACCCTGGGACTGTAAGAAACCCGGTTTCTGTGTGTGGCTCCGAGGAGGCACTGCAGGAGTCTTGGTGATGGAGAGGCTCTGTACTGGCAGGAGGAGGCTTACACACTCGGCTCCTCTTTTCACCCTCTGTTGAGAAGGCTAGCCAGTGGCAATAGCTGTAATCAGAGAGTAGCAAGCAGAGAGCATCATGCGGCATACAGCATGCAACATGCACTAACTACAAGCACTACTGCACTACTGCACCAGATGCTTCACACCCATTCTGTGAGCAAATACTCACACCCACACAAATAGAGCGGACAGGTCTCCAGAGTGAAGGGTCTCCTCACTGCCTGTGCATCACACACGAGGATTAGCAAGAGCAAAACAAGCTGTGTTGAAACATTTACTCACCCCACCACCTCCTGATGCTCTGCTTCACTTTGTCCATCGCTTCGTGAATCTGCTCAGGGGAATCCCAGAGAATTCGCACGACAACAGTGTCGGTATCAAATGTTCCCTGGTGATCAACTTCCACTGGCATTTTCCACTTATGCAAACACTTTTCCAGCAGGATCACAGCACAGATGTTTCTGCGTTTCATCCCTTGTTTCTCTGTGGTGGAATTACAGAGGTTTTATTCATCACGTTGTACTTGTCTGTTTATTGTATTTATTCCCACACCACAAAATGGAGTGGAAGGACCTCTGAGTGACAAATAGGAGACTGTCCTAGTCAGATAGTTCTGTGATCAAACTCTCCAGCTGGTCTCTGAGCCCTTAGCATCCACCCTGACAACCTTCTCACAACTTCCACATCTTTCCACAGGATCATATCTCTTCCTTCTGATCTTCCTAGATTACCTTCACGGTTTCAGTCAGCCTGTCTCCCCTGCATAATCTCGGTGACAAGTATATTTACCCTCAGTTTCCCAAGTAATCGATCAAGGACTGTGGACATCATTAGCAGGTATTGACCAAAAGCTAAAGCCAGTGAAGCGATGAGACAAGCACTTCAATCACAGTGAGGGTTGTAGAGACAGATAAGTGTCAGACCTGTGAAAGGACACGGAAACATGGAGGGCTCTGGGGGCTGAGGGAACTACAGAGACAGAGAGAGGCATAGTGGCTAGAGGCGTCATGTAGATTCAAAGGGTGCGCACTCCAGCATTTGGTTTTGGTAACTCATGTGGATGTTGTTAACTGAGTCAACAAAGATATTTGTCAGCAAATACAGATTCTCTCTGGGCCTAAACTGATGACTATTGTTGAAGGTTGATAGCAGTAACAGAGTCTTGCAGAGAAGAGGATGGGGTGGAGGGTCAGGAGAGGGTTTCAGTAATGGGGTGAGGTATACAGGCTGCGAGGAGGCGTGAAGAGGCTGGAAGGGAGTAACAGAGATAACTGGTATCGGGGTGGAGGAAGTTACAGAAAGGGGAAATGAAGGAGGTTATAGAGATGGGGAAGAATGTAGGGGCTGGAGGGATTTACAGAAATAAAAGCCCAGATGGAGAGCTTTACCAGGAAACATCATCGATCCCTCTGCATCCACAGATGCTGCCTGAATCCCCAGCAGATTGTTTGAGGCTCCACATTTGACTTAGTGAGAGGAGACGAGAGACAGAAATCAGCGGAACCCCTAAAGGTAAAAATTCAGGTCACTTAGAGATAGAAAATGAGAGTATCTACCTGTGACCCACTGTAAGGAATTTTGAAGATCAGCAATTTCTTGAGACACTTTTTTTTTCCCTTCCCCAGACCGCCCATCGCTCCCTCCCCTTCAATATCATCACCGTCGATCTCTTCTTCACCTGAAAGTTCAACAAATTCCACATCTTCCACTTTCATCGCCACCGAAATACATTACATTACTTCCGTGTTACCCGATTCATGGGGGCGGGCTATCGTCTCCCTCTGCCAATTCCATTGGTCCTAGTGGCAACTACTCAGTACGTTCTTCTTCCAACTTTTTATGGTGTTTGGCAGTCAAACTTAAAGGTGCATTACCGCCCCCAACTGGACTGCAGTGTGGTGCAGATTTGGGAAATAAAAGCTGTACTAGTTCTTTATCAAATGAAAACTAAATTACCCCAAAAAGCCCTCTAGATTAGAAATAATGAAAGACAATATTGTGAATAAAATTAGTCACTTCCATAACTTAGTAAAGTTTTTAAGTGAAAACTGTCAAACCCCAAAGCTAGTAGTGCATCCTGCATTTGCTTTCTTTCAGCCTTGTATGCTTCACATTGAAAAAGAATGTGTTCAACTGTTTCATAATTATGACAAAACCTACACACCCCGAAGTGTTTTCCAACAAGATGCAAGGAATAATTAAGCATAGTATGCTGAATTCTAATTCGAGTCAAGTCAATTTAATTCCTTCCCTTCTTGCCTTACTCCCTTCTCCCATCGATCTAACAGCTTTACGCATTCTGTAAAGGTGTCTCTCCTTTGCCCATCATCCCACAAGTTTTGCCATAATCCACTAATTCTTAGTCCCGCCAAACCCTTAGCTTCTAATTTGCTAATTGGAAGGTCTATATCCACAGATGAATTTTAGTAGCCCTTTTTGGCCAAACGATCAACCTGCTCATTCCCGTCAACACCTTCATGCACACTCAGTACAATGCCAGATTGTGAGTGAACTGGCAGAAAGACAAGGCAGGTATGAGGAATCTCATACTCTGGTTAGATGAGGTTGAATGTGGGCGGCTATAAGGAATTGGGTACAGGTCAGACAGACAGGACAGGAGGAGAATTGACTCTGAGCTCAAACCTGCCCGCCAGACAGTCAAGCCGGGGCTGGTCTGTGCTTCTCTCAACACCTCTTCTGTCATCTTTCTCCAGGCTCCATCCAACAAATGGTTATTCCCCTGCGTGATCCATTCTCCATGTCTAGACCATCATTTCCCGCTTCCAACACATCAGTTTTAAACCACTGGACCATTATCTGTAGTTAAATCCTTTGTTCCAGATACTGATGAAAACATTCCAACATCTCTCTTGTCAAACCAGTGTCTTATGTGTTTGAATAAGATGACCCCACTTTCTTCTAAACTCCAAGTTATACAGCCCAAAATGGTTGCTGGCAAAACCCTCTGATTCCAAGATAAACTTCAAGAAGCTTCCAAATCTTAACCTCAATAGCTCCCTGAATAGCTCTACTCTCTTTATACTTTTGACTGTGGGGCTAAGCACAGCTCCAATGCCATATATAACTTCACTGATAACACCACTTACATTGGCCAAATCAAAGGTGGTGACAATCAGCATATAGGAGGGAGGCTGCAAGCCTAGCCGAGTGGTACCACAACAGCAGCCTCTCACTCAATGTCAGCAGGACCAAGGAGCTGATGATTGACTTCAGGAAGAGGAAGCCTGAGGTCTATGAGGCTATCCTCATCCGGGGATCAGTGGTGGAGAGGGTCATCAACTTTAAACTCTTCAGTGTTATAATTTCAGAGGACCTGTCCTGGGCAGATATGAAGAAAGCATATCTTCTATTGAGCACCTCTATTTCCTCAGGAGTTAGTGCATATTCAGAATGACATCTAAACTCTGACACACTTCAGCAGATGTGCAGTGATTAGTTGCAATATGGCCTTGTATGGAAACACCAATAGCCTTGAATAGAAAAATCCTGCAAAAAGTAGACAACACTGCCCAGTTCATTACAGGTAAAGAACTGCCACCATTGAGCAAATCTACATGGAGCACTATTGCCAGAAAGCTGCATCCATCATCAAGGACACTCACCACCCTGATCATGTTTTCTTCTCGATGCTGCCATCAGGAAGCTTTTGGACCCACACCACGGAATTTGGGTACAGTTATTACCCTTCAACCGTCAGGTTCCTGGACTTCTGTTCTGTTTCTTTGATTTACTGTGCATGCTTGCAAGAAAATGAATCTCAAGGCTGTATATGATGACATTTACATACTTTGTTAATAAATTTACTTTGAACTTTGTAAAGCTGTTCATTGACTTCTCGAAGCGGGTGATGCATTATTGTTTTCCCTTGTATTTCAGACTAACACCAGCACACTAGAGGAGGTCAATATGAACACCATTTCCACCATGATAAAGGACACAACTCTGATGGATAGGTCAGGCATTCCAATGACTAACGCACGTCTCCCCAAACAGATCCTTTACTCACAGTTGAATGAAGGTCAAAGAGCCCCTTGTAGGCAATGGAAATGCTTCAAAAATAACATCAAAATCAGCTGAATAAGTTCATCTAAAATCTGGAAAGACATTGCACACAAGAGATGTACCTGGAGAAAATCTTTTGAAGAGGGAGTGCGCTACATGGGAATGACTGGCACTGTATGGCCAAGAGTATGTTACAAAAACAGAGACTGAACGCCCAGAAGACCCAAACATTAACCACAGCCGCCACTTACTCCTGCCCACACTGCACCGGAATGTGTTGATCCCGGATTGGGCTCCACAGCCGCCAGAGGGCCCACCAACAGACAACCCCTTAGGAGAACATCAAACTCAACTTGAGTGATTGCACTACAACTACAACTACTGCGTGGGCTGCCTTGTGCAGAAGTCCAGAGACGGGGCCATGATTGACTCCGTTTCGAAGTGTTAAGGAAGACTGAGGCATCAAGGTGAATGCAGAGAAGGTCAATGGTCGCTCTCCACTGAGGCAATGGGTCGACAGCAGTTGGTAGTCGGGTGGGCGGTGTTCAGGCTGCAGGTTGGCGGTATGGCTGTCACTCTTCATGGAATGTCTGAGTTCAAACGGCTGCTCTCCTTGGTTATGGCGAGAGAATGTTTTTGAAATTCTGAGATTTATGTGATTATTGAGCTGTGGTTTATATTGCTCCCATTCAGCTTTCCGTGTTTTCTTTATGAGTGACGATAGTGGGTTGGGTTTCAGGGTGGGCAATGTGTTGGTTTTTGTGTGAAGGAGGAGTTGGGGATTTGGGTTCTGATGTTTTATAGGTTTTAGTGTGTGTGCGATTTGGGATTTTAGATGCTCTGACTGTGATCTTCTAGGTGGGTGATCTGCTGGATTTTGTGTGAAGGAGGGGTTGGGATGTTAGTGGTTTGGTTTTTTATAGCTTTTCATTTGGGGAAGGGGTGGTTGATGACTTTTCTTTCAATGAGTCCCGTGGTTTTTCTGTGTTTCATGGCTAGCTGGAGAAGACAAATGTCAGGGTTTTATTGTACGTGCGTACATTGAAAATAAAATGAACCTGTGAACCACTACTACAAACTCAATGCACCAAAGGCATGCAAAACAAAACATTTCACTGTGCCTCGCTACATTTGACCATAATAAATCTATTTACCAATTTAGATTGAAACTATTGATGATTTTAGGGTTGAGGATTGATGAACTCTGGGATACCATGATAGGCCGGGAATTGACATCCTCCATATCCCACTACAGATGGCAAAACGTTCAGCCACATAGGGTTCGACAAAGAAACCATGAGGGACCTTATTTCACTGCTGGCATGCAGAACAATGTCTTACACTGTGTCTTGCTAGAGTTGACCATAATAAACATGTTTACCAAGTAAGAATTAAACTATATGGGATAGAGTTTGTCAAATGTGTTCAGGAAAATTTTCTTAATCAGTACGTAAAAGTACCATCGAGAGAGCATGCGATACTGGGTCTGCAAAATGGGAATGAGACAGGCTAAATGAGGGAAGTTTGTGTTGAGGAGCAGTTTGCACCTAGTGATTACAATGCCATTAGTTTCAAAGTAAATCTGCAGAAAGGTAGGTCTGGTCCACAGCTTGGGATTCCAAGTAGGAGAAAGGCCAATTATAATGGTATCAGAAATGATCCGGCAGCTGTGGACTGGGACAGGCTGCTTTCTGGCAAAGGTGTACTTGGTAATTGGGAGGCTTTCAAAAGTGACATTTTGAGAGAACAAATCTTGTAAGTGCCATTTGGAATAAAACATAGGGAACCTTGGTTTTCAAGAGATATTGGGGCCCTTGTTAAGAGAGAAAAAGAAGAGGTGCACAGCAGGTCAGAACAGGTAGAGAAAAAATTAGGTGCATATCAAGTGTAAGAAATGCCACCAAATACTTAAGAAAAATCAGGAGGGTTAAAAGAAAGCATAAATTGCCCTTGTAACCTAGCCTGGTTTGTCCGATTAAAGTGCAACACCTCACTCTTGATTGTGTTCAATTCCATCTGCCACTTTTCCAGCTGATCCAGATCCCTTGGCAAGCCATGATAGCCTTCCTTGCTGTGCACTACACCCCCAGTCTTGGTGTCATCCAGTTAACAGCATTATCATCCAGATTTTTGATATAGATGAAAAACAACAACAAGCCCAGCACCAATCTGTGTGGCACTCCACTAGTCACAGGCTTCCTGTTCGAAAGGCAACCATCTATCACCACTCACTGGCTTTTCCCTCAAAGCCAATCTCCAATCCAGTGTATTAGCTCATCTTGACTACTGAGTGACTGACCCTTAACCAGCATCCCATGCGGGACCTTGTTAAATACCTTGCTAAAGTCCATGTAGGCAATGTCCACTGCCTTGCCTTCAAACACTTTCCTGATAACTTCCTTAAAAAACTCTGTTAAGATTGGTTAGACATGACCTACCACACATGAAGCCATGCTGGCTATCCTTAATCAGTCTACACCTATCCAATTACTTATACAATATATCCAGTCCCTCAGACTGTCTTTCCCACTACTGATATCAGGGTTACTGACCTATTGTTTCCTGGTTTATTTTTAGAGCCTTTTTTGAACAGTGGAATACCACTGGCTTTCCTGCAATCCTCTGGTACCTCTCCTGTCTCAAGGATGTTTTAAATATCTGTTAAAGCCCCAACAATTTCTGCACTGGCCTCCCACACGGTCCAAGGGGCATATTGTCAGGCCCTGGGGATTTATCCACCTTAATTTGCCTCAGGACAGCAAACACCTCCTCCTCTGTAATCTGTAATTTGGAAATGATCTCCAGTTCAGCAGATTGTCAGTAGGGGCCTCACTACCTCGTAGTGCCCACAGTTAAGTGCTTTTATGCAGCTCGTAAGACAGTCTCACAAAATATAGGTTTCAGAACAGTCTCACAAAATGGCCACATCTTTTTAGTTACTTGTTGGACATCACCTTTCACCTCATTCATGACCAGTGCAAAGGAACTTGACAAGTTGAGACTTAAAATATAGCAGTCACTCTGCACTTCCTTTTTGCAGTTGTCACCATTCTTTCTTTATAATAAAATTTGGCATTGAAATTCGGTGTCCTGCTTTTTCCTTTCATTGTCATTAATTAACTGTGAAACATAACTAGAATTGTCTGTAGTGCTGTAACAATTATTGTCATCTCCAAGGAGGGAACATTACAACACATAAACTACAGGGGAACCTTCATCACCAAGTGACAGAACCAGGGTTCAGACCCATGGGCAGAGACTCACAACCCTCTTCACCCGGTCAACTGTGGGTCAGGGATCATTGTGTCCTCAGCAGCAGCACCCCCAGACTGTAACGTGAATATAAAAGCCTTCCAGGGACAATAGAACTTCATCATGTCTGCATGAGAGTAAGAAAATCAGAAACACAAGAAAATCTGCAAATACTAGAACTCCAAAGCAACACTCCCAAAAAGCTGGAAGAACTCAGCAGGCCAGGAAGCATCCATGAAAAAGAGTAAACATGAAATGTTTTGAGGCAAGACCATAAATGGGAATTGGAAAGGAAGGGGAGAAGTCAGAGTAAGAAGGTCAGGGGCACAGATCACAGAAATGGTCAGTGCCAGGGATACCGATCACAGTCAGGGTCAGTGCCAGGGACATAGATCACAGTCAGGGTCAGTGTCAGGGACACCGATCACAGTCAGGGTCAGTGCCAGGGACATAGATCACAGTCAGGGTTAGTGTCAGGGACACCAATCACAGTCAGGGTCAGTGTCAGGGAAACAGGTCACAGTCAGGGTCAATGTCAGGGACACAGATCACAGTCAGGGTCAGTGCCAGGGACATAGATCACAGTCAGGGTCAGTGTCAGGGACACCGATCACAGTCAGGGTCAGTGCCAGGGACATAGATCACAGTCAGGGTCAGTGTCAGGGACACCAATCACAGTCAGGGTCAGTGTCAGGGAAACAGGTCACAGTCAGGGTCAATGTCAGGGACACAGATCACAGTCAGGGTCAGTGCCAGGGTCACAGATCACAGTCAGGGTCAGTGTCAGGGACACCGATCACAGTCAGGGTCATTGTCAGGGACATAGATCACAGTCAGGGTCAGTGTCAGGGACACCAATCACAGTCAGGGTCAGTGTCAGGGAAACAGGTCACAGTCAGGGTCAATGTCAGGGACACCAATCACAGTCAGGGTCAGTGCCAGGGATACAGATCACAGTCAGTGTCAGTGTCACAGATCACAGTCAGGGTCAGTGTCAGGGACTCCAATCACAGTCAGTGTCAGTGTCAGGGACACAGATCACAGTCAGGGTCAGTGTCAGGGGTACAGATCACAGTCAGGGTCAGTGTCCGGGACTCCAATCACAGTCAGGGTCAGTGTCAGGGGTACAGATCACAGTCAGGGTCAGTCACAGGGTCACAGATCACAGTCAGGGTCAGTGTCAGGGACTCCAATCACAGTCAGGGTCAGTGTCAGGGACACAGATCACAGTCAGGGACACCAATCACAGTCAGGGACACCAATCACAGTCAGGATCAGTGTCAGGGACACAGATCACAGTCAGGATCAGTGTCAGGGGTACAGATCACAGTCAGGGTCAGTGTCAGGGAAACAGGTCACAGTCAGGGTCAATGTCAGGGACACCAATCACAGTCAGGGTCAGTGCCAGGGACATAGATCACAGTCAGGGTCAGTGTCAGGGTAACAGGTCACAGTCAGGGTCAATGTCAGGGACACCAATCACAGTCAGGATCAGTGTCAGGGACACAGATCACTGTCAGGGTCTATGTCAGTGATCCAGGTCCCCACAATCATCAACACACCAACAGCAGCTATGAAATGCATTTCAGCAAGTCAGAAAAACTTTTGAACAACTCCCAGTCCCACAAACACTACAGTTTGCAGATTCAACAACATTATTGATCAATCACAAACTATCCTTGAAATCAGGCAATTCATGACACAACTCGGAACAGATTGAAAGTTTGTCTCTGCACAAACATCACTATGTTAATACCGGCCAGCAATTGACATCATTAATGCTTTTGTTCTTTTTGTGCCAGTACACACGCAAACCACAACTCCAAATTATAAAACTGAGGTAGAGGATCTCCTGTTGGATAAATTCTTTTTCTCCCTGCCTCTGGCATTTGGCAGGATGGGTGTGTGTGGGGGCTTCCTGGTGGCTGTTAGTCTCTGGAGTTCCTACATCTGAAACCCACCCCCACCTCTATTCTTATTTTCTTTCCTCATCGGTTGTGTTACGTATTCAGGCAACAATAAATATATGTGAGTTAGGCAAGGGTTTTTATAACAAATAACACATTTATTAAACACTGAAAACAAACCCCCCAAAAGTAAACAAATCACTAACATAACCGGAAATCAGTTGCTGTGCGGCACCTTAAACAGTCCTTAAAGCGATGTTGCAGAAACAGTTCTTTAAAGTGGTGTTGCCAAAAGTTCAAAATGCTCACAGTCCATTTAAGGGAGAGACTTTTAAAAATGATTTAAATTCTCTTTCACGTCGTTTTGTTTCAGTTTCCAAAGTCGAACTTTTCCCACGAAGAATTTTATGAAACAAAACGGCTTAAAGGCACTGACCTTTTCTTCCACACTATTCTCAATCCTTTCTGGAATCCCAGGGATTAACACGAGAATAGTCAACGAAATCCTTCCGAATAAGGATCAAACAAGGTCGAATCCGTTCCACCGTCGAAAATCGATTCTCCTCGATCTTTAACTCCCGAACTCCGATCTTCACTCTCCACTGATTCTCAACTAGCAGTATTGTAAAGAAACTGCTGGCAATGACCTTTTAAACTTTAGGCATTAAATAAAACTTCATCTTTCAACTAAACTGCGTCATCACATTAAATCACGCAGCGGCATGAAGTCAACATGGCAAATCCAGCCACGATCTGCCCCTCCTCACAGGGAGGGGTCCTCCTTTTATACCCTGTAAATAAAACCTGTCACATGATCTCTACTGGCGGGAAAATGACATCACTCCACCATCACAAGACCATTACCTCACGTCCAGTATAGCTTCAAACCCAGTCACGTGACAAGGGTACCACTGTCACGTGTCACGAGTACGTAACAGTTGATACAGTTGTGCTTCGATGTTGTTGCCTTGAGCTACCTGGCTAACATGTGTCAGATTTTGTTGGCTCCCGTCCAAAGCAGCATCATTTCATTCCTCTTTCTGCTAGAAATGACGTATAATTAGCTCCTCTTTCTTTGTGTTCCCTGAATCAGACCATCTGAAAGCACTTTAACCAGATTAGCCAGTTAAAAGGCTTGAGTTACCTCAGATCACAGACATGGGCTGCCCTTTTCATAATTTAAGTGCTCTGTCTTACCAGAGAACATCTCATATACAACTTTATATTTGGAAAATATCCCCAGCTCAGCCAATTGTCAGTAGGGGCCTCACTGTGCCCACTGTTAAGTGTTTTTATCCAGCTGTTCTTGAACAAAACCTGTTCATAAGACAGACTGACAAAATGAAGGTTTCAGAATAGTCGCACCGAATTGTTCTTTACTTGGAGATAGAGCACAGAATAGACCCTTCCAGCCCTTCAAGCTGTAATGTGTAGCAACCCCCCAACCACCTCCAATTTAATTTAACTCCAACCTAGTCATGAGATCAATTACCCTACCCATAAGAACATAAGACATAGGAGCAGAGTTAGGCCATTCGGCTCAGAGTCTGCTCTGCCATTCCATCATGGTAGGTTTATTATCCCTTTCAACCCTGTCCTCCTGCATTCTCTCCATAACCTCTGACACCCTGATTTGTCAAGAAGACATCAACCTCCATCATAAATACACTCAACGACTCGGCCTGAACAGCCGTCTGTGGCAGTGATACCCGGTGCATCGTTAGACTGAGGGAGGAAACCGGAGGATCCGGGGAAAGCACACCCATATTCCACGGGAAGGATGTACAAAGACTCCTTACAAAGGATGCCATGATTGAAATCCAAACTCCAGTGCCCTGAGCTGTAATACTGTCACGTTGACCACTATGGCACTGTGGTGCCCCAAATTAGTTAATGATTTAATGAATACATACCTTTTGATTGGACAATTTCTATACTCTGCATGTTCAAAGACTACAGATCATAACAAGACAGCAAGCAGCGAGGCCACCCATCCTTTATTTCCCTCAACTCCATGACCACTCCATAATCTCTTTTGTTCATTACTCTCTCCTGCCTTCCCCCCAACACAATTTTCAGCAGGGGTAAGGAATCTCACTTGATGGAACAGCGTCACCACACAGAATGGTGAAAGGACAGAGAAGAGGACTGTGGCTGACTCATTGCAAATGGCTGAAATGCTCAGGAACTGAAGAGAGCTCTGGGCATGTTGAATTTCAGTCTCGGCTGCTTCGTGAAGTTCAAGTCCCTGGATCACATTTGGGGTCGCTGTCAGTGACTGATTTCAGAGTCAGGATTAGCGTCTGGCACAGATCCCTGTCAGGGTCTGTGTCAGTGACCCAGGTCCCCACAATCCTCAACACAATCGAAGCAAGAGGCTGAGAGTGGAAGACTGAAGGCATCATGGAGAGAAGGTTGTTTTTCTTTTCTTTGACAGCTCCGGAAAAAGAGGTTACACTGCGCAGGCGCGTAACGTAGCGCGCCAAGGTTTAAAAGAAAGTCCACCATATACAGTGGCCATCATCGTAGCTGCCATTGTTGGAGTGGACCGAGTCAGAGTGGGACGGTTTTGGCTCAATCAGGCCTTGGCGAGAAACAGGCAGAGGTGAGGGTAGGTTCCGGCAAGTTTCTGTTTTCTTCTTCTTTTGTTCAGACTAGAGAATATGCCAGGCAGGATGTTGGAATGCTCCTCTTGCAGGATGTGGGAAGTCAGAGACCTCTGGTCTTCCTGACAATAATACCTGCAAGAGGTGCATCCAGCTGCAGCTCCTAACGGACCACGTTAGGGAGCTGGAGCAGGAGCTGGATGACCTCCGGATCATTCGGGAGACAGTTTATAGATAGTAGCTTCCGGGAGGTAGTTACACCTAAAAAACAGGGCACAGGTAATTGGGTTACCGTCAGGCGAGGGAAGGGGAAAGGGCAGGTAGTGCAGGGTTCCCCAGTGACCATTCCCCTCCAAAGCAGGTATACTGATTTGGATACTGTTGGGTGGGGATGGCTTACCTGGGACAAGCTGCGGCAGCCGGATCTCTGGCACTGAGTCTGGTTCTGCGGTGCAGAAGGCAGGGAGGAAGAAGAGGAGAGCGGTAGTGATAAGGGACTCTATAGTCAGAAGTACAGACAGGAGATTCTGTGGTCGTGACAGAGACTCCTGGATGGTTTGTTGCCTCCTGGGTACCAGGGTCAGGGATGTCTCTGATCACGTGCACAGCATTCTGAAATGGGAGGGTGATCAGCCAGATGTCATGGTACACATTGGTACCAATGATATAGCTAGAAAGAGTCAGGAGGTCCTGAAGACTGAATACAGAGAGCTTGGTAGGAAGTTGAAAAACAGGACCTCGAGGGTAGTAATCTCCGGATTGCTACCTGTGCCATGTGTCAGTGGGGGTAAGAGTAGGATGCTCTGGCAGATGAACACGTGGCTGAAGAACTGGTGTAAGGGGCAGGGTTTCAAATTTCTAGATCATTGGGACCTCTTCTGGGGCAGGTGGGACCTGTACAAGAGAGACGGGTTATACCTGAACTACAAGGGGACCAATATACTTGCAGTGAGTTTTGCTAGTGTTATTGGGGAGGGTTTAAACTAGATTTGCAGGGGGATGGGAACCAGGGTGGCAAAATAGATAATGAAATGGAGATAAAAATAAATGATGTTACTAGTTCATGCAAAGTCACAAATAGTAAGGTTGTGTGCGGTGGTAACAATCTTCTGAGGTGTGTATATTTCAATGTGAGGAGTATTGTGGGAAAGGCAGACAAGCTGAGGGCCTGGATTGACACATGGAATTATGACAGCATAGCCATTACTGAAACTTGGCTACAGGAGGGGCAGGACTGGCAACTCAATGTTCCAGGGTTCCAATGTTTCAGACGTGATAGAGGCAGAGGAAAGAAGGGTGGGGGGGTGGGTGGCTTTGTTAGTAAGGGAAAATATTACAGCAGTGCTTCGGCAAGACAGATTAGAGGGCTTGTCTACTGAAGCCATATGGGTGGAGCTGAGAAACAGGAAAGGTATGACCACATTAATAGGGTTGTATTATAGACCACCTAATAGTCAGTGAGAATTGGAGGAACAAATCTGCAGAGAGATAACAGACAACTGCAGGAGACAGAAAGTTGTGATTGTAGGGGATTTTAATTTTCCACACATCGATTGGGACTCCCATACCGTTAAAGGTCTAGATGGGTTGGAGTTTGTGAAATGTGTTCAGGAAAGTTTTCTAAATCAATATATAGATGTACCAACTAGAAAGGATGCAATATTAGATTTCCTATTAGGAAATGAGTTAGGGCAGGTGACAGAAGTGTATGTAGGGGAACACTTTGGTTCCACTGATCATAACATCATTAGTTTCAACTTGATCATGGATAAAGATAGTTCTGGTCCTCAGGTTGAAGTACTAAACTGGAAAAAGGCCAAATTTGAAGAAATGAGAAAAGGATCTAAAAAACGTAGATTGAGACAGGTTGTTCTCTGGCAAGGATCTGATTGGTAAGTGGGAGGCCTTCAAAGGAGAAATTTTGAGAATGCAGAGTTTGTATGCTCCTGTCAGGGTTAAAGGCAAAATGAATAAGAATAAGGAACCTTGGTTATCGAGGGATAATGGAACTCTGATAAAGAAGAAGAGAGATGTATAACAGGTATAGGCAACAGGGAGAAAAAAAGATGCTTGAGGGGTATAAAAAGATTAAGAAAATACTTAAGAAAGAAATCAGGAAAGCTAAAAGAAGACATGAGGTTGCTTTGGCAGTCAGGGTGAAGGATAATCCTAAGAGCTTCTACAGGTATGTTAAGAGCAAAAAGATAGTAAGGGATAAAATTGGTCCTCTTGAAGATCAGAGTGGTCGGCTATGAATGGAACCAAAAGAAATGGGAGAGATATTAATGGGTTTTTTTCATCTGTATTTACTAAGGAAACTAGAATGGAGTCTATGGAAACAAGGCAAACAAGTAGGGAGGTCATGGAACTTATACAGATTAAAGAGGAGGTGGTGCTTGCTGTCTTGAGGCAAATCAGAATAGATAAATCCCCAGGACCTGACAGGGTATTCCCTCGGACCTAGAAGGAGACTAGTGTTGAAATTGCAGGGGCCCTGGCAGAAATATTCAAAATGTTGATATCCACAGGTCAGGTGCCAGAGGATTGGAGGATAGCTCAAGTAGTTCCGTTGTTTAAAAGAGGCTCAAAAAGTAAGCTGGAAAATTATAGGCTGGTAAGTTTGACATTGGTAGTAGGTAAATTATTGGAAGAAATACTAAGAGATAGGATCTACAAGTATTTGGATAGACAGGGACTTATTAGAAGAAGTCAGCATGGCTTTGTGCATGTTAGGTCATGTTTAACCAATCTATTAGAGTTTTTTGAGGAAGTTACCAGGAAAGTGGATGAAGGGAAGGCAGTGGATGTTGTATACATGGACTTCAGGAAGGTCTTTGACAAGGTCCGGCATGGGAGGTTAGTTAGAAAGATTCAGTCGCTAGGTATACATGGAGAGGTAGTAAATTGGATTAGACATTGGCTCAATGGAAGAAGCCAGAGAGTGGTAGTGGAGGATTGCTTCTCTGAGTGGAGGCCTGAGACTAGTGGTGTGCCACAGGGATCAGTGCTGGGTCCATCGTTATTTGTCATCTATATCAATGATCTGGATGATAATATGGCAAATTTGATCAGCAAATTTGCTGATGATACAAAGATTGGGGGTGTAGTGGACAGCGAGGAAGGTTTTCAAAGCTTGCAGAGGGATTTGGACCAGTTGGAGGAATGAGCTGAAAAATGGTAGATGGAGTTTAATGCGGACAAGTGTGAGGTATTGCACTTTGGAAGGTCAAACCAAGGTAAAACATACAAGGTAAATGGTAAGACACTGAGGAGTGCAGTAGAACAGAGGGATCAGGGAGTACAGATACATAATTCCCTAAAAGTGGCATCACAAGTACATAGGGTGTAAAGAGAGCTTTGGGTACATTGGCCTTTATAAATCAAAGTATTGAGTATAAGGGTTGGAATGTAATGGTGAGCTTGTATAAGACATTGGTGAGGCCGAATTTGGAGTATTGTGTGCAGTTTTGGTCACCTAATTACAGGAAGGATTTTAATAAAGTTGAAAGAGTGCAGAGAAGGTTTACAAGGATGTTGCCGGGACTTGAGAAACGAGTTACAGAAAAAGGTTCAATAGGTTAGGACTTTATTCCCTGGAGCATAGGAGAATGAGCGGTGATTTGATAGAGGTATATAAAATTATGATGGGTATAGAAAGAGTGAATGCAAGCAGGATTTTTCCACTGAGGCCAGGGGAGAAAAAAACCAGAGGTCATGGGTTAAGGGTGAAAGGTGAAAAGTTTAAAGGGAACATTGGGGGGGGGGCTTCTTCACGCAGAAAGTGGTGGGAGTGTTACTGATTACTTAAGACCAACACACACAGGCTTTCTAAACTACCCCATCAACACGCAACAACTCTGAGGGATTTATGGACATAAACGTCAAGATCCCTCTGTTCCTCCAATCTGCTAAGTCCTGCCATGAATCTTGTAATGTACCTTCAAGTTTGACCTTCTAAGATGCATCACTTCACAGTTTTCTGAATTGACTTCCATCTGCTACATCACTATCAATGTGACAACATTCTATACTGTGAAACACAATCAGCTTTTGTGATATTTGCAACTTACCAACCAATCCTTCCAGTTCCTCACCCAAATTGTTTATAACAATTAAAAACAGCAGGAGCCACAGATTCGATCCATCTGGATCGCCACTAATCACAGACACCAGATGAAGTGCTTCAACTTGGTAACAGAGGAGACCATGGACAACTATGTTCTGATGGGAATGGGAAGTTTAACTGAAATAGGTGGCCATCGGGTGATCTAGCTGGTGCAATGGATGGAGTGAGTGTTTTCAACAAATCAATCCTATGATTGAGTCTCAGTGATAAAGAGCAGGAGTGTTGAATGCAGTGAATGACATCATCAGATTCACAGGTGAAGGACTGACTCACCTGCAAGTATTTCTAAGTGTTGTCAGTGGGTCAAACGTCTGGCAATTCTGACCTACCGGCAGTGTTACATCTAATCATCTTGAAGCTCAGCCCTGAGTGTGAGTGAACATCAGAAATCTAGGCTTCACATAACGTCACTGAGCTCTCCATAACATTGAGTATTCCAGCACAATCTCCTCTTCTCTGGAATGTTCATAGCCCCCACTCCCATCAATCTGTCCCACATATCTCAAGGACTGGATGGGCACGTGGTCACCAGAGGAAGAGTTACAGGGAAAGCAGGTGGCAAATTGCTGGTGGTGAAGGCAGCCAAGCACTGGGAGAAACTCAGCATGGGTGGAGTCAGAGGCAGAGGAAGTGGGTCACGCTGTTGAACTTTTAGCAGATTGGTACTGGTGATATCTGACTCTGGCACCACTGAAAGCAGGTTTATCAGGTCACTATCTCAGTTTCCTTATGCAGTGTAGGGAATAGTTTCTTTGCCAAAGATAAGCATAGCTGGTGAATGAGCTCTACCACATGCACTCCCAGGACTCTGTCCTGACATAAGGTAAACAGTACATAGTACCCATTACAGGAGTCACATCAATCTTTTATTGATCGTCACTAGAGCAGGAAAAGGTTATTAACAGGGAGCATGGGGCACTTTCAGTATAATAGTTGTGATGAAATGCCCCTGCTCTGGATGAATAGCCACAGTTGTGATTTATTTCTGGAGTCAGAGCTTCTCAGAGCCAGATCTATTGTCTTCACTGGTAAGTCCAGAGCAGGTCAGCATTTCAGGCTGGGTCTGGGCAGTAGACACTGGGTCAGGCCATCACCAGCCTCCTCCTGCAACTCTCCCTAGAACAGGAAATACAGATGGACTACATCAGCGCAACATTTCCCCTTGCAGGAATGAGAGCACAGTGGTGGTGATGATACACGCTTCCCCGTGCCAAGTCAGCCCACTGGATGTCCTGTGCTCAGTGCCATCAGCACCAACAGGGATTAAGGTCTCAGAGAAGGAACCAGATCCCTCTGGTCCTCTCCAGTGGGACAGAGTAGATACTGCAGGTGTTATGTTAACCTTGTAAGGAGCATTGTTCAGACCACAATTGGGAGACTGCACATGGTTCTGGAGAATATGCATTAACAGTTTACCAGGAGGGGTCACAACCCAGAAACACTAACCAGACTGGGAAAAGGAAAGCTGAGGGTCTTCTGAGGGAAGGTTCTTATAATTACCGATGGGCCTGATGGGGAGAAGAGTGTATGAGTGATGATGTCCAGACTGACATTAGCAGCCTAAACTTTGAACATGAAGTACGTAGGTAGGTAATGATTTAGTTTTTGTTCTTTTCTCGGTATCTGTTCATTCTTGCCAAAACCAACATGGAAATTAGATAGAGTGTGGTGGAAAACCTCTCAGTAATTGACCTCGTGGGTTTGGAGTCACCTGAGGACCAGACCCAGTGAGGACAGCATTTGTGCTTGTTAAAGGACGTCTCTGAACCAGATGAGCTTTTACCACCAATCAGGACCTTCACAGTCACTGTTAAACCAATGAGATAGAGGAGGGAGTTGGGGCCACCCACAATGCCCCAGGCCAGAGCGGTCCCAGGTCACATGACCAGTCCTTGCTGCAATATGCAACAATTTCGAAGGTTCGAAGATTAAATTTAAGGTCAGAGAAATGTATACAATATACATCCTGCTTTTTCTTCGCAAAACATCCATGAAAACAGAGAAGCCCCAAAGAATGAACGACAGTTAAATGTGAGAACCCCAAAGTCCCCCCCAGCTCCCCCATCCTGCGTGTAAGTGGCAGCAAGGCAATGATACCCCACTCCCCCCACCAACAAAACAAAAAGTGCATCTGCTATCGAGCACAAGCGTGAGCTAAGCAATAGCAAAGACACAGACCTTGCAGTTACCCCAAAGACTATTGCATTTCATCAACAAAGCACAGGTTTTCTCTCTCTCCCTAGTATGGGAGAGGGCGGTGTCCCCCATTTTCACAGCGAGCAGGAGACATAACAAAAACCCACTAGTTTACCATATTAAAAAGTCCATTTTATCGCTTCTTATGAGCTCCATGCCCGAAGGTGGCAAAGATCTCAGGTCTTCAGGCCCACAGCTCAAAGATTTTCTGGCCTCTTTCTTTCTTTATCAATCTTTTTATGAATTTCTGGCCTCCCTGACGACACGAGTCTCCTGCCATGAAACCGACCTTCGATCCACCCGTCTAAAGAGCCCCAAGATCGTAGGCTTCCAAACACTAGGTCACCTCTCAGGCCAAACCCTTGGTATGCCGAACAACGATTGGTCCTGAAACCCCGAGAACAGATCTCATTCTCGCAAAGAACCAGAATCTGCGTGTAACTCCAGGTCAGGGTCTTTAAAAGAACCCTGAAAGGGAAAAATAAAGATACTAAAGATGGAATCCCAAGGATTCTTCAACATCCCCTCCGAAATCCAAATCTCCAATCCCCAGAGGGAGATGGGCAGGCATAATAAGGGCTGTTGGGTAAATGAAGTGGGGGTAAGGACAGCAGAGGAACAAGGGCAGGAAGAGTCAGAGTAGCAGGATTTAAGGGCATCATCATCATCTACACATCACACAGTATTAGTAAATGCTCTAAGATCAGGATTACGTGTGTTTAAGGAAAAGGGGTTTTAAACTCCCTATACCAACAATGTTGCTGGAGAACGTGCAGTCTCTGGTGAATAAAATCGATGATGTCAGAGCCAGGGTGCTGAATCAGAGGGAGATTAGGATCATGTCTGTCCTTTGTTTCACAGAATCCAGGTTAACCCCTTCCATACCAGATGCAGTGATTCAGATCGACAGGTTTACTGTACACCGTCAGGATAGATCTATAGAGTCTCTCAAAAGCAGAGGTGGAGGAGTATGCCTCATGGAATGAATCAGTGCTGTCCCAATTCTGCTCACCAGACCTGGAATATCTAGCAGTAAAGTGTCGTGCTTTTCACTTACCACGGGAATTCTCTGGGGTCATTCTGGTAGCAGTTTACATTCCACCTCAGGCCAATGTCAAGCAGGCTTTAGATGATCTGAGCAATGGGATCAACATGCATGAAACAGTGCACCCTAAATCCTTCACCATCGTTTTGGGAGATTTTTAACAAGGCCAGTCTGAAAAAATCATTCAGCAATTAGCATCAACAGATAACTTACAATACCAGAGGAAACAACACACTGGACTACTGTTACACCACCATCAAGAATGCCTACTGTGCTATTCCACGCCCTCCCTTCGGGAAGTCTGATCACCTGGCTGTACTTCTACTCCCCGAGTAAAGGCAGAGACTGAAGACTGTAGCACCAGCAGTGAGGATCAATAAGGTTTGGACAAGGGAAGCACAGGAGCGCCTGCAGGATTGCTTTGAATCAGTGGACTGGACTGTATTCAGGGATTCATATTTGAATCTGGATGAGCATGCTGCAGTTGTTACCGACTTCAGTAAAACCTGTGTGGATGAGCGTGTGCCTACAAAGACTTACTGTACATTCCCAAACCAAAAGCCGTGGATGAACCAGGAGGTACATCGTCTGCTGAAGGCTAGATCCGTGGCATTAAGTCTGGCAACCCAGGCCTGAAACATAAAACCAGTTATGATTTGCGAAGGGCTATTTCAAGGGTGAAGGCACAATTTTAAATGAGGTTGGAAGTGATATCAGATGCACAGCAACTCTAGCAGGGTCTGCAAGACATTACTTCCTAAAAAGCGAAACAGAAGAGCAGCGAAGCTTCACTACCAGATGAACTCAACACCTTCTATGCCCGCTTTGAAAGGCACAATTACAGATCCCTACTGCACCTGATGACCCTATGATCTCTGTCTCAGAGGCCGATGTTAGACTGTCTTTAAAGAGTGAACCCTCGCAAGGGAGAAGGTCCTGATGGAACCAGGAACTTGAAGCTGTTCACTCTCTCCACTTCTGATCCCTCTATGAGGATTGGTACATGTTCCTTTGTCTTACCATTCCTGAGGTCCACAATCAACTCTGTTGTCTTACTGATGTTGAGTACCAGGTTGTTGCTGGCCCACCACTCCACTAGTTGCCATATTTCTCTCTTGTATGCCCTCTTGTCACCACGTGAGATTCTACCAACAATGGTTGTATTATCAGCAAATTTATAGATGGTATTTGAGCTATGCCTAGCCACACAGACATGTGTATATAGAAAGTGGGATCAGCGCACAGCCCTGAGGTGCACCAGAGTTGATTGACAGTGAGGAGGAGATGTTATCACCAATCCACACAGATTGTGGTCTTCCAGTTAGGAAGTCAAGGATCCAATTGCAGAGGGAGGTTCAGAGGCCCAGGTTCTGCAACTTCTCAATCAGGATTGTGGGAATGATGGTATTAAATGCTGAGCTATAGTTGATGAACAGCATCCAAATGCATCCTAATGATTTGACTTCATTTTTTACCAAGTCCCCTGTGCCTTCCTGTTTATCCTTTCAAGTCAATGTGTATCTTTGGACATTAAGCTCCCAGCTATAATCTTTCATTCAAAATCATTTAAATCATTGCATGATGCCCAATGTCCTGGACTAATCCATATTTTATTCCATTTGGAACAGCCCACCAATCAGAAAGCATCCAGCTGATCCCCTTTTCCCACAAGTCTGGTTACTTCAGCAGCAGCGCATTACAAGCAAGCTTGCAACTTGCAGTGACTGTTCCACAACTGCAGAATGCTGGTGGGCCACTCCTGGATATGTTACCTCTGGAAGTGCAGGCGCTGTCGTGCTCTCCTTGCAATTATATGTATATGCTGGGTCCAGGACAGGTCCTCTGAGATAGCGACATCCAGGAATTTAAATTACTGACCTTCTCAACCTTTGATCCTCCAATGAGTACTGGCTCATGGACCTCTGGTTTCCCTCTGCTGAAGCTGAGAGTCTGTTCCTTGGTCTTACTGACGTTGAGTGAGAGAGTCTTGCTACTACAACACTCAGCCAAATTTTCAATCTCCGTCCTGTATGTTGATTAATCACCACCTTTGATATGGCCCACAACTTTGGGCCTTATGCAAACTTGAACATAGTGTTAGAGCTGTACTGAGCCAAACAGTTATAGGTGTAGAGAGAGGCAGTGAGAGATGGGTGGCACAGAGTAGTGAAGTGGGTGGGGGGAACTGGCAAACCAAGTGTGACAGGAAAGGTAGAAATGGGTAAAATACAGCACAAGTTAAATTCAGGCTAAATTTAAAGTTTACCATTCTTTACATGAACTCACAGAACAGCTGCAACAGAATAGGTGTATTCATGGCACTGGCAGCAACATATCAGCATGAACTAAATACTGTAACAGTGACATGACTGTTGGGTGAGCAGCACCGGGAGAGCAATATTCTAGTTTATCAATACTCCCAAAGAACAGGTCAAAGGGAAAGGAGTTGTTGATCTCTGAACAGTCGAAAAGGGAGAGGAGGTAGGGGAGAGCTGTTGATCTCTGAACAGTCGAAAAGGGAGAGGAGGTAGGGGAGAGCTGTTGATCTCTGACTAGGCTAAAAGGGAGAGGAGGTAGGGGAGAGCTGTTGATCTCTGACTAGGCTAAAAGGGAGAGGAGGTAGGGGAGAGCTGTTGATCTCTGACTAGGCTAAAAGGGAGAGGAGGTAGGGGAGAGCTGTTGATCTCTGACTAGGCTAAAAGGGAAAGGAGGCAGGGGAGGGCTGTTGATGAATGGAAATATCAGAGCCGGGCTCAATGGAGAGAGAGCGACACAGCAGATGGTGATGATGATCTGTTATGGAGGAAATAATGAACATTGGGGAGGAAAGACACAGATGGGAGCGGTCCATAGACCCTCAAAGTGTGACCTCTCAATGAGCCAGTACATAAATCAGGAAAATATGACAGGAGTGTTTGAGAAGACTGTGAATATCATGGGAGGATTTTATCCACATAATAACCCACACACAAAAATTGCAGAACGAACTTAATGGGTCAGACAGCATCTAAGGAAAAGAGTAAATAGTCAACGTCTTGGACCAAGAACCTTCTTCAGGACTGAGAAGGAAGGGGGAAGATGCCAGGATTGAAAGGTTGGGGGAGGGGAAAGAGGTTAGCTGATAGGTGATTGAGGAAGCCAGGTGGGTGGGAAAGGTCGAGGGATGGAGAAGAAGGAATCTGATAGGAAAGGAGAGTGGACAACAGGAAAAGGGGAAAGAGGTGGGGACATAGGCAGATGAGATGAAGTGAAAGGTCCCAGTGAGAGAACAGAGGAGAAGGGGGGGGAAATGGATATTCATGTCATCAGGTTGGAGGGTACCAGATGGAATAGAAAGTGTTACTCCAGCACTCTGAGGGAGGCCTCATCTTGGCACAAGAGGAGGCCATGAATTGACACGTCAGAAAGGGAATGGAAAGCAGAATTACAATGTTTGGCCACCAAGAATTCATGCTTGTGTTGGCCCCCCAATTTACAATGGGTCTTGTCAAAGTAGAGGAGGCCACATAGGGAGCCTGCATACAGTAAACAACCTCAGCAAGTTCGCAGGTGAGGTGTTGCCTCACCTGGAAGGACTGTTTGGGGCACTGAATGGAGGTGAGGGAGGAGGTGTATGGGCAGGTGTAGCACACATATCAAATATCAAGGTCAAAGATTTAACTACCTGCACTCAATGTCAGGACCCAAGGGTCAGCTGTTTATCTACCCTAGACTTCTGGGTTTATAATCTCTTTTATTGTGTAAAACACTAAGGTAATCAGACTGTTGTATTTTCTCAAAATAATAAACACAGGAAAAGCTTTCACTGACAAAATATTTCATTTAGATTGTAAAGCAATTCATCTGAATAAAACATTAGTTGTACTTGTTTAGCAACAGTAAGTTGAAGAAATATATACATTCTTCTGGAAGGAAAGGTAAACATCTTGTTATAAGCAGAATCAGAAACAATCGAGCTGAACTCAGATATAATACTCAGCCTTCTGAAATGAACACTGCAGTGGTGGGTGAGAACAGGGAGATGATGCACACTTCCTCACTCCAAGTCTGCCCACTCCCACTGGATCCCCTGTGCTCAGTGACACCGGTACCAATGGAGATGATTAAATTCACAGAGAAGTAACTGGAACACTGTAAACAGAGTGCAGAGTGGAGGGGTTATGTTAACCTTCAAAGGAGCCTTGATCAGACCACACTTGTCTGCACATGTTCAGGTGACCATGGTGCTAGAGAAGATGCATTAAGGTTTACAAAGTGTGGTCAACACTGACCAGGTTGGGATAGGGAAGGCTGAGGATTGGCCTGAGCAAGGTTCTCACTGTTAGATGAGAACCTAACAGTTAAAGAAGATGCTTCTACTTGTGGCTGGTCTGGATAGGGACATTAATACAGGACAGTCACTGAGAAATCAGACAGAACTCATGGGAAACCTTCCCCCAAAGAGAGGAGAGAAGGTGGAACTCCTTCCCACTGGGGGAAGCTCGATGATCTGGCAGTAGGAAAAGGATAGGAAGGATACACTGAGGGGTGAGATGGAGGGAGGAAGCTGGGATTTGACAGAAACACCAGCATTAACCAGTGTGGACAATTCCCTGCTGTAAACACTCTTCATGAAACACTGTCCAAAGCTGGATGAGGGACTGTGCCACTGAAGATGCAGGTAAATGAGCAGCTGGAGAATATCCGGGTCCAGGGGATTTGCTCCATCAGCTCCCATTCACCCCCATCCACGTACAGTGGCTGCAGCATGTGTTTGTGGAACTGTACACTGAGTGTGGGAGTGACGTTGTCCAGTCTGACACTGGGAACATGAACCAGTGAGGTTTGGTAGGTAAAATTTCTGAGATTCATTTCTAAATTTGCAATTGGGAAAATAAATAGTGTAGCAACATAAACAGCAGTAAACTTTCAGCCATCATTGCCATGGATGTGGAGTAACCTATGGACCAGACAAGCTGAGGTCAGCACTGAACCAATCAGTATTTCCATGGTTACTGTTAGACCAATGAGATGGAGGAGGGTTGGACTACCCACAATACCATAGGGCAAAGCGGTGTCAGGTCACATGACCAGCCTCTGCACTAATCTGCAGCAAATCCCCAAGGATTCTCCAAAATCACATCCTCCCCCCAAACCCACAACTCTGTCACCCAGAGGGACAAGGGAAGGACAGTGAGGAAAAGGGCATCATCATCACCGATACATCATACTTGGGGATCAGTAAATGCTCTAAGCATTACCTTGCAACCTTTCTTCCTATTGACACTGGAGAATGCTCTGTTTTACTTTCTCCATCGCCTCCTTGTTACTAGGATCATCAAGAATCTTATCAGGTGAATTCCACCATTGTTGCCAGAGAATTCGCACAACCACAGTGTTAGCGCCAAACATTCCCTGGTGAAAAACTTCCACCGGCTTCTTCTGTTTATCCACAGACTTTTCCAGAAGGATCACAGCACAGATGTCATCTCTGTTCCTCCCTCGATTGCCTGATGTACAAATAAACCATATTTAAATCAGTTGACCTTGAAATATTTCAATTTTTCCTACATCTTCCACATTCCTACAAAAGCACAAAACCACAGAAGGAGACTAACCTGGCAGTCGTGACTGAATGAATGAGCTCCCCAATTCTTCCTGTCTCCACACCTGATATCATCCCTCTCTCCTCCAGCTCTCCACACTGCATTCTCTGTGGATCTCCAGCCTCTGTCATCCAGACATTGCCTGGTGACCAGGTCAGGGTTCTGGACTAATCCACATTTTATTCCACTTGCAACAGGCAACCAATCAGAAACCATCCAGCTCTTCCCCATTTCCCACTTCTCTGCTACTGTGAGAGGCAGCATGATTCATTCTGGTTTACAATCTGCAGGGTCTGTTGCAGAATAGTGAAATGTTTGAAAACTACTCCCAGATGTGTTGACTCTGCAATTACGATTCCTACAAATTATCGAAGTCCAGGCTTTTTGTCTGCTTTCAGCTTGACCACCAGAGACGTCTCTTTGGTGATGCTGATCTCTCCCAAGTTCCTCACTGTCGTTAAATCCCTGGTCCCAATTCTTTTGGTATATTCTTGTCTTGTCTTCCAACAATGTGTGCTTGTTGTAAACGGGCTAAGTTAATGTAATAACAAAGCGTTTGTCTGTATCTGGGTGTCTCTGCATTGTGAAACTTGTGGAGCTCCGTCCCTTTATTAGGGAGAGAGAGAACCTGTGATATGTCGAAATGACAGGCGAATGAGTAGATTTTGTGTACTGCAGATCATTGTCCTTGCGGCTGGTGCCTACTTGCTTGGTGAATGGAGGGTGGTGATCCTTTTTTGCTGAATGAGTGGGGGTGGGGGAATGGAGAGAGTCATTTGCTGCTGCTTGTGTGCGGAAGTGGGGAGTAGAGGGCTTTGGGGTTTTAATGCTATTACTGTCACTCATTGTTTGGGGCACTTTTCTGTTTTCATGGATATCTGTGAAGAACAAGAATTTCAGGTTGTACTTCATATATATTCCCTGATCTTAAAATGGAAATATTGAACAATTGACCTGTTGATATAGTGACCTGCTCTTTGGATTTTCTTTAGACTTCAATTTGGCCTGGAGGTTGCGAATGGTGCCACAGATCCAGGGTGGTTTCATGAGTTGGAAATCAGAGTTCCTCCAACAATGATATCAAGTCGTGACGAAGAACTGTGAGCCCCAGAATCTTTGTGGAAATCTGTGTGACTTATAACCATATAACCATATAACAATCACAGCACAGAAACAGGCCATTCTGGCCCTCCTAGTCCATGCCGAACTCCTAATCTCACCTAGTCCCACCTACCCGCACTCAGCCCATAACCCTTGCTATGCGGTTTATTTGCACTTTATTTTTATGATAAAAAATTAGGCTTAAGTTACTTTCTTGTGCTTGTAAGTTTATCACCACATGTCCTGGACACTCGAGTATTTTGGGTCTGATCAACCCAGCCCATTACACTTTGGACTGTCCCTTCCCTCTGCCTCCATGAGACCAACATGTGCACTTTGTTATTCTGTCAGGTTTTGTTCAATCTGCTTCCACTGTCCTTCCGGATGGCACCTCCACATCATAACTCACTGCCAAGAATCAATCCCTCCTCAAGTGAAGTTTCAACTCGAAAGTTGAAAGATAACTATCAATAAGGGGAGGTAATAAACTAGGGTCAGCAAATTATTGCATTATTCAGCTAGAGCCTTAGAGAGTAAATTGGAGCAGTTGTTTTTGGAAAAATCTACATCTGCAGAAGTCACTTAAACACCAGCTTATCAGAGTTCAGGATAGGAGTGTTCCAGTATCGAGGAAGGATTAATATTAAGGGAACTTTATGGTTGTAAATTTCTTTCTTTTTAAATCTTTTTATTAATTTTAAACAAACATAAATGAAACATGAATACAGAGAGATTGAAAGTACATAATTAATAGGTTAAGTATACATTCATTTAGGTGATAATCCATATATAATAACCTCCCAAACTCATAGTAATTATGAAATAAAGGAGTAAATAAGAAGGAAAAAAAATCCCCAAAAAAGAAAAGAAAAAAAAACCTAACCAACATGGGCCATTGCATTATGTCAAATATACACAGTAGCGTCAATAACTCCGCACCTCCATCCAAATAATTAAGGATAATAGAAGCAGGGTTTAGGAAAAGTCAGTTTAACTGATATGAAAATGTTGGATAAATGGTCTCCATGTTTCTTCAAATTTAACTGAAGAACCAAAGACAACACCTCTAATTTTTTCTAAGCTCAAACAAGAGATAGTTTGAGAAAACCACTGAAATATAGTTGGAGGATTAATTTCTTTCCAGTTCAATAGGATAGATCTTCTAGCCATTAATGTAACAAATGCAATCAACCGTTGAGCTGAGGGGGATAAACAAATATTATCCACCATTGGTAAACCGAAAATTGCAGTAATAGGATGCGGTTGCAATTTGATATTCAGAACTGTTGAAATAATACCAAAAATATCTTTCCAATAATTTTGCAAACAAGGGCAAGACCAAAGCATGTGGGTCAATTAAGCTACTTCAGAATGACATCTGTCACAGGTTGGATTAACATGAGAGTAAAATTGAGCAAGTTTATCCTTGGACATGTGAGCTCTATGTACAACCTTAAATTGTATTAGGGCATGTTTATCACAAATAGAAGAGGAATTGACTAATTTTACGGTTGTAAATTTAGTCAAAAAGAAAAGGGAAGCATGATTAACATTTCAGAAGCTGAAATCAGATAAGGCCTTTCTGGAACATAAAGAGAGCAGGAGGGAACTTAAACAAGGAACTGAAAGTGCAAAAAGAGCACGTACAGAGTATTTGGCAAGTGGCATTGAAGAGAATCCAAATACATCTGTATGCACATTTAGAATAAGATAATAACTAGTCAGTAGATAGAACCCACTCAAGGATACAGGAGTGAATTTATGCTTGAATTCAATTAATGTTGCTGAAGCACCTCACATCAGTATTCACTGAGGAGAAGGAAGAGGGGAACTGTGAATCAGTGTGGCATATTTTTAATATGTTAGTGAATGTTGAGATCAAGAAGAAGATAGCACTGAGTCTAGAAGAGCATTAAGGTGGATAAATCCCAAGGACCTGATGGGATCATTCCCAGGTTATTGTGACGAGGAAGAGACAACTCCTGGGGCTTTGACAAAGATCTCATTCTCCAAACAGGCAGAAGATACAAAAGGCTGAAAGCATGTACGAGGCTGAAAGACAGATTCTACCTTGCTCTTCTGGTTCTGTTCTGCTCACTGGAATGGTTCTCTGGTACGATGTCGGACACTTTCACTGGAATGGTTCTCCGGTATGATGTTGGACTCTTTCACTGAAATGGTTCTCCGGTACGATGTCGGACTCTTTCACTGAAATGGTTCTCCGGTACGATGTTGGACTCTTTCACTGAAATGGTTCTCCGGTATGATGTTGGACTCTTTCACTGAAATGGTTCTCTGGTACGATGTCGGACTCTTTCACTGAAATGGTTCTCTGGTACGATGTTGGACTCTTTCACTGGAATGGTTCTCTGGTACGATGTTGGACTCTTTCACTAAAATGGTTCTCTGGTACCATTTTGGACTCTTTCACTGAAATGGTTCTCTGGTACGATTTTGGACTCTTTCACTGAAAGGGTTCTCCGGTACGATGTTGGACTCTTTCACTGAAATGGTTCTCTGGTACAATTTTGGACTCTTTCACTGAAATGGTTCTCCGGTACGATGTTGGACACTTTCACTGAAATGGTTCTCCGGTACGATGTTGGACTCTTTCACTGAAATGGTTCTCCGGTACGATGTTGGACTCTTTCACTGAAATGGTTCTCTGGTACAATTTTGGACTCTTTCACTGAAATGGTTCTCCGGTACGATGTTGGACACTTTCACTGAAATGGTTCTCCGGTACGATGTTGGACTCTTTCACTGAAATGGTTCTCCGGTACGATGTTGGACTCTTTCACTGAAATGGTTCTCTGGTACGATTTTGGACTCTTTCACTGAAAGGGTTCTCCGGTACGATGTTGGACTCTTTCACTGAAATGGTTCTCTGGTACAATTTTGGACTCTTTCACTGAAATGGTTCTCCGGTACGATGTTGGACACTTTCACTGAAATGGTTCTCCGGTATGATGTTGGACTCTTTCACTGAAATGGTTCTCCGGTACGATGTTGGACTCTTTCACTGAAATGGTTCTCTGGTACAATTTTGGACTCTTTCACTGAAATGGTTCTCCGGTACGATGTTGGACTCTTTCACTGAAATGGTTCTCCGGTACGGAGTTGGACTCTTTCACTGAAATGGTTCTCTGGTACGATGTCGGACTCTTTCACTGAAATGGTTCTCTGGTACGATGTTGGACTCTTTACCTCTCAATCAACTTCAGTATGATTATGTAAATTATTGTTTACCTTTTGCACTGAGCTCCATAGCTGTGACACTTAATTCTGCACTCTATTATTGGTTTTATCTTGTACTCTGTCAATGCACTGTATAATAAATTCATGTGTATGTACAGTACACATGACAAGCTTTTCACGAATCCTCGGTGCATTTGATTATAAAATATATTAATAATAATAAGAAGAAGACGAATAGGAATAATCTTTGTATCCTCTCCTGCAGGACTGGAGTGTAGCCAATACCGTCCCTTTGATCAGTGAGAAAAGCAGGGATAAAGCAGGATTTCTAGGCTGGGGAATCTCACATCAGTAGTGTGGATGCTGTTTGAGAGGAATCCTAATATTACTACACTGAGACTGGGGACCAGATAAGGACAGTCAGAATGGCTGCGACAGAGCATCGTTCAATGTTTTAGCAACGGCTGTACACTTAGTGGCCTCTTTATTAGGTACATCCACTCAGTAATGCAAATATCTAATCAGTCAATTGTGGCACGAACTCTACGCATAAAAAATGGTAGAAGGATTCTTTATTGTTCAGACCATATATCAGAATGGAGAAGAAATGTGATCTAAGTGACTTTGATCGTGGAATGGTTGTTGGTACCATATGGGGTGGTTTGAGTATCTCAGAAACTACTGATCTCCTGGGATTTCCAAGCACATCAGTCTCTAGAGTTTACAGAAAATGGTGCAACTGACACACACACACACAAAACACACACACACGCACCACACAAATCCAGAAAGCAGGAGTCATGTGGATGAAAATGCCTTCTTAATGAGAGAGGATCAAGGTAACAGGAATGGGACAGTTACAAAACAGTGGTGTGCAGAACAGCATCTCTGACAACACAACGTGTTGCACCTTAAACGAGATGCACTGCAGCAACAGAAGACCATGAGCATTTACTCAGTGGCCACTTTATTAGGTACAGGAATATATACTGATCTTAAGTACTTCATGTATTGTTCTGCACTCCTGAAGCAAAACAAGAAATTTCATGACGTATGATCAGTGATAATAAACCTGACTGCCCACAAGAAAACAAATATTCAGGTAGTATATGGTAACATATGCACTTTGACAATAATTTCACTTTGGCCTTTGAACATTCGATTCTACAACTTTCTACTTTTACAAACCCGTACGTCTTTAGTATGTGTGAGAAACCCAGAGGAAATGGATGCGGTCACTTCGACAACATGCAGACTCTGAGGTCACTAGCATGCTGAGGTGAGAGGGGTAAACATTTAAAGGGGAGGTATGGGTGAGGCAAGGTTCTTCAGCAGAGTTTGGCTTGCATCGTACATGGCCCAGACATCATAAGCCTGTTCGTGCTGTACTGTTCCGTGTTCAAAGAATCTTCCATCACAGATGGGGACGTTCCTCTGGACTCTCTCCATGTTCAGCCTGGGCTGTGCGACCCGACGCTCAGTCTGGTAACTCACAGAGGCATTGCATCAGGTCCAGGAGACCTGAAATAACTCAACTACTCAATAGGTAGAAGCAATTAAACCTTCAGTCCAACCGAGAGATCAGACAGTCTCTGAACAGAACAGGGTAACGCCAGTGCTGCACCAAGAATTTTCCTTGGTCCATGATTGTTACTAAAGGGGCAAAGAGACACTGAAATCTCCAGAGGCTCGAATGAAATCCTATCTTCAATCCACTGCAGAGCGTTGCGGAGATCCTCAGTTTCACGGGACACTTGGTAGACAAAGAGAACAAGTGGAGCCCCTGGTTCTGCGGTAATGTTCAGTTTTTTCACAATATCGTGGTGGATTTGCCCGTGACCGTAACACTCCACTGGTACAAAACACAACATGTCCATCGTCACCTTTTTTTCATATCCACAGCTCCCTCTTCACAATCCGCTCCACCCTGACCGGACCCTGTTCAGCTCCTCCTGTGGCTTTCCCTACCCTTGACCTGCCGCCCAGTCAATCCTTCTAAACATTTCCAACTCACCCCAACACCACAGATCTCCTTCCGTCCCAGTTACCCATCACCCGCAATCCCTCGATTGTCCAGGGGGAAAATTCCCGCAATGCCCCCCCCACCGCCATAATTTTCCATGAACCTCAGTTTTAAATGACACCCTCCCTTTCGATACCATAATTCTGTCCCTTGGATCGAGACTCTCCCACTGGGAGAAACATCCTCCACATCACCCCTGTCCTGTGCCAGGGTCTAAGATGTTCCAGTAAGATCTTCCTCCATTCCTCTGATACCCCAATTTCCAGTGCCGTGTCCCACCTTGGCAAAGGAGAGTCCGCGGGAGCGTCCCATAAGATAGAACGGAGCTAACTCCGGGGATGTCTTGAAGACGGAAACTACTCTTACGACAACAGCAGAGGCAGAGTGCGATCAAAAGTATGGCCCCGAATAGCAGGACGATCCAGAACCAGGACCAGTCGAGGGAAGCGTGCGACTCGCTCGACCCCATCCTTGGCAAAACTGAACCGCTGCGCCGATAAACACGGGAGTTTGCCCAGTCAAGGGGCTCCATTGGATCGTCCACCTGCCACTCAAACATGAACAGGCGTTGCGTCATGAAAAACCGTATCGAAATTGGCGGGGGAAGGGGATGGGGGGGAGAACTCCATCCGCACAACTGAACCTCTGGGGAGACAAACTAAGAAACCCTACAGACCTGCGGTTCCATTGGATCGTTTATATGCCACTCAGGTGTGCACAGCCAATGGGGGAGAGAAGGGGAGCGATGAGGAGGAAAAGGAGGGAATTGGGAGGGCGAAGGAGAAGAGGGAAGGGAAGGGAGCGTAAGGGGAGGAGATGGGGAGGAAGAAGAGGGGAGGTGCAGGGGAAAGGTGGGGAGGGGGTGAAAGGAGTGTAAGGGGTTGGGACGGAGAGGAGAGTAGAGGAGAGGGAGAGGGGAGGACTGTAAGGGAAGAGGAGGGAGGGGGACAGAGAGTGGGTGGGAGGGAGAGAGAAGGGAAGTGGAGTGAGAGTGGGAGGATGGGGAGGAAGAGGGAGAGAGGTGGGGTATAGGGAGAAGGAGGTGAGGGAGAAGGGGAATGAAAGGTAGAAGGAAGGGAGAGTAGTGTGAGGGAGAAGGATATGAGGGCAGGGGAGAGAAAGGGGTAGACAATAGACAGTAAGTGCAGGAGTAGGCCATTCGGCTCTTCTAACCAGCACCACCATTCACTGTGATCATGGTTGATCATACACAATCAATACCCCGTTCCTGCCCTCTCCCCATATCCCTTAACCCTGCTATCTATAAGAGCTCTATCTAATTCTCTCTTGAAAGCATCCAGAGACTTGGCCTCCACTGCCTTCTGGGGCAGAGCATTCCACATATCCACCACTATCTGGGTGAAAAAGTTTTTCCGCGTCTCTGTTCTAAATGGCCTACCCATTATTCTTAAACTGTGGCCTCTAGTTCTGGACTCACCTATCAGCGGGAACATGCCTCCTGCCTCCAGCGTGTCCAATCCCTTAATAATCTTATATGTTTCAATCAGATCCCCTCTCATTCTTCTAAATTCCAGTGTATACAAGCCCAGTCGCTCCAATCTTTCAACATATGACAGTCCCGCCATTCCAGGAATTAACCTTGTGAACCTACTCCCTCAATAGCAAGAATGTCCTTCCTCAAATTTGGAGACCAAAACTGCACACAATACTCCAGGTGGGGTCTCACCAGGGCCCTGTACAACTGCAGAAGGACCTCTTTACTCCTATACTCAATTCCTCTTGTTATAAAGGCCAGCATGCCATTAGCTTTCTTCACTGCCTGCTGTACCTGCATGCTTGCTTTCACTGATTGATGTACAAGAACACCTAGATCTCATTGTACTTCCCCTTTTCCTAACTTGACTCCATTTAGATAGTAATCTGCCTTCCTGTTCTTGCCACCAAAGTGGATAACCTCACATTTATCCACATTAAACTGCATCTGCCATACATTCACCCACTCACCTAGCCTGTCCAAGTCACCCTGCATTCTTATAACATCCTCCTGACATTTCACACTGCCACCCAGCTTTGTGTCATCAGCAGATTTGCTAATGTTACTTTTAATCCCTTCATCTAAATCATTAATGTATATTGTAAACAGCTGCGGTCCCAGAACCGAACCTTGCGATACCCCACTGGTCACAGCCTGCCATTCCGAAAGGGACCCGTTAATCACTACTCTTTGTTTCCTGTCAGCCAGCCAATTTTCAATCCATGTCAGTACTCTGCCCCCAATACCATGTGCCCTAATTTTGACCACTAATCTCCAATGTGGGACTTTATCAAAGGCTTTCTGAACGTCCAGGTACACGACATCCACTGGCTCTCCCTTGTCCATTTTGATAGTTACATCCTCAAAAAACTCCAGAAGATTATTCAAGCATGATTTTCCCCTCATAAATCTATGCTGACTCGGACTGATCCTTCTACTGCTATCCAAATATGTCGTAATTTCCTCTTTTATAATTGACTCCAGCATCTTTCCCACTACTGACGTCAGGCTAACTGGTTTATAATTCCCTGTTCTCTCTCTCCCTCCTTTCTTGAAAAGTGGGTCAACATTAGCCACCCTCCAATCCTCAGGAACTGATCCTGAATCTATAGAACATTGGAAAATGATTACCAATGTGTCCACGATTTCTAGAGCCACCTCCTTAAGTACCCTGGGATGCAGACCATCAGGTTCCGGGGACTTATCAGCCTTCAGACCCAACAGTCTATCCAACACCGTTTCTTGCCTAATATAAATTTCATTCAGTTCATCCATTACCCTAGTTCCTTTGGCCACTATTACATTTGGGAGATTGTTTGGGTCTTTGTTAGTGAAGACGGATCCAAAGTACCTGTTCAACTCATCTGCCATTTCCTTGTTCCCCATAATAAATTCACCCATTTCTGACTTCAATGGCCCAATGTTGGTCTTAACTACTTTTTTTGCTTTTCACATACCTAAAGAAGCTTTTACTATCCTCCTTTATATTCTTGGCTAATTTACCTTCGTACCTCATTTTTTCTCTGCATATTGCCTTTTTCGTTACCTTCTGTTGCTCTTTAAAAGCTACCCAGTCCTCCGGCTTCCCGCTCATCTTTGCTATGTTATACTTCTCTTTTATTTTTATACTGTCCTTTATTTCCCTCGTCAGCCACGGCTGCCCCTTACTCCCCTTCAGATCTTTCTTCCTCTTTGGAATGAACTGATCCTGCACCTTCTGCATTATTCCCAGAAATACCTGCCATTGTTGTTCCACTGTCTTCCCTGCTAGGGTATTGTTCCATTGAACTTTGGCCAGCTCCTCCCTCATAGCTCCATAGTTCCCTTTGTTCAACTGTAATACTGACACATCCGATTTTCCCTTCTCCTTCTCAAATTGTAGGTTAAAACATATCATATTATGGTCACTACCTCCTAATGGCTCCTTTACCTCCAGGTCCCTGATCAAATCCGGTTCATTGCACAACACTAAATCTAGAATTGCCTTCTCCCTGGTAGGCTCCAGTGCAAGCTGTTCTAAGAACTTCCCTCTGCTGTTCCTTTCCTTTCCCTTTCTTCCATCCTATCAGAGTCCCCCTTCTCCAACTCATTATCTCTTTCACCAATCAACTTCCCACCTGTTTACTTCAGCCCGCCCCCCCCCAGTTTCACCTATCACCTACCATCTTGTCCTTCTTCCCCTCCCCCACCTTCTTAATTTGATTTCTCTTTTTTTTTTCCAGTCCTGATGAAGGGTCTCAGCCTGAGATGTCGACGGTTTACTCTTTTCCATAGATGCTGCCTGGCCTGCTGAGTTCCTCCAGCATTCTGTGTGTGTTGCTTTGATTCCCAGCATCTGCAGACTTTCTCTTGTTTGTGGTTCCCTGAGATTGCTTTGATTTCTCTGTGAGTTGCACTGTATTAATAAAGAGCTACAGTGGAAAACAGGCCTTTCAGCCCATATGGTCTGGTGAAATGTGTTTCTGGCTAGTCCAGTCGACCTGCACCTGTAAATTTTTTCTCTATGTTTTCAGCCTTATTGATAATTTTCCCCTAGTTATCCCATCCGCACTCTACACAATACTCCAAATTAGACCACCTTCTAGATCTTCAATGCAGCATCCCACCTCCTACTCAGTACTTTGAATGATGAAGGCCAATATGCCAAAATCCCTCTTTATGAACTTACCTATCTGTGATGCCACGTTCATTGAAGTGTGGATCTATACTCCCAGATTCTTCTGTTCAGACATACTCTGGTGCCCTGTAGTTCACTGTTCATGACTGAGTTGCTATCTGCTTCTGAGGAAGGGATGTTATAAAGGTAGGGGAAGTGGTCTGCACTTTCAAGGGTGTTATCATTAAATTTTGGGGAGGGCTGGATAAATACCCGGTTAGGCTGTGGATGACATAGGCTGAAGGAATTGCTGCAAATCACTGATAGGGGAAAGAACCACTTCAACGGTAATATCAGAACATCAGCCTTTGGAAATTCGAAGAACTGGGAAGACATAGCAATCAAGAGATACACCTGGAGGATATCTGCTCAAGATGGAAGTGGGCTGCTGAAATAACATCCACTGTGCCGCAGAAAACAAGTGGCAGCAGTGTAAGGAGACACTAAACAACCAGTTGACCCAGCCACCAACAGCAGTCAACACTTACTCCTGCCCGTACTTTAGCAGAATATGAGCATCCTGGATCAGCCTCTACAGCCACGTGAGAAACCAATAATATACAACTCCTTAGGAGAACATCATACTCAAGTTGAATTGACTTACTACAGTACTAGTACATTCACTAAGAACATCCTACACTGGCTTGTCCTCCCAAAGTGCAACACCTCATACTTCTCTGCATTAAAATCCACCTGCCATTTTCAGGCATGTCCAGGTTCTGCTGCAAGCCTTGATAACCTTCCTCACTGTCCAATAACCAACCCCACATTCGTGGTTCTTTCTGTAAATTTGCTGATCCGCTTGACTGCATTATCATGCACATTTTTGATATAGATGACAAATTGCACCAACTCCTGTGACACACCACAAATCTCAGGCCTCCAATCAGAAAGCCAATCATTTATTACCACTCGCTGACTCCTCCCACTAAACCAGTGTTGGATATAATTTGAGACTTCGCCTGAATGCTCAGGGGCCAGCCTTCCATGCGAAATTATTCAAATGCTCTATGTGAACACCGTCCCCTGACTTTCCTTTCTCAATTTTCATGGTAACCCCCAGAAAAGCTTCATAAATTTTGTTAGGCACGACCTACCAAGCACAAGGAAGTATTGACTATCCCCGATCAGACCTGTTATATCCGAGTACTTACATATCCTGACCACTAGCATACCTCACGATCATTTGCTCACCACAAACGTCAGGCTCATCAGCCTACATTTTCTGAGCTTATTCCTTGAGCCTTTCTTGAACACAGAACAAAATTAGCAATCCCACAGATGCCAGCAATGTACATGTGGTTAAGAAAGTTGTAAATATTTCTGCCGGGGCCTATATAATTTCCACACTACATTCCACATCTAGTCCTGGAGGTTTATTCACTATACTTGCCTGAAGACAGCAGACCCGTCCTTTTCCATAATCTGTACATGGCCGATGACCTCACTGCTGTTTTGTCTCAGTAATGTCGGCCCTGTGTCCGTATTCCAAATATCTAAATCTCGGAGCTCTCCCCCACGACCACTGTTGGAGAACGTCCCTGCACATGGACGGCAGCTTTTGAAAGAGGGGCTTACCAGCACCTTCTCAAGGGTTGGACAGTGACGGAAAATATCTGATGACTTTGTACACAAATTAAAATCATTCACCACTAATTCAGTACCACTCCCAGCCTAAATTCTACTCCTGGCCACAGAATACAATTCAGGCAGATATATTTGGTTCTGCACTCTAGCATGTCTATTTATTTGTTTATCTGTTTATTCATGTTTGTTTGTTGTATTTGTGTATCTCTTTATTGATTTAGATACAGTGTGGAGTAACCGCGCTGCCCCAAACCCCACTTTAACCCCAGCCTAATCACAGGAGAAGTTTCAATTACCAATTAACCTACCAACTGATATATCTTTCAGTTATGGAGGAAAGCCGAGCATCCAGAGGAAACCCACCCGCTCACGGGAAGAACATGCAAACTGCTTTCACGCTGTGAGGGGAATTGACCCTGGGCTGACGTTACTGTACTAACCACCAGTCTATCCATCCTTCCCCACATCTACCTGTGCCTTGTGGTATTTGGACCCCATGAGGCAGAATGTTCTCTCCGTCTATCTCACTCCTTCTTCTCTCCTCTTAGACACTTCTCAATGTTCCTGCTTGGCCCACTGCTCACCTAATACTTCCTCTTGAAATTCTGTGTCAATGATTCATGGATATGTGGATATGTTTCTAATCAAGCCTCTTACCACGTTAAAGGCACACTGTTGCTGTTGATGGGCATGCGGACTGTGATTTGTAAATGGAGAAATATCCTGAAAACTGTCCCCTGACTTTCTTTCATCAAACCTTCCTGGTAACCCCCCCCCCCCCCGAAAAGCTCCATAAATTTGGGTAGGCATGACCAACATGCACAAGTCATGACCAGATCCAGCATATCCTGATACATCCATATTCCCACAATCCCAATAACTTGCTCACTACTGATGTAAGGCTCATCGGCCTATAGTTTCTGAGCTAATTCTTCAAGTGGTCCACGACCTGACTGCTGAAATGCCACTGCTCCCTTCTTCCACCCTGACCTGTGCTGGGTTGTCAATGGGAAATGTCCTGGGACAGGTGGGTCTCCGGAAATGAGCTCATTTCATGAAGTCTCTGGTGTGTGAGTATGTGTGCGTGTGTGCATGTAGCTGAGAGAGAATGTGTAAGAGAGTGTGTGTAAGTGAGAGAGAAGAGGAGAGCGAGAGAGAAATTGAGAAAGAGCGATCCTTTTTACAGAGGGATGATCAGTTAGCAGGCAAGTACATTATCTCAGAGAATTTAACGCCAGGAGAATAAACAGTCACATTTAATTTGAGTTTATGTTCCTGAGCCTTGAGTCGCTGATTATCAGTGTTATTGGTGTTGGGGAATAAGACCTTGGAATCTGCGGTCACATTGCGGCTCGGGGATAGTCCGAAATCTACCCCGCTTAACGCACAGTGGAGGTGGGGGTACCTACTGGCGGCCTGCAGCATTGTATGAACACAGATTTCTGTAAACTTCCAGTAATTCTCACACACACACACACACACACACACACACACACACACACACACACACACACACACACACACACACACACACACACACACACACACACACACACACACACACACACACACACACACACACACACACACCATTTGATTGTTCTCGTTCTCTACATTTCCGTTCCACAATCTGTTTACCCGCTCAATATCTCATCTCTCTTCTTCTTCTCATGATTACCTGCCTTTCCTCCATCCCTCTATTTGTGGTACGATATCCTTTGCTATTAGATCCTTTTCCCTCAGCCCTTCACCTCGTCCACCTATCATTTCCCAGGTTCTCACATCACTGCCCTTTCCCCTCGCACCCACAACCTCCCCCCCTCCCCCACCCGCCCACGTTCTCACATATCACCGGCGGGCTGGGACTCCTCCCCTCCCCCATTTCGTTATTCTGGCTTTGCCTCACTTCTTCTGATGAAGGGTCTCGGCCCGAAACGTCGATTGTTTGTTCACTCCATACTTGCTACCAAACTTGCTGAATTCATCCAGCTTTTTGTGTGTGCTGCTCAAGATTTCCATCATCTGCAGAATGTCTGATGTTCGTGAGAACAATCACTGGTGCAGAATTAAATGTAACAGTTACGGAGAAAGTGCAATGCCATGGGATACATTATCATAACGAGGTAGACTGAGAAGGCAAGAGCCCAGCTATCTTACTGGCGAGCCGTTTTATAACGGGGTAGAAGCTGTTCTTGGTGGGACATACGTTCAGATTTTTGTATCGTTATAGACATTACGCAGCGCTGAAACAGGCACTTCGGCCCAACGGCTCCATGCTGACTACGCTGCAGATCTTAGCTCGTCCGGTTTGCCTGCTTGCTGAACGGAGGGAGAAGACGATATACGGTGGGCTTTCACGGTTGCCAGAGGTTGGAGCTTAGAAAACGTACAGATTCCAGAGTGTCAGGGAACAGCTTCGGTAAAGGCACGGCTCTTCCGAGACCTGCACTGAAAGGAGTCTCCAGCAGGTGGCAGCTCTGCACCACAGATGCGACAACCAGTACTCACGCTCTGTGCCCGCTCTCACTTCGGCAGGGGAGTGAATCAGTTAACATTGCGGCGCTCTGACAGCATTCGTAATAACCAGCGCTATTTATTGTTCTAGTGTTAAAATGCTTTCGTGGGATTATGATGGGATGTTGAAGTCATTTATTGTTACATTTTAACTTGGTTTATACAGTTATTCGCATGTGTGTTTGTGGCTCACTCTGACAGTAAAAATAGTGTTTCATAATAACCTCCGTCTGTTCGTGGCAGAGTGGGTTCTCCCCCTGGTCATAGCGCCCGTGCTTGTCGCAATAAAACCAGCAGATGAGCTGAACGAACTTCTCTGGTCTGTCATCATAGACCGAATGTTCGCCACAATATTAAAGTCATGTAACCGGCGGGAATCAGTGCTCCCAAAGCACAGGCAACGCTGGGCTCTGGTGTAAACCCACCTTTCCCCGTGAGATAGCTCCGTATCCACCCCAACACCGGAGATTCTGCTGATGATGAGAATCTTGAGCAACACACACAGACAGTACTGAAGAACCCCAGCAAGTCAGGCAGCAACTATAGAGAGGAAACGTTTTGGGCCGAGGTCGTGATGAACGATGGACAGTGGTCCGAGCCCGGACTCTGACTCCGGACACTCCGCTGCTCAACGGCTAGTTCCGGACTCTGGATACTCTCGTGACACTGGTTTCAGCCTCTGGATACTCTCGTGACACTGGTTTCAGCCTCTGGACACTCCTTGTCCTGGTCACTGGCTCCGGACACACCCTGGTCCCAGGCTTGGACACTCCCCGCTGTGAATAGAAAGCCCGGAACGGATCCGCACAGGGTCGGACTGTAAACTGTTATTCGGATAATCCAGTCTGGAGTCGAGGACTTCGTAGTCATGCCAGCATTAATGTTTTAATGTGTTTGTGTCCTTGAGCAAGGCACTTAACAACACATTGCTCTGTGACGTCACCGGTGCCAAGTTGCATGGGTCCTAGTGCCCTTCCCTTGTTCAACAAGGACGGTGGCGTGGAGAGGGGAAGGTCTGCAGCTTGGGCAACTGCCGGTCTCCCACATAACCCTGCCCAGGCCTGCGCCCTGGAAACTCCAGGCACAGATCCATGGTCTCTGGAGACCGATGGATGCCACACACATATAATTAATATGTGTTAATCCAAGTGGTTAAGGTGTTGCTCTAGTGATCTGAAGGTTATTAGTTCAAGCCTCAGCTGAGGCAGCGTGTTGTGTCCTTGAGCAAGACACTTAACCACACATTACTCTGCGATGACACCAGTGCCAAGCTGTATCGGCCCTTGCCCTTCCCTTGGACAACATTGGTGGCGTGGCGAGGGGAGACTTGCAGCTTGGGCAACTGCCGGTCTCCCATACAACCCTGCCCAGGCCCGACAGAACGTGCAACACCATTACATGCAAGGTCAGTTTACTGGTAACTTATGGTTAAAACCATCACAATGAAGTCTAATCTGGAATATTGTGTGCAGTTCTAGTGATATACCTACATGAAAGATATTAATGCAATTGAAAGAACACAGAGAAAGTTTACAAGGATGTTGCTGGAACAGGAGGACCTGAGTTATAGACAAAGTTTGAATTGGATAGGACATTGGCAGGAGGCAAAGAGTGGGAATACAGGGGGCCTTTTCTGTTTGGTTGCCAGTGACTACAGCGGTATGTGTTGGGACTTCATCTTCTTACGTATTATGCCAATGACTTGGAAGAAGGTATTGATGGATTTTTTTGACCAAGTTTGCGGATGATATGAAGATAGGTGGAGGGGCAGGCTCCAAAAGGACTTAGAGAGATTAGGAGATTGGACAAAGAAGTAACGGATGGAATACAGTGTCAGGAAGTGTACAGCCATGCACTTTGGAAGAAGAAATAAAAGAGTAGATTATTTTTTAAATGGAGGTAAATTTAAAAAATATGAGGTGCAAAAGGACTTGGGAGACCTCGTGCAGAATTCCCTAAAAGTTGATTTTCAGGCTGAGTGTGTGGTGAGGAAGATAAATGAGATTTTAGCATTAATTTTGAGAGGATGAGAATATAAAAGCAGGGATGTAATATTGAGATTTTATAAAGCACTGGTGAGGCCTCCTTGGAGTATTGTGAGCAGTTCTGGGCCCTCTATCTAAGACAGGAAGGGCTGACACTGGAGAAGGTTCAAAGGAAGTTTACAAAATGATTCCGCGATTGAACAGCTTATCATAAGCAGAGTGCTTCATGGCTCTGGACCTCTACTCAATGGAATTCAGAAAAATGAGGGACGGCCTCATTGACACCTATGGAAAGACCTCGACAGACTGGGTGTGGAGAGCATGTTTCCTATGGTGAGGGAGTCTAAGACCAGAGGACACCGCCTCAAAATGGATTCTAGATTAGTCAGGGTACAGGGGCTGAGAGGGGGAATGGATCAGCCATGATGGGCCAAATGGCCTAATTCTGCTCCTGTAGATTATGGACTCAATTCCCCAAAGCATAGGAGAATGAGGGGAGATTTAATTAAAGTTCAAAGTATATTTATTAGAAAAGTATATATAACTTATACGAATGTGAGATTCAACTTGTTGCAGGCCATCAAACATCCAACGTGTGTAAAGAGAACAAATTGTACAAACAATAACAAAGTGACAAACACACAGATCGTGAATTGTGGAGACGAGTGCCGATGGCTGCAGGCTGTAGCTGCAGAGTCAGTTCAGTGCTGGGGCGAGAAAACCTCACAGAGTTCATCCTTCGCCCTTCCCTTTGAATCTTCGATCTTTTTAATCCGGTTCAGCACTTAGATGGGCCAAACATCAGTTCGTTAACTGCTCTTGGGTTTGGGACCTGCCGCTGGAGGAAAACAAAATCCCATTGATAGAGAAACTGCAAGCAGGCTTTTCCCACTAAGTTTGGGTGAGACCAGAACTAAAGGCTATACTTTGAGAGTAAAAGGTGAAATACTTAAAGAAAACCTGAAGGGGAACTTCTTTACTCGGACGTTGGAGAGAGTGTGGAAGTGCTGATGCAGGTTCCATTGCAACACTTAAGAGAAGTTTGGTTAAGTACATGGACAGCAGGGTATGGCGGGCTATGGTACGGATGCAGGTCGATAGGACTAGGCAGATTACTAGTTACAGCAGATGGGTCAAAGGGCTTCTTTAATGACGCTGATGTTTTCGGTATTTAACTACATGATCCCCAATTACCCTTGAGATGACAAGCAAGAGAGAATCTGCAGATGCTGGACATCTAAACAACACACACAAAATGCTGGAGGAACTCAGCAGGCCAGGCAGCATCTATGGAAAAAAGTACAGTTGACATTTCAGGCCGAACCCCTTCGGCAGGACTGGAGCAAAGAAAGCTGAGGACATTTAAGAGGTGGGAGGGGTGCTCCCTTGAGATGGTGTTGGTGAGTTGCCTTACACAGCAAAGGTCTCTGAAGTGCAGGGACTATTACAATGTTGTTTGTGAGGGAGTTCCAGGGCTTTAACTCAACAACGTTGAAGGAACAGTGATACGCTTCCAAGTGCAGATGGTGTGCAGTTGGAGGATGACACCTGGGCAGTTGTGCCCTGGTCCTTGTAGTTGGTGATGTTACTGGGTTTGGAGGGAGCTGCCCAAGGAATCTCAGTGAGTTGTTGCAGTCGGTGCAGACTGTTGTTCCTGTACAACGGTGAGTCAATGGTGTGCCTGTCGAGAGGGCTGCATGCTGTCACACTCAAGATTCAGGATGGTTTTATGTCATTTCCTGTACATGTGAATGTAAAGGAGAATAAACTGATTGTGACTCCTGATCCAGTGCAGCCACAGTAGCATAGCGGTCAGTGTGACAGTATTGTCGCTCAAGGTGTTCCGCAGTTCGGAGTTCAATTCTGCCACCTTAAGGAATCTGTATGCTCTCCCTGTGGAATGTATGGGTTTTCCCTGGGTGCTCCGCTTTCCCCTGAGTCCAAAGACAAACCGAGTAGGTACATCGGTCATTGTAACTTGTCCTGTGATCAGGGCTAATCGGCTTTGTTGGGGGTTGCTGGGGAAATGTGGCTCCCAGTTCTGTCCTGTATCACTACAATCAATTTAGAAAGCACAGCAATAATAAAAACACAATCAATATAAATGGAGAAGGTAGCTGATATGCCTAGGTTGTATGTGCATCATTTGGCATCAGGTACAGGTGACAGGATATGATCAAGTGGTGTTGGTTGTGGCGTAACAGGGTGGGTGGCATTGTGTTTGTTGGGCTGCGCTCATCGAAGCAGGAGCTGAGAATGCTGTCACATTATCCTTGTTAGTTCTGTATTCTGATAGTCTCTCGGTTTTCATGCTCTCACGCAGGCCGCCTCCCTCTGACTGCATTTGCAGACAATGCTCATTGCGAGAGTGAGAGCATCCCTACCGGATGCTGCTGCCTGTCGGCGGGGTGGGGAGATGTATTGTTCCTGTCCTCAGACCCTGTTTTGTGTCTGGACGTTGTTGGGTGGGGTTGGGGGGGGGGGGTGTGTGAGGCAGAGTTGTTTGAAAGTAAATGTTCTGAAGTAACGACAGGAATCTGGCTGTCCGTTTGACAAAGTGCTGCCACCTGTTGGGGACGGCCATCATTGCAGTTCAACAGTGGTTTTGTCCGAAGGAGGCCAGGGCAATAGACATTGTCTCCATGGAATTTCATAAGGCCCATAAGACACAGGAAACCACTACACCCATCAAGGGCTCCCCATTCAATCACGACTAATTTAGTTCCCCCCCCCCAACCCCATTCTCCAGCCTTCTGTTCATAACCTTTGAAGCTCTGACTAATGAGGAATCTTGCAACGGCCATTTTAAATATACTGAATGACTTGGCCTCTACTGCCATCCGAGGCAATGAATTCCGCAAAACCACACCAGGCTTACTTCCCTCACAGGAAAATAGCCACTCACAGGAGACCTTGCCCACGCTCAGGATTACGGCTGCACAGGTGGAAGGTCAACTGAGGAAGATCTGTACCAGCAAGGCGGCTGGACCGGATGGAGTTTCCCCACGATTACTGAGGGCCTGTGCGACTGAGCTGGGAGAACCACTACAGCGCATCTTCAACATGAGCCTGGAGCAGAGAAGAGTACCCAGACAGTGGAAAACATCCTGTATTGTCCCAGTACCGAAGAAACCACAACCAAAGGAGTTGAATGACTTCAGACCTGTTGCCTTGACGTCGCACGTGATGAAGACCATGGAGCGTCTGATAATACAGAATCTGAGGCCACAAACCAGGCACGCCCGGGATCCTCTTCAGTTTGCGTATAAGGAGAAGGTGGGAGTGGAGGATGCTATCACGTATTTGCTGCACAAATCACTCTCTCACCTAGATGGGGTCAGTTGTGCTGTGAGGATTACATTCCTTGACTTCTCTAGTGCCTTTAACACCATCCAGCCCAAGATCTTAAGGCACAAACTAACGGAGATGGGAGTAGACTCGCACATGGTGGATTGGATAGTGGACTACTTGACAGATAGACCTCAGTATGTGCGGTTGGGAGACTGTAGGTCTGACACGGTGGTCAGCAGCACAGGGGCGCCGCAGGGAACCGTACTCTCTCCGGTCCTGTTCACCCTGTACACATCAGACTTCCAATATAACTCGGAGTCCTGCCATGTGCAGAAGTTCGCTGATGACACGGCCATAGTGGGGTGTGTCAGGAATGGACAGGAGGAGGAGTATAGGAAACTGATACAGGACTTTGTGATATGGTGCAACTCAAACTACCTGCGTCTCAATATCACCAAGACCAAGGAGATGGTGGTGGACTTTAGGAGATCTAGGCCTCATATGGAGCCAGTGATCATTAATGGAGAATGTGTGGAGCAGGTTAAGACCTACAAGTATCTGGGAGTACAGTTAGACGAGAAGCTAGACTGGACTGCCAACACAGATGCCTTGTGCAGGAAGGCACAGAGTCGACTGTACTTCCTTAGAAGGTTGGCGTCATTCAATGTCTGTAGTGAGATGCTGAAGATGTTCTATAGGTCAGTTGTGGAGAGCGCCCTCTTCTTTGTGGTGGCGTGTTGGGGAGGAAGCATTAAGAAGAGGGACGCCTCACGTCTTAATAAGCTGGTAAGGAAGGCGGGCTCTGTCGTGGGCAAAGTACTGGAGAGTTTAACATCGGTAGCTGAGCGAAGGGCGCTGAGTAGGCTACGGTCAATTATGGAAAACTCTGAACATCCTCTACATAGCACCATCCAGAGACAGAGAAGCAGTTTCAGCGACAGGTTACTATCGATGCAATGCTCCTCAGACAGGATGAAGAGGTCAATACTCCCCAATGCCATTAGGCTTTACAATTCAACCGCCAGGACTTAAGAACTTTTAAAAGCTATTATTAATGCTTTTTGAGATAGTGATTTAGATGCATATCATATTTTTACTGAGTTAAGTATTGTATGTAATTAGTTTTGCTACAACAAGTGTATGGGACATTGGAAAAAAATGTTGAATTTCCCCATGGGGATGAATAAAGTATCTATCTATCTATCTATCTAAAGGGAAGTCCTTCAACTATGAGACTCCGTCCTCTGCTCCTAAACTCTCCCACTATTGGAAACATCCCCATCCACATCACTCCATCGAGGCCTTTCAGCATTTGATAGGTGTCAATGTGATTTGCTCTCATTCTTCTGAATTCCATTGAGTACAGGCCTAGGGTCATCAAATGTGTCTCACATATTAACCCTTTCACTCCCAGAATCATTCTTGTTAACCTCCTCCGGAGGCTCTTCAACACCAGCACATTCTTCCTCAGATATGAGTCCCTAAACCACTCATAAAACTCTAAACATGGTCAGACAAATGCCTTATAAATGGTAAGCATTTTATCCTTGCTTTTATAGTCTAGTCATCTCAAATTAGATGCTAACATTGCATTTGCCTTCCTTACCACTGTCTCAACCTACAAGTCAACCTGCACGTGGACTCCTAAGTCCCTTTGCATCTTAAATTTCTGAATTTGCTTCCTGTTCAGAGAATAGTCTATGCCATTATTACCTCTACCAAAATGCATTACCATACACTTCCCTGCTGAATCCTTTTACCCTTGCTCCTCATCTTTCCAAGTCCTTCAGCAGAGACCAAACTTCCACAACACTATCAAACCCTCCACCCATCTTTGTGTTGTCTGCAAACCAGAGCATAAAGGCATCAATCCCATCATCCAGATCACTGACGTATAATGTGAAAAGACCCAACCCCTGCAAAATGCTAAAAGTCACTGGCAGTCAATCAGAAAAGGCCCCATTTATTCAGAATCCTTGCCTCTTACCAGATAGTCAATCTTCTATCCATGGTGGTATCTTTCTTGTAATACCATGGGCTGAAACCTTGTCTAGCACCCTCATGTTTAACACCTTGTCAAAGACCTTCTGAAAATCTAAGTAAACAACATCCACTGACTTTGCTTTGTCTATCCTCCCTGTTATTTCCTCAAATAATTCCAACAGATTTGTCAGGCAAGATTTCCCCCAAAGGGAACAATGCTGTCTTTGGGCTCCAAGTACCCCAACATCTCATCCCTAATAATGGACTCTAGCATCTAATGCTTCCATGATCTCTTCAGATCCCTGGGGTGTAGTCCATCTGCTCCTGCAGGGTCTACAAGGGTTGGGTAAGCTGGGGCTTTTCCCTTTGACGTAACAGAGGATGAGAGGCTACTTGATGGAGGTGCACAAGATGATAAAAGGCACAGATTAACTGAAAGACAAGAGACTGATTTTTTTTCCCCCTGCCAAGACAGCAATCGCCAATACCAGAGACGTCTTGTTAAAATGATTGGAGGAAAGTTTAGGGGGGATGTTAGAGGTAGAATTGTACTTTTACACAGAGGGTGGTAAGTGCATGTAATGCATTGGTGCTGGTAGAGGCTGGTACATTAGGGGTATTTCAGAGGTTCTCAGATTGGCACACTGATGAAAGAAACGTGAAGTTATGTGGGATGAGAGAGTTAGATTCATCTTAGAGTCGGTTAAAAGCTCAGCATAGAGTGTGAGCTGAAAGACCTTTGTGGTTCTGTACTGTTCTGTGTTGTCTTCTCACCGCAGTGAGGGAGGCTGACTGGTGACTTGTGCAAGTTTCTAAAATGGTAAGAGTTGCAGATAAGTTGTTTAGTCAGTCTTTTTTGTAGGGAAAGGGAGTTCAAAACTTGGGGAAATAGTTTTAAGCTGAGTGGAGAAGAAATTTAAAGGGGATCTACTTGGTAAGTTTTCCACAAATGGGGTTTATGGAATGGGCTTCCGGAAGAAATGGTAGAGGTAGGTACAGTTACAACCTCTAAAAGGCAACTGGACTGGTAGAGGAAAGTTGAAGATGGGTAAGGGCCAAGTGCAGGAAAATGGGTATCTTGGTCATATTGAATGGGACGGACCGAGGGACCTGTTTCTGTGCTGTACATTGTGTGATTCTATTCTGAGAATGAGGGGGAACCACTCACAGCAGGCAACCAAACCTGCGGAGCTTCTCCAGTTGCAATGAAGGCAGAGCCCAGCAGGTGGCAGCATTGACCAGCCGGTTCGGGAGCAGAACCTGTTCAAAGTTCAAAATGAATTTATTATGAAAGTACATATACTGTACGTCACTATATACAACCTTAATATTCTCTTTCTTGTGGGCATTCACAGTAAATCCTAGAAGCACTATAGAATCAATGAAAGACAATAGCCAACATGAATCTGTGTAGATGTGCTTAATGGTGGGGAGGGCTTTACCCATGCTGGACTGGGTCATATCCACTACTTTTTGTAGGCTTTTCCATTCAAGGACATTGGTGTTTCCATACTCGGATGCGATGCAGCTGGTCAATAAACTTTTTTCTTCCCATAACTCTAAACCCGCTCACCGATCAAGAATCCATCAATCTCTGCCTTAAGTATATGTAATGACATGCCCTCCACCACCCTCTGGCTGAATAGTTCCTTCTGATCTCATTTCTAAAGGGGCAGCCCTCTATTCTGAGACTGCGCCCTTAGTTCATAGATTATCCCACTGATGGAAACATCGTCACCACATTTGCTCTATCCAGGAGATTTCAATGAGATACCCTATCCACCCCACCCTTCCAAACTCCATCGAGTACAAGCCCAGAGACGTCAAATGCTTTTCACATGTCAGACTTCTAATTCCCAGAATTGTTTATGTGAAATTTCTCTGGGCCCTCTCCAAAAGAGCACATTCTTTCCAAGACAACTCGCAATATTCCAAATATGGTCTGACCTGTAAAGGCTTCGCAGGGCATCCCTGCTGTTATATTCGAGTGCTTGCGAAATGAAAGCTAATGGTGTTGGGTCATTTCTGGAGGAGACTTGCTGGGGGGGGGAGTAAAAGCAGGAACACAGGCTTACACAATTTAAAAAACAGTGCCACCGACTGACAGTCAGTGACTGTGATCACTCTGAGGGAGGAGTATTTTAACATTAACCTGACTTAAACCATTAGGGAGGACTGTTTCCAGCACACGACCACTTCTATAGTCTTAGGGAAAAAAGTGCAAAGCCTGTTGAGAGGCCTGAGTTACAGGGAGCTGTTGGACAGGTGAGGATTTTATTCCCTGGAGTGTAGGGCTCGTCACATGAATATGCCTAAAATCATGAGGGCTACAGAGAGGGAGGAAGGTCAGTCTTTCCCCATGGGTAGCAGGAGTCTAAACCGAGAGGGCAGAGGTTTAAGGTGAGAGGGGAAATGTTTCAGAAGGGTCTGAGCGTGGTACATAGCATAGCAGTTAGCGTAGTGGTTTGCAATGCCTGCAATCGGGATTCAATTGCTACCGCTGTCTGTAAGGAATTTGTATATCTGGTTCTCCTCCAGGTGCTCCGGTTTCCACCTAAACGTTTAGAGCCAGTAGTGGTTGGACATTACCTGTTGATGCCAGAAGCACGGTGACACGTGCAGGCTGTCTCCTGCACAACTCTGGACTGCCTTGGTCGTTGTTGCATCTCGCTGTACGTTTCAACGTACATGTGACACATACAGCCCATCTTTCTCTTTACCCGCAAAGGTGCAAGTTTTCCATAGCAGGGCGGGTATGGAACAAACTTCGGGCAGTTTCACTTACATTTCAAAAATATTTGGACAGATGCGTGGATAGGAAAGGCTTATGGGCAAAAGAGAGTCCCGTAGATGGGCATCCTTGTTAACATGCCTGATTTGGGCTGAAGGGCCTGTTTCTGTGCTACGTTCATTTCGCTCTCCTTGCTGTTTGTTTGACCCTGTGAAATGTTCTACTTTCTGGATAAGTCCCACTCTAGGTAAGGTTGGGAACCTATCCCTGAGTGGTATGATTACTGAACCTCGTCTGTCCGCAGACCACAAATCTAGAGATGCTCTGACCCTACAACAAAGGACAGTATAGCACAATATATATAGAGAGCCCCTTGGCCAACGATTTTGTCCCAACCCTTTGGTATAAGGACCGTCCAGTTCTTTTCCATTAAAGTGGGTATTTTACTGACTTTAATCCAGGAGGTAGACACATTGGACAGCTCATTAGAACTGCTGCTGGCTTGTTCTTGCAGAGATACGACTCCAAGACAACAGCCCAAGCAGCATCAATTTGCAGGCCATGATTCTCAGGGGCTTGAACTGTATTAGTTTTTGTGTGGCTGTGGTTTTCTGCTTTTGTACTCATGTTTTGTGCAGTGTGCAGTTGGTCTGTGTTTTGCACCTTTGCCCCACAGGAATGCTAGTTCAGTTGGCTGTATTTACCTATAGTTGAATTCATGTAAACTTGAACTTGATTGATGTACATTTGGCAAACCTTAGCCAAGCTAATGCTGTGCAGGATGGCTGCAGTCACCTTTCTAAAGCCATCATTTCTGTTACAGCTTAAATGAGTATCATCCACTGTTGTATTTATGAACTAAAAACTTTAACCTACTCCAAGGTCAATCTAACCCTTCTCTCCCACGTTGCCCTCTCTTTTCCTTTCATCCATGTGTCCAGTAAGCAGTCGAGGGCAGCATGGGAGGAGGGTAAGGAACAGTTGGCAGAGGCTTTGGCTGAAGAAACGTGTGACTCAGATGCCGAGACTCTGAATGTCCCTGGGGAGATAGGATCTCCTGCAGACCATAAATGGGTGAAAAGTTCCAACTCCCAACTGTTCTCGGCTCTTTAACCTCCTCAGTGCAGTACTCAGTCTGCGTGAGGGCCTGGGTGGGGGGCAGGGTGGCAACGGGACGCTGTTGTTGTTCCTTGAGTGGCTGTGCTGACAATCGTGGGCACGTGTTGCAGGTGGCGACCCGTGCAGGCTGCCCCCAACACATCCTTATGTGGCTCGGTTGGTCATTCATTGATTTATTTTTACTGAGTACAGCAGGGAGAGGCCTTCCTTGCACTGTGAGCTGCTCAGGCTAGAAATCACTGTGATTACTTCCAATCTACAGCCCTCCCGATCTCCGTCAGCCCCCTCGGAAACCTGCACCAAGACTGTGACCCCCCCCCCTCCGCTTCCAGTCCCTACATACTTTCTGCGACCTCCTCCAGCCACTACACCCATCCCCATCTCTGTGAAACCCCCTCCAGCCCTTACACCTCACACAGATGCTGTAACACCCTCCAAGCCCTAGACTCCTCCCAGTCTCGGTGAAAACCTCCTCAACTCCCACACATTGCTACATTTGTGTCTCCACCCTCCAGCTCCTACTGCCCTCACCATCTGTGACCCTACACACTCCCCCACCTATCTGTGACTCCCACTGACCCCTACACCCCTCCCTGTCTCTGTAACCACCTCCGGCCCCCACAACCCCTCCCCCACCCGTCTCCGTGAGTCCCTCCAGTCCCTGCACCCCTCCCTGTCCCTGTAAACACCCTACAACCCCTCTGCGTCTCTAAAACCCCCTCTGGACCCTACAGCTGTCTCCATATTTATAACCTCATCAGCCCTATACTCTGCCCTGTCTCTGTGAGCCCCCCCAGCCCCTACACCCCTTCCCCTCTCTTTGATCCCACCCTGGCACTTCAACACTCCCCGTCTCTGTGACGCTGTGAAAGAAAATGAAGAGGGGGAAATTAGAGTTTAAATTAAATATTGTTGTCAAGCTTGACTAACTAAGAACCGAGGTGATGAGGGTGACAGGATAAGACGCAGACACGGCCTTGCTTGTGCGAGCTAACAGTAGCTAGCAATAGATTATGCCAGTCATGAGGTTTTGTTAACCTTTTCCCAAGATTGTCTGGCTACTGGAGGAAATGACTGCAGATGTGCAATTCTGTGTATCAAACAGGAACACTGGTAGAGTTGCTGATATCTGAAAAATGCTTCTTGAAATTGCTGACCAAATATGTTTGGCTGTTAGCCAATTTACTGTATAAATTTGAAGTGTGACTCGGCATTGGCAACAGCTCCCCGTATTAAAGTGTTAACCTTATATCGAGGTCTGTGTCCTTCTTTCTGTTCCCTAACAGAGTAAAGTTTCTGACAGTAAATTTGGAGACAAAATTCTTTTACAGCAAAATACGATAAATCAGGGTAAATTCTTCCACGTCTCCATGATGTACTCTGGCCCTGTGAACCTCTCTAGCCCCAAGAGTCCACCCCATCTCAGAGACCCATCTAACCCCTACACCCTTCCCCATCTCTGTGACCCCCATTGGACTCTACACTCTTACCTGTCTTTCTGATCCCCTCTGGCCCCTGCATCCCTCCAGGTCTGTGACTGCGATGACCCCTACACCACTCCCTATCTCTGTGACCTTTACGCCCATCCCCACCTCTGTGACACCTATGACTGCTACACCACTCCCCGTTTCTGCCTGAGACACCCTCCAGCCCAACAACCATCACCATCTCCGTGACCCCTGCCAATCCCTAAACCCCTCCCCATGTCCGTGAAACACTCCAGCTCATAAACCCCTTCCACTCTCTGTGACCCACACCAGCGTCTACACCCCTCCCTGTCTCAGTGAACACCTCCAGACCTACATCTGTGATCCCCTCCCTCTGAGCCCTACGCACCTCCCAATCTCTGCGAGCCCTCCAACCCATCCATTCCTTCCTGAATGTGTTTACTACTTTCAACCCTTACGTCCTCCCCGGCTCTGTGACTCCTCTGGCCTCTGCACCACTCCCCATATCTGTGACACCTCTAGCCTCTGTGACCCCATCAATCACTACACCCCTCATCAGGGGACCAGTGTCTGGGATCAGCGCGCAAAGGAGCGGGAATTGTCTGAGCGGTGGGGGTGGGGGTGGAAGTGGATAGGTGGTGTGTGGATGTGGGTTGAGGCAGAGCGAGAGACAGAACATGGTGTTTAAGTTGTCTTGGCAAGTTGCTGCAGTGGAAAGAGGAGGTTGCCAAGATGGGGAAGGGCTGTGACGAAACGTGAAAGGGTCCCAGGGTCTGTCCTTACTCGGGACAGTGAGGACAAGGAGGGCGAGGGGAGGAGATTCTGGTAGTCAATGCCTACCCAGCACCGTGAGGTTGGTAGTTGCCTCCTGGTTGCCCTTGGGGTAGGTGGCAAACTCACAGCTGTAGATGTTGTCGTTGGACATGAGGTGACGCCAGTCAGGCTGGCATTCCGGAAGTGGATGCAGTGGTTGGTATCTACTGGGTAAATGGTGCTGAGCTTGAGGTTGTGCACGGCCAGGTTCTGTTTGGCCCCGGTGGCTCCTTCACCCAGGTCACCTGGTAACTACCACCATGGCCTGAGGGTCCATGAACTGACAGCGCAGCACCACCTGGTTCCCCCTGAAGCCAAAGACAGCGGGCTCCACCTTCACATGCCTGGCAATAGCAACTGGGGAGGATGGGAGGGGGAAGAACAGAGCGGCATCTATCAGTGCCCAGTCCAAGGTCAAACATGGCATGCAACAGCCAACGCCAAGTTCAAACCCAACACCACACCCAAAACACAATATCCTCCATCTCCTCCCAAAGCCCCAACTTTCAATGTCACTCCCACATTCTGTGACCAAACCCAATGTCACCCCAAACTTAGTGCTCGACATCACTCAATGTCACTGACAAACCCACCATCATCCCCTGACCCAGCTTTCAAAGTTACCCCCAAACCCAATATTCAACGTCCCTCAGCATCAGCCCCAACTTGAATGTTCAATGTCACTCAACGACAAACCTAATATTCAATTTCACACAACACCGTAGCCAAACCCAAGCCATCAATGTAGAGCATGTCATCCAACTCCAACATTGAATGTTATTCAACATCACCCCCAAATCCCACAACCAATCCAAACGTTACTCCAAAACTCAACATCATCCACCATCACTCAATGTTCAACGTCACTCAACATCACTCCCAAAGACAGCATTCAATGTAAGAGCCACAGAAAATTACAGCAGAGAAACAGAGCCCTTGGCCCATCTAGTACATAAACACAAATGCAAAAATATCCATTGACAATCTCCATAGATACCTCATTTGTTCCTACCTGCCTTTTGCCAGTATGCACCTCCATTAACCAGGGACTCAAAACATCTCTTTAAACACCAAGGTTCCCTGAACCTGTTATCTTTACCTTTTATTCTAAAAGGCATATTGTCGTCTGAACCCTTAGTGCCTAGGTGGCACATGGAGCCACCACAAGGGTCTTTCATTTCGATCTGCTGCTCGCCGCTACCCAGTTCATGCCTGCTTCTTTCAGTTCTGCTTCCACAGATCTTTGCCACATCATTTTGGGCCTGCCCCCACTTCGCTTTCCCTTTGGGGTCCACCTTACTGCTACTTTTGCGAGTTGATCATTTGGCATTCACATTACGCTCAACAGATGACACCATTGCCACCACCCTCCACCTGGCCCTAACCCACCAGGACAAAAAAGACACATATGTTCGGATACTGTTCATAGACTTCAGTTCAGAATTCAACACAATCATCCCTCAGAAACTGATTGGAAAGCTGAGCCTACTGGGCCTGAACACATCCCTCCGCAACTGGATCCTAGACTTCCTGACTGGGAGACCTCAGTCAGTCTGGATCGGGAGCAGCATCTCCAACACCATCACACTGAGCACGGGGGCTCCCCAGGGCTGTGTGCTCAGTCCACTGCTGTTCACTCTGCTGACTCACAACTGTGCTGCAACACACAGCTCGAACCACATCATCAAGTTCGCTGATGAAACGACCGTGGTGGGTCTCATCAGCAAGAACGACAAGTCAGCTTACAGAGAGGAGGTGCAGCTGCTAACAGACTGGTGCAGAGCCAACAACTTCTCTCTGAAATGTAAGCAAAACAAAAGAGATGGTTGTTGACTTCAGGAATGCATTGAGTGACCACTCTCCACTGAACATCGACAGCTCCTCGGTAGAGATCGTAAAGAGCACCAAATTTCTTGGTGTTCACCTGACGGAGAATCTCACCTGGTCCCTCAACACCAGATCCATTGTAAAGAAAGCCCAGCAGCGTCCCTACTTTTTGTGAAGGCTGAGGAAAGTCCATCTCCCACCCCCCATCCTCATCACATTCTACAAGGGTTGTATTGAGTGTCCTGAGCAGCTGCATCACTGCCTGGTTCGGAAATTGCACCATCTCGGATCGCAGGACCCTGCAGCGGATAGTGAGGTCAGCTGAGAAGATCATCGGGGTCTATCTTCCTGCCATCATGGATATTTACACTACACACTGTATCCGCAAAGGAAACATTATGAAGGACCCCTCATACAATCTCTTCTCCCTCCTGCCATCTGGGAAAAGGCTCCGAAGCATTCGGGCTGTCATGATCAGACTACGTAACAGTTTCTTCCCCCAAGCTATCAGACTCCTCAATACCCGAAGCCTGGAATGACACCTTGCCCTACTGTCCTGTTTATTACTTATTGTAAATGCCTGCACCTTTTTTGTACACTTTATGTAGTCCAGTGTAGATCTGTAGTCTAGTGTAGCTTTCTCTGTGTTTTTTTTTATTCGTAGTTCAGTCTAGTTTTTTGTACTGTGTCATGTAACACAGGTCCTGAAAAACGTTGTCTCATTTTTACTATGCACTGTACCAGCAGTTATGGTCAAAATGGCAATAAAAGTGACTTGACTTGACTTGTCTTGACTTGACGTGGCCCAGCCATCTCCATCGTCTTCTTTTCACACAAACTGAGATTGATCCCATATTGCAAGAGGTAAGCAAGTCTTGGTTTCTGATTTTCTCAGGCCAGAAGATCTTCTTGATATGTCATAGACATTTTGTCTGGAGCGTGTCAAGTTTCTTGCAGATGTCTTTTGTCATTTTCCAACGTTCACCTCCATAAAGTAGCACGCTTAGGACGTTGCTTTTAAAAACTTTGATTTTGATGTTAAGTTTGAGTTGTGGATTTCCAAACTGCATTGAGGCTGCCAAAAGCTTGATATGCTTTAGATAGTCTTGGTAATACATCCTTACCACTATCTCCATCTTGCTGATTATTGATGATTACAATAAGGACAATCATCATTTACAAGGTTTGGCACTCATCATGGACAGGGATGCCTCGAGGGCCTTATTAGAATGGAACACCATCTACGAAAGACTCCTGTATGCTCACTTAAATCCTAAGTTCTCTAAACTGTCCATAATAGTGGTATATGCACCTACTGAGGATGTGGAAGAAGAAACTAAAGATGAGTTTATAACAGCCTTCAAGCTGCCATGGAAAAGATCCCGAAACATGATGTGCTCTTTATAATGGGGGACCTCAATCAAGTGTTGCGAGTGAAAACAGCAATCGCCGAAGAACTATTGGAAGGCATGTTGTTGGGAGTCATGAATGACAATGGTGAAAGACTTTGTGACTTTTGTGAAATGAACCATCTTACAGTAGGTGGCACCATTTTCCATAAACATGTGTAAATCCCCAGATGGGAAAGCAGACAGCCAGATTGACCATATCATTATCAACAACAAATGGAAGCGATCACTCAATGATGTTCGGGTAAAAAGCCTAGTGGATGTTGCCAGCGATCACCATCTCCTTGTAACAAAAAGGAAACTAAAATTGAGAAAGTGAGAATGGGTTTAGGCAGAGGCCAACGCTTCGATTCCAGCAAACTTCAAAACTTCGATATACAGAGAAAATTTACACTCAAACTTACAAACAGATTTAGCATACTCGGCAAAGATACTGACATGACAATCCACGACTTTATTAATGTGATGAAGGAGACAAGTAAAGAGATTCTGGGATACCAAAAGAAACGGAAAGAAGAACGGATTAGTGAGACAACCTGGATGAAAATAACGAAAAGGAAGGAAACCAAGAAAAGAATGCTGAGCACAACTTCCTGAAAGAGAGACTTGCTGCTGAATGTGCCGAGAAGGACAAGGATGTTAAACGAAGCTGCAGAAAGGACAAGCGACAGTATTTTGAGACACTTGCCTCAAAAGCTGAAGAAGCTAAAAGGCATATACACCCTCAAAATTTCAATTTTGATGGCCTCCTATTTGTGAAGTACACTTTTGCCAGAAGCAGACTGTCTAGTCCACACTTGCCTGATCCTTTCTGATGCTATCAAAGTTGGCCTTTCTCCAATTTAGAACCTCAGTCCATGGACAAGACCAATCTTTTTGAATAGTTACCTGGCAAGCTAACAGCATTTATGATCACTAGATGCAATGTGTGCCCCTACACAAGCTCCATCACCTGCCTTAATCTCATTCCCTAATTGCAGGTCAAGTATCACCCGCTCTCTCATTGCGACTTCCACGTACTCATGAAGGAAATGTTCCTGAACACAGTTGACAAACTATTCCATCTCATCCTTTTGCAGTATGGGAGTCCCAGTCAATACGTGGAAAGTTAAAATCATGTTCTATAACAACCTAAGGTTTGTTACATCAGTCTGCAATCTTTCTACAAATTTGTTCCTCTAAATCTTGTGGACTGTTGGGTTGTCTGTAATATAGCCCCATTAACATAGTGATACCTTTCGTACTTTTCAGTTCCACCCATGATGCCTCGCTAGACAATAGTTCTCTGTGTTGTTCTGACTGAGTACTGCGGTGACATTTTCCCGACTGTTCATGCCCCCCCCCCCCACTCCTTTGATGTGTCCTGCTCTGTTGAGTCTAAAATAACTGATCTCCAGGATATTGAGCTGCCAGTCCTGCCCCTCCTGCAACCAAGTCTCACTAATGAACACAATATCACAATTTCATATGTTGATCAATGCATTCAGCTCATCTGCCCTTCCTGCCATACTTCTTGCATTTAAATATATTCAGTATGTTAGTCGCACTGCGCTCAATCTTCTGTTTCTTGACTTCGCCTGAGGTCTCCACAATCTATTCTGGTGCTCTGGATCCCATGCCCATGTAACACCAGCCTAATCCCCACCACCCCCCTCACATCCCCGGCAAATCTTCCAGCTCAGATATCAGCGTCTTTCAGTTCAAGTGCAAACTAACTCATCCGTACAGATCCCATCTTCCCTGGAAAAGAGTTCGGTGATTCAAATATCCAACATTCTCATATTGTACTCTCTTAATGTAATTTACAAAGAAATTCATGACATATGCCAGTGATATTGAACCTGATTCTGAATATTGTTGCATCTACTGAAATTACAGTGAAAAGTTGACTTGTGGACTGTTCATACAGATCAAATCATTACACGATGCACTGAGGTAGAACAAGGTAAACAGTAATGGAATTCCGAACAAAGTGAAGTACAGAGCACGTAAAACAAAATGCGAGATTACGGGGAGGTAGATTGTGAAGTCAAGAGTCCATCCGCTCTAACTCAGTCAGTAGCCTTACAACAGTGGGGTAGAAACTGTCCAAGCCTGGTGGGATGTGCTTTCAGGCTTTTGTATTTTCTGGAAATATGCCCACCTACAGGAGTCCAATTGGCCTGAGCTTGGGCCAGGTCCATGTAAACTTTTCCTATCCGTGTACTGTACCCGTCTAGATGTGTTATAAGAGGTTTACTTGCAGCTTGAGTTAAAGAAGACAAACACAATGTTAGCATTCCTTACAAGAGGACTGGAGTACAAGGCAAGGATGTAATGCTGAGGCTTTACAAGGCATTGTTCAGACCACACTTGTAGTATTGTGTACTGTGCTGGGCCTCCTTACCAGAGAAAAGATGAGCCGGCATTGGACAGGGTCCAGAGGAGTTTCACTAGAATTATTCTGGGTGAACATATGAAGAGCGTTTGATAGCTCTGGGTCTGTACTTACTGGAGTTTAGAAGAATGGGAGTAGAATTGTTAAATTCTTGATTGAATTACAGAGAGAAAGTTGGGTATGTGGTTGGGGGAAATTCTGATCCTATATTTTATAAATCTTGTCATTGTTCCTTACCTCTGCAACTTCTGCTGTCAACTCATTCCATACACCCACCATTCTCGAAGTGAAATATCTGACTCCCTGGTGTCACCTTTAAATCTTTCCCCTCCTTTTTTAAACCTGTGCCCTCTAGTTTTAGATACCCAACCCTGAGGAAAAACTGTAACTATTCACCCTATTTCACCCCTCATGATTTCACACGTCATAAGGACACCACACAGTCGACTAGAGAGCAGGGAGTAAACTCCTTGCCTATTAGCTTATTTTCTAGGAAGTCCCTTGCCCATGTGGAGTGACAGCAGGGGGCTGGGGGAAGAATTCTCAGGATATTGGTGCTGTCCCCAGAAATCAGCAGAGGCTCCAGCACTGGAAGCCGGGAAAATGAGGATCCACGTGGACCACAGGTCTGACAGCCAGACAGGCACCACTGGATCAGGCTCTTCGACCCACCGACTACATGGCGCAGGAAGGTATAGGAGCAGATTTAGGCCATTCTACCCATCGAGGCCGTCCTGCCACTCAATAAGGGCTGATTTTTATCCCAACAACATTCTCCCGCTTTCTTCCTGCAATACTTGAACCCCTCACCTATCAAGAATTTAACAATCTTTGCCTTAAATATACCTAGTGTCTGGTCCTAGACTTTGCCACTATAGGAAACATCTTCTCACTCCGCTCCATCAGGCCTTTTAGAATCCAGGAAGTGACAGTGAATTTCCCCAACCCCGCCCGCCAGACCCCCCCCACCCCATTCTACCAAACTGCACTAAGTACAGGCTGAGACATGAAATGCTCCCTACCCCTTAAACTGTGTCCCTGTTGACCCAGTTACTAGTCCATTCTCCCCAGACTCTACCCCTCAACCACATGAGCAGGATTCACCAACTGACCTTGGCCGTTGCTGGGTTGCAGGACGGAACAGAAGACGAGGAATAGGCACCTTCCTGTGACTGGGCGGGTCCACGTGCAGAGGACAGCAGCCTGCTCCTGAGAGATCCCTCCCCTCTCCACTGAAGCCAGCCCAACACTGCTGCCTCCCAAATTCCGCATTCCTGGAATCTGTCACTGTAGCCTCGAGATCTGCAGGAGCTCGGGGATTGAGCTGTGTGACGGTGGGCAGTAAAATATTACCGCTCCTGGGTGGAGGATTCTGTAAGTGTATACGGGGGGTGGGGGGGAAGTATGGAAAGGGTGAGGAGTGAGGAGAGGCGAGGATGGAAGAGAGCAGCAGAATGATTCACCCTCCAGGAATTCTAGGAATGTAGAGCAATGTGTCCAAGTCAGGGGAAGGTCTCTCGAGAACCTGAGGCTCAGAGAGCTGACGTGGATAGCTGCAGGGCTACGGATGGGGTGGTCAGACGGGAGGGGTGTAGATGCTTCAGGAGGGTGGGGGCAACAGACCTAGGGAGGGGTACAGGGCCAGGAAAGGTGTCGCGGAAACTGTGAGAGGTGTAGGTATGGAGGGTTCACAGAGATGAGGAGCTAAACGCAAGCCCACACAGATCAAGTGTGGAGGAAGATCACTTCCTGCTGCATGTCATTGCAGGGGAGCAGGGGTTGTCTGCCGCTTTCCACAATTCCACACTCACCCCCCCTCCCAACATCACCCCAAACCAAGTGCCTGGCTCACCATCAAACAGAGGTTCAAAGTTTAAAGTAAAATTTTCTTTCAAAGTACCAACACTGTCACCATATACCAACCCTAAGATTCCTTTTTTTTAAAACAGGCACTTAAAAAGAAAAAATAGAATTTTACAAAGAAACCTACACGTTAATACTAACACAACAATCTATATGAAAAGGAACACAAACTGTGCAAGTAAATATAATCTTGAGGATTTGCGATCCCATCAGAAGAGGGGGACAAGGGATAGGCGACGGTGGGGTTCACTGCAGAGAAATTGGCACTTCACTGCGGAAGAGCCGACATTGACATCCACACTGATGTCTTGATGCAACTCACTCCGTAGCTCCACCCCACCAACCAATCTGTGCTCCCATCACCCAGCACCCCACACACAAGCCATGAAATCTGAACTAACCACAAGTGAAATTGCCGTATTTCCTCCTATGGTTACACCTTCTCACGAGGGCGTACAAACTGGCAGAAACATACACACACACGTTGACAGCAGGTTCAAGGTGGCCTGCTTGCTCGGGTAATGTTACAGGAAGTGGTCAGGAGCTGGGCCCAGAGTTGTGGTGTAACTCCAAACAAGACAGAGACCGAGAGAGGCTAACAGAGGCTGGGAAGTAGAGAGAGCCACACACAGACAACTAACAACCAGACTACACCATATGGGTGCAAATTCAAAGTCATATACACCTACACACAGGCCCCCTCAAAGGTCAATACTAAGGCCATTCTGCCCTTTGGCAATGAACCAACCCCATCTACCAGCTGACAGCAGAGGAACCCCTGGTGGGAAGATCCTAAGGGAGCAGCTCCCCTTCTGGACTGGGATCCCAACCCCAACTCCACACAGGACAGAGACCATCCCCACCAACACAGAGGCCTTTCTGTCCACCACCCTCTGCCCAATCTCACAGTGGTGGAGTCCGAGTGATCCGTCAACACCAACTCCCAGCCCCTGATCCAGCGTCTGCAGGCAGACAAGATAGTACAGATGGGCAAAGAGGTCGGCACCGACACAATGAGCCAAAGTATCCCTGTCCAGTGCTGTGGGATTTTCAATAGAGTCTTGTCTGAGCAAGCTGTATGTGACAGGTTCGGTGCTATACACCTTTCCCCCCACCGAGACCACAGAACCGATCCCTGGAATTCCTCACATCTCCTTTAAAAATATTTCCTCAATCATGGAAAAAATAAACTGGCCGTCTAATCTGTCTGTGCCTCTCATACTCCCATAAACCTCCATCAGGTCTTCCCTCAGTCTCCACCACTCCAGTGAAAACCCACGTTTGTCCAACCTCCCCAAGGTGCATGTCCTGTAACACAGGCAGCATGCCGGGAAACCTCGTGTGCACCCTCGCCAGAGAGCCCACATCCTTCCTGTAATGGGGTGACCATTACAGCATGCAGCACTCCAGCTGCAGCCTGGCCAAAGATTTATACATTTGCACCACTCACAGAGGCAACTGTGCTGTCTGCCTTCCCGACCCCTGTTGAATTGTTGTGTACAATTGCTTTTTTTTTGTTTTCTGGCAGTATAACTTCCCAATGCTTGTTTAAAATGTTTGCTTATATTTTTATATAATCATCAATAAGTCTGTGATTGTTCAGTGAATCAGTAATAGCATAGTGTAATGCCCTGGTTCATATTTTTACTGTTACACTGTATGTATTTCATTTAGCAGTTCTGTAAGAGCAGTCTGTTCTGCTGTCAGCCTGTTTGGGTTGTTGTGGAAGATGAGGGATGATGAGGAATGTGGGCCATCCAATTAGGGGGAGCTTTTCTTGTTGAAGGACACTATGGCTGGTCTTGGGATTTTCTTGGTTCGGCGGGAGATGGAGAGAGAAGATGCAGGGGAGACCCAGTTGTAGGATATGACCTGGAGGGAGACCAGTTTGCTCCAGATGGATTGTGAGCGATGTTCGGAAGCTGGTGTGTGCTTTCACATTAACTGAAGGCCCAGTGCATGAGTGACAGAAAAGTTCAAGATGAGCTCCAACTTGTGCACATCTAATTAGACTTTTCTTCTCTCATTCCTCCTTTTCTCTCTCCTTTACAGTTGACTGTTTATCTTTTTATTGTCATTAACACCTAATAAAGCAGCTCTAATTGTATGATTCACATCGCATTCCTGAGTACAGAATCTCTGAAACAACATCGCCAGACCCAACACCACCCTGTCTACTTGTGCGACCGCTTTCAACCCCCAACATCAACACCGTTCAATGTACTGCCATTCTTAGAATAGTACAGCACAGTACAGACCCTTCAGCTGAACTGTCCTTTCACCCTATTCTAAGGTCAATCTAACCCCTCCCTCCCACAGAGCCCTCTGTTGTTCGACCATACATGTGACTGTCCAAGAAACTCAACCATCCCCAATGTATCTGCCTCTATCACAACCCCTAGCAGTGTGTTCCAGGCACTTATCTAATCAATCTTTGTACATATTCTATGTTATGTATTTATACTTAATGTGTTTTTATGATTAATATATTCTTTATTTTATCATGTTTTTTTAATGTTGCATCAGATCCACAGTAACAATTATTTAGTTCTCCTTTACACTTTTGTTCAGGAAGTGGTAGTAAACAATCTTGAATCTCACTTGCTATGTTTAAATAAACTACCTCTGAAATCACCCTATGCTCCTATCATCTTGAAAGTATGCACTGTCATATTAGCCATTTCTGCCTTCTGGGAAAAAGTCCCTGGCTATCCACTCTATCAATGCCACTCACATCTAGCATCACCCTAGTAAATATCTCTGCGCAGTTCACTATATACACCTATTTACTTATGACCTCCCAAAGTGCACTGCTTCAGACTCGCCCGGATTAAAGTCTGTCAGCCACTTCTCTGTCCATGCCTGTAAATGATCTACATCATGCAGATATTGGAGAGATTGCAAAGAGAAACCTCTAGTGGAAGAGACTAATTGCAATGCCTCCTTTGTAGAATGGATATGGCTTTGATGCGGATTTCAGATGTGTGAGATAACATTAACAGTCTGAGCTAGTGAAACTGTGGGTGGTGATATTACAATCGCGACAGATAACCATCCTCCCCGCAGTCAGCAAACACCCACTGTTGTTGCCTGAAGGCTGGGTGAAGGGGCCAGCACAGGCCATGGGAAAGGGGCTCTCTCCTGCAGCAGAAGGGGAGGAACTTCTATGACAAGCCCATTTCTATGCACTTCATAACTTCTATGCACAAGGCACGTGTCCTCTGTGATGGGTCCAGCTCATGGCTTGCTAAGCAGAGGGACAACAGTGGGGGACAGAATAACAGTACTCTTGCCACTGGATCTGCAATCAGGGGTCTTAAGGTCGTCTATTTCACCCGTGAAGACTATCCTGACCCTCAATCACAACCCCTCCTCACTTTTGACAGTTTTGCATCTCATTTAGACCTCCTGTCATTCTCCTAACCTCCTGAGAATACCCGTCCTTACTGCTTAATCTCTCCTCACAAGTATAAGGCTGATCTCATTGAAACCTACCAAATATTGAAAGTAGCACACACAATAACTGGAGGAATTCACCAGGTCAGGCAGCATCTATGTAAGTTAATAAACAGTCAACCTTTCTGGATGCAATGGGAATGGAGGGCCGGAAGGTCTGTACTATACTGTCTTAACACTCATCAGATGACCGGTGGGTTTTGGTGAGAGGTTGGACTGTGAGGGCTTGTGTGGCCAGAAGGGCCTGTTACAGTGCTGAATCTCAAATAAACAAATAAATTCCTTTTGCCTTTTCAATAACCTGTTGCACCTGACAATCAAATTTCAATGATTTTCTCATGACTGGCACACTGACTGAAATGTTAGCTCAATCCGAGAAATGTCGGCTGGTGCTGAGGTTCGATCAGATACTTTCTGTTCAGACATATCACTCGGCAGAAGAATAGGGAGGCCCAACATGGGCAGGGAGTGTTGCTGCACTGATTGTTCTGAAAAACAGACCAACAGATCTGCCTACAAACAGGCAGACCACTCGACCACACACAAAGGAAAACCTTTCCAGCTGGTAATCCCTTCCTACAAAAAAAACACACTTCTCCTTGTCTATAATCTGTTACAGCAAGGCCCATAACAACCTTCGACAACAACACCTCCACACTGCGTCTGGGCAAGTCCTAGTCTTGACGGCAAATTCTGTGAGCTGAGGCAGAATTTTCTTTCTCTCCTTTGCCTGTGTGTTAGATCAGCCACTTACTCTCCCCACATTTGTAGATAGATAGATAGATAGATAGATAGATAGATAGATAGATAGATAGATAGATAGATACTTTATTCATCCCCATGGGGAAATTCAACTTTTTTCCAATGTCCCATACACTTGTTGTAGCAAAACTAATTACATACAATACTTAACTCAGTAAAAAATATGATATGCATCTAAATCACTATCTCAAAAAGCATTAATAATAGCTTTTAAAAAGTTCTTAAGTCCTGGCGGTAGAATTGTAAAGCCTAATGGCATTGGGGAGTATTGACCTCTTCATCCTGTCTGAGGAGCATTGCATCAATAGTAATCTGTCGCTGAAACTGCTTCTCTGTCTCTGGATGGTGCCATGTAGAGGATGTTCAGAGTTTTCCATAATTGACCGTAGCCTACTCAGCGCCCTTCGCTCAGCTACCGATGTTAAACTCTCCAGTACTTTGCCCACGACAGAGCCCACCTTCCTTACCAGCTTATTAAGACGTGAGGCGTCCCTCTTCTTAATGCTTCCTCCCCAGCACGCCACCACAAAGAAGAGGGCGCTCTCCACAACTGACCTATAGAACATCTTCAGCATCTCACTACAGACATTGAATGACGCCAACCTTCTTAGGAAGTACAGTCGACTCTGTGCCTTCCTGCACAAGGCATCTGTGTTGGCAGTCCAGTCTAGCTTCTCGTCTAACTGTACTCCCAGATACTTGTAGGTCTTAACCTGCTCCACACATTCTCCATTAATGATCACTGGCTCCATATGAGGCCTAGATCTCCTAAAGTCCACCACCATCTCCTTGGTCTTGGTGATATTGAGACGCAGGTAGTTTGAGTTGCACCATATCACAAAGTCCTGTATCAGTTTCCTATACTCCTCCTCCTGTCCATTCCTGACACACCCCACTATGGCCGTGTCATCAGCGAACTTCTGCACATGGCAGGACTCCGAGTTATATTGGAAGTCTGATGTGTACAGGGTGAACAGGACCGGAGAGACTCCCAACCGCACATACTGAGGTCTATCTGTCAAGTAGTCCACTATCCAATCCACCATGTGAGAGTCAACTCCCATCTCCGTTAGTTTGTGCCTTAAGATCTTGGGTTCACCCACCAGTCACATCCCACAGCCCTGCCCGTCAGCAGTACAATGCAGACTGAGTTGTCTCAGCTGCCTTTTAATGCATGTTAACACATTTGGTCCCACCCTACTGGAGATATTTTCCCTCAATTTTCCCTCTCTACCCCACCACCTCTATAACTGCAAACAAGCTAATTTGATTCCTTTCTCAGAGCTGATGAATGAATTTGTACTCAGACCGGTGACCTCTCCTTTCACCACAAATACCACAGATCCTGAGTATCCCCAGCATTTTCTGAACTTCTAGCAACTCCCGGAAAATTTATTGCAACTTTAACCTTACTATGGGGAGGCCCCCCCCCCCCCCACACACACCCCACCACCACCACGAGTTAAGGATCCAATCTTGCTCAAGAGAACTGGGAAGAAGTGCCTCTACCTGCTGTGCCACTGAGCACCCCTTCCCCAACTACTGCATGTCTTTTTTCTCCAAGGTTTGTTCTGTGACAGTAGTAATAAAATAGGTAAACATCAGCTGAGTGAAACAATCCATCCCTTAGCCTGTTGTTGTCGGTAGAAGATGCTGCAGCTGACATTCACAAGTCAGGTTTCTGACGTGCTCTCATATTGATGCAGGAGGCCATTACTCACTCCCCACAACTCCCTTTGCTCACTTATTCAGCTTCTCTCTCACCAGCCCATCCAAAAGGAACCCGTTGCTCATCAGCAGCATATCTCTGGCCACTGTCAGTTCCAGGTGCAATCGGTCTGGCGAAGCTCAGCAGTCCTGCTGGTTGTATTGTGACCTGCTACAACTCTAATGCACCAGTCTCTCAGCCCAATTCATCTCGGGCTCATTCCTCCCTACCTTAAGAAGCACTTATAGGAGGTATTGCCTCAAGAAGGTTACTTCCATTTTGATAAGATTCCCATCATCTGGGTTATGGCATCTTCTCGCAGGAGGTCCCACACCACCAGTTTCAAGTACAGGCCACTTCCCTTTGAACTATCCAGTTCGTCAACCTCAAATACAGAGCACTACAGACCCACCATGCACCTGTCATGAGTTTAAACACCTGTATCCAGTCAACCCTACTTTGCACCAGGGACAACAGGCACAGCCTATATGGTCTCTCCTTGTGTCAACCTGAAATTATTAACCTGCTCAGTTGAGGAAAAACACCAGAGACGTGAAATTACCTCTGAAATGGTTTTTATTCAGAGAGGAGTTCGCAGCCCCACGCACATTGGGTGTAAGGTAGCCAACTCCCAATTTGTCGGTTTACAAAGGTCATACTTATACCCAAAAGCAGGGTACTACATTCGCAAATATGGTTACTGATTTAAATTCATCAATTGATTGACTGTTGCATAGCTAAGCACACGAAATACTCAGAATAAGCATAGACGCAAGCATAATACTTGGAATGGGTATGGATGTAAGCAAAACACTCGAAATAGGTATATAGCTCAAAATACTTTGCCGACCACATTGTCTTGTGGTCGCAAGGTTCCTCTTCTTTGTGGTTGCCACATGCTGTTTGGGATCTGATTTCAGCTACCTCTTCCCTGTCCTCCTACACTTCCCCAGTGACGTATCCTCTCCCTGCTCCTGTCTACATATTTTGCTACACTTACCCCTCGCCCACCCCTTCTACACGTACCCCTTACCCTCTTCACATTCTCTCTTGTAGCTCAAGCCCTGAAATGGCAGTTAATTTCAGCAGTATTGTCCTGCTTGGCAGTTTTCTTTCCTTCATAATTTGTTGATTGACCATGTGTTTCCTGTACTCCTGAGCCCTTGAGCTGCTACACATTTTTCTATCATATTGATGAGTCAGCATAAGCAATCATTTCCCGCACACACACACATATTCATATTTGTACACATGCTCACACGGGATGTTCACATCACCAGATATTCTGAATGAACATAGTGGGCTCTGTTTTCATTACTTACAGACCATGTTACACACAAATCTTTTTTTCTTTACATTAGTTATAACTAAGGCCAAACCCTACCCACACCCCCACACATACCATTGCCACTTTTAGCCCTTGAAGGAACAGGAAGCATTTTCAGCAGTGACAACCACATATCCCACAGGATGCAAAGAACTAAGAAATTCTCATGGAGTACTGACCCCAACTCCTCTCCCAGACCAGGATGGTGCGGCAACCCGCAGCAAAGACGGACGAGCAGAAATGGCCTCCCACCTCGGACAAGTGTAGCCCCCTGGCTAGCCTCAGGGTCGCTCAGCTCGCTTCCGTCTAGAGGGAGCAGCCTTCAGCCCCACCAAACTGGGCCATCAGTTTGTGTGGATGCTGTGTGATGTCCCCACCACACCAAATAACAGACAGTACACCATATGCCATTAAATGATTACACTTCATAGATCTTACTAGAACTATGTACTTAATAGAGATACCATATAAAAAGAAAAGTAAAAGGTGCCAAACTTATCAAAGTTCAAACCACTTCGTGCACAACCGTTGGAGCTCAGTCAACGAAGTCTTCTGGCTACCATTCGATCCCCTCTGATCTCCTCGACCCGCCGCCTGGGACCAACCACGGTGGTCGACCAGACGCTCCACACGAGTCTGTCCTCCTCTCCTCTCCTCGCCAAAGACCCTGGGTCTCGGACTCCCGCTCGTGGTCCATCCCATCGCCCAGTTAACAGCATCACGTCTCCTCTCTCTGTCCCCATTGCACCTTCTGCCCAAAGACCGCGAAAACAATAGCTTACAGACACACAAGAAAGAATAACATCTATCCCAACTGGTTAACAAATAAATACAATTCTCTCTGTCTGCAATTATAACCCAAACAAGCTGAGAGAGAGAAGCACTTTCTCCGCAGTTAACATAACAAAGAAACCATTTTATTAGCCTTAGCAGTAACATAAAAGAAGAAACCCCTTACACAAGGATATCAATGCTGTCGCTGGTTCAGCCCAGGGAGTTGTTGGCATCGCAACTGAAAGTGCCGCTCACCTGGTAGGTCAACCGACCTATGGTCAGCTGCAGGCCTACTGCGGATGTCTCCAACATTCCTAAGCCAGGAGACCGAGAGGAGGTCAATGTGCCAGGAGCTGCAACAGGGTGGAACTTAAACTAAAATGGGGAGGTGTGTGAGGGCTGGAGTGGGTCGCAGAGACGGGGAGGGGTGTAGGGGAGGTGGTGTCACACAGTCCGGAGGTGATGTAGAGGAACTGGGGAAAATTGAGGTGGGGCTTGGGGCCATGGGGCAGAACAGGCTCCAGTGTGAAGCTCAGGCATCACCCAACAGGATCTGTGTGTCTGTGCCCACAGAGTTCGCTTAGCAAAGCCATGCCAATGCTAGCTCCAACGAGGTTCCCAACCAATTCTGTAGCAGGAATTCTCCTGTAGAACCTGCTTGTGTGAGGTTCCAGCGCACCTTTGCACTGGCAGCATGCTCACTCACTCCACTCCTCTTCATGTTGCGGGGGGGGGGGGGGTGGGTTTAAAAATCAAACTGGCGGTGAACAGACTGCTTATGGACACTCAGATGTACCACCGGTAGTCACTGGCAGCCAAATTAGCCTTCATGTTACACCTATGGGTGTGTTGGTGTGTGGCCAAGTGGTTAAGGTGTTCGTCCGGTGATCTGAAGGTCGCTAGTTCAAGCCTGTTGTGTTCAGCTGGTTGGCTGAGGCTGCGTGTGTGTCCTTGTGCAAGGTACTTAACCACACATTGCTCTGTGACAACACCGGTGCCAAGCTGTATGGGTCCTAGTGCCCTTCCCTTGGACAACATCGGTGGTGTGGAGAGGGGAGACTTGCAGCCCATCAAACATGCACCCATCCCCGTCTGAAATCTCCCTCCGTCTTCCACACTCCCTGCCTCCATGACCCCCCCTTCCCATTTTCAATCTTTTTTTTATTGATTTTTTTTTAAATGAATAGATACCAATCGGAGGAGAAGTTATATCAAATACATAATGCAATAAACGTAAAAATAACCAAAGGGATGTACACTGTCAGTCATGTAAATGTAATATTAGGCTATTGTGTATAAACAAAAAACCACAACACCTCTTGGCAATTCATACAAAAAAAAAGACTGGAAATTTTAAAGAGAAAAAAACCCCACTAAATACTAACCTAAAACAAAAAAAAGGGACTGGGCAGTCCAAATCAGGATAAAATTACAAAAGCAAAAAGAAAACATCCTTCTGGTCAGCTCTGAATCTTCAGAGAAAGAGGGGAAAAAAAGAGGAAAAAAAAGAAAAAAATTTTACTTAAAAAAGTAGAGAAAGAAGAGAAACGAAAAAAAAATTAGATCATATGAAAATATTGAATAAAAGGCCACCAGGTTTGCTCAAATTTAAAAGACGTTTCAAACGTCCGGTTTCTAATTTTCTCCGAACTTAAACAGGACATAATGGAGGAGAGCCAAAGAAAAACAGGAGGTGGATTGGAATCTTTCCAGTTTAACAAAATAGCTCTCTTAGCCAATAAAGTTTGAAAGGCTATCACGTGTTGAGTGGAAGCATGAACACTTCCCGCTTCCACTGGAATAATCCCAAAGATTGCCGTAAGTGAATTAGGTTGTAAATCCACACCTATAACTTTTGATATAACTTCTAAAAACATCCCTCCAAAAATTATTTAACTGCGTACAGCAGCAAAATATATGAGTTAGAGTAGCCACCTCAGTGTTGCATCTATCACAGGTGGGGCTTATATTAGAAAAAATATGCGCTAGTTTATCTTTTGACATATGCACTATCTTAAACTGGCATGGCTTTGCTAAGTGATGTGCACAGATAGATGAATTATTAACTAAATAATAAATTTTAGTCCATTGATCATCTGAAAGTGAATCCTGAAGTTCTATTTCCTAAGCACGTTTAACCTTATCATTAGGCATCATACGTGCATTCATTAATTGTTTATATATAATGACAATCAATCATTTTTGAAATGGTTTAAGCTGAAAAATAGCATGTATCATACTTGGTAAATGAACAAATGGTTAATTCGGTAAAAAATCACGTTAAAAATTCCTACCTTGCAAGTATCTAAAAAAATGTGCACTAGGTGTATCATTTATCCACTAGCTGCAAAAAAAGACATTAAACAGTCCTCTAAAAAACAAATTTCCTTAGTTTTCCATATTAAAAAAGCCTTATCCAGAGTTGATGGTTTAAAAACCCCCCTTCTCACTCCCACACACTTCCTGTGAACACCTTGCTCCCCTACACCCCATCCAGCCCCTACATTGCTCCCCTTCTGTGAACCCTGTCCCTCCCCTTCACTCCTGGTCTGTTACCATCTCCCTCCCCTACACTGTTCCTCTCCCATCCCAGTCTGTGACACCCTCCAGCCCCTGCAATGCTCCCCAGCTGTGACACCTCTCACACTCCTTCTAGTCCGTCCCTCCCCTACACCTCCCTCCTCCCATTCTGATCTGTGACACTCACCTTACACCCACTCACCCCGTTCTGTGAATCGTCCCTTCCCTATTTGCTTCCCTGTATCTGAGACCCAGTCCGTGTTCTGCGTCAGTTCCGTGGTGGCGTTCCCGGGTACAATGCCATGCCAGGTGATAGAGGCCGGGGGTTTTCCACCTGCTGCGATACAACTGGCCACGGGGACTGGTGATGTTTCGGACTTGACCGGCAGCGGGCTGCCACTGATTTCTGGCTCGGCTGCAAGGCAACAAGATCAACGGCGGTTCAAACATGGCGCCATTTGCACAAGCCAAATGGTGTTACTGTCAACTTGAAATTATTAACCTGCTCAGTTGAGGAAAAACACCAGAGACACGAAATTACCTCTGAAATGGTTTTTATTCAGAGAGGAGTTCGCAGCCCCACGCACATCAGGCTTAAGGTAGCCAACTCCCAATTTGTCGGTTTATAAAGGTCATACTTATACCCAAAAGCAGGGTACTACATTCGCAAATATGGTTACCGATTCAAATTCATCAATTGATTGGCTATTGCATAGCTAAGCATGCCAAATACTCGGAATAAGCATAGACGCAAGCATAATACTTGGAATAGGTATGGACTCAAGCAAAACACTCGAAATAGGTATATAGCTCAAAATACTTTGCCGAACACATTGTCTCTACATATTTTGCTAAACTTACCCCTTCCCCACCTCTTCTACACGTACCCCTTACCCTCTTCAAATTCTCACTGCCGCTCCAGTCCAGTGGAGGATGGGGTATAACTCATGGGGATTACCCAAGACAGGAATTCCCAAACTGGGGTCCACAGACCACTTGCTTAATGGGTTTGGGCCATGGCATAAACCCCTGCTCTAAGTACAGATGTGCTGGCTCTGGAGAAGGTCAGCAGGACGTTCCTGAGAACCATGCTGGGAGTGAAAGGGTTAACATAAGGAGTTTTGAAAGCTCTGGACCTGTACTTACTGGGCTGTAGAAGAATGAGGAGGGCAGATCTCACTGAAATCTATCAAATATTGAAAATCCTAAATAGAGGTGACGGGGAGAAGATGTTTCCTGTAGTGTCGTGTTCGCCACCCCATCGATCGTGATCGACTGGTCGATCTTTGAGACTTTCCCAGTAGATCCTGAAAAAAAAAAGAAAAATAAATACACAAATACTGTTGAGAGGTTGTTTCCGGGTCGGGGGGTTTTATTTCCGTTCTTTCTGCCCAGTGCGCATGCGTGTAGCTCCCCCGCACTACACAGTGTGCTTCGGTGGTCCCTAACCACCGGGCCGGAGGAAAAGATATGAGTCGGCTGCTCCTTTCCTCATTCCCTGTCACGCCCACTGATGAACTAGAATGTGTGCAAAGTCATCAGTCACCTAAACGCAGTGACACCCTTGCGTCAGGGTTCACTGGTTGGCCTCGCGCGGCCGGTGAGAAGTGTCGTTGCTACTGGCCTGGAGCGCGGATAGATGGGCACCACCCCTGAACCCGTTTACCACACCGAATATTCATGGGGAACCCGGTGCTAAAATAATCACAGACAACCTAATTCGGGCTCAGGGTTTCGTTAAGTAGCAGAGCAGTTACCTCGCTACTGAAAGTCATCCCTCGAGCCAAACATTTGTCGGCCGATAGATCCTACCTACCTACAAGAGGGCAGGCGCGCGAACTAACGCACTCCTCACTCGATTGGTCACTCTCTCCGGACTGCGACCGCCGTGGCCCCAGCATGGGGCCCTCCGGCCCTGACCTTGTCCTTTCACCCTACCCACGACCAGCCGCACCTGGCCAAGGTGGCTGGCGGGCGGGAGGCTGCAGTTTGGGTCCGGAGGCTGTCTGATGAGGCAAAGAAGCCCTCAGAACTGCTTTGGCACCTTGACTCCAAGCACCCTGCACTTAAAGACACATCCGTTGAGTTTATTCAGCGGAAAAAACGTGAGCAAGCGGGACAGCTAAGTGCCGAGAGCCATGAAATCTAAATTGTGGAATAGACTGGACATAAGGAACCTGCTTCGAGTATTGCTGTATTCCCGCCGTGTTTAACACGCCCCCCCCCCCCCCCCCCCGCCGTCTGCAAGAATATTGTCAATATTAAACCAGTCCGCGGTGCAAAAAAGGGTGGGTACCCCTGGTTTACATACATCATTTCTACTTCCGGGTTGTGAGGTTTTACTTCCGGTCTTTTCTGCCCCGGTGTACATGCATGTAACTTATCGATCTGAGGTTGATCTTGCCTTTCACTAAGGCCGAGGTAAGGGATCTTGGGCTTAAAAAGTTTGGTGACCACTACTATAGTGGGAGGGTCTAGGACCAGAAGGCACAACCTCAGAATAGAGAGACAGAATTGAGGAGGAATTTATTTAGCCAGAGGGAGGAGAACCTGTGGAATTTATTGACATGGAGAGCTGTGAAGGCCAAGTCATGGGGTATATTTAAAACAGAGGCTGACACATTCTTGATTCATCAGGGCATCGAAGGTTATAGTGAAAAGACAGGAGAAAGGGACAGCTGGGGCAGAGAGACTGGGATGTGCGGACGGGTGCTGGGAATGGTCTGAGTAATCACTGGAGATGGTGAGTGGGGTGGGGGCAGAGGTGCTATTGGGGGGATGGAGAGAGGCGAAGAAACAGAGAGATGAAAGTATTTGTCTAATGCATCTTGGCAAATTGCTGCTGTGGAGGGAGGAGGGTGCCAAGGGGCCAGGATGGTTCCTTACTGAGTATGGGGAAGAGGTGTGAAGAAATGTGAAAGGGTGCCAGGGTCTGTCCCTACTCGGGACAGTGAAGGCGAGGGGCGGGGGGCAGGAGGAAATTCTGGGGGTTGATGCTTACCGAGCATGCTGAGGTTGGTAGTTGCTTCCTGGTTGCCCTTGGGATAGGTGGTGTTCTCACAGCTAGGTGCCGACATTGTACATGATGAGACGATTAATAAGGAAAGTGGCGTTGTCCAGGCGGAGATTCCAGAAGTGCATGCAGCCCCCAGATTCCACTGAGTAGCTGGTGCCCATCTTGGGGTTGTGCATGGCCAGGTTCTGCTTGGCCCCTGATGTGTTAAGCCAGGTCACCTGAGGCTGAGATTTGGCAGCGCAGTACCAATAGCCCATGACAATGAGCTCCACCTTCACATGCTGGGCCCCAGCAACTAGGGGAGGACAAGAGATGGTAAAACAGAGAGACATTTATCAGTGACCGGTACAAAGACGAACCTGGCATGCAATAGCCAATGCTGAGTTCAAACCCAATGTCACCACTAAACAGACTGTCATCCATCACCAGCTGAAAACCAAACGTTCAATGTGACTCCCTCATCTTGTGCTCAAACCCAATGTCACTCCAAGCTTAACATTCAACATCACTCAATGTGACCAACAAACCCACTGCCATTCACTGTCATCCCCAGACCCAACTTTCAATGTTACCCCCAAACCAATGTTCAATGTCCTTCAACATTAGCACCAAACCCAATATTCAATGTCACTCAATGCCAAACCCAATATTCAACTTCACACAACACCATAGCCAGTCTCAACATCACCCCAAAACACATCATCCAACTCCAACCCAAATCCAATATTAAATGTCACTCAACATCACACCCATTTCCCACAACCAAACCAAGTGTTACTCCCAAACCCAGTATCATCCACCATCACCCAATGTTCATTGTTTCTTAACATCACTCCCAAAGTTAGTATTCAATGCAAGAGCCACAGGGAAGTACAGGAAAGAAACATGCCCTTCAGCCCATCTTGTCCATGCCACACTATTTAACTACCTAGCCCCATTGACCTGCACCCAGACCATAGCCCACCATACTCCTCACAACCATGTGTTCTTTTAAACATTGAAATTGAGCTTGCATGCACAACTTGCGCTGGCAGCTCCTTCCACACTCTCACGTCCCTCTGAGTGAAGAAGTTTCCTATCAATGCCCTCTTAAACTTTTCACCTTTCAAACTTACCACATAGTTGCAATCCCTCTCAATCCCAGTGGAAAAAGTCAGTTCGCATTTACCCTACCTATATCACTTATAATTTTGTATACCTCTGTCTGCTTCATCTTCTACCTCCCAAGGAATTTTCCTCGGAACTCAGGTCCTACAGACACAGCAACACCCTTGTTAATTTTCACTCCACTCTTTCATCCTTATTTACATCTTTCCTCCAGGTAGGTGGTCAAAACTGCACACTATACTCCAATCACAAACAAGAGAAAATCTGCAGATGCTGGAAATCCGAGCCACACACACAGAATGCTGGAAGAACTCAGCAGACCAGGCAGCATCTATGGAAAAGGGTACAGTTGATGTTTTGGACCAAGACTCTTCTGTAGGACTGGGAGAAAAAGCTGAGTAGATTTAAAAGGTGGAGGGGATGGGAGAGAGAAACACAAGCTGATAGGTGAAACCTGAAGGGGGAGGGATGAAGTAAAAGGGGGAGTCTGACAGAAGAGGAGTGAAGGCCATGGAAGAAAGAAAAGGGGGGTAGGAGCACTAGAGGAAGGTGATGGGCGGGCAAGGAGATAAGGTGAGAGAGGGAAAAGGGGATGTGGAATGGTGAAGGAAGGGAAGAGGGGTCACTACTGCAAGCTTGAGAAATCGACGCTCATGCCATCAGGTTGGAGGCTCCCCAAACAGAGTACAAGGTGTTGTTCTGCCAGCCTAGGAGCGGCCTCATCACAACAACGGAGGACATAAATAGATATATTGGGAACTGGAATGAAAATGGGTGAGCATTGGGAGATCCCACTTTTTCTAGTGGACGGAGTGTAGGTGCTCAGCGAAGCAGTCTCCAGATCTATGCCAGGTCTCACCGATATAAAGGAGGCCACACCGGGAGCACCGGACATGGTGCACGACCCCAACAGACTTGGAAGTGAAATGTCACCTCACCAGGTAGGACTGTTTGTGGCCCTTAATGATAGTGAGGGCATAAGTGTAGGCACAGGTGTAGCACTTGTTCCGCTTGCAAGGATAAGTGTCAGGAGGGAGTTAAGTGGGGAGGGATGAATGGACAAGGGAGCCATGTTGGAGCGAGCCCAAAGTGGTATGTGGGGGGGGGGGGGGGGGGAGGGGGGTAGGGAAAGTTATGTTTGCTAGTGGGATCCCATTGGAGACGGCAGAAGCTGTGGAGAATTATGCACTGGACGCAAAGGCTGGGGGTGTTGTAGATGAGGACAAGAGAAACCTTATTCCTGGTAGGGCGCAGGAAGGATGGGGTGAGAGCAGACGTACGTGAAATGGAAGAAATGCACAATAAATTAGGTCTCACCAACGTCTTATGCAACTTTGATGTAACATCCCATCTCCTGTACTCAATACATTGATTTATGAAGGCCAATGTGCTGAAATCTTTCTTTATGACCCTATCCTCCTGTGACACCACTTTCAATGAAGCTCACAATGAGAGTTTACACAGGGAGGTTCAAGTGAAATTCCTGGAATGACAACGCTAAGTAAGTGGACAGTTTGAAGGCTCTGGGCCTGTACTTGCTGCAGTCTGTAAAGATGAGGTTGAAATCTCATTGAAACCTATTCAATATTGAACTTTTGAAATACTGAAGGGTCCATCAATTGGATGTGGAGAAGATGATTGATAGTGGTGGAGTCCAGGACTGGAGGGCACAGCCTTAAAATACAGGACATCCATTTAAAACAGGGTTGAGGAGCTATTTCTTTAGCATAAGGGTGATGAATCTGTGGAATTAATTGCCAAAGATGGCTTGGAAGCCAAGTCATTGCATATACTTAAACCGGTGGGGGCGGGGGTGGGTGGATAGGTTCTTCATTAATTAGTGTGTAAAAGGTTACAGTGAAAAGGCAGAAGGATGGAGTTGAGAAGGATAATGATTCGTCAATGGTGGAGCAGACTTGATGGGCAGAATGGACTAATTCTGTTCCTATGTCTTATGGTTTGAGTCCACATGTGAAGGTAAGTTGGGGGAGGGAGGGTGAAAGAGTCAGGTTTGCTAGATTCAGATGACCCACCAAGTTCCTCCATGGGGGGGGGGGGGGGGGGGGGGGCGGGTGTGTGGAGAATAGTCAGAATACTTTCAATCATGTGACCCGCTGTTCCTTGATCACGATATTTGTTTTCACAACATTTTCCCCACCAGGAGAATTCAATTTAATAGAAATTTTACTCACTTTATGACAAAGTGGCAAACTGCAAAAATTATTCAATGTAAGCCATCAGCACTTGGTTCTCCCCCATTTTACACCCCTTCTCTTTCCTAAACAGTGGGGGTGACATTTTGTCCTCTCTGCTCCACGTTTACCCAGCATGAGAGGGTGAGGAACCAAAGGGATGAGAGTTTGTGCCATTGGAGAGATGAATCTCAGTTCAAACTAAGAATCTAATTCAAAAGTACTGTAATAAAAATAGACAAATTTGAGAAAAGTAAACAAAGAATTGAAGAATCAGTTTCAGCTGCTCTCGCTATGCCTATTTTTGCACCAGACTCCACATTCTATACTTCCCTATTCTCACCAGAACACTGACTATCTAGTAATTCCTAAAAATTTCTACCACCCTTCCCTTTCCCATCTCCTCATCCATCTGGTTCTTCACTCTCCTATCTCTTCGACTCCTCCAGTTCCTCACCATCCCCTTCCCTCTCCAAGGGACCCTTGCTCTCCAGCAGACACTGCAGTGTCTGCTTCAATATTCTTTCCGATATGTACTGCCATCGAAACAGTGGGATACAAAAAAGAACAGCCTCTTCAATCCATCATATCAATGCTGAATATCTTTGTTCACCTACCTGAATCCAATTTTCCCCACATGAGGACTATATCCTCCTACATAATGTTTGTTCTGGCATGTCTCCTTCATATTATACAGAGGATTCCAGTTAACTGGGCCATCGGTTAATCAGGGCAGTCTCTTATTTAGGACAACTGTAAAAGAACAAAAAACAAATGGAGAAAATAGTCATGATTCCTTACATTTATTTGGGACACTATGTCAATTAATTGGGACATGAGACTGTTGCCGAAGTTTAAACTAGAATTGGTCAGGTGCGCTATTAGACCACATTGTGCTTTGAACAAAGTACTATTATATCACATCTGTGCATATGCTTGGGTTTAAAGAGAAGTGATATTTGTCACTGACATCCCGTATGGAACTGGTCAGTATCCAATTGCAGAAAGAGGTATTGAGACCCAGCGAGGACTTCCTTCCCACCAGTTTCTGGTTAATGATGCTGTTTGAACTAATGTCTATAAACAGCAGTCTGGTATGCGAGACTCTGTCTTCCAGGTGGGACAGGACAGAATGGAAGGCAGAGGCTGTTGAATCATCAGTGGATCCACTTGAATGTTAAGCGAACTGGAAAGGGTCTACTGTAGTCAGGAGAAAGGCTTTAAAATGCTCAATGACCAGCCACTCAAAGCATTTCATAATGATTGATGTTAATACCACCGGACAAGTCATTTAGGCACGATACTGTTACTTTCTTTACACTGGAATGATGGTTGCCATCTTGAAAGCAGAGGAGACAATTCCAGATAGATGTTAATATATATCTGTCAGCTGGGCTGTGCAGTCTTTCAGAACCTAACCTGGTATATTATCGGGCCCCACAGCTTTGCATGGGTCGACTCTGGCCAGGGTGTTCCTCTCCTCAGCTTCAGCCAGAGGGGGTGTCTGTTCCCCTGGGGGGTGGGGAAGGGGTGCCTTCCTTACCAGCACTTTGTTCTGTGCATCCAATCAGATGACATTCAGCCTCTCAGGGAATGATGCATCCGGTCACTGAGTCACAGGGTAGACTTGCAGTCTGTAATTCTTTGGATTCCCTGCCACACGTGCTTCATGTCTCTGGCAACACAGAAGATCCGAGGATCTATTCTGGATACAACAAACTGATATAATTACAAAAGAAGGCTTGACAGGGGCTATATTTCGTTAGTAGTGTAAGGAGAATTGGTATGTCACCCAAGACTCTCAGATTTCTACAGATACTGCATATCACAGAGAGCATTCTAATGGGTTGCATCACCGTCTGATATGAGCAGCAACTGCACAGGACGGGAAAAACTCAGCCAATCTATCTTTGGCGGTAGCACTCGCCAGTATCCGGGGCAGTTTCAAAAAGCCATTGTCCATCATTGAGAGTCCCATCACCCAGATCATGCCCTCTTCTCATTGCTACCATCAAGCAGGAGGTACAGGAGCTTGAAGACACACACTCAAAACTTTCTGCAACAGCTTCTTCCCCACCACCATCAGCCATGTTCATAACATGTTTCTTCTTCTTTAAACACTTTGTTTAAAGTGTTTAATTAATTTATATATATATATATATTTCCTGCTGCAATTTAGTTTTTTAAAATTATGTATTGCAATTTTCCACTGCCGCAAAACAACTAATTTCACGACGTACGCCAGTGATATTAAACGTGATTCTGATTCCGATTGGGAAATCAGGTCAGCTACATCCGAATGGCGGAGGTCCGGACGGAACAGTGTAACTCTGTTTCTATGTATCCTAGACATGTCGAGTCAGTTCCCAATCTTGTTTTTCTTTCACCCCACTTCCCACAAACGCCATCTGTAAATATAGCATTGAGCCGGGAGTTCACTCTTGACGTCTGCGCATCCCCGAGGACCTCTCCCTGCCATCAATGTACCTCTCCACGCCTCACCACCACCTCCGGAAAACTAAAAATAAAAACGCTGAATTAAAAAAAGATTTTCAGCTTCCCCAGGGGAACAGCTTTCGGTTTGATGCGGTGTGATCCACCACCAACTCCGAACAGGCTGAGAAGACGAAAATACCGGGCGACTTGTAAACTGATCTGCCTTCGTGGGTAATCTACACGGCGGGAGCACTTCACATTGAAATGACTTTTACTGGGGGCGAGGGGGAGGGGAGGATGTGAGCGACTGAAGGCAGGGAAAAATCCTCAATCTTTACCTGTTTAATGCCATTTTTCTGAGTCATGACGGGGTTTGGAAGTTGTAACATAAAAACGCGCATTTTCTCCTCCATCGATCATCCCGCATAATTTTTTTTTAAAAATGTAAACAGAAATACACACCAGCCAGTAAGATTACAGCGAGCAGTTCCGCCGAGGACATTTCGCTCTTTAACTGCAGTACGTGGGTTTCGGTCCTGGATCTCAACAGGCAAGGCGGTTACCTTCAGCACTGTGATTTCAATCGGTTCTGCCGCAAACTGGCTGGGGTTAATGCTGATCTTCGACCGAGAGCGCTCGGACCGGCCACCGATTCCAGCAGACAATGACCAAACTCCAAACGCTGATACTGCAATGCAAGAAAAAAACCTGCCTTCAGTATCGGTTCACTCACGCCCCGCCTCCCGAAAAAGCGAGTCACCCTCAGGGTAAACTCACCTCCCACACTAACACCACAGATCTAATTTCTATTCTCTCCTACGCACACACAGGTATTACTCCCACTTTAGTATCGTTCCAAATCTAATGTGTCCCGCTGCCCCACCCTCCCCATTCGTCACTCTCCCGATTCCCTCCCCGCTCTGCCCTCTCCCTATTACCTCTAACTCTCCTTCCCTCTCACTTCCCCCTGCACTCTCCCCCTCCTACCACTTGCACTCCCCCTCTCTTCGGTTCATCCTCTCGTCCCTTCTTACCCCTCCCCTTTCTCCCAGTTATTTCCCCCCTACCCGGCTGTCAGCACCTTCCAATATGCCACTCTCCATGCCTACCCTCCCTATCTTTCCTCCATCGCCTCCTTCTTGGTCTCCTCCAGTCTCTTCCTCCCTATCTCTCCTCTGCTCCCACTCCTCCCTGTCACCACTCCGCTATTCTTCTCACAGGAAAACACACACACACCCACAAAAGGTCACAGGGGCCCCCAGGAGAGGATGGTCTCTCCTCATCATTGAAAATCACAATCCAGGACTAATCAAGAAATCATTGGGGTCCATCCAGAGCATAGTCGTCCCCCCCCCCCACAACGTAGATGTTTTTGCTACACAGAACTGCTGGACAATGACAATGTTGAACTTCCCCTCTGAGTGATCAGAAAGCAGAACAAATGTTTCTATTCAAAGGCACCAGAGGAGGCGGGTGGCAAAATGTTTACAGAGAGGGGGAGGGGTGTAGGTGCCTGAGGGTGTCACAGAGATGGAAAGGGTTGTAGGGACTTGGGGGGTGGTGTCACAAATATGCAGAGGAGTGTAGGAGCCTGAGGTTTGTCACCGGGATGTGGAGAGAATTGGGGGCCAGAAAGGGTGGTGGATTCAGGGTGGGATGTGGTGGCTTACAGAGATGGGAGGGCTTAAAGAACTGGATAGGATACACAGAGACAAGGAGAGGTGTGGGGCCAGGGCAAGGGTTGCCTTCGCAACTGGGAGCATAGATGGATATTACAAAGATGGAGAACCATGTCACAGAGACAGGTTGGGATTTAGGCTGAGGAAAGGATCACAGACAGGGAGGTGTATAGGGTCTGGAGGGGGGGAATCACAGGGATAGGAAGAGTTGTGGGTCTAGAGGGGGATCTCAGAGACAGGAAGAGGTATAGGGGTTTGGGTAGGGATTTAGAGGACAGAGTATGTAGACACAGTGATGGGGAGAGGTGTGGGATCAGAGGGAGGAGGGGTCTCATTGAGTCAGGGAAGCATGTAGGGGCCAGAGGAGGTTACAGTGAAGTACTGTAGGGGGCTGAGGGTGTTCGCAGAGACTGGGAGGAGAGGGGGTCACAGAGATGTGGAGAAGGCATTTAAGGGCCTGAGGGATGTCACAGAGATCGGGAGAGTTTGAGGGCTGTAGAGGTTATAGTGATGGGGAGAGGTTTGAGTGCCAGAGGAGGTCATGGAGACAGTGAGTGGTGTAGCAGCTGGGGGTGAGGGGTGCACAGAGATGGTGAGGGGTGGGACAACTGCTGGGGTTCATTGAGATGGGGAGGGTTGTAAAGGCTGGTCGGACTTGTTAGGACTCACAGAGACAGGGAGAGTTGTGGGGGCTGGAGGTGGGAGAAGTGTGGGTGGTCTCATGGATTGGAGAGATACGGAGGCTGCTGGTTGGTCGTTCACAGAGACAGGGAGTGGTGTAGAAGGCTGAAGATTGGGTGGGGGTACTGACCGGTGGGGGTTCACACAGACCATGAGCTTTCTGGCAACAATGGCGGTTGCATCATAGAGATGGGAAGGGATGTGGGGGTCACAGTGATGGTGAGTTGTGGGGCTGGAGGGAGTCACAAACATGGGGAGAGGTCTGGGACACCGGTGGGCTGGGCAATCATAGAAATCGGGAGGTGTACAGGGGCCAGAGGGGGTCATTACGGTCACAAAGGGGTGTAAGGGGTCAGAAGGGTCACAAAGATGGGAAGGAGTGTAGGAGTTTGAAAGATCACAGACAGGAAGGTGTGTAGGGATCAGAAGGGTCACAGATGGGGAGGACTGAAGGGGTTGGAAGGGTCTTTGAGACGGGGAAGGATGAAGGATTTGGGAGGGTTGGTTGAAGAGCCACACTCTGCCTCAGACTCTGTTTCCACACTCACTCTTGGTTCCACACTTGGTTCTCAGGTGACAGAGATGCTCCCCATTTGGGGCCTAGAGCTTGATTCAATGTCCTGCCCATCCTTCCTTCCTACACTTTCAGGGTCAGGATCCAGATCCTTGATCCATCAGGGAACCCCACAGTACACAGGGAGCCAAATGGGAATGGTCAACCCCATTTCCAAAGCACCAGTCAGCTTGACTAGATGAAGTTGCCCATCCCCTAACCAAATCCCACTTTCCAATTAGGCTTGGTTTCAGATCGGCCTCAGCGGGGTGGTAATCAGGGGCACACTGACTGGAGAACAGTTACCCTCTGGTGCACTCGATGGGGAGGGGAGTTTTGGAGTTCTGTGTCGGTGATGGTCATACATTCCCAAATTGAGAGAGGAAACCGTGGGTAATGAACCTCAGGGCTTTCTGTAACATGCTTCCAGCCGCCACACCCCCTCTCAATCTGTGCCTTCCCCCACAAGAGCCCTACACCCCTCCCCATCTCTGTGACCACGCTGCTGCCCCTACACCCCTCCCTGTGAGTTACCTCCAACCTATAAACACCTCTCCATCTCTGACCCCCCCCCCCTTTATCCCCTACACCCTTTCCCGTATCTGCGACCACCCTCCGGTCCTACACCCTTTCCGGGCTGAAGAAGAGGGGAAAGGTGGGTGTGTGTGTGTGTGTGTGTGTGTGTGTGTGTGTGTGTGTGTGTGTGTGTGTGTGTGTGTGTGTGTGTGTGTGTGTGTGTGTGTGTGTGTGTGTGTGTGTGTGAGAGAGAGAGAGAGAGAGAGGGAGAGAGAGAGAGAATGGAAGTTTGTTGGAGAGAGGTGGATTAATTGAGCCTGACTCGCCCTTTAGAGGCGGGGCTTTGACGAATCGATACTGCAGGCAGGTTTTTTTCCCTTTGCGTTGCAGTTGCAGAATTTACGCTGGGACATTTTCCACTGGAATCGGCGGCGAGTTGTGGCGCTCTAGGTCGAAGATCTACCTGGATTAGGATTAACCAGATAACCCCTTACCCACCTAGAGACAAAACCATTGAGATCCGGGTGCTGAAGGTATCCGCGTTGCCTCTTCAGATACAGGGCCAAAACCTACGCGAAGAGCGAAATGTCCTCTATAGAAGTGATCGCCGTTCTCTCTTTATTGGCTGGTGAGATTTTTTTTTAAATTGTATTGGGATTGGGGGAGAACATGTGCGTCCTTTGTGTTCCAATTTCCGAACCCCGTCGTGCCTTGGAGAAAATGGCATTAAACATGGCTTCTACCTGTCTTTACTCCGGGAGTAGAGGCGGTTGCCTCCCGCCATTGCTAGGCGTGACCCAGGTAACTAACATGTTGTTTTGATTCGGCCTCGATGTCTGTGGAGGTGAAGACTGAGAAATTTTCCCCTTCCCCTCAATCTCTTACTCTTCCCCTTTCCCCCCTCAGTAAAAGTAGTCGTCTTTTCAGTGTGAAGTGTGCGCGCTTGCCTCCTCCAGCAGGTCACTGCTTTTTCGGTGTTAGATTACCCGATGTCGGCAGCTCAGTTTACAAGTCGCCCGGTATTTTTGTTCTCTGTGTGTGATAGGAATGTGTGGTGCATTACACCGCATCAAACCGAAACCCGTATCCTTGGAACTTACAGCACGGGGAAGTTGCGAATCTTTTTAATGCAGTGGTTTTTTTTTCTTAAGTTTCCCGAAGGGTGGTGGGGGGGGGGGTGGAGAAGGGCAGTAGAGGGATATGTGACGTTACATTGGTTGGAGAGGGAAGTCCTTGGGGTCGGCAGTCGTGATTTAAAATGCCTCTAAAGTGAACCAGTGGCTCCATGCTGTGAATGGCGTTTGAGCAGTGCTGGGGAGGTAGAATGAAAGAAAGGATTATTGGGAACTGAATCGACACGAGCAGGAGTCACAGAAGCAGAATTAAACCATTCTGTGTATTCAGACCTCTGCCATTCGATCCTGGCTGATTTACCTTCCCATTCGGAATCAGGTTTAATATCACGGGCATATGTCGTGAAATTTGTTGTTTTGCGGCAGCGATACAGTGCTATCGAAATATATATTTAAATTAAATAAGCACTATAAATAGAGTTTTAAAAAAGAAAATAAATAGTGAGTTAATACACATGGCTGATGGTGGTGGGGAAGCAGGTGTTCCTGAAACGTTGAGTGTGTGTCTTCAAGCTCCTGCACCTCCTTAATGATGGATGACGGCCTTTTGAAGCATCACCTTTTCAAGCTGCCCTGGATACTGGGGAGCGCTACTGCCCATTTTGCAACTGCTCCATACCAGACAGTGATGCAATGCTCTCCATGGTGCATCTGTAATTTCCCTCAGAGATGTTCTCACCCAGGAAACTGAAACTGTTCAACCTTTCCACTTCTGATCCCTCGATTAGGAGTGTTCCCTGGCCTGAAGTCCACAAACAATTCCTTGGTTTCCTGACATTGATTACAAGGTGGTTGTTGTGACATCACTCAATCAGCTGATTTATCTGAATCCTGTACACCACCTCATCAGTTTCTGAAAGTTTGCCAATAATAGGTGTGTCATCAGTAAGTTTATATCTGGCCTTCCGAGATGTGCCTGTGGGTGTAGAGTGGTGCAGTAAGCATGCATCTTTGAAGTGCACTGATGTTGATTATCAGTGAGAAGGAGAAGTTACTTCACATCTGCACTGCCAACGATGAAATCAAGGATCCAGTTGCAAAGGGAGGAATGGAGCCCCAGATTTTGGAGCTGGTTGACTCAAACTGAACATATGATCATGTTGTAATCAATAAACAGCAGCCTTGTGTAGGTATTACTCAACTCCATTTTCCTGACTTCTCACATTATTTTTTCTTGCCCTTAAAAATTGACCCTCTGCCTTAAACCTACCAAATGATATGAATCTGTGGCATTGAATTCCATGGATTCATCATCCTCTGACTGTTTGCCAGCCTGGGAAGCAGTCTCTGGCTGTCCAATTCATCTAGGCCTCCTATAATCTCTGTCAAACCTTCTCTCGCTCTTCTTCACTCCAAAGAGAAAAGCTCTTGCTAGCTCAGACTTTCCTCATAAGGTAGAATCCGTTTCTCTGTACAGTGGGAGTATTGAAAAGAAGAGGGAAAAGTTAGGGATAAAAGTGGAAAGTTTTTCCCCCACACGGAGAGTGGTTGATAAGGCAGGGGGAGGTAGACATAATTGCCATGGATTTCAGGTAGTGGGATACATCAGGACCAGTACTATTTTGGCCCAATCAAGCAGCTGGCCCAATTATCCGAAACTTCATGGAAATGTTAAAAGTATAAAAAAGGCTAACTATTATTTAAGTAACAAATTGTATATTTAAATGAAATGCAGACTAAGTTAGAACACTACCAATAGGGCAATCAAACTGTGCAGTAGCTTCTGATAGTTATCGATGGGAAATTTCATCCATTGTATGGTGCCATTGACTCTAAATGAACAAAATTAGTGTAGACACCTAGTGTAGATAATGGACTCCTTCTACCATGCTGTCGTGATTGAATCCTCTAAAGCTTCATCTTCATTGTAACATTTGAGTTGATTGTCAACATCTTCAAATCCTTCGTAGTCCTTAACTTGTTGAGGTAGTGAAATCATTTCAAATTCACTCCTGGCTGCTTCTGGTATCTCCAAGCTTGAATGCTTGAAACCACAGTGAGCAAAACAGTTCTGAATTGCCTTCATGTTTATTTCTCACCAATTATCATTGACAAATATCACTTCTCTTTAAACACAAACACATGCAAATGACACCATTTAAAAATGCTTTGCTCTAAACTCGATGCAGTGTTTTAATGGCCACAAAAGTGCATGTGACTGATGCTAGTTAGAAACTTGGCCAACATTCTCCTGTCCCAATCAATTGACATTGTGTCCCAAATAAACAGAGGAAATCATGTCTTTTCTCAACTAGTTTTTGTTCTTTTAAAGTTGTCCTAAGTAAGAGGCTGCCCTGATTAACCAATGGCCCAATGAACTGAGATCCTCTGTAATGCATTTAGGCAACAATTAGTTGGATGTTAAATCAGACATCATATAGGAGGATATAGTCCTAACGTGGGAAAATGGGATTCATGTATGCAGACAAGGATGGTCAACAGTGATGTGATGGACTGAAGCACCAGTTTCTGTGCTGTAAGATCTATCCTCTCTCCCCATGCTCGTTTACATTCCATTGGTTCAATGGCAGTAAATTTCCAAAAGAACATTGAAACAGATACTGCCACTGTCTGCTGTAGAGCAAATGTGGGTCCCTTGGAGAGAAAGCGGAGGAATGAGGAGAGGGGATGGTGAGGATCTAGTGGGTGTGAGGAGATGGGACGGAGAGGAACCAGATGGATGAGGAGATGGGAAAAGAAAAGTTGGTAGAAATTTTCAGGTATTACTGGAGGGTCTGTTCTGGTGACAATAGGGAAGTGCAGTTCATGGAGAGAGCAACGAAAACAAAGTATTTGACTTTGTTTTTCTTAAATCAGTCTGTTTTTATTTGAGTACTTTTAAATTAGATCCTTACTTTGAACTGCGCTTCACCTCACCAATGGCACAAACTGCTCATCCTCTGGTTCCTCGTCATTCATGCAGGGCACACGTGGAGTAGAGTGGCCTAAGTGTCAGTCCCATTCTTTAGAAAAAGCAATGGTTGGAAAACAGGGAAGTACCATGTACTGAAGGCTTCTGTAGAATAATTTTGCAGTTCACTACTCCAACATGTGTTATAAACTGAGTAGATTTTCTATTAAATTGGATTTTCCAGGTGGGAAAATATTTACAAACCACATACTGTAATAGAGAAACTCAGTTGGTCACGAGTCTACTACCCTTGGATTATAAAACAAAGGAGCAGAATTAGGCCATCCTCCCCACCGCCTGCTCCACCATTGCTGAATTATTATCCTTTTGCCTTTTCCCTGTAACCTTTTACAAACTACTGATCAAGAACCTATCTCACACCACCACTTTAAATATCTCCAATGAATAATGAAATATCTTCCAAGCCATCTGTGGCAATCAGTTCCACAGATTCACCACCCTCTGTCTAAAGAAATTTCTCGTCAACACTGTTTCAATGGGCATCCCTTATTTTGAGGCTGTGCACTCGGGTTCTAGACCCCACTGCTATAGGAAACCACCTTCCACATCCAGTCTATCTTTACTCTTCAATATTTCCAAGTTCAATATTGAATATGTTTCAGCAAGATTCCCTGCCCCCCTCAATGTTTATAACCTCCGGTCTGTACAGGCCCAGAGCCATCAAATGCTCCACAAACTTTAACACTTTCATGAACTTCCTCTGTACCCTCTCTAATGTCCGCACCTCTTTCTTAAGGAATGATCCTTAAACTGCTCACAGTGCTCCCAAGTGTGGTCTGACCAATTATAAAGCCTCAACATTACATCCTTGCTCTTGTATTCTAATCCTCTCACAATGAATGCTAACACTGCATTTGTCTTCCTTACTACCAACTCAACGCCGAGTTAAACTTTAGGGAATTCTGCTCTCTGCCTCACTAAAGCAGCCAGCACAATTAAAGTCCCCACACATACTCGACGTTCTCCTATCTTCCCTCTCCCAATGGGTGGAAAAGACAAACCAGGCTCAAGGATAGCATTTATCCTGCAGTTATAAGTTAACTGAGTTGTCCCTTTGTGGGAGAAGATGGAGAGTTGGCCTCATAATTTACCTCATTATGATCTTGCACTTTATCATTAACCTACATTGCTCATTTTTGGTAGCCTGTGATCATTTTACCTTATTCTAGCACAGTGCAATGTGTAATGACTTGATCGGTGTGAACAGTACACATGGCAATTTACTCACTGTAATGGAAATATGTGACAAGGGGCAGATCGAGACCCTGCAAATGTTAGAATAATTTGGTATGTTTGTTATAACAGAAGACTTTAAAAAGGGTAATAGGTTTGGAGAGGGTCTGCATGGATCTGAGGGGGGGGGGGAGCATTGGGTTTCACCGATGTACAGAAGCTGACTGAGGACATGTCAGTAGATTGGATGGGTCATTAGACGATGTGATGTACAGATTGGAATATTGTGTTCAGTTTTGACCCTGCTGAAGGACTAGAATATAAAAGCAAGGATGAAATGATGAGATGCTGAGGATTTATAAGGCTTTAGTGAGGCCTCACCTGGAGCATTGTGAGCAGTTTTTGGCCCCTCATCCAAGAAAGCATGTACTGACCTTGAAGAGGGTTCAAAGGAGGTTCGCAAAAATCATTTGGAAACTGAAAGTCTTATCATATGAGGAGCATTTGATGGTTCTTGGCCTGTGCTCTCTGGAATGCAGAAAAGTGAGGGGGATCTCGTTGCAACCTATCAAATGTTGAGAAGTCTCAGCAGAGTGGATGTGGAGAGGATGTTTCCTATGGTGGGGTAATGTATGTCCAGAAGACACAGCCTCAGAATGGAGGGATATCCAGTTAGACCAATGATGAGGAGGAATTTCTTTAGCTAGAGAATGGTTAATCTGTGGAACTCACAGCCACAGGCAGCTGTAGAGGTCAAGTCATTGGGTATATTTAAGGCAGAGGTTGATAGATTCTTAATTAGTCAGAGCAGAAAGGGATATGGAGAGCAAGCAGGAGATTGGGGCTGTGAGGGAAATGGGATAGCCAACATCAAATGGCAGAGCAGATTCGATGGGCCAAATGGCCTAATTCTGCTCATGTATCTTATGGCCTTTTGCCGTTAAACTGGAATGAGGAGTGCCGTTAAGAGGAGATTACAGGGATGTTGCTGGGACTTAAGGGACTGAGTTACAGAGAGAGGTTGGGACTTCATTCACTGTAGTTATAGGACACTGACTGAGAAGTGACCTCAAACAGGTGCATAAAATCATGAGGTGCATAGATAGGGCATATGCACCTAAGTCTTTCACTTTGGGAAATCAAGAGCTACAGGGCACAGGTTTAAGTTTTGAGAGTGGAGAGATTTATTAGGAACTGGGAAGACAAATTCTTCACCCTGAGTGTGGTCCATATATAGAACGAGCTGCCAGTGAAAGTCATAGAAATGGGTGCATTAACAATATGTGAAAGACACTTGGACAGGTACATGGATAAGAAAGGTTTGGGGGGGGGGGGTGTGAGCCAAATGTGGGCAAATGAGACCATCTTTGAATGCATGAACCAGATGGGCTGAATAACCTGTGCCCGTGCTGTATGACATTCCTGCAAGGTTGCCCACAGGAGGTTGCAGCCAACGAAGTAGGAGTGAGCGAACTGTTGTGGAGGGGTTATTGGCCAGGCACTGTATGGGAGGTCCGGGGTGTCTATTGGGTGTAAGTCTTTGAGTCCCACAGCACAAGTTACAACATCCAAGCCAACTGCACCACGGCATGGCCCTGTAGTGTAGTGGTTAGCATAACGGTTTCTCGTGCCAGTGACCCGGGTTCAATTCCTTGCACTGTCTGTAAGGAGTTTGTATGCTCACCCATGACCATGTGGGTTTCTTCTGAGTGCCCCCATATCCCAAAGCGATGTATTAATCAGTAAGTCATGGGCATGCTCCGTTGGCACCAGGAGCATGGGAGCATGGCAACACTCCTGGGCTGCCCCCAACTCATCTGTGGACTGTCTTGGTCATTGACACGAATAACACATTTCTCTGTATGTTTGGATATTTCAATGTTCATGTGACAAATAAATTTAATATTTAAGATCTTGACATGGATCCTGTTCCTGGCACTCATTCCCCTCCCCCACCCTGCTTCTGTTATTCCAGTGCCCATGCATAGACTGTTTCATTGTGGTGAGAGTCTTTTCTGTACCTCCTTTGGTAGTGTCACCTCGTGGGAAACGTTCCTCCCTGGAATCTGCCCTCTTTTATTCAGTACCACCGGTACAGGAAAGTTTCTGACTCTGCACCCTGCCACGAGCTACATTACTACCACTCATAATATTACCCATCTCCATCGGGAAGCCCCCTTCCACTCCAGGGACAGATCCAGTCTCTCCTCATCACTGGAACATCCGGGGGAATCTCCTCCCTACTCTCTTCTGTGCAGTCACCTGTAATGTGCTGACCTGATTTGCACACAACCGTGGGCTTGTCAGCATCGTCTCAGGCCGTACCCTACCCCCACCCCCCACCCCCCATCCTGTACTCTGTGCCGGGTGGTTGGGTGGTTTGTCAGTGAGAGAGATTAATTTAGACAGCTGTGTGCATGAGTGGGAACAGAGTAGGGGATGTCTAACAAGCCAGCCTGCCAATGTGTGTCACAACTGACATGAGACGTCTCTCTGTTGATCTTGTATCATCGTCATTATGGCAGCTTTAAACATTGTGGGCAAGTCCCTGTCCACGGTTGGGCCTGGCAGAGTGGCGTAGTGGGTAGGGAGGGCCATTGCCTCCCAGACCCAGAGTCGCAAGTTGGAGATGTCAACCTCGGGAGCCGTGTGTCTGGACAGTGCACATTCTTTTTGTGACCCTGTGGGGCATCTCTCCCACATGCCAACGGCAGGTCATCCCAGTGGACAAAATGGCCATGTGCTGACTGCCTCTCTGCTTAGCAAGCTGAGAGCTGGACCAGTCACTGAGGCCAGGAGAGTTGGCCCCTCGTAGAAGCCCATCCCCTTCTACTGCAGGTGAGAACCCTTTTTTCATGACCTGGACTGCCCTCTTCACTCAGCCTTCAGACAAAAAGATGCGGGTGTTCACTGGCCAAAGAGAGGATTGTTATCAGTGCTGTGGCTGTCGCGATTGTAATATCACCACCCACAGTTTCAATAGCTCAGAGTGTTGATGTTATCTCACACATCTGAAATCCTTGACAAGCATATCCTTTCAGCAAAGGAGGCACTGCATTTTGTCCCTTCCACCGGAGGTTTAATTGCTCTAGTATCTGCATTACGTAGATCATTTACAGACATGGGCAGAGAATTGGCTGACGGACTTTAATCCGGGCGAGTGTGAGGTATGTACTTTGGGAGGCCAGATGTAAACGGGTGTATATAGTGAATTGCTGAGAGATATTTACTGGGGTGATGCTTGGATTTGACAGCATGTATTCTCGGATTAGGTTGAGTGAGCTGAGATTGGAGTGTAGGAGTGTAAGGGACATGACAGACGTGTACAAGATGTGAGTGGCATAGATAAGAGAGGATAGGCAGGGACTTTTTCCCACGGGGTAGAAATAGCTAATCTGAAAGTGCATATTTTTTAGATGATAGGAGGAAAGTATAGGGTGATTTCAGGGGTAGATTTTTTGTGCATAGCAAGTGTTATTCAAGATCATGTAATATGACTTCCTGAACCAAGTATAAAGGGGAACCAAATAACGCACAACAAAGAATATGATAATAATAAAAACACATTAAGTATAAATACATAAGATAGAATATGTACAAAGATTGATTATATAAGTGCCTGGAACACACTGCCAGGGATTGTGATAGAGGCAGATACATTAGGGGTAGTTGAGTCTCTTGGACAAGATGGGGATGAGTGCCAGTTTGCGCACGGCCTGGCCAAGCTGCGGACTCTCAGTCGCCACCCCAAGTACAAGACGGAACCATGCCGCACCTACCACAGCACTGGCTTCTGCCCGTGTGTTAGCTGTTGTCACTTCATACACCACCTTGGACCCTGGCCTTGCGCCAGAACGCCAGGTTCTCGAACTTGGCCTGGGGGGGCCTAGGGCCCTCGGCCACTGTTCCCGGCGAGATCGACTGGGCGTTGCTGTGGGCTGCCTTCAGCTCCGAACTGGAAGTGGAGTTGACCCGGACGCTGGGCCTGAACTGCTGCTCTTGCCGTCATTGCAGCCGCCGGCAGAAAACCCCTCATCTGACTCTCTCTCCGACCAGGAGGAATCAGGCAGTAGCGGCTCGGAGCTACTGGTGGCAGCCCATTATCAACAGCATCTCGGTATGGTCGAACAACAGAGGGCTCTGTGGGAGGGAGGGGTTAGATTGACCTTGGGGTAGGGTGAAAGGTCAGATCAGCTGAAGGCTCTGTACTGTGCTGTACTATTCTAAGAATGGCAGTACATTGAACGGTGTTGATGTTGGGGGTCGAAAGCGGTCGCACAAGTAGACAGGGTGGTGTTGGGTCTGGCGATGTTGTTTCAGAGATTCTGTACTCAGGAATGCGATGTGAATCATATAATTAGAGCTGTGTAATTAGGTGTTAATGACAATAAAAAGATAAACTCAGTTGACTGTAAAGGAGAGAGAAAAGGAGGAATGAAAGAAGAAAAGTCTAATTAGATGTGCACAAGTTGGAGCTCATCTTGAACTTTTCTGTCACTCATGCACTGGGCCTTCAGTTAATGTGAAAGCACACACCAGCTTCCGAACATCACTCACAATCCATCTGGAGCAAACTGGTCTCCCTCCGGGTCATATCCTACCACTGGGTCTCCCCTGCATCTTCTCTCTCCATCTCCCGCCAAACTAAAAAAAACCAACACCAGCCATAGTGCCCTTCAACAAGAAAAGCTCCCGCTAATTGGATAACACACATTCCTCATCGTCACTCATCTTCCACAACAACCCAAACAGGCTGACAGCAGAACAGACTGCTCTTACAGAACTGCTAAATGAAATACATACAGTGTAACAGTAAAAATATGAACCAGGGAATTACACTATGCTATTACTGATTCACTGAACAATCACACACATTGTTGTTGCGTGAATGAAATCACCAGAGCAGAGCGTTACTGGTAGATACAAAGCTGCTTCTTTATTCGACAAAAGTCAAGTAAAGTCAAGTCACTTTTTATTGTCATTTCGACCATAAACTGCTGGTACAGTGCACAGTAAAAATGAAACCACGTTCCTCCAGGTCCCTGATGCTACATGAAACTACTCAAGACTACACTAGACTATGTAAAACAACACAAAAACTACACTAGACTTCAGACCTACACAGCACTACTTAAAGCGCACAAAACAGTGCAGGGTGGTACAATAATAAAATAAACAATAAGCAAGACAATAGGCACAGTAGAGGACAAACTTCAATATAATAATAAATGCTGTAGATGTCAGTCTAGACTCTGGGTATTGAGGTGTCTGATGGCTTGGGGGAAGAAACTGTTGCACAGTTTCGTCGTGAGAGCCCAAATGCTTTGGTACCTTTTGCTAGGTGGCAGGAGGGAGAAGAGTACCATCTCCTTTCCCTCTGGCTCTCTCTGATCAGCGATTCGCTGCTGTTGTTTTGCTCAGTCCTTTAACACTTTAAGTTGGTTGCAAAGGTCTTTCACATATTGCGTAATTCTATCCCTGTAAGCCCCAGACTCCCCGCAACCCATAATTACCCCACAGGGTAGTCGCATTGCTTGTCCCATCAAGAATTCGTAGGGGCTGAGACCCAACGTTCGGTTTGGGGTCGCACACAATCTCATCAGGATTCCCGGTAATACATCAGCCCGTGTATTTCCTGTCTCATCTACAGCTTTGGCTAACACATTCTTGATTGTTCGGTTCATCCTTTCTGCCATCCCTGAACTCTGGGGGTGGTAGGGTACGTGGAACCGTTGTCGAATCCCTAGTAGTCAGCACATTTCCTTCATCACTTTCCCGGTAAAATGTTCTCCCTGATCTGAATCCACCTGGACTGGGGTTCCCCGTCTTGGGAGGATTTCCTGAACTAGGATCCATGCAGCGGTGCTGGCAGTGCGGTCCCTTGTTGGGAAAGCCTCTACCCACCGGGTGAAGTGATCCGTAATTACTAGACAGTAGCTTTTCCCCCTGCTTTTCGGCAGGGGCCCTGTGAAATCTATCTGGATGTCTTCCCAGCGTCCCCTCGGCCGAGGCTGATTTGTCAGCTGTAGCTTTCTGCCCATACCAGTGTTATGCTGGGCACAAATGATACAATGGCGGCAGAATTTCTCAACATCCCCACCCATCCCTGGCCACCACCAGTCCTGCTGGAGGGTTGTGATCGTGCTTTGCCTTCCTTGTTGCATCACTCCATGATATAACTTCAGTAGTATCTGCCTAATACGTGGTGGGGCCACCGCGACTCTTTCCTCCCCGTGTGACCAGCACCAGTCGGGTCCCTCTTTTGCCCCTTTTATCCGCCACCTCTCCTCTTCTGCCTCCACCTCTTCATATAATTTTCTGAACTGGCTTCTGTCGTTTCTTCCTGTGCACTTGCAGTTTCAGTTGCCTCTTGTTCCTCGGCTGCCTTATTCACAGTAATGTCTGCCCTCGGAGGGGCTGGAAGAACTTTGTTCTGGAGACAAGCCATTCAGGATTGTTGCAGGGCCAGCCACTATGGGATGCAGTTTCAGCATGGTTGGTCTTAAGGGCGGTATAGCCTGTTAATGGGTATGATCCACTGGGCTTCACTGGCCTTATAGGCGAGGCGAGTTAGTAGTGGCCGCAGTCTCTCTGAGAATCCCCTGGTGGTTTTGTTCCTTCACTATACCCTGGACAGCTGTCAGTATGTCAGTTTTTATAGGGTACTGCTTATGGGGTTTATACAGCCTCTCCTCTATTTTAACTCGGTTTATCTTTACTCGACCACAATCTTGCTTGTGTCTAGCCCGCACTGCTGGGAACTGCTGACATAGTAACCCACAGACACCATCCTGGCTCCAGTCTCTGGCCAATAGCTGCGCCTATGCTGGCCAGGCCGTGTATTCTGTTGGTTGTACGCGTCCGCTGCTCCTGACTTGTCCATATTATATCTCGCCCTCCCGAATCTACAACAGCTCCTGCTTCCCTTAGGATGTCTATTCCAAGGATAGTGCCCTCCATATTTGGACATACCCAGAAATACACTGGAAGCTGCACTCCGCCGATTTTGAGCATTTGCGACTCGCTTCTTTCTGATTTCACTGCTTTCTCTCCTACACCCCGGACTCAGGTTGAGAGTCAACACAGCCCGTCCGGTTGTTGCCAAGGGTAGGTCTGTTATCGATGCTGATGTCCCTGTGTCCACTAACGTTTTGCATTGCCATCCCCCTAGCAATGCTGTTGTGTACATCCGCGGGTCACCAGCGTGGGAGTGGGGCCTGCTGTCACATCCTTTTCTGACCTTGGAGCTGTCTTTACTAGCTCTTTGATCTGATCGACAGTCAGACTGGGCACCGACGGGGTGAGAGATTGTCTGCTGTGACATTCATCTGTTCATCTTTCCTCTTTTTTTGGACTGCTTCCAGCCATGTCCCAACAGGCCAGACCTGTAACATATCAACTCCTTTACCCTCCCATGTCTATTCCAGCAGTTCCTGGCTTCTTGCCCTGGCTGCTGGAAAGCAAACAAACTCTGTGGGACATCACATCAGCTGCATCCACTATAGCCACTTTACGATTTCCCTTTCACTTTCTTTGGTCTATCTCACTGGCCCACGAAACTATCGCAGAGTGGGTCCATTATGCCTAAATGTAAAACTTCCTGGTGGGCTGAGCTCAGGCCTTCAGCATTTTCAGGAAGACTGGGTCGTCCCTCCCTGGATCATCCAACCCTGAATACTCCTCATATGCTTGATAGTTACGTTTTGCATAATCCACGGCCGCCTCATCAGCGTTTTCAATCACTGCCATTATCGTTCCCCAGTTACTCACACCTCCTCCCAGTCACTGCCTCACTTCCCCTTTAAAAAAGCGATATCTTTCTTCATTGCTGGCACTCCTGGTAGTTGCCCAGGTACCATCTCGCATCCCCTGGGCATCCTGTCCCACATATTCATCGCACACTTTGCTTTTACCAACACGTGTATATCTTTAGGTTGCATTTGGTGAATTTCAACCGTTTCCTCAAGTTTACGCCAGGATTCTGCATTCCTACAGGCGACTTTAAGTGAGGGACGCTCTGACAAAATGCTCTGTTTCTCCCTGAGTGTGAAGGGCTTATGACTGGTCATAATCATTGTCAAGGGCTGGCTCGGATCATCAGAGTTCTCAACCTGATGTTGCCTGACTTCAATAGGTGCCATCCTGGCAGATCTATCTGGGTAAAACCTCTCGCTGAAATTCCTCCACACTATGCAAAATATAAAAGAGGGGTTCCAGTTAAACAGCACATACTTAAAACCGCAGAGTATTTACTCCGCTATCTGCCACTTTTGAGCTTCTGAACTTATGATGCCTGCTGCATTCCTTTGCATCACACTTACAAATCGTATACACTAAAATACAGCTCCCTGAACGAGTATACACGACCCCACTCTGGCGTCCCGAGCTGTCGGTTACCACCTTTCACAACTGGTGGCTCCGTCTCAGCAAGTTAACACGTAGTTTCCTCTCCTACATAAACACACGCGTGCATACCACTTTTATATCTACCAGTTCCGCTCTCCACGTTTGAGATACCTCGTGTTCCCGTGTGCCACCAACCCGAACAGCTCCAAGTGTGAGTGCTACTTCAGAAAATACTCACCCACTTAGACTGCTAAGATCGCTGGCCACACGATGGGTTATGAAGGCATCCCGCTCCTGACAACAAATGTTGTTGCGTGAATGAAGTCACCGGAGAGAGAGTTACTGGTAGATACAAAGCAGCTTCTTATTCGACAAAACGAAGTAGAGCAGGCATCATACGGCGATGCTTTCGGTGGAAAGGGCTGCTGGCCCAATGTGGGGCTCGATAGTCATTTGCTAAAATACAAAGGACAATCCATATTTACAATTGTAGACAATGCTTTCTTTTGAAGCTATATAGAAACTTCACACCTTCTGGTCACACCCACCCCCCAGGCGCCAGCAGCGGGGGAACTGGTATTCACAGTTTGTAGGAAATGCATTGTTAAAATTAAATCCACAGTACATTGTCATGGAACAGAAGACCGGTGGCCAAAGCCAAATGACCTAAACCCAAAAATCACTCTAACACACATATTGATGATTATATAAAAATATAAGCAAACACTTTAAACAAGCATTGGGAAGTTATACTGCCAGAAAACAAAAAAAAAGCAATTGTACACAACAATTCAACAGGGGTCAGGAAGGCAGACAGCCCAGTTGCCTCTGTGAGTGGTGCAAATGTATAAATCTTTGGCCAGGCTGCAGCTGGAGTGCTGCATGCTGTAATGGTCACCCCATTACAGGAAGGATGTGGGCTCTCTGGCGAGGGTGCACACGAGGTTTCCCGGCATGCCGCCTGTGTTACAGGACATGCACCTTGGGGAGGTTGGACAAACCTGGGTTTTCGCTGGAGTGGTGGAGACTGAGGGAAGACCTGATGGAGGTTTATGGGAGTATGAGAGGCACAGACAGATTAGACGGCCAGTTTATTTTTTCCATGATTGAGGAAATATGTTTAAAGGAGATGTGAGGAATTCCAGGGATCGGTTCTGTGGTCTCGGTGGGGGGAAGGTGTACAGCACCAAACCTGTCACATACAGCTTGCTCAGACAAGACTCTATTGAAAATCCCACAGCACTGGACAGGGTCCTTTGGCTTTTTGTGTCAGTGCTGACCTCATTGAATTGAATGATCTTTATTGTCACTATACATAGGTACAATGAAACTCTGTTTGGCTTCCTCTCAGGCAATCAAACAAAGCGGTAGATAAAAACAAGACAGTGATAGAGAAACAGTATTAAATAGAGAAGTAGCAGAAAATAAGTTGCAGCAGCAGCAGAATATCCCAGTAATGCACAAAGTGCCGTTAGTGCAAGTACATTGTTGTGAGGGGTATGGATGCAGGTTGATGGCACTAGGCAGTTGAAATTCTGCAGAATGGACTTGGTGGCCCATACAGCTTCTCTGCTGTACTTTTCTGTGTCTCTATGATGTTGACTTCTGTCTTTGAGGGTGACGCTGCACATTGGGTGATGTTGGATAATGGCTTTTGGAGGTGCCATTGGATTTGAACTCAGCATTGGCTGTTGCATGCTGGGTTTGACTTTCAATTGGGCGCTGATTGACACATCTCTGATCTTTCCTCTCCCAGCTGCTGTTGCCCAGCATGTGAAGGTGGAGCCCGCTGTCTTTGGCTTCGTGGGGAACCAGGTGGTGCTGCGCTGCCAGTTCGTCGACCCTGCCTCCAGCGTGCAGGTCACCCAGGTGACATGGGTGAAGGACCCAACAGGGGCCAAGATAAACATGGCCGTGCATAACCCCAAGTATGGCACCAACTACCCAGTAGACACCAACAACCGCATCCACTTCCGGAATGCCAGCCTGACCGACGCCTCGTTGGTTATTGATCGTCTCCTCATGTCTGATGACGGCATCTACAGCTGTGAGTTTGCCACCTATCCTGAGGGTAACCAGGAGGCAGCCACCAACCTCACTGTGCTAGGTAAGCATTGACTCCCAGAATGTCCTCCCCTCGCCCTCCTCACTCTCACTGACCCTAGGACTCTTCACACCCCTTCCCTACATTGCCAGCATGCTGGGTACAGAACCATCCTTGTCCTTCGACTACCTCCTCCCTCCACTGCAGCAACTTGCCAAGATGCATTAGACGACAACTTCCATTTGTTCCTGCACCTCCCTGCATACCCTCGTACCTCCTATCCTTCCCAGCCCCAGCCCCAGCTCCGGTGACTTGCTCAGGCAATTCCTGGCACCTGTCCACACTGGTCCTCAGTCTCTGTGCCTCAGATCCATCCCATTATCCTGTCTTCTCACCACAACCTTTGACAGCTTGACTAATCAAGAATTGATCAACCTCTGCTTTAAATTTGCTCAACGATATAGCCTCCCAAGTTGTCTGTGTCAATAAATTCCACGTATTCACCACTCTCTGGCTAAGAAATTTCCTCATCTTTGTTCTAAAGGGATGTCCTTCTATTCTGGGGTTGTGCCTTCTGGTGCTAGACCCTTCCACTGTAGGAAGCATCAACTCTGTTTAGGATTTTCAATATTTGATAGATTTCATTGAGATCCCTCCTCGTTCTTCGACAGTCCAGCAAGTACAGGTCCAGAGCATCCAAAGCCCCTCATGTTAACCCTTTCACTCCCAGCATAATTCTCGGAACCGCTTGTGGACCTTCTCCAGAGCCAGCACATCTGTACCTAGATCAGGGGTTTGCGCCATGTCCCAAACCCATTAAGGAAGTGGCCAGTTTTGGAATTCCTTGACTTGGGCAATCCCCATGAGTTATACCCCATCCCCCACCGGACTGGTGCGGGTAACACCATTTGGCTTGTGCAAATGGCGCCATGTTTGAACCGCCGTTGATCTTGTTGCCTTGCAGCCGAGCCAGAAATCAGTGCCAGCCCGCTGCTGGTCAGGTCCGGGAAATTGCCAGTCCCCGTGGCCAGTTGTATCGCAGCAGGTGGAAAACCCCCGGCCTCTATCACCTGGCGTGGCAATGTACCCGGGAACGCCACCACGGAGTTGACGCAGAACGCAGATGGCACCACCACCGTCACCAGCCGGTACCAGGCAGTTCCCAGTAGTGAGCTGGACGGAGTGACGTTGGAGTGCATGGTCACCCACCGAACACTGGAGAGACCCAAGGTCATCATCAACACTTTGTCTATCCAGTGTGAGTACCATGGGCTCCCTTCACAGGGAAGGGACTGGGTGCGTGACCATGGAAGCAAATAGGGGAGGGAGGATTCACAGAATGGGGGGAGTGGGGTAGGGGAAGGAGTGTGTCACAGACTGGGATGGGGGGAGGATGGTGTAGGGGAGGGAGAGGGTAACAGACCAGAAGCAGTGAAGCGAAGGGAGAGGGGTCACATGAGGGAGTCACAGACCAGTAGAGATGTAGAGAAAGGAGGGTTTACAGGCCAGCTATCTGTAGGGGAATAAAATGGATCACAGGGGCAGGGAGTGTGGAAGAGGGAGGTGGTCACAGATGGGGATGGGTGCAGATTTGACTTGGGCTGTGGTTGTGTTCCCCCACAGATCCTCCCATCGTCACCATCGAGGGCTACGATGACAACTGGTACCTGGATAGGGAACACGCTTCCCTCACGTGTAATGTGAAGGCTAATCCTGCTGCCAGTGACTACCGGTGGTACATGTGAGTGTCCATTTGTGATATCCTCACTGCTGGTTCAAAGGGTAACCCCCCCCCCCCCACCCCCGTCCCCGCATGGAGAGGAGTGGAGTGAGTCAGCATCCTGCCAGTGGTTAGGAACACTGGAATCCTAGACCAGACAGCTCCCAGGGGAGAATTCCCACACAAGCGGTTCCCAGAGGATAATTCCAGCTACAGAAGTGATTGGGAACCTCGTTGGAGCTAGCACTGGTGTGGATTTGCCAAGTAGGCTCTGTCTCAGTGTTGGGGACCTCGTGCTGTGTGGGCACAGACAGACAGATCATGCTTGGTGATACCTATGCTTCCAATTGGAGCCTGGTCTGCTCCGTGGGCCCAAGCCCTGCCTGAACTTTCCCCAATCCGACCATGGAAACAGGGAACATCGTGCAATGCATGCAGGGATTGAATCGACCACCCACAAGTCCATCATTATCTTTTTGAACCAAGTGATCCCTTCCTGGACGCTTTCACCCCTCTGATGCCTCCTCCACCCCTCAGCGATTCAGGTCATACCACTGCAGCCACAGTGCCAGGACTCCGTACACTCCTTCCCGTGTCTGTGACCCTACCTCATTTCCTCTGAGTGACCTCTGGGCACTTTGGGCCCCCAACCAACCCCATCCCTTCTACTCCTCTCCTGCTCTGTGACCCAGTTCAGCCCCACACACCTCCCCATTTATGCAAGGGTCAGTTCGTTATTTCAGCCCTGCTGCTGCTCTTGTCTCACAAGCCCTCCCCTCGGTCTCCCTGCTTAGGAACGGTGGCGACGTCCCCAGTGGGGTGCGGATAGTGGGCCACCAGTTGACTGTGGACCGGGTGACCTACCAGGTGAATGGCACTTTCAGTTGCGAGGCCAGCAATTCACTGGGCCAAACCAATGGCAACATCGATATCTTTGTCAGAGGTAAGAGGCCATATTTCTCTCTCTGTCTATCCTCCAGAGGTGGTGGTGCGAGGGTGGGGTGCTGCCCTCGACATCCCAGACTGGGGAGAGGAGATGGGGTCAGTACTCTGTATCCCTCTCTGTTTCATGGGAATTGCTTTCTGCCTTGCTTCTTGTCATGTGGGATGTGTGCAGTTGTCACTGCCGAAAATGCTGCCTGTTTTGTCACGGGACAGAACTGGCTATGGTATGTACAGGGTGTGGGCGGTTTGGCATTAGTGGTTGTGGGTGTAAAGGAAAATAAATTACTCTGTTACAATGTCTGCAAATAATGGAAAGATGGGTTTGTCCTTATCCCTCTCCAGCTCGAAGGATGTGGTCATGTTTGTACCTGTCATGTTTTAATTTGTTCATTGGCGACGTGTGACGTGAGGGAGTGGGGTCTGCTAGTAGGCTTAGGCAGCACCTTTGGAAGCTCTCTCTGTTCCTGTTGTGTATGTACATGTATGAATTTGTGTGTGTACGTACAGGAAATGATTGCCTGCACTGACCCAATGTAAACATTGCTTCCGCATCCAGTGGAACTTTATTCATGCACAGTGACACACCATTACGATAGAAAGATGTATAGTGGCTCGTGAACTTGGGTACAGGAAACACACAGACAATCAACAAATTATGAAGGAAAGGAAAAGTGCCAAACAGGGCATTAGTGCTGAAATTAACTGCCATTTCCGATGATTCCATGATTACACAGGAGTCAGGACATCACATTACAAATGTACCAGTTCTCGTTGGGAAATCATTTGGAGTTCCGTGCACAGTTCTCGTCATTCAGATATAAAAAAGATGTGATTGTATAAGACAGTGCAGAAAATAATTGTGGCGATGTTACCAGGACTGGAGGGTTTGAGTTCCAAGGAGAGACCAGATAAGCTGTGACTGTTGTCCCTGGTGCAAAGTAGGGTTGACTGGATACAGGTGTTTAAACTCATGACAGGTGCATGGTGGGTCTGTAGTGCTTTGTATTTGAGGTTGAAGAATGGAATAGTTCAAAGGGAAGTGGCCTGTACCTGAAACTGGTGATGTGGGACCTCCTGCGAGAAGATGCCATGACCCAGATGATGGGAATCTTATCACAATGGAAGTAACCTTCTTGAGGCAACACCTCCTATAGATGCTTCTTAAGGTAGGGAGGAATGTGCCCGAGATGAACTGGGCTGAGTGACTGGCGCATTAGAGTTGTTGTAGCAGGTCACAATACAACCAGCAGGACTGTTGAGCTTAGCCAGACAGATTGTACTTTGAACTGACAGTGGCCAGAGATATGCTGCTGATGAGCAGTAGGTTCCTTTTGGATGGGCTGGCGAGAAAGAGCCTGAATGAGTGAGAAAGGGGAATTGTGGGGAATGAGTAATGGCTTCCTGCATCAATATGAGAGCACATCAGAAACCTGACTTGTGAATGTCAGCTGCAGCATTTTCTACCGACACCAGCAGGCTAAGGGATGGACTGTCTCACTCAGCTTATGTTTATCTATTGTATTGCTACTGTCACAGAACAAATCTTGTAGAAAAAAGACATGTAATTTTTGGGGTGGTGGGCACACAGTTCTTTTGTCCGAGGTTGGATCCTGAACTCTGTAACTGCGTGTGTACGGAATTCACACGTCCACTATAAATGGACCTCACCTGTAAAGTTCAAATTGGGATAAGATTTTTGGGGCATTTTTGGAAAGTTCAGAAAATGCTAGAAATACTCATGTCACTAGTTTGAGTACTGTTACGGATTCAACAACAATAAATATATGAGTTAGGCAGGGGTTTTTATAACCAATAACACGTTTATTAAACACTGAAAAACAAACCCCCCAAAAGTAAACAAATCACTAACATAACCGGAAATTAAACAGTTCTTAAAGCAATGAAGCTTAAACAGTTCTTAAAGCGATGTTGCAAAAACAGTTCTTCAAAGTAGTATTGCAAAAGTTCAAAATGCTTACAGTCCATTTAAGGAGAGACTTTTTAAGATGATTTAAATTCTATTTCACGTCGTTTTGTTTCGATTCCCAGTCGAACTACTTTTCCCACGAAGAATTTTACGAAGATGATATGTAACGGCTTAAAGGCACTGACCTTTCCTTTACAAAACTGTTCCCAATCCTTTCTGCTATTATTCATAGGGATTAGCACGGGCACAGTCAATGAATTCCTTCCGAATGAGGATCAAACAAGGTCAAACCTGTTTCACCGTCAAAATCGATTCTCCTCGATCTTTTAACTCCCGAACTCCGATCTTCACTCTCCACTGATTCTCAACTAGCAGTATTATAAAGAAACTGCCGGCAATGACCTTTTAAACTTTAGGCATTAAATAAAACTCCATCTTTCAACTAAACTGCGTCATAACATTAAATCACGCAGTGGCATGAAGTCAACATGGCAAATCCAGCCACGAACTACCCCTCCTCACAGGGAGGGGTCCTCCTTTTATACCCTGTAAAAAAAAAACTGTCACATGACCTCTACTGGCGGGAAAATGACGTCACTCCACCATCACAAGACCATTACCTCAAGTCCAGTATAGCTTCAACACCTGTCACGTGACAAGTACACCACTGTCACGTGTCACAGGTACTTAACAGTACAAATTCATCCTTCAGCTCTGGAAAAGAAACCAATCTGGCTTGTTTGCAGTTGTAGAGGTGGTTGGGAAAGGAAGGGTAAACTGAGGACAAATATCTCCAGTAGGGTGGGACCAAGTGCGTTAATATGCATTAAAATGATGCAGAGGCTCCATGGTCTGCATTAAGTGCTGCTGACAGACAGGTCTGTGGGACATGACGGGTGGGTGATGCTCTACAAATGTAGGGAGAGTAAATGGGTGATCTTACACAGAGGCTACGGAGAGAAAGAAAAGGCTCCCACCCATCAGAACATTTGTGTCAAACCTGGGACTTGCCCAGACAAAGGGTGCAGAGGTATTCTTGTCCCAGTTTGTTTTGGGTCTTGCTGCAACAGGTTATAGACAGGGTGGAGTGTGTTGTTTTTTTGTAGGAAGAGATTGTCAGTCAGGAGGCTTTCGATGGCTGATTTTGTCCTTTGTATGTGGTCCAGCAGTCTGCCTGTTTGTAGGCAGATCTGATGGCCTGTTGTTCAGAACTGTCAGTGCTGTGTCACTCTCTGCCAGTGTGGGACCTCCCAGTTTATCTGCTGAGTGATATGTCTGAACAGAAAGTATCCGATTGAACCTCGGCAGCTGGAGACATTTCTTGGATTGAACTAACTTCTATTGTCTCTGTAAATGAGTCAGGCTAGGCTCTCTCCTTTAAGTCTGTATGCCAGTCAAGAGGAAGTTGTTGAAATTTGATTGTCAGGTGCAACAGGTTATTGAAAAGGCAAAAGGAATTTATTTGTTTATTTGAGATACAGCACTGTAACAGGCCCTTCTGGCCACACAAGCCCTCACAGTCCAACCTCTCACCAAAACCCACCGGTCATTTGGTGTGTGTTAAGACAGTATAGTGCAGACCTTCCGGCCCGCCCGTGATGTTATGCCAAATCTTTAATCCACTCTAAGATCAATCTAATTCATCCTTTCCACATAACCTTTCATTTTTCCTTCATCTGTCTGACTATTTAAGAGTTGCTTATAAGTCCCTAATGTATCTGCCCCGACCACCACCTGTATCTCCACACCCCCACTACTCTGTGTGAAAAAGAAAACTACCTCTGACATTGCATCATATACTTTCCTCCAGTAACCTTGAAATGATCCCTCCTCGTATCAGCCATTTCCGCCCTGGGAAAAATCTCTGGCTCTTCACTCGATCTATGCCTCTTATCATCTTGTTCACAGAGTCACGTTTCATCCTCCTTCCTCCAAAGAGAAAAACCCCAGCTCATTCAACCTATCCTTAAAAGACATGGTCTCTAATCCAGGTAGCATCCTGCTAAATCTCTATGTAAAGGAGGGATAGGGAAGCTTTATAGAGGGTGCAAAGGAGATGAGAGGGATAAATTACTTCATACAGAATGGTGGGTGTCTGATACTTGCTTCCTGTGATGGAGGCAGATACCATAGAGGCATTTCAGTTTGTGCTGGAAATGGAGGGGTATGGACATTGTCTAGGCATAAGGCGCAAGTTTAGTTGGTATTGTTTGGTTATTGTCACATATGCCAAGATACAGTGAAAATCTTGTCTTGCAAGCTGCACTGTGCAATGATTTGATCTGGATGAACGTTGAGGTTAGAATAAGGTGCAAGTGCAGTGCAGGTAAATGATTCAATACATGGTCATAACAAGGTAGTTTAGCCCCTTGTTGCTGCTTTCCCATTCTCTCTGACCACATTTGGTCTGCTCCCTCCGCCCCACATCCCCTGCACTCACTCTGTATTTCTCAGTGCCGGCAGTATCTGGAAACCTCTCTTGGATACATGGGGCTCTCCACTAGTAAACTGGGGTAGAGATTCGTGAATATCTCTCAAGCCTCTGGGTAAAGGAATCTCTCTCCTTCTCTACCCTGAATGTCTAACAGTTCATTCTGGGACCGAGACTCTTGGTCCTAGACTCCCTACCAGGAGGTTTTGAGAGTTTTGCATGTCACTGAGACCTTCTGTCATCCTCCCAAGCCCCAGAGAATCCCTGCCTACTCTGCTTAATCTCTCCTCACGATAAACCACACCCTGTATCTGAAATCAATGGTGAGCCTTCAATCGCCTCCCTCTGGAGAGTTCATCCTTTCTTTGGGTAGAGTCACTGCCTCGCAGACCTAGGGACTCGGGTTCGATGGTTCCATCCCAAACTCTGGCTTCATTTGTGTGGACTTTGCACATTTTCCCTGTGCCCCCTGGGTTCCCCCGGGGCCCCCATTTCCTTCCCACACATGCCGGGTGGGTGAATTAATCAGCTGCTGTAAATTAAACAAGGAAGAACACAAATTAGAGCAAAGAGTCATCCATTGTATTGTAAAGTGTTCACAGTATTGCTATACTGATGAAGTGATGAGGGTTGTGCAGGTTGGTTGAAGTGAAGTAACTGTTCCTGAATCTGGTAATGTGGAACTTCAGGCTGCTGTACCCTCTGCCCAATAGGAGCAATGAGAAGCGAATATGGTGTGGATGCTGGTGATCTTTGATGATGGACATTGCCTTCTTAAGACCGTGCCTCCTGTAGATGCTACCAGTGGTGGGGAGGGACGTGCCTATGGTGTATTGAGCTAAGTTCACTGCTCTGCAACTCCTTACGTTTCTGCGCATTTGAATTGCTGTAATCACACCATGATGTAACCAGTCCTTAAGACGTGGGTGCAGAATTAGACCATTTGGCCCATCGAGTCTGCTCTGCCATCTATCATGGCTGATTTATTATCCCTCTCAACCCTATTCTCCTGCCTTCCCCCTGTAACCTTTGACATCCTTACTAATCAAGAAACTACTAAATATGCTCAGTGTCTTTCCTCCACAGTCACGCTGTGGTAATGAAACCTGCAGATTCACTACCTTCTGTCTGAAGGAATTTCTCCTTATCTCTGTTCTAAAGGAATGCATTCTGAGGCCATTCCCTATGGTACTAGACTGTCCCACTATTGGAAGCATCATCTCCATGCCCACTCTATCCAGAAATGTTGAATGTTTATTCATTTCCATAGATGCTGCCTAACCTGCTGAGTTTCTCCAATTATTTGTGTGTGTTGCTTTCAACATTTGGTAGGAGTCACTGCGATCAACATAGGTCCTTGCAGGCTAACCCTTTAATCCCTGGGGATCATTTCAACAGATCATTTGAAGGTGTCTGTAGGAGCCTCCTGTAGTGTGTGGGTGGAGGGAGGGAGGTAGTACCTCCCACAATGTCCCTTCGCTCCTTGTCCGTGTGTTTGTGTAGTCAAACACACACTCTGTTTGCACACTCATACTCATCTCCACAGCCCATATTTGGTTCTCAGATGATGGAGACATTCCTCATTGGGGGTTAGGAGCTTGATTCCATTCCTTGCCTGTCCTTCCTTCCTTTCCACCTTCAGGCTCAGGACCTGGATCCCTCACTGCTCGTCCACTGATCCTCAATCCATCAGGGAACCCCATAGCACATGGGGAGCAGCACAGGTGCAGGTCAGCCCCAGTCCTATGAACCGATCATCTTCACTGGCTGAAGATGCCCTTCCACTGCCCACATCCTGCCTCTCAAGTAGGCTTGATGTCAGATCAGACTCAGCAGGGTGGTAATCAGGGGCACTAACTGCCCCCTTCATGGAGAACAGCTGCCCTCTGGTGCTCTTGACAAGGAAGGGAGTTTGGAGTTCAGTGCCAGCGATGGTGATAATTGATATGGGGAATCTGTGGACAGTTATGCTCCCCTGCCCTTTGACCTCCCTAGGTTTGGGAGCTGTGTCTGTATTGGAAGGGGGTCCAGGATGGACACACTGGAGGAGGCAGGATTGGGATCTATCTAGAGATGTGAGGGATCTCTGCCTTGTGGGGTTGATGCTCACCTGTTCTGGTTTTGCACCTCAATTACTCCTCTTTCCATTATCTGTGACGCTCCAAATCAGCATGGGGTCGTGAGAACATGTGGCATTTTCGGCTCATGATTGGGAATCAGCACAGAGTGTGCATGGAGGAGGTGACTGGTGGAAGGGTGTTTGTGGGGGGGGGGGTGGTAGGAAACGTTCCCATGAAGCAAATCAGGAAGGAATGTGGCTTCCTGGCCCAAATGCCCTACCACCCCCCCCCCCCCCCCCAATCCTCTATGCACCTAAACCTCTCCTGGATTCGCAGATACTTCTTTTGGGGTTTGGGGGTGTGGTGGGGTTGCTTAAAATTCCCAGGATTCCACAACCTTTCAGGCGAAAGAATTTCTTCCCATCTCCATGCTGAACCACTGATTTCTTGTTCAGAGACCGGGACCCCTGCTCCTCCCCACATCTCAGGGTCAGTCTGCTTAACCTCTCCTCACCTGTCCATCCTTCTCTGTTCCCCCTCAGTCCTGTCTTCTACCTGGGTGAAGAATTTGGCCTTCCTCTTTTGAGAGCCAAAGGCCAAGGCAGGACAATGAGACTGACCTTTTTACCTTTCATTTGAGGAATTTGGAAGTCTGTCGTTGGAGAGTTGTTGAAAATCTTCTGCCAGGAGCTACTTCACACTTTGGCAGCTCCCTTACCTCTCCATCTTGCCATCACCCCCCTTACACTGTCCTGTCTCAACCTTACCCTCATCTACTGACATTCCACATCTCCCTCCCTCGCCCCAGCAAAAGGAATGGAACCTCAGGGCTTTCTTCAACCAGAGGGTGGTAATTCTATGGGTTCGTTGCCACAGACGGCTGTGGAGACCACTTCATTGGTTATACTTAAAGCAAAAGTTCATAAGTTCTTCATTTGTCAGGGCATCAAATGTGATGGAGGAAAAGCAGGAAAATGGCATTGAAAAGGGAAATTAATAAGACAATCAAATGCTGCAACAGACTTGATGGGGAAAATGGCCTAATTCTGCTGCCTTAACATCTCATAATAAACCAGACTAAATTTAGACCATTCAGCCCATCAACTTTGTTCTGTCATTTAATTGTGACTGATTTCCCCCACCCCCATTCTCCCACCTGCTTCCCATAACCCTTGAACTCCTTAGCAGGAACCTATCAGTCTCTGCCTTAAATGTACTCAAGAACTTGGCCTCCACAGCCAACTGTGGCAATGAATTCTATAGATTCACCGTGCTCTGGGTGAAAAATTCTGCTTCAACTCAGTTCTAACGGGATGTCTTTTTATTCCGACACTCGGTCCTCCGATCCTAGACTGTCCTGCTGATGGGGACATTCTCCATATGTCCTCTTTAAACAGGCCTTTCAGTATCATAAGACTACAGGACCTTAGAACAGAACCAGACCGTTTAGCCCATCGAATCTGCTCCACCATTTCATCATGGTTGATCTATTTCCCTCTCAACCCGAATCTCTTGGCATTTTACGTCTTGACATCAAGAATCTATTAATCTCCATCTTAAAAACACCCAATGACCTTGCTTCCACAGCCACCTGTGGCAACCGATTCCACAGATTCATCACCCACTGGCATAAGAAACTCCTCTTTATCTCCACTCTAAATAGACATCCCTCTATTTGAAATGTTGCCCTCTGGTCCAAGACTCCCCACTATAGGAGACATGCTCTCCACATCAACTCTACATAGTCCTTTCAACATTCGATAGGTTTCAATGAAATCTCCCCCTCATTCTTCTCAATTCCAGTGAGTACGGGCCCAGAGGCTTCAGTAATCCTCAGGTGATAAATCTTTCAATTCCAGAATATTTTTGTAAATTTCCTTTGAACCATCTGCAATGTCAGCACATCCTTTCTTCGAAAAGTGGCCCAAAACAGCTCACTAAACTCCAAGTGAGGCCTCACCAATGCCTTATAAAGCCTTCGCATTACAGCCCTGTTTTTATCATTTAGACTTCTTAAAATGAATGCTAACATTGCATTTACCTTCCTCACACCTGGCTCAACCTGCAAGTTAACCTTTAGGGAATCCTACATGAGGACTCTCAAGTCCCTTTGCATCCCAGATTTATGTGCATCCCAGGTTTATGATAAAATGTGGCCCACACATTTTAATTCCACATCCCATTCCCATTCTGATATGTCTGTCTATGGCAGCCTCTACTGTCAAGACAAAGCCGCACTCAGGTTGGAGGAACAACACCTTATATACCTGCTGGGTAGCCTCCAACGTGATGGCGTGAACACTGACTTCTCTAACTTCCATTAATGTCCCTCCTCCCCTTCTTACCCCATCCCTTATATATTTAGTTTTTCTACCCCCCTCCTTTTTTTACTCTCTTTCTGTCCATCACTCTGCCTGTTCTCCATCTCCCTCTGGTTCTCCCCTCCCCCTTTCTTTCTCCCTAGGCCTCCCATCCCATGATCCTTTCCCTTCTCCAGCTCTGTATCCCTATTGCCAATCACCTTTCCGGCTTTCAGTTTCACCCTACCCCCTCCAGTCTTCTATCATTTTGCATTTCCCCCCCCACTCCTACTTTCAAATGTCTTACTATCTTTCCTTTCAGTTAGTCCTGATGAAGGGTCCCAGCCCGAAATGTCGACAGTGCCTTTCCCTATAGATGCTGGCTGGCCTGCTGTGTTCCACCAGCATTTTGTGTGTGTTGCTTGAATTTCCAGCATCTGCAGATTTCCTCGTGTTGCCCATATATGAGGGGTTATTGATAAGTTTGTGTCCTAAGGTAGAAGGAGTCAATTTCAAAAACTTTAGCACATTTTTTTTTCAACAAAGTCCCCTCCTACATTTGCACGCTTAGTCCAGCGGTCATGGAACATATGGATCTTAGACCTCCAGAAAGTGTCCACAGATTGGTAATTGGTAAGTTTGTGGCCTAAGGTAGAAGGAAGTGAGTTATATAGCTGTCGTTACATGCACATGCAAGTGAAAGTTTGAAGTTAATAACTTCTCCTTCCACCTTAGGCCACGAACTTATCAATCACCCATCTGTGGAAACTTTCTGGAGGTCCAAGATCCATATATTCCACAACCGCTGAACTAAGTGTATAAATGTAGGGGGGGGGACTATGTTGAAAAAGAAATGTGCTAGGTTTTCTAAAATTGACTCCCTCTACCTTAGGCCACAAACTTATCAATCACCCCTCTTACTTCCTGATACTGTATTTCATTTCCCAATTTCCTAATCTGTCTACATCTTTCTCTTGCTTCCCTGCTTCTTCAACACTACCTGCCCCAGCATATACTTTATATCCACAAAATTTCGTCATTAATCCCGTCATCCAAATCATTGACATAGAATGTAAGAAGCGGTCCCAATACCGAAGCCTGGAAATGTTGCTCATTACTGATAGCCAATCAGAAAAGGCTCCCTTTATTCCCACTCTTTGTCACTTGTCAACTGCCAATCCTCTATCCATTCCAGTATCTTCCCTGTAATACCATGGGCGCTATCTTAAAACCATATAACAATTACAGCACGGAAACAGGACATCTCGGCCCTTCTAGTTTGTGCTGAACGCTTACTCTCACCTAGTCCCACCTACCTGCACTCAGCCCATAACCCTCCATTCCTTTCCTGTCCATATACCTATCCAATTTTTTGTTTTAAATGACAAAATCGAACCTGCCTCTACCACTTCTACCGGAATCTCGTTCCACACAGCTACCACTCTCTGAGTAAAGAAGTTCCCCCTCGTGTTACCCCTAAACTTTTGCCCTGTAACTCTCAACTCATGTCCTCTTGTTTGAATCTCCCCTACTCTCAATGGAAAAACCCTATCCACATCAACTCTATCTATCCCCCTCATAATTTTAAATACCTCTATCAAGTCCCCCCTCAACCTTCTATGATCCAAAGAATAAAGACCTAACTTGTTCAACCTTTCTCTGAAACTTAGGTGCTGAAAACCAGGTAAAATTCTAGTAAATCTCCTCTGTACTCTCTCTATTTTGTTGACATCTTTCCTATAATTTGGTGACCAGAACTGTACACAATACTCTAAATTTGGCCTCACCAATGCCTTGTACAATTTTATCATTATATCCCAACTCCTATACTCAAAGCTCTGATTTATAAAGGCCAGCATACCAACAGTTTTCTTCACCACTCTATCCACATGAGATTCCATCTTCAGAGAACTAGGCACCATTATTCCTAGATCACTCTGTTCTACTGAATTCCTCAATGCCCTACCATTTACTATGTATGTCCAATTTTGATTATTCCTACCAAAATGTAGCACCTCACACTTATCAGCATTAAACTCCATCTGGCATCTTTCAGCCCACTCTTCTAACTGGCCTAAATCTCTCTGCAAGCTTTGAAAACCTACTTCATTATCCACAATGCCACCTATCTTCGTATCATCTGCATACTTACTAATCCAATTTACCACCCCATCATCCAGATCATTAATGTATATGACAAACAACATTGGACCCAGTACAGATCCCTGAGGCACACCACTAGTCATCGGCCTCCAACCTGACAAACACTTATCCACCACTACTCTCTGGCATCCTCCATCCAGCCACCGTTGAATCCATTTTACTACTTCAATATTGATACCCAACGATTGAACCTTCCTAACTAACCTTCAGTGTGGAACCTTGTCAAAGGCCTTGCTGAAGTCCATATAGACAACATCCATTGCTTTACCCTCAACAACTTTCCTAGTAACCCCTTCAAAAAATTCAATATTTGTCAAACATGACATTCCACGCGCAAATCCATTTTTTACTGTTCCTAATCAGACCTTGTCTATCCAGATAATTATATATACCATCTCTAAGAATACTCTCCATTAATTTACCCACCACTGACGTCAAACTTGCAGGCTGATAATTGTTAGGTTTACTCTTAGAACCCTTTTTAAACAAAGGAACCATATGAGCAATATGCCAATCCTCCGGCACCATCCCCGTTTCTAATGACTTTTGAAATATTTCTGTCAGAGCCCCTACTATTTCTACACTAACTTCCCTCAAGGTCCTAGGAAATATCCTGTCAGGACCCGGAGACTTATCCACTTTTATATTCTTTAAAAGCACCCGTAATTCCTCTTCTTTAATCATCATAGTTTCCATAACTACCCTACTTGTCTCCCGTACCTTACACGATTCAATATCCTTCTCCTTAGTGAATACCGAAGAAAAGAAATTGTTCAAAATCTCCTCCATCTCTTTTGGCTCCACACATAGCTGTCCACTCTGATTCTCTAAGGGACCAATTTTATCCCTCACTATCCTTTTGCTATTAATATAATTGTAGAAACCCTTTGGATTTATTTTCACCTTACTTGCCAAAGCAACCTCATATCTTCTTTTAGCTTTTCTAATTTCTTTTTTAAGATTCTTTTTACATTCTTTATATTCCTCGAGCACCTCATTTACTCCATGCTGCCTATATTTATTGTAGATCGCTCTCTTTTTCTGAACCAAGTTTCCAATATCCCTTGAAAACCATGGTTCTCTCAAACTTTTAACCTTTCCTTTCAACCTAACAGGAATATAATGATTCTGTACCCTCAAAATTTCACCTTTAAATGACCTCCATTTCTCTATTACATCCTTCCCATAAAACAAATTGTCCCAATCCACTCCTTCTAAATCCTCCTGCATCTCTTCAAAGTTAGCCTTTCTCCAATCAAAAATCTCAGCCCTGGGTTCAGTCCTATCCTTCTCCATAATTATACTGAAACTAATGGCATTGTGATCACTGGACCCAAAGTGCTTCCCAACACATACCTCTGTCACCTGACCTATCTCATTCTCTAACAGGAGATCCAACACTGCCCCTTCTCTAGTTGGTACCTCTATGTATTGCTGTAAAAAACTATCCTGCACAGATTTTACACACTCCAAGCCATCCAGCATTTTTACAGAATGGGCTTCCCAGTCTATGTGTGGAAAATTAAAGTCTCCCACAATCACAACCCTGTGCTTACTACAAATATCTGCTATCTCCTTGCGAATTTGCTCCTCCAATTCTCGCTCTCCATTAGGTGGTCTATAATACACCCCTATAAGTGTTGCTACACTTTTCCCATTCCTCAATTCCATCCAAGTAGTCTCCCTAGATGAACCCGCTAATCTATCCTGCCAAAGCACCACTGTAATGTTTTCTCTGACAAGCAATACAACACCTCCCCCTTTTGCCCCTCCGATTCTATCACACCTGAAGCACCGAAATCCAGGAATATTTAGTTGCCAATCACACCCCTCCTGCAACTATTTTTTACTAATAGCTACAACATCATATTTCCAGGCATCAATCCATGCTCTACTCTCATCCACCTTTCTTACAATGCTCCTAGCATTAAAATAGATGCATTTAAGAAACTATCCACCTTTTACTCTCTGTTTATCCCTAACGGTGTAAACAACTTTATTATCTTTTTCTTCCTTCTCCCCTACATCTTTGGACTGAGCACTCCCTTTCTCTGTCACCTGTGTATCCTCCCTCACACACTGTCTACTAGATTTCTCTATTTGTTAACTAACCTCCTCTCTCCTAGTCTCTTCAATTTGATTCCCACCCCCCAATCATTCTAGTTTAAAGTCTCCACAGTAGCCTTCGCAAATCTCCACGCCAGGATATTGGTCCCCCTAGGATTCAAGTGCAACCCGTCCTTTTTGTACAGGTCATACCAGTCCCAAAAGAGGTCCCAATGATCCAGAAACTTGAATCACTGCCCACTGCTCCAAACCCTCAGCCAAGCATTTATCCTCCACCTCACTCCATTCCTACTCTTACTGTTGTGTGGCACAGGCAATAATCCCAAGATTACTACCTTTGCAATCCTTCTCAACTCCCTTCGTAACAACCTATATTCTCCTTTCAGGACCTCTTCTCCTTTCCTACCTATGTCATTGGTACCTATATGTACCACGACCTCTGGCTCCTCACCCTCCCACTTCTGGATTTCTTCGACGCAATCAGAAATATCCTGGATCCTGGTACCAGTGAGGCAAACTACCATCCGGGTCTCCTGACTGTGTCCACAGAATCGCCTATCTGACCCCTTAACTATCGAGTCCCCTATTACTACTTCCTTCCTCTTCCTTTCCCTACCCTTCTGAGCTACAGGGCCGGACTCTGTGCCGGAGGCACGGCCACTGTTGCTTCCCCCAGGTTGTCTGTTCCCCCCCCCCACGGTACTCAAAAAGGAGTACTTATTGTCAATGTGTATAGCCACTGGGGTACTCTCTAGTATCTGACTCTTCCCCATCCCTCTCCTAACCGTGACCCACCTGTCTGCCTCCCGTGGCCCCGGAGTGACCACATGCCTGTAACTCCTCTCTATCAACTCCTCACTCTCCCTGACCAGACGAAGGTCATCGAGCTGCAGCTCCAGTTCCCTAACATGATCCCTTAGGAGCTGCAGCTCAGTGTACCTGGTGCAGATGTAGATGTCCGAGATGCTAGGAGACTCCAGGGCCTCCCACATCCGACACCAAGAACAAGCTGCCCTCACACTCATCATTCCTGCTTTCCTCAAATAACAGGAAAAATTGAAAACTAAACCTACCTTGCCTCGCCTGTTTCCGCCTAAGCCTGTTGAGCCCAAGCCTTTATGAAGCCTTCACTCTGCTCCCAGCTCACTCCACTGCTCGCAAAATGATGCTGCCCGTTGTATAAGGCTGTGTTCCTTTTAAATCTTCCACGCTTCACTGCCCGGCGTCACACGCCTGCACAATCCCGCCTCTCTTAACTCCAATGAGAAGAAGAAAAAATCAAAATGGCTCCTGCCGCACTCCCGCTCCGATTCTCAGACTTCCTTCTCCGAATCTTGCTAAGCAGTCTCGTGTGACACCTTTTCAAAGATGTTTTGAAAAATCCAAGATTCCATCACCATTGATTTTTCTTTGTCTCTCATGCTTGTTATTTCCTCAAAGAACTCCACCAGATTTATCAGGCAAGATTTTCCCTTAAGGAAACCATACTGACTTTGGCCTATTTTATCAAGTACCGCAAAACATCATCCTTAACAATTGACTCCAACATCTCCCTAACCACTGAGGTCAAACTAACTGGCCTATAATTTCATTTTGTTCTACCTCCCTCCCTTCTTGAAAGTTGCAATTTTCCAATCCTTCAGAGCCATCCTGGACCGTTCCGGAATATAGTGATTCTTGAAAGATCATTACGAAGACCTCTGCAATCTCTTCAGCTCCAACTTTCAAAATCCTGGGATGTAGTCATCTGGTCCAGGTGACTTATCTGCCTCCAGACCTTTCAGCTTCCCAAGCACTTTCTCCCTAGTAATAGTAACAGCACTAATTTTTGCCTCCTGACATTTTCAAGCATCCGCCATACTCCTAGTGTCTTCCACAGTGAAGACTAATGCAAAATACTTATTCAGTTCGTCCACCATGTCCTTGTGCCCCATTACTACCTCTCCAGCATCATGTTCCAGCTGCCCGATATCTACTATCACTGCTCTTTTACTCTTTATATATCTGAAAATACTTCTGGTATCCACATTGATATTGTTGGCTAACTTTATATTTCATCTTATCGCTCCTTGCAGATTTTTTAGTTACTTCTGTTTGATTATTCTTGTGAACCTATCCAAGGCCTGTACATCTCACAGGGCCCAGAACTGCTTGTTATATTCTTGTATCCGCCACTTTGCAAAGTTTTGGGGAGATTCTTCATTGGCATCCAATTCTGCGGAACTAGACAATGTTTGCAAGCTTTGGTAGGAGGTTGGAGGGTGGCTACGCTGACGCTGTTTGACACGGGACCTCCTTCCCCCTGTGTTTTCTCTCCCAGAACACAAGGCGGTGGTTACCAGCAACGCCGGGGCGATCGCGGGAGGTGTGATCGGGGGAATCCTGGCACTGCTACTGCTTGCCTGCCTGGCTGGCTTCCTACTGCAGAGGAGGAGAAGGGGAGGGGAGGCAGCCGGCTCCTACGACCCCAAGACCCGGGTCTTCGGAGATGGCAATGGTGCTGCCCGCCCTGACTTTACCTATCGCCCCGACTCCGACTCAGAGAAGGGCCCCAGCCTGGCGCCCACCACTCCCACTACCACTGTCACCGCCCCAGCAGAGACGGAGATCCTGCTGCAGAGCCCACCGCTGACCTACAACGACTACCAGGACGAGGAGGAGGAGGAGGAGGATGAGAAAGGTCCTATTTCCTCAGATCCCATGATGGAAGATGACATGGAATCCCAAAGAGATGGCTCCATCATCTCCAAGAAAGCTGTATACGTCTGAGGCGGTCTGCTCTGGCCCATTCTGGACCTTCCTGCACCCCCAATCCCCCCAACTGGCCTTGGATCCTTCCCCTCCTCACCTCCTGGACTCAACAGTGAGGGGGCCAAGACAGTGGGAGCTGGATGGGGTTGGACTCTGGCACAAACAGACACTACCCCGCAGGGCCGGTTCCTCGGACTAACTCAGTGCTTTTAGCCGTCTGCGGGCACATCATTGGCTCCTTGCTCCCAGTGTCACGCCTCCTTCCATCACGTCCCCAGCTTTTGATTACAGGGCATAGGTCCAAGTCCCTTGGGCGGGTGACCACTCCCTGGCGGGTGGCTCATTGGCGCCCCATCGCCGTTTTCCCACCTTCTTCCCTGTCCCCTGTTCCTGATTAGACAGCAGGCTGTCTGTCTCTGTAGCTACCCAGCCCCCGAATCTCCTCCGCCTGCACTGCTCTCCTTGCTTTCCCCATGGTCCCCTACTCCTGTCCCTCCCAGGCACCCACCCCCACCCCGATCTCTATACATACCCCCCATCCTGACATTCCCATACAGCTCCCCCCCACTTCATCCCTCCCATATATCCCCCCCACACCCATTCCTTATATACATTGTCCTACTGCTCTTCCTACCATACATCTCCCACCTCCTTAACACTCCCTATTGGTGTGGGCAAGGATCCGTTCCCAGGAGAGGGGCTGTGCTTCACAGCTGCTTGGCGGGAAGTGATGGGTGGCTGGGATGCAAAGTAGCTCCTGTGGTTGCCAGCAAGACGAGGTCCTGAGGTCAACTTGTCTAGGTCTCTGAACTGGGAGACTGCACTGAGATACTGATGAGGCTTTGATGCCCTGCAAGGCTACATTTAACACTAATCGTGGGGTCTGGGATAATGTCATGTCAGAAAGTTTTTGGTGTGTGGCTCTAATCTCCAGCATCTGCGTTTGCTTTTCAGAAGACTTGAGTTTGGCCCCTAGGGGTTAATCTTGGTGGTCCTGGCGCACAGATGGTTTAGTACGGGGAGGTCTCAGTGCGGCTGGGTAACTGTGGGGTCAAAAGCTTGGGTCGAGTGGCTTCTCGATAGAGATATGGAAAGGGAGTGAGATGCTGAGAGACATGGAGAAGGAGAGCAAAAGAAATAGACAGAGTGGATGAGAGACAGAGATGCTCAGGAAGATAAAGAATGGGCTGCAGGAGGGGTTTAAGAGAGATGGGGAGTGGTGTAGGGTGTCATAGAAATGGGGAGGGGCATAGGGGTCACAGAAACAGGGTAGGGGTCACAGAGACGGAGGGGTACGGGGGGTCACAGAGGCAGGAGGGGTTTAGTGGTTCACAGTGGGAGAAAGGGTGTCACTGAGACATAGTAAAGGTGGTGGGTGTCATAGAGACCGGGGGGTGGTGTAGGGGGTTGCAGAGATGGGGAGGAGTGTAGGGTGTCACCAAAACAGCTGGGCGGGCAGCATAAGTACTCACTGAGATGGGGAGTAGGTGGTTAACAAAATGGACACAGCAGGTTGGGAGTGTCTGCTGTCCCGTGTGATTTTTCCAGGGTGGGGGCCATCCATGGTTGTGTAATGTACGATCCACCAGTTCCCAAAAATGTTTGCCATCCATTCCCCTCCCCCTCTCAAAACACAGGAGATCTACCTCCCACCCCCCTCCACCAACCCATCTGTTCCCCACATCACCTCTCTCCCCTCCACCCCCCCGAAATGTCTCTTGCTGGCCTTGAACAATTCAAATGCCTTTTCTAATCCATGTGATGAATTTGGGTTTTGCTGCACAATTTTTTTTTAATTAAAAGGAGTAGATTAATGAAAAGTGGAATGCCTTTGACGTTTTCCTGTGTGTTTCCAGGGGCCAGTTGCAGCAGTCGGTCAGGGACAGCTGGGTAGCGGGTGGGACTGAGTGGCCTGTGCTAGGTATTGTTTTTGGTTTTGGGAGGAAGAGAGACTGCATCCTTGCTGGATTCATGACCTCCATGACAGAGTAGGGATCCAGAGGGGAGGGATGTCGAGGGACTTCATATTGGAACAGGTTTACATTGTCACATGTACGGAGGGATAATACAGTGAAGAATTGCTCTTGCATACTGTTCATACAGTTCAAATCATTAAACAGCACATTGAGGTAGAACAAGGTAAACCAGTAACAATGAGAAATGAAATGTGATACGTACAACACACTGCAAACAGACAAAGTGCCGATAACAAGGTGGATTTTGAGGTGAAGACTCCATTTTGTTGTACTGAAGGGGCCATTCTGCTGTCCTTGAGCCTGGTGGTACATGCTGCTAATTTTCGTATCTACTGGTCGCTGGGAGGAGGGGAAAAAAGAATGAATAGCCAGAGTAGGTGGGATCCTTGATTTCACTGGCTGTGTCATTTACACCACCACTGCCCACACCAGAATCCACTGGTCACCTAGTATGTGTGAACATGGCATTGTACAGGCCTTTTGGCCAACGATATTGTGCCAAGTCTGTTCTAAGATCGATCAATCCTTCCTTCTCACAAAGCCCTCCATTCTTCTTTTGTCGATATGTCTAGCTAAGAGTCTTTGAAATAACCACTACTGTATCTGCCTCTATCCCCACCTCTGGCAGGGTGTTCCACACACCCACCATTCTCTGTATTTAAAAAAAAGAGATACCTCTGTCATCCCCCATATACTTTCATAAAATTATCACCATAAAATTATGCCCTGTCGTATTAGCCATTTCAGCCCTGCACAACAGTCTCTGGCTCTTCATTTTGTCTGTGACTCTTCTCCTTTTATACGGGGGGGGGGGGGTGTGGATATCTCACTGTTGTACCTGCAGATCCACATTCTTGAGAGTAGGGCGAGTTTCTCGAGTAACTAAGTGATTAATTGCAAATGTATTTACAGATAAGGCTTTCAGCAGAAAGTTACTTCCTGTTCCTCATCTACAAATGACCACGATATACAGAGTCCCCCTCCACTCTTCCCACTCGTCCATCTAGCACATATATGTCAAACTCAAGGCCCGCGGGCCAAATCCGGCCCGCGGTGGAATTATCTTTGGCCCGCGAGATAATATCTAATTACTATTAAAGCTGACCCCAGCAATCGAAGCGCCTATGGCGTATGATATGGCTAATGCTGAGTTTATTCAGGTACCAGGTTTTCAGGGTTTTTAGTGTTTATTCGGCAGTCTTCTTCATAAGAAATGGAATTTGTAAAGTGAAACACTTTGTAGTTATAGCAGAGACTGAGACACATGAGAGCAGGCTGAAAAAACGGAGGCAACGAAAGCTGCGTTCGCACGTGTCCGACTGATCCGGCCCGCATGAAGCTGCATTTTGCTCAATCCGGCCCGTGACCTAAAATGAGTTTGACACCCCTGATCTAGCAGGTGGTTCTTCACTGTGCCGGGTCTGAATCCTGGATCTCTCCAACCCCTGTCCAACAGCACCATGGGAGCATTTTCCCCACATGAACTGCCGCAGTTTAAGAAAGAGTGAATAATCTTGGAGGGAGTGGCAGTAAACTTTGGTCAAATGAGAGCTGACACATGGAATCCATCCCACTGTTGAGACCGTGATTCACAGAGATCAGAGTCTTGAGCAGTCAGTCCTGGTTTTGGTTAGGAATCTAGCAGCAGTTTCTGCATACAAGAGTTAAGGGAGTTTTGGAAGTTCCTAAGGTCAGGGCAGGGGGCTGTAATGTCTGGAAATGGGAATGTTTCTTCAGCCAATCATATTAAAGATTTAATCACCTGCTGTAAATCAAAGTCTAGTTTATTATGAAATGCTCCAGTCTATATATACAAAAGAGTATTGAAAACTTCCTTGCACAGCATTGTAGGCATGGTATCAGATTAGTAGAATTCACAGGAAAAACATCGATAATTCATACACTCAGTGGCTCCTTTACTAGGTACACCTACCCTTTAATGCAAATATCCAGTCAGCCAATCGTAGCAACAGCTGAATGCATGAAAGCATACAAACATGTTGTTCAGATGATCTAAATGATTTGACAGTGAAATGATTGTTGGTGCCAGCCCGGTTAATTTGAGTATCTCAGAAACTGCTTTTCTCCAGGGATGTTGATGCACAACAGTCTCTACAGTTTACAGATAATGCAAAGAACATGAAAACATCCAGTCAGCGGTGGTTCTGTGGACAAAAGTTCCTTGTTAATGAGTGAGTGAAGTCAGAGCAGAATGGCCAAACAGGTTCAACCTGCTTTGAAAGTAACTCAAATACACACAAGTTACAACATCACTGAATGTAGAGCACATCAAATCGTGAGGTGGATGGGCTACAGCAGCAGAAGACCATGAACATACTCGGTGGCCACTTTTTTAGCTACAAAAGATACCAATAAATAGGCTATTGAGTTTAAATTATACATATTACGGGCAAAATCAGAACAAAATAAAACAGGCTGTTGTAAATATTAGCTTTCCTTGTCGTACATACAGGGTTCTCAAACATGAGAAAATCTGCAGCTGCTGGAGATCCAAAGGAGAACACACAAAGATGCCAGTGGAGTTCCTCCAGCATCTACGGAAAAGAGTTAACCGTCGACGTTTCGGGCCAAGACCCTTCATCAGGGCACTTCTTGAGTCCTGATGAAGAATCTCGGCCTGAAACATTGACGGTCTACTCTTTTCCATAGATGCTGCCTGGCTAGAAGAGCTCCTCCAGCATTTTGTGTGTGTTGTGTTGAAGTGTGCTGTTAATGTCAATGACCAACACATTCTGAGGATGTGCTGGGGAACCCTGCAAGTGTCGCCATGCTTCCGAGGCCTACATAACCTACAACAGTGGGAATTAAGCCTAAGTTGCTGGCGCTGTAATAGTGTTAGAACAATTGCCAGGTGCAAAGTGGTCACAGTTTTTGTACTGAGATAATAGAAATTGTGCCGCTTGGCTCAAGAACTGAATAGATGAAGGAAAGTAGCGGTTCCTGAATCTGATGGTATACAACTTCAGGCTTCTGTACTTTCTGCCTGATGGGAGCTGCGAGAAGATAGCATGCTCAAATGATGAGGGTCTTTGATGGTGAATGTTGCCTACTTGAGACAGCAACTCCTGTAGGTACTAGCAATGGTGGGGAGTGTTGTGCCCGAGAGCAGCTTTGCATTGTGGTGTCTCAGTGGGTAGAGCTGCTCCCTCACATTCTATGAGATCTGGGTTCAATCCTAGCCCCTAGTGCTGCTTGGATGTTTAGAATTTGCATGTTCTCCCTGTGACCCCTGTGAGTTTTGTTGGGGAGATCCAGTTCTCTCCGACATCCACGGGTCTGTATGGGATGATCCCCCGGGTGATGGATGGGTTTGGTGAGGGAGAGGAGGTGGCGAGAGTGGAGCAGGATCAGTGTGGATGGGCCAGCATGACAGAGTGGGCCAAAGGACCTGTTCCTAAGCTGTGTGTGTGTGTGTGTGTGTCGATCCAGAGCAGGGACCACTCCTATGTGTGGAAAGGACTCTAAATCAGAAAGAGAGAGTGGGAAGACTGACAAACTCAATGTGGGATGGTACCCTCTTGGCAGGGTAGTGTGCTGTGGGACTGGGTCCTACAACTAGTTAAGTATACAAGGTAGGGGCTTGTCAATGGCTGAAAGGTCTGTTCCACTGATTCCACTTTCCTGTGGGCTGAGGAAGTTGGGGGAATGTGGGAGGTCTGTGCCAATCTAAGACCCTCTTTGGCTTTGGTACAGATGCCAATTTGTGATGGTATTGGGTTTGCTGTCAGGAAAGTTCTGAACTCAATCAAAGATCATAAGCCCTATCTGATATAGGTAGAATAGCTAAGGTTTCCTCTCTAAAGGGAAGTTACACTGTAGCCAGCTACTCTTGAAAGATTAGTTTATCCTGCACGATGTGTTTAGTTGCCAAAACCAACCAATTTGAGGACCTCATCTAAAATGGTGGTGTGATCACGAACCAGCTTCTATGGGGTCAACTAAAGGTGTTATTGTCTATTTTTAAATATATTTTAATGATCGTGAGACCCTGCTGGACAGCAGCTTGCTCATTGCCGGTTAAAGTGAAGGAGCTTGACTTGATGCAGGGTGTGCGGCTGCTTACGTTAGAGAGGCATCGGTATGCGAAAGCGGTGTGCCTTGGTCATTTTTCTTGTGATCGCAGGACCCTGTTGAACATTGTCAATGTGGAATGCTGTAAGTCTGATTCAGCGATTTGTTAGCGAGTAGCAGGAGAGCTGCGAGGACTAGGCTTCGAGCAGCTTTGCGGCTACCGAGAGGGAAGGCATTGCAATTGTTGCTGCTACCCCAGCGCTTACTCGGCAGAATACAAAATGCATTGTGTTCGACAGCAGACTGGTGCAATCATGGACTTGCAAACTTGGATTATATATTTTTTGTATGATTACTGCTGCCTTATATATGCAATGTATGTAGCACATACACATTTATGGCATATGTATCCCTGTTGGAATGGTGTTTTGCACCTTAGCCCTGGAGTAATGCTGGCTGTATTCATGGGAATTTATTTCTGATTGAATGACAATTAAACGTGAGCAGTGAGTCTCCTTTCCTTACCAAGTCAGCTGACAAAGTAGTTTAAACACTGATGATTTACTTTAGATAAAATTCATAAAAACACTTTTAAACTCACAGATGATTTCTATTTTACAAAAGGTTTCCAAATTACAAACGATTTCCAAAACACGGGTGCAATTTCTATTGGCTAAACAGATATAGCAACGAGTTGCAGAAGTACGGGTGATCTATCACAGAAATCGAAGGCAGTGGAATGAATTCTAGTTACCATGCCTTTCTGCCATTTTTGGCATCCTTTGAGTATTCCTATTAAGTCTGACTGTTGTCCAACATTTATACTGTATTTTGCCACTTGGCAACTTTACACGCATGAGATGTTTTTCAGTTACATTTGTCAGGCCAGGTGAATGTGTTGTTTAATTAAGCTGAAAGAGATCCCCTCCCCCATTATTTTTCCTAGATTAAACTGTGGGCCAGTGAGGACCATATTGTTCATTTGTTTATTATAAGAGTTCAACTTATTCAAAAACAACTGTTTGACCCCTAAAAGAGTCAGCTGCTGTGTTAAGAAAGCCGAACTTGGCAAACAGGCCCCTGGGCCCACAGGCAGTGAATATCCATCACAAGTTATCAAGATCCTCCCCCCTAGTTTCTGACCTCTCCCTTGGAGCTGAACCTTGGCATGGTGACTCCCAGCTGGTTGCCCTACATCCCAAATGGCAGCTTATCCCAAAAAACAGAATTCAGGGCACATGGGCCTTGAATGGCAGTGGAAGATCCAGTGGGTGGGCCAAGCCTCACCCAACACCAAATTCCCCTTCCATACCACCTCAGATTCCGGAGTTGCCCTTCTTGCAAGGAAGTCACAAAAATTCCTACAGCATTTTCCTCCAGGGGATTTCCCATCAATGAACTTTGTTTTTATAGATTAAAGATTAGCTTTATTTATTGGAAAAGACAAATGATAGTACTGAAGCTGAGGTTGTTGGTTTGCAAATAGAGGCAATATATAATGAGACTCCTAGCAAGGAGAAGCTATTGATAGGGCAAACTTGTAGTCAACAGGATGAGTTGTAATGTACAAGGTGGACAAAACTGAAAAGGGTGAATACAGAGCAACACACACAAAATGCTAGAGGAACTCAGCAGGCCAGACAACATCTCTGGGGATAAAAGTAGTCAATGTTCAGGCATCAGCCCTTCGGCAGGATTGACGAAGGGTTTCGGCCTGAAATGTCAACTGTACTTTTTCCCCAAAGATGCTGCCTGGCCTGTTGAGTTCTTCCAGCATTTTGTGTGTGTTGCTTGGATTTCCACAGTCTGCAGATTTTCTCTTATTTGAGAGGTGAATACAGGATTGAAGGTGTTATATCTGAATGTGCACAGTATACAAAATAAGGTAGTTGAACTTGTAGCACAGTTATATATCGGCAGGTATGATGTAGGCATCTCTGAGTCATGGCTGAAAGAAGATTGTAGCTGGGAGGTTACTGTCCAGTGATACACATTGTAGTGAAAGGACAGGAAGGCAGAGCGGGTAGCATTGCCCTGTTAGTAAAAAATGAAATCAAATCTTTAGAAATAGGTGACATAGGCTTGGAATGTGTTGAATCATTGTGAACAGAGCTAAGGAACAGCAAGGGTAAAAAGATCCTGAGAGAAGTTGAATACAGATCCACAAACAGTAGAAAGCATGTGGTCAACAAATTACAATGAGACATAGAAAATGAATGCCAAAGAGGCAATGTTACAATAGTCATGGGAGACTTCAATATGCAGGTAAATTTGGAAAAACAGAAGGGGGTTTTATAGAATGCCCATGAAATGGCTTTTCAGAGCAGCTCGTAGTTGAGCCCACCAGGGGTCAGCTATTCTGGGTTGGGTGTGGTGCAATGAATCATAATTGACTAGAGAGCTTAAGTTAAAAGAACCCTTTGGGGAAAGTGATCATAATATGATCAAATTCACCCTGAAATTTGAGAAGGTGAAGCTACAAGACAGATGTATCAGTACTACCGTGGAGTAAAGGGAATTACAGAGGCATGAGAAAGGAGTTGACCAGAATTGACTGGAAAAAGAACACTGGCAGGGATAATGGCAGAGCAGGAATAACTGCTGGAATTTCTGGAAGCAATTCAGAAGGCACATGATATCTCTATTCCAAACAGGAAGAAATTTGACACAACCATGGCTAACAAGAGAAGTCAAAGCCATCATAAAAGCCAAAGAGAGGGAAAATAATAGGGCAAAAAATTGTGGGAAGTTAGAAGATTGGGAGGCTTTCAGAAACCAAGAGAAGGCAAATAAGAAGTGTAATTAAGAAGGTAAAGGTGGAATACAAAAGTAAGCTAGCCCAATAATATTAAAAAGGATACCAAAATTTTCTTCAGAAACTTGAAGTGTCAAAGAGAGGCAAGAGTAGATATCGGACTTCTGGAAAACGGTGCTGGAGAAGTAGTAATGGGGGACGAGGAAGGGACGGACCAACTGAATAAGTACTTTGCATCAATCTTCACTGTGGAAGACACTAGCAGTATGGTGAAAGGTCCAAGTGTCAGGGGTCATGAAATATGTGAAGTTACTATTTCTTGAGTAAAGGTTCTTTGGAAACTGAAATTTCTGAAGGTAGGTAAGTCAACTGGACCAAATGGTGTACACCCCAGGGTTCTGAAAGAGGTGGCTGAAGAGACTGTAGATGGCATTAGTAATGTTCTTTCGAGTATCACTAGATTCTGGAATGTTTCCAGAAGACTGGAAAATTGCAAATGACACACTTCAGGAAGTGAGAGGCAGAAGAAAGGAAGCAATAGGCAAGTTAGTCTGACCCCAGTGGTTGGAAGATATTAGAATTGATTGTTAAGGATGAGTTCTCAGAGTACTTCGAGGCACATGATAAAATAGGCTGTAGTCAGCAAGGTTACCCCAGGGAAAATCTTGCCTGACAAATATGTTGGAATTCTTTGAAAAAATAAGCAGGATAGACAAAGTAGAATCAGTTGATGTGTACTTGGATTTTCAGAAGGCCTTTCACATGGTGCCACATGTGAGGCTGCTTAACAAGCTATGAGCCCATGGTATTACAGGAAAGGAAGTACAATATTGGATGTCCATGTGCAGGATTCTACAAAGGTTAATTTGCAGGTTGAGTCTGTGGTGAGGAAGGCAATGCAACGTTAGCACTCATTTCAAGAGGACCAAAATAAAGCTTTGGTCTACCCTCACTTGGAGAATTGCAAGCAGCTTTAGACCATAAGACACAGGAGCAGAATTAGGCCATTCAGCCCATCTGCTCTGCCATTCTGTCATGGCAGATCCTGGATCCCATACAACCCCAAACACATGCCTTCTCACCATATCCTTTGATACTCTGACCGATAAGGAAATGATCAACTTCCGCCTTGAGTCTATCCATGGAATTGGCCTCCACTGCAGTCTGTGACAGAGCATTCCACAGATTCCGTACCCTCTGGCTTAAAACAAAATTCCTCCTTAACTCTGTTATAAAAGGTCGCCCCCTCAATTTTGAGGCTGTGCCCTCTAGTTCTGGATCTGCCCCACCAAAGGAAACATCCACCCTATCTAGTCCTTTCAACATTTGGTAGGTTTCAATGAGATAGACCCAATTTTTCTAAATTCCAGTGAGTATAGGCCCAAAGCTGCCAAACACTCCTCAGGTGTTAACCACTTCTTTCCGGGAATCATCCTTGTGAACCTTCTCTGGACTCTCTCCAAGGACAACACTTCCTTTCTGAGATACAGGGCCCAAAACTGTTGACAATATCCCAACATTGCATTTGCCTTCTACTACAGACTCAATCTGTGAATTAACCTTCAGGGAGTCTTGCCCAAGGACTCCTAAGTCCCTCTGCACTTCTGATGTTTAAACCTTCTCACCATAGATAATAGTCTGCATTATTGTTCCTTTTACCAAAATGCATTACTATACATTTCCCAACACTGTATTCCATCTGCCACTTTTTTTCCCATTCTTCCAATTTATCGAAGTCTCTCTGCAATCGCATTGCTTCCTCAGCATTACCTACCCTCCACCTATCTTTGTATCATCCACAAGCTTTGCCAGAAAGCCACCAATTCCATTATCCAAATCACTGGCAAACAATGTGAAAAGTAGTGGTCCCAATATTGACCCCTGAGGAACACCACTAGTCATTGGCAGGCACTCACTACAGGTCCCTTTTATTCCCACTCACTGCCTCCTGCCCCTCAGCCATTCCTCCTGCTGTACCATTATCTCTCCTGTAACATCATAGGATTTTATCTTGTTAAGCAGTCTCATGTGTGGCACCTTATCAATTGCCTTCTGAAAATCTGAAATGAAATCCACTACCTCTCCTTTGTCCACCCTGCTTGTTAATTCCTTGAAGAACTCAGATTTTTCAGGTAAGATATCCCTGTACAGAAACCTTGCTGACTATTCTCCAAGTACCCCGGAACCTCATCATTAATAATAGACTCTAACACTTCTGAGGTAAGGCTAACTAACTTATAATTTCCTTTCTTTTGCCTTCTTCCCTTCTTAAAGAGTGACATTTGCAGTTTTCCAGTCCTATAGAATGGTGAAAGTCCTTGACAGAGTGGATCTGGAGAGGATGTTTCCTCTGGTGTGATAGTCTTAAGACAGAGGACACAGCCTCAGAATAGAGGGGTGTCCTTTTAGCAGGCAGATGAGGGACTTCTTTTGCCAGAGAGTGATGAGTCTGTGGAATTCATTGTCACGGGCCAAGTCTTTATGTATATTTAAGGCAGAGTTTGATAGATTCTTGATTGGTCAGGGCATGAATGAGTATGGGCAGAAGGCAGGGGATTGGGGGTGAGAGGACAATTGTATCAGCCGTGAAGAAATAGCGAAGCAGACTCGATGGACCAAGTGGCCGAACTCTGCTCCTACATCCTATGGTCTTGCATTGAAACACAGAGCAAAATGTGTAACAACCTCCAGTGCAGGATGATGCTGCTGGTTGCATTGTTTGCTGGTGAATCTTGCCTTTGACCATCCAGTGGCATTTGGATAAATGTGCTTTTAACAGAGGGTGGGGGATTACTGCTCAATCACAGTTTAGATCAGTTGTAATTTACATGGTAAACACTATCTTTACATCTAAAGAAACTCAATTTGTGCCATGTCTTGAGGAATATGTTTTTATGTTCTGGTAAATGAAAGGATTTTTAGCGACAGCAGTCTTGTTAACATAAACAACTTTTCAGATCGCACGCCAGATCTTCCAGTGTTCCAAAATAGCAAATCAATTCCACATTCCCTATTTTATTTCTTTCACCAATGTGCAATTTCCTCAAATCCCCATTCCCCTCTGAAATGTGGCACCGCATTTCAGGTTGGAGACAAACAGATTTCCGTCACATCGACCTGGATTCAATGTGCCAGAGTCTCTGAAAATCGGTTCCGTATGGGAAAGCGAAAAAAGCACAGACAAGACAAAACAAAACAAAAATCTGTGCTTCAAATCACAAGCAAGTCAAAAATCTGCAGGTGCTGGAATTCCGAGCAACACACACAAAATGCTGAGGAACTCAGCAGGCCAGGCAGCATTTATAGAAAAAAGAACATTCGATGATTTGGGCCGAAACCTTCGGCAGGACTTCTAAGCTTGCACTTTTCTTCTTGCACTTCACAAATAACTACAAAACTAGGATTAAACAGCTTCATAAGAAATATTTTAACACGTATTCCGAATGACAAAGAAATGAAGACTGTGTACGGCCCCCCATAGACAAACACATACGTAGTTCTCTCCCTATACCTCTCCCTCCCCTACCCCCATCTAATCTCTACTCCTCTCCGTCTCTGCCCATCCTCCAACCCTGCCCCGCCTCCATTCCCATCTCCCCCCTCTCTCCACCCCCTTCTCTCTCTCTCCACCCCTCTGTCCTCTCTCTCCCCCCACATCACTCCTCCATCTCTCTTGGCTCCTCGCTCCCTCTCACCCACCCCCTCTTTTAATCCCACTTACCCCTTCACCCCCTCACTGTCATTCTCCCTCCCCCCACATCTCCTCTCCACCCCAACTCTTCCCCACTTCTCTCACCCACTCTATAACACCCTTCTCTTGCCCCTTCTCTGTCACCAATCCTACTAGCCACCACCCCTTCTTTCCTCCATCCACACTGTGCCCCTCTATCTTCTCCTCCACCCTTCTTCTTCCCTCCTCCCCCCTTCCACCACCTCCCTGCCTCTCCTTCCCTCTCCCCCTCTCTAACCCTCCTCTCTCTGTGCTCCCCGTCTCTGTGTTCTTTCTCCACCATTCTCCCCCCTCCCACCCCTCTGGCAAACTTTCCTCCCCACTCTCTCCACCCCTCGTCTCTCCGTTCCCCTTCCCTCTCTCCCCCCACCCCTCCACCTCCACCTCGTCTCTATGCCCTCTCCCATTATCCGCCATCTCTCCCTCCTTTCCCCATCTCTAACCCACATCACTCCTTCATTTCTTGCCTCTCCTCTCCCCCCAACTCTCTCCCACCCCTCTCTCTCCCACCCCTCTCTCTCCCACCCCTCTCTCTCCCACCCCTCTCTCTCCCACCCCTCTCTCTCCCACCCCACTCTCTCCCACCCCACTCTCTCCCACCCCACTCTCTCCCACCCCACTCTCTCCCACCCCACTCTCTCCCACCCCTCTCTCTCCCCACCACTCTCTCTCCCCCCACTCTCTCTCCCACCCCACTCTCTCCCCCCACTCTCTCCCACATCACTCCTTCATTTCTCGCCTCTCCTCTCCCCCCACTCTCTCCCACCCCTCTTCATTTGCCATCTCTACATCCCACTCATCCCCCCTCCATCCCCCAACCCTCCCTCTCCAACCCCACTCCCCATGCCCCCTCCCCTTCTCTCCCTTTGCCCCCTTCCACTCACACTGCACCTCCCTCTCCCCCCCCACTCCATCCCCCTCTGCCCTACTGACGCTGCACACCGGCGTTGTACAGTGGTTAAGGCGTGTGGCCAAGTGATCTGAAGGTCGCTAGTTCGAGCCTCAGCTGAGGCTGTGTGTGTGTGTGTCCTTGAGCAAGGTACTTAACCACATATTGCTCTGCAATGTGTATTGGTCCCGGGGTTATACAGAGCCAGACCTGTCTCAGTGATACTGTACCCTGGGGTTATACAGTGACTGACCTGTCTCAGTGATACTGTACCCCCAGGGTTATACAGTGACTGACATGTTTCAGTGATACTGTACCCCCAGGGTTATACAGTGACTGACCTGTCTCAGTGATACTGTAACCCGGGGTTATACAGAGACAGACCTGTCTCACTGATACTGTACCCCGGGGTTAAACAGAGACAGACCTGTCTCACTGGTACTATATCCCTGTTATCTTTCCTGCCAAATGAAATGCTGTGCTCCTCTCCTTTTTGATGGTTTCCCATGAAATGAATAAAAATACCATGGCATTGTGAGAGAATTATTTCAGGAGATTGCCATTAAATTGTGCACGTACTCTCACCTTCCCCTACAGCATCCATATATTATCCAAAATTCCAGCTGCTTCTGAAGGTTCCTGAACTCCAATATCTAATCTGTGTAAGGATTCATAATATTTAATCTGATGGAGCCCACATCATCCAATCCTGTGTGAACAAATACCCAACTAATCTATACATCTTTTTGATATTTGCATGATTAAAGCAGCTGTTCTGGATATAGTAATGCAATGTTTACCAAAACCCCCTCTCACAAGACGAACAGCAGCTTGCATGATAAGATGAAGGAGTTCCATGGAAAATTTGCTTCCATTCTGCACTCCCTCTCTGGGATGTTACCCTGCCTGCATTTCTCCAAATAATGCCCATGAATTTCCTTGAGGTAGAATTGAATTAGCATCACATGAGACGGTATTACCAAATCCGAGGCTCTGCTTCTTTTGGAGTTTGAGGAAGATTGGGAAAGTCATCAAAGGTTCTAGTAATGCTAATTTCTACAGATGTGCCGTGGAGAACATTTTAACTGGTTGCATCATCATCTGGTAAGAAAAGGCCATTGCACAGGATCAGGAAAAGCTGCAGTTACACACTGCCTATGGTTCTTTGCGAGAATGGGAACTGCTTTCGGGATTTCATGACTGGCCATTATTCAGCATACCAAGGGTGCAGACTGAGAGCTCAGCTCAGCTTCAGAGGTCCGAGATCTCGTGGCTCTGGAGTCGGGCGGGTCGAAGATCGGTGTCCTGGCAGGAAATCGGTGTGTCATGGGAGTAAGAAAATACCCGGCTGCGTACCCAGCGACCTGAGATCCTTGGGCACAGAGCTCGGAAAAAGCGACACAGCGGACTTATAACAACGTAAACTAGCGAGTTGTTTGTTATGTCTCCCCTCTCGCTGTGAAACAGAGACATCACTTTCTCCCTTATTAGGGAGAGAGTGAGCGTGTGGTATGCCGAATACCGGGTGAATGAGTAGTCTCTGGGGTACAGCAAGTCGGTGCTCGGTGGGGGGTGCTGGTGGGGGAGGGAGGGGTTCATTGCTTTGCTGCTGCTTACGCATGGGAGGGGGAGCTGCGGGGGGTTCAGGGTTCTAACATTTAACTGTCATTCATTCTTTGGGGGCACTCCTCTGTTGTTATGGATGGTTGCGGGGAAAAAAACCTTTCAGGATGTATATTGTATACATTTCTCTGATATTAAATCTACCTTTGACACCTATATATGCTTTTCTTTATTTAATGTGTAGTTGGGTCTCTCACTGTATAGCACCGGGGTACAGTATTGTTGGGAAAGCATTAATCATTACATAACACTGGTGTACAGTACCGGTGGGAACATCTGTTACTGTGTAACACCAGGGTACAGTACCGGTGGGAACATCTGTTACTGTGTAACACCAGGGTACAGTACCAGTGGGAAAGCACTAGTCATTATATAAGACTGGGGTACAGTACTTTTGGAAGTGTCTGTTACTGTATAACACTGGGGTACAGTACTGGTGGGAAAGTGCCAGTCACTATTTAAGACTGGGGTACGGTACTGGTGGGAACGTCTCTTACTGTGTAACACTTGGGGTACAGTACCGGTGGGGAAGTGCCAGTCACTATATAAGACTAGGGTATGGTATTGGTGGATATGCCTGTTACTGTATAACATTGGGGTACAGTAGTGCTGGGAAAATGTCTGTCACTACATAACACTGGGTTACAATACCGACAGGAACATGTCTGTTACTGTATAACACCGGGCTATTGTACTGATGGGGATGAGATTATCACTGTTTAAGACAGGTAACATACTGCTGGGATCATGTCAGTCACTCTATAAAACCGGGATGCAGTGTTGGTGGGTATGTGTCCGTCATGGTATAACAGAGAGACGGTACTGGTGGCGACGTGTTGTCACTCGAGAACACAGTCATAGACATGAATGCATATAGACAGACACACTGGGGAGGGTGAATGGTGTCACCCACTCTGTGAGCTGCTGTCAGTGAAGCAGATGTGGATCCTGGGCTCTCCTTGCTTTACCTTCATACATGGCCAGGATCACCATATCCCAGGACTGTGATGGTGTATCCAATGTCAATGGAACTGTGGGAACACTGTGTTCCTCGAATTTGTCCACTTCAGCAATTCTGCAGTGCCCTGACAGTTTTCTTATGGCTGTGTCTGTGAGATAGAGTGAGTGTGTGAGTATGACATGAATCTGACCCCGGGAATGTGTTGGGATGATGTGTGGAGGGAGCTTCACTCTGTGTCTGACCCCAGGAGTGTGTGATGGGACAGTGTGGAGGGTACATAATTTTCTATTTGAACTTGTACATGTGTGATGGGACAGTGCATGGAGGGAGCTTCACTCGGTAGTTTGATCCCGGGAATGTGTGATGGGACGGTGTGTGGAGGGAGTTTCACTCTGTGTTTGACCCTGGGAGTGTGTGATGGGACGATGTGGAGGGAGTTTCACTCTGTGTTTGACCCTGGGAGTGTGTGATGGGACGATGTGGAGGGAGTTTCACTCTGTGTTTGACCCTGGGAGTGTGTGATGGGACGATGTGGAGGGAGCTTCACTCGGTGGTTTGACCCCGGGGGTGTGTGGAAGGAGCTTCACTCTATGCCAGCATGGAGCTCAAATTGTCCAGGACCCTGTCAGAATTCTTTGCCTCATTCTCAGTCTCCCTCCTTTCCCAGAGGCACCACTGCAGTCGGGGTCGACGACCGGGGCAATCGTTGGTGGCATCATCGCGGCAGTGGTCATCCTGGCGGTGCTGGTGACGGCCGTACTAATCTTCCGCCAGCAGAGGAAGAAAACCGATTTGGACACTAATGACGAGTATGTGGGGAGTGACTGTCTGGTGTCAAGAGTGCCCCCAACCCCAACCTCTCATCCCTCTTGATCTCTCACACCCCACAACACTTGAAATCTCACATCCCCTGACATTTCACCTCTGTCTGTACCAGGGTCCTACCAAAACTAGATCTATGACATACAGATCAATGGTCGTTCATTGCCCCTAATCTCTTTCTCTTACCATGTTCCTCCCCTCTCCCCTCCCTCCTTCCCTCCTCCCTCTGTCCCCTTCCCCTCCTCTCCTCACTGGGATTGAGCGTGACGGGGTGTCATTCCCATATAGGGAGCAGGAGAGGGGAATTGTTAGCAGGATGTGGTTGGGTGGGACTGTGATGGTGATTGCCCTGCAGAGGGGTCCAGTCCAGAGGCAGACCACAGGCCCTCCCCAACCCTGCAGACATCTCTCCCCTTCATCTCCACCCAGCCAGTGGAGAGAGGGCAGAATCCACATCCCCATCCGATCTTTTCAATTCAGACAAGTTTGAGCCGATGCACTTTGGAAGGTTGGACTTGAAGGCAGAGGACGTCAAATTATTTGCTCCTTGATTTATTTATTTTGAGATACAGTGCAGAATAGGCTGTTCCAGTCTTGCCTGACAATCCTTAGCCTAATCACAGCCTAATGTACAATGACTAATTAACCTACCAGCTCGTACACTATTGGACTGTGGGAAGTAACCGGAGCATCCGGAGGAAACCCATGCATTCCATGGGGAAGACTTACAAATTCCTTGCGGAGAACACCGGGATTGAATCCAAACTCCGACACCCTGAGCTGTAATAGCATCACGTTAATCTCTCCACTAGCGTGGCACCGACAATAACAGGATTCTCAACAGCCACTGAGTCCAGTGTTACTACAGCACTGAAACTGGCTCTTCGGCCCATCTTGTCCATGCTGTCCTGGTCATCTGCCTAGCTCCATCTCTTTGCACCCGGACCATAACCCTCCCATCCATGTACTTAACCAAACTTCTCTTAAATGTAACAACTGAACCCACAACCACCACTTCCACTGCCAGTTCCTTGGACACTCGCACCATCCTCTAGAGTGAAGAAGTTTCCCCTTAAATATTTTACCTTTCACCCTGAACCCATGTTCCAGCCTCACTCAACTGAGTAGAAAAAGCCCACGTGCGTTCACTGTATCCCTACCCCTCATCGTTCTGTATTCATCTGTAAGACCTCACTTCATTCTCGTGTGCTCCAAAGAATAGAGTGATATCTTATTCAGCCTTTCCCTGCAACTGAAGTCTTCAAGTACCGGTAACAGCCTTGAATATTTTCTCTTTATTTTTTCAGTCTTATTGACGTCTTTCCTGCAGTTGGGTGACTGAAGTACACACTAGAGTATTCCAAATTCGGCCTCACTGTGCAGGAATAGAGGACTTTGGGGTCCAAATTCATAGATCCCTCAAAAGTGCTGCGCAGGTTGATAGGGTGGTCAAGAAGGCATACAGTATGGTGTGTTGGCCTTCATTGTTCAGGGGACTGAGTTCAAGAGCTCCAAGGTAATGTTGCAGCTCTATAAAGTCATTTAGAGCATTGTGTTTGGTTCTAGTTACTTCATTATTGAAAGAATGCAGAAGAGATTTATTAGGATGCTGCCTGAATTAAAGAGCATATCCTGAGGAAAGGTTGTTCAAATTAGGGTTTTGGAGTAAAGGAGGATGAGAGGAGGGTTGATAGCGGTGTACAAGATGAAGAGAGGTGTAGACAGAGTGGACAGCCAGTGCTGTTTTTTCAGAGTGAGAATGGCCAATACCCATGGACATCCACTGAAGGCCGACGGTGAGAAGGGAACAATTTAAGGGGAATTTTCGAGGTAGGTTTTTCACACAAAGACTGGTGGATGTGGGAACGCACTGCCAGGGCGGCGGCAGAGGCAGATATGTTAAGAGATCTTTAGACAGGTAGATGGATGATAGGAAAAAGGAGGGCTATAGCAACCATACAAGATTCTGCAGATGCTAGAAATCTTGAGCAGCACACACAAAATGCAGGAGGAACTTAGCAAGTCAGGCAGCAACTATGGAGGGGAATAAACAGCCAAACGTTCAGGCAAAGACCTTCCAGTCACTCCACCTGTCAAAGGGGGCAGATACCAGGACTGACAACAGCTTGCAGGATAGCTCTGGGCCTTATCCGTGTTGACCATGGGGAATTCCGTCTGGCTGGAAATGAGCGGGAGCACCGGAGTGTCTGAGCATCCGGGCAATATTCTGGGGGTGGGGGAGCTTCGTGTACAAGAACCAGAAGCCAGCCATTTGGATAAGGGATAGGATGCGGGCTCGTGCGATTTTTTTTTCTGAAGAATCCCCTCCTCGGGAAAGCATGGGACAGATACCCTGGCAGTTTGGGAGGGTGAGATGTGAAGGAAGGGGCATGAATTTCCTCAGGTAAATCTTGAGTAGACTCTACCTTTTCCCTGGGAATCAGGGATGAATATACAGGTAATGAATATACAGGGGGGGTTGGGGTGAAGGGGAGGGGAGTAATCAGGGACGAAGGGGAGATGTAGTGTAGGTGGGAAGTGGGAGAGGGGACGGTGGAGGGAAGGTCGAGGATGGGAGGGGGAAGGCTATGGGAAAGGGGGTAGAGTGGGAGTAGACACCTGCTGATCTGTGTTTCATCTTGTCCGGCAGAGAGCCCCCGAGCCACAAGCCCCCCCCACCGAGAGCGACGTTCGCTGATCCGGCCAAGGTAACTCGAACGAGGGAGGGGTGTGTGGGCGTTTCTCGAACAGGAAAATCTCACAGTGGCCGTGAGCTGTTCCACCGAGCATTGGGTGCGGCCTCAGACAACCTTTGCACCTCAGACAGCCTGCCACAATCGCTGCTCCCATGGTGAACCACTCCTCCCCCTTCCCCCTCACTCGTCCCCATCTCCCTCCTCCCAAACCCACCCTCATTACCCACTAAGGACCCTCGACCCTGACCTCACCATCCCTTGTGCAGCTTCTGAACTCACCCCCTCCCTCTGTGCTCCCCCTCACCCCTGATCCGCAGGTCTCCACCTAGTCCCAATGCTCCACTCCTTCCTGAGGCATCCCCTCCCTGAACAAGCCCTGACTGCCTCCGCTTCCTCTCACAGGCGGAGATGGCAGAGAAGATGGAGACGATCCCGCTCAACACTACTTACTTCGAGACCTCTGGCGAGGAGGCGAACGAGATGGTGAGCCTCCTACCGGTCGTCACTCCGTCTCCCATCACTGGGCGCTCCTGTGCGCTCAGCCATGAACACATCCTTTGACCCAACACACCCCTGCCAACCGGGGTATCCACCTTTCCCAAGTTTGCCCACATTTGGCCCAAATCCTTTAAATCCTTTCCTGTACCTGCCTCAACCACTTTCTCTGGCAGCTCGTCTCATAGATGAACCACCCTCCAGGTGAAAATCTTCCTGCTCTCAACTTAAACCTATGTCCTCTTAGACCCCCACCCGCACCTACGCTGAGGAAACTTCTGTGACCCATGACCTTATACATACCCCTCAGATTCATTTCTGTATCACAAGTACACCGAACGATACGGTGAAATGCGTTGTTTGTGTTAATAACCAACACAAGGTGTGCGGGGTGGTGAGGGGAAGCCCGCAAGTGTCAGTACAAATTCTGTCGCCAGCATAACAGCCCACAGTGATGTGTGGCAGAAGAACGGAAGCAACAACAACAGCACCGTAACCAAAAAAAAGCCACTCCCCTGCCTCTCAAGCAACACGCACACAGAAACCCCTTCAAACCCAGGACAAGCAAACCCATGAATTTATAAACCTTCAGCCGCCTTCTCTCCAGGAAAAAACAGCCCTGGAATATCCAGTCTCCTTATAACTCAAGCGCTTGATCCTGGTAAATATTTCCGGCACTCTTTCTAGCTTAGTGACTGGGCGACCAGAACTACCCACAATACCCCAAGTGCAGTCTCACCAACATCTGGTACAACTTTAACCTGATGTCTCAACACAAGTACTCCAGAATGATGAAGGCCAGTGTGATGAACACCTTCTTCACCACCTTGTGTACCGTGTCCCTGTACCCTTGGGTCCCTGTGTTCTATTATACACCCCAGAGCCCTGCTTGCTGTGTAAGTCAACTGACCTACATTCTGTTATAACACTCAATGACCCACCCCACAAACTCATTAACTGTGTCTTCCTCTTCCCCCCCTCCCCCCATAGACGCTGATGGGGAGATACTCGGAACCAGAGGGGGATGAGGACCTGAAGTCTCCGCTAGAGATGGAGGATGGAGACTACCTGGAGCAAGAGAACCCCATCTACAATGGCGTTCAGTACCCCGAGCCTGAACCTGAGCACAGGAAGAGCCAAGAGTTTGTCTCCAAGGGGATGTTCGTGTAGGGCGCACATGTCTCTCTCTTACCATCCCCCTCCGTCTCCTCTACACTCGGACTCTTGTCGAGAGGCCCAGACCCCACCCTCAGCAAGGCCAACTCCTGCTTGCCTGCAGAGCCTTGTTATTGGGTGGGGAGGGTGGGGGGTGGGTGAGTCCTGGATGGGTGCTGGCACTGATTTCCAGATTCTCAGAGACCAAAGCAATAATGTTGGTGACCAAAGCCTCCCCCATCCAAACTCACCCCTCCACTCCCTCTCCCAACCCTCTCCTTCCTTGCCCTTTGCCCATGCTCTTGTCCCCTCTCTCTCCCTTATCTTCTCAAACTCCCCCTTTACCCACATCCTCCCTTTTCCACATTCCCCTATCCCTTCCTCCACTCTGTAAAACACGTCTGATCATTGCAGAGCTCGCTACCCCATAGCCTCTCGTTCCTCCCATCCAACCCCTTCTCTTACTCTGCTCTCTCCATCTTCCCTCCCCTCCCTGATCCCCATCTAGATTGGGATCTTGTTGTGCCTGAACCTTTATCAAAGTGCCTGAAACACTCTGCGAAGCACCTTCCCTGGTCCTTGGGTGGCAATCGCCTTCCGTCGGAACTCCCAGCTCACCTGAAGCAGGGAGTGTACCGGGATGAGAGCCGAGCCTCTTCCCCTGTGGAGAGCGACTGCCATCTGGTGGTCGGCCCTGCCTTCTGCAGCCTGTCCATCCAATCCGGAGCCAGGCAGGCCAGCTGAGTCTCCTGGGATCTCTCCCTTGGCAGTGGTGGTGTGGGGCGACGGCCACGCCTGCAGCAGGCGGTATTTGTGGCAGAGGGCGTGGTTACTGTTGAATGCAGAGTGGGGAGGGGGTAGAACACTCGCTGGTAATGGAGAGACCTGGTACCCTGCGTGGGACCAAGCATCACTACTGAATCCTTAACGTGGTTTTAACTTCATCATGTGTATATGTGTGAGTTTGTGTGTCTATGATCTGTATGTCTGGGGGGGGGGGGGGGGGTGGGTGTGTGTGTGTGTGTGTGTGTGCGCGCTCGCGCGCAAGGTATTCCCACCTTATGCGGAATGCCTGCTTCACTGTGACTCTGACACTGGGAACACACTAAACTCTGAGACCCCAGCTGTGTCTTCAAGACACCGACCAGTGAGAAGGGGCGATCTTTCTGCTCATCTGCGGTCTACTGTGGTGGGGGGAGGGGGGATTGTTAAACTAATCTGATGGAAAATAAATTATCTTTTTTATATCAGCCAATAAATTTTTTTTCTTCACCAGTCGTTCTGCTGTCTGTGTGGGAATCTGTCCTGCATATCTCTATATTTGTGAAGATGGAGCTCCCGATTGCGGGAAGGGTGGCAAAGGAGGGTGCGCCCCATTGTGTTTTCTAGGATCGGTCTTCCTGTGTCACTGTGTCACTGGGTCCCTTCGGCTCAACCTATCTGTGCCAACTTAAATTCTCATCACAGAGAGTCCCATTGTTCTGTGTGTGTGTGTGTGTGCGTGCACGTGGGGTCCCTCTGAACTTCCCCATGGGCTGTGCCTGGCAGACCGCACAGTCGGACAAACAGGGTAGACTGGCTGCGGAAAATCCCTGGATGCAGAGACACTTCCGGGATCTTCTCCACTGCCAAGTCAGCAATCAGAGGGCACAGGTGGGGCACAGGAATGCATAGGCGAGGTTCGCTTGTTCACTGCGCTGTTGGAATTAACACATTGACTGCTTGGGTGTGTTCGACCCATTTCTGGTAAGGTGGGTTTAACCCATTCACTGCTCAGGCATTTTAACCCATTACCAGCGTGGGCATATTTAACCCATTCCCGACATGGATGTTTTTAAGCCATTCCCAGTGTGGGCTTTTTGAACCCATTATCGCCGCGGGCATTTTTATCCCATAGTTTTGCAGGGCGAGTAGAACCAGAGCGTTAGAACAGATGGTGAGGCGGAGGAGGATAAAAGTCATGCGAGAGCTGCAAGTATAGTGCGTGGAGTAAAGCCAGATCTGACATATAAAGGGGCTTTGAGGAAAGAGAAGCAGAATAAAGGGTGTAAAGGTAATAAGGTCGAAGGACTAAAGTATTTGTACTTCAGTGCAAGAAGCATCAGGAACAAAGGTGATGAACTGAGAGCTTGGATACATACATGGAATTATGATGTAGTGGCCATTACAGAGACTTGGCTGGCACCAGGGTAGAAATGGATTCTCAATATTCCTGGATTTCAGTCCTTTAAAAGGGATAGAGAGGGGGTAAAAAGGGGAGGAGGGGTGGCTTTAATGGGCAGGGATACTATTACAGCTAGAGGAAGGGTGGGTAATGTAGCAGGATCCTCTTTTGAGTCAGAATGGGTAGAAGTCAGGAACAGGAAGGGAGCAGTTACTCTATTGGGAGTATTCTACAGGCCCCCTGGTAGCAGCAGAGATACCGAGGAGCAGATTGGGAGGCAGATTTTGGAAAGGTGCAAAAATATTAGGGTTGTTATCATGGGTGACTTTAACTTCCTTAATATTGATTGGCACCTGACTAGTTCCAATGGTTTAGATGGGGCAAAGTTTGTTAAGTGTGTCCAGGACAGGTTCTTGTCACAGTATGTTGACAGGCCGACTAGGGGGAATGCCATACTAGATCCAGTATTAGGTCACAAACCGGGTCAGGCCACAGATCTCTCAATGGGTGAGCATCTGGGGGACAGTGACCACCGCTCCCTGGCCTTTAACATTGTCATGGAAAAGGATAGAATCAGAGAGGACAGGAAATATTTTAATTGGGGAGGGGCAAATTATGAGGCTATAAGGCTAGAACTTGCGGGTGTGAACTGGGATAATGTTTTTGCAGTGAAATGTACTATGGACACATGGTTGATATTTAGGGATCTCTTGCAGGATGTTAGGGATAAATTTGTTCGGGTGAGGAAGATAAAGAATGGTAGGGTGAAGGAACCATGGGTGACAAGTGAGGTGGAGAATCTCGTCAGATGGAAGAAGGCAGCCTACCTGAGGTTTAGGAAGCAAGGATCAGATGAGTCTATTGCGTAATATAGGGTAGCAAGAAAGGAGCTTAAGAAGGGGGCATGAGAAGGCCTTGGCGAGTAGGGTAAAGGAAAACCCCAAGGCATTCTTCAATTATGTGAAGAACAAAAGGTTGACAGGAGTAAAGATAGGACTGATTAGAGATAAAGGTGGGAAGATGTGCCTGGAGGCTGTGGAAGTGAGCGAGGTCCTCAATGAATACTTCTCTTCAGTATTCACCAATGAGAGGGAACTTGATGATGGTGAGGACAATATGAATAAGGCTGATGTTCTGGAGTATGTTGATATTAAGGGAGAGGAGGTGTTAGAGTTGTTAGATTACATTAGGATGGATAAGTCCCCAGGGCCTGACGGAATATTCCCCAGGCTGCTCCACGAGGCAAGGGAAGAGATTGGTGAGCCTCTGGCTAGGATCTTTATGTGCTCATTGTCCATGGAAAGGTACCAGAGGATTGGAGGGAGATGAATGTTGACCCCCTGTTCAAAAAAGGTAGTAGGGAGAGTCCAGGTAATTATTGACCAATGAGGCTTACGTCTGTGATGGAAAAGTTGTTGGAAAAGATTCTTAGAGATAGAATCTATAGGCATTTAGAGAATCAGGGACAGTCGGCATGGCTTTGTGAAGGGCCGATTGTGTCTAACAAGCCTGATAGAGATCTTGGAGGAGGTGACCAGGCACATAGATGAGGGTAGTGCAGTGGATGTGATCTACATGGATTTTAGTAAGGCATTTGACACAGTACAACACGGTAGGCTTATTCAGAAAGTCAGAAGGCATGGGATCCAGGGAAGTTTGGCCAGGTGGATTCAGAATTGGCTTGCTTGCAGAAAGCAGAGGGTCATGGTGGGGGGAGTATATTTGGATTGGAGGGTTGTGACTAGTTGTGTCCCACAAGGATCGGTTCTGGAACCTCTACTTCTCGTGATTTTTATTAACGTCCTGGATGTGGGGATAGAATGGTGGGGTGGCAAGTTTGCAGACGACACGAAGGTTGGTGGTGGTGTAGATAGTGTAGAGGATTGTCGAAGATTGCAGAGAGATATTGATAGGATGCAGAAGTGGGTTGAGAAGTGGCAGATGGAGTTCAACCCAGAGAAGTGTGAGGTGGTACACTTTGGAAGGAGAAACTCCAAGGCAGAGTACGAAGTAAATGGCAGGATACTTGGGAGTGTGGAGGAGCAGAGGGATCTCGGGGTACATGTCCCCAGATTCCTGAAAGTTGCCTCACAGGTAGATAGGGTAGTTAAGAAAGCTTATGGAATGTTAGCTTTCATAAATTGAGAGATAGAGTTTAAGAGTCGCGAAGTAATGATGCAACTCTATAAAACTCTGATTAGGCCACACTTGGAGTACTGTGTCCAGTTCTTGTCACCTCACTATAGGAAGGATGTGGAAGCATTGGAAAGGGTACGTAGGAGATTTACCAGGCTGCTGCCTGCTTTAGAGAGTATGGATTATGATCAGAGATTAAGGGAGATTAAGAGAGCTTTACTCTCTGGAGAGAAGGTGGATAAGAGGATACATGATAGAGGTGTACAAGATATAAAGAGGAATAGATAGAGTGGACAGCCAGCGCCTCTTCCCCAGGGCACCACTGCTCAATACAAGAGGACATGGCTTTAAGGTAAAGGGAGGAAAGTTCCAGGGGGATATTAGAGGAAGGTTTTTCACTCAGAGAGTGGTTGGTGTGTGGAATGCACTAGTGAAATTTAAGAGACTACTAGACAGGTATATGGATAAATTTAAGGTTGGGGGATGGGTTATATCGGAGGCAGGGTTTAAAGGTCGGCACAACATTACGGGCTGAAGGGCCTGTACTGTGCCATATTGTTATATGTGCTATGTTCTATTCCTGCCATGGGTAGTTTTAACCCATTCCCTGTCCAGGTGGGTTTAACCCAGTAGCTGTGCAGATGGAGAACTGGTTAAGAGGGAGGGAACGAGTGGCTCTCAGTTCCCGCACACTCTGCTCCCCTGTCCCCCTCCTCCCCAAAACACCATTCTCAGGAAATTCTGCAACAATGGCATGGGGGGGGGTTGCGTGCTGTCTGGGGAAAACGTCTGTGGGATGTTTGGGGAGGTGAGGAAAAGGGTGTGTAGAATGGAAGTGCAGAATATGGCTGATACTTGAACTTAATCAGCTTACTATTTCAGTCTTGCAGCAGGAAGGGCCACTGCTCCTCAATCCCAGAGAAGCAGATTTCACGCCAACCTGCGGCACTGTTTGTGTGGAGTCTGTAATATCAACTTCTCTGGGATCTACCCAGGGCCCGACACAGGAAGAATAGCATGTTTCTATTTCATTAGGTGCTGGTGGAGATTTGGTATGTAACTATAACAGAATCAGTGACAGACCAACTAGAGTGCAGAAGACAACAAACTGTCCAAATAAAGAACTAGAACATGAGTCCTTAAAGTCAGACCATTGGTGTGGGAGCACCTTAATAGATGGGCAAGTGAGCGTAGTTATCTCCTTTTGTTCAAGAGCCTGAGTTGTAGTAACTTGTGGAACTTGGTGGTGTGGGTGCTGAGGCTTTTGTACCCTCTACCTGATGGCAGCAGTGAGAAAGGAGCATGGCCTGGCTGGTGAGGACCTCTGATGGATTTGGCTTTCCTATGACAGCGTTTCACTTCAATGGCTGGGAGGGATTTAACCGAGATGTACTGGGTCGAATCTACTACCTTTGACTATTTGAAAGGCATTGGTGTTTCCATACCAGGCTGTGATGCAGCCTGTGAATATCCTCTCCCCTACACACCTATAGAAGTTTGACAAAGTCTTTGATGTCATGCTGAATCTCTGCAGACTCCTCAGGAAGAAGAGGTGCTGTCGTCCATCCCTAAGGACTCTGACTATCTGGGCCATGACCTCTTCTTTTTCTATCATCAGAACTCTGAAGAGTCACACTCAACAATTCATGAACAGCTTCTTTTTCTTCATCTTCAGACTTCTGAATGGTCCATGAACCTATGATCACTGTCTCATTCTTTCCTTTGGGACAGTTTTTTCATTGATGTAATGTACACAATTTTTTACATTGTGCTTTGTACTGCTACCACAAAACAACATTCATGACACATGGTATGACTGATATTAAAACTGGTCTGATTCTATTCCCAGTGAGTTTCCTCCCAACACCCCTACGACTCTTCGTTCCCTGTGTGGATGTGTTAATCCGAGCTATGGGATCAGTGGAAGAGGGTCAGCATTGACTGGATGGACATAGGGCAGAGGGGAATCGCAGAGGAAAAGTGGGGGAGTATTCTAGGACTCTGGGTTTGGGAGCTGATGGCATAGCCAGTGGGGGTTACGGTCAGGAATTGGGGAGAAAGAGATGGGCTGCAGGATGGGGTTCTGGTATGGTCTCTCTCTGACATGGCGAGTCTCTTGGCCCCCACACACCAGGCTCAAATATGAATTGGGGAGAAGAATACAGAGCGCAGAACAAAACAAGACAGAAACTGGTTCTTCTGCCTGCACCCTGCCAAACTATTTACCTTAACGAATAGTAAACACAAAGTACACTGCAGATGCTGTGGTCAAGGGGAATCGTTTATAGTCACACAGGACAGAAACAGGCCCAAAGTCCCTGCTGGTCAAGAGTCCATCCAAACGTCCTGATCGCACATACCCCTCAATATCATTTCTTTCCACATGCCTCTCCATGTGTCCTTTAAATGTTATAATTACACTTGCCTCTACCTCTTCATCTGGCAGCTCGTCCTAAATCCCACATCACTCTGAAAAACCTGTCCCTGAAAGTGCACTAAAAATCTCCTCTTTAAACTTGTGCCCTCCAGTTTTAGACTCCCTGTCCTGGGGAACTGATTATGCCAGCACACAAAGGTATAGCCATGGGCACTCACATGGGTTGCAGCTCTTCCTGCCACTTTGTTGGCTACATGGAACAGTCTATGTTCTAAGCCTACTCAGGTTATCACTTCCCAACTTTTCCTGTGCTACATCAAGTTCAAGTTGCTTTTATTGTCATTTCAACCATAAACTGCTGGTACAGTACACGGTAAAAATGAAACCACATTCCTCCTGGACCCTCGTGCTACATGAAACAACACAAAACTACTCTAGACTATGTGAGACAGCACAAGGCTTACACTAGACTATGTTAAACGAAGTACAAAATGCAATAGACTACAGACCTGCACAGGACTACATAAAGTGCTCGAAACAGTGCAGGGCAGTATCATATTCAAAACCCGGACTCCAGCACCATCAATGCGCGATCCAACGACCATGGACACCTTCAAAATGACTGCACAGCCTCCAACAGCGACTCCAGGCCGGGTCTTCACATGCTGCGACTGTGACACCCGTCTCCCCTTCCCCCACCACCACTCTGCAATCTCCGCTCCCTCAGATCCCACCGTCAGCCTCTGGGCCCTCAGAGGCTCCATCTTCCTCTCACCCCAAGCCTCCGCTCTCCACTGACTCTACCAGGCTCCCTCCCCCCCTGATCACAGAACTCATCCGTTCTGGGTCTTCACCATCCCCTCCGACCTTCAACTCTGAGGCAGAGTGCTCTGTCCTCAGTAAGGGCCTTACTTTAGTCCCCCTTCACCCACACCTCAGCGAGTTCCGCGTACGCCATGACGCCGAACTCTTCTTCCACCGGCTCTGTCTTCGAGCCTACTTCTTCAGCAAGGAGTCTCCCACCCCCACCGATGACCCCTTCTCCCGTCTTCAACCCTCCTCCTCTTCATGGACACCCCACTCTGCTCTTCTGCCTACTCTGAATCTCTTTATTGCTAACTGCCGACAGGACATCAACCGTCTTGACTTCATCACACCTTGTTCCAATTCCAACCTCACTCCTTCCAAATGCTCTGTTCTCCACTTCCTCCGCACCAATCCCAACCTCACTATATAACCCAATGATAAGGGGGGGGCGCTGTTGTTGTCCGGCGTGCTGACCTCTACCTTGCAGAGGCACAGCGACAACTCGCTGACACCTCCTCTTATTTACCCCTCGTCCATGACCCTACTAAGGGGCACCAGGCTAATGTCTCCCACACCATCACCAACCTTATCAGCTCTGGGGATCTCCCATCCACTTCCACCAACCTCATAGTTCCCACACCCCGCACTCCCCGTTTCTACCTCCTACCCAAGATCCACAAACCTGCCTGTCCAGGTAGACCCATTGTCTCAGCTTGCTCCTGCCCCACCAAACTCACTTCTGCATACCTTCACACTGTTTTATCCCCCCTTCTTCAATCCCTTCCCACTTACGTTCGTGAAACTTCTCACACTTCGAATTTTTTCAATGATTTTAAGTTCCCTGGCCCCCAACGCCTTATTTTCACCATGGATATCCAGTCTAATATACCTCCATCCCCCACCAGGATGGTCTCAAAGCTCTCCGCTTCTTTTTGGATTCCAGACCTAACCAGTTCCCCTCTACCACCACTCTCCTCTGTCTAGCGGAATTAGTCCTTACTTTCAATAATTTCTCCTTTGACTCCTCCCACTTCCTCCAAACCAAGGGTGTAGCCATGGGCACCCGTATGGATCCCAGCTATGCCTGCCTTTTTTTTGGCTTCGAGGAACAGTCCACGTTCCAAGTCTGTATGGGTATCCGTCCCCCCTTTTCCTTCGCTACATCGACGACTGCATTGGCGCTGCCTCCTGCACGCATGCTGAGCTCGTTGACTTCATTAATTTTGCCTCCAACTTTCACCCTGCCCTCAAATTTACCTGGTCCATTTCCGACACCTCCCTCCCCTTTCTTGATCTTTCTGCCTCTATCTCTGGAGACGGCTTATCTACTGATATCTACTATAAGCCTACGGACTCTCACAGCTACCTGGACTATTCCTCTTCCCACCCTGCCATCCCCTTTTCACAATTCCTCTGTCTCAGCCGCATCTGCTCTCAGGATGAGGCTTTTCATTCCAGGACGAAGGAGTTGTCTTTCTTTTTTAAACAAAGGGGCTTCCCTTCCTCCACCATCAACTCTGCTCTCAAAAGCATCTCCCCCATTTCACGCACATCTGCCCTCACCCCATCCTCCCACCACCCCACTAGGGATAGGGTTCCCCTTGTCCCCACCTACCACCCCACCAGCCTCCGGGTCCAACATATGATTCTTGGTAGCATCTGCCACCTCCAACAGGATCCCACCACTAAGCACATCTTTCCATCCCCCACTCTTTCTGCTTTCCGCAGGGATTGCTCCCTATGCGACTCCCTCGTCCATTCGTCCCCCCATCCCTTCCCACCGATCTCCCTCCTGGCACTTGTAAGTGGAACAAGAGCTACACCTGCCCTTATACTTCCTCCCTCACCACCATTCAGGGTTCCAGACAGTCCTTCCAGCTGAGGCGACACTTCACCTGTGAGTCAGCTGGTGTGATATACTGTGCAAGTGCTCTCTGTGTGGCCTTTTATATATTGGTGAGAACCGACGCAGACTGGGAGACCGTTTCAATGAACACTCTGTCTGCCAGAGAAAGCAGGATCTCCCAGTGGCCACATATGTTAATTCCACGTCCAATTCCCATTCTGCTATGTCTATCCATGGCCTCCTCTACAGCCAAGATGAAGCCACACTCAGGTTGGAGGAACAACACCTTATATTCCGTCTGGGTTGCCTCCAACCTGATGGCATGAACATTGATTTCCCTAACTTCTGTTAATGCCTCTCTCCCCTTCTTACACCATCCCTTATTTATTTATTTATTTATTGATTGATTGATTGATTTATTCCCCCCCTTTTTTCTTTTTCTCGCTCTCTTTTCTCTCTGTCCCTCTCACAATCACTCCTTGCCTGCTCTCCATCTCCCTCTGGTGCTCCCCTCCCCCTTTCTTTCTCCCCAGGCTTCCTGTCCCATGATCCTTTCCCTTCTCCAGCTCTGTATCCCTTTTGCTAATCAACTTTCCAGCTCTTAGCTTCACCACTCCCCCTCCTGTCTTCTCCTATCATTTCGGATTTCCCCCTCCTGCTCGCACTTTCAAATCTCTTACTATCTCTTCTTTCAGTTAGTCCTGACAAAGTGTCTCGGCCTGAAACGTCGACTGTAATTCTTCCTATAGATGCAGCCTGGCCTGCTGCGCTCCACCAGCTGTGTGTTGCAGTACAATAATTAGTAAACAAGACCATAGGCACAGTAGTGGAGAAATTACAATGTCAGTCTAGAGTCTGAGTATTGAGTAGTCTGATGGCTTGGGTGAAGAAACTGTTACACGGTCTGGTCGTGAGAGCCGGAATGCTTGGGTACCTTTTGCCAGATGGCAGGAGGGAGAAGAGTTTGTGTGAGGGGTGCGTGGGGTCCTTCACAATGCTGTTAGTTTTGTGGATGCAGCGTGTGGTGTAAATGTCTGTAATAGCGGGAAGAGAGACCTCGATGATCTTCTCAACTGACCTCACTATCCACTGCAAGGTCTTGCGATCCGAGATGGTGCAATTCCCGAACCAGGCAGTGATGCAGCTGCTCAGGATGCTCTCGATACATCCTCTGTAGAATGGACTTTTCTCAGCCTTCACAGTAAGTAGAGATGCTGCTGGGCTTTCTTTGCTATGGAGCTGGTGTTGAGGGACCAGGTGAGATTCTCTGCCAGATGAACACCAAGAAATTTGGTGCTCTTAAAGATCTCAATGGAGGAGCCGACAATGTTCAGCGGAGAGTGGTCGCTCTGTGCTCTCCTGAAGTCAACAACCATCTCTTTTGTTTTGTTCACATTAAGAGACAGGTTGTTGGTTCTGCACCAGTCTGTTAGCCGCTGCACCTCCTCTCTGTATGCTGACTCGTCGTTCTTGCTGATGAGACCCACCACGGTCATGTCATTGGCAAACTTGATGATGTGGTTCGAGTTGTGTATTGCTGCACAGTCATGGGTCAGCAGAGAGAACAGCAGTGGACTGAGCACACAGCCCTGGGGGCCCCGTGCTCTGTGTGATGGTGTTGGAGATGCTACTTCCAATCCAGACTGACTGTGGTCTCCCAGTCAGGAATACAAATACAAATACTTTATTGTCACCAAACAATTGATACTAGAGCGTACAATCATCACAATGATATTTGTTTCTGCGCTTCCCGCTCCCTGAAGTACAAATTCAAGTAAATATATTAAAAATTTAAATTATAAATCATAATTAGAAAAATTGAAAAGGGGAAGTACGGTAGTGCAAGTCAGGTCCAGATATCTGGAAGGTATGACCCAGATCCGGGTCAGGATCTGTTCACAATTGGAAAGAAGCTGTTCCCAAATCTGGTCGTACATATCTTCATGCTCCTGAACCTTCTCCCAAAGGGAAGTGGGACAAAAAGTGTGTTGGCTGGGTGCGACTTATCCTTGATTGTCCTGGCAGCACTGCTCCGACAGCGTGTGGTGTCGTCCAAGTGAGTCCAAGGATGGAAGATTGATTTGTGTGATGTGCTGGGCTAGGTTCACGATCTTCTGCAGATTCTTCCGGTCTTGGGCAGGACAACTTCCATACGAGGTTGTGATGCACCCTAGAAGAATGCTTTCTAGGTGCACCTATAAAAATTAGTAAGGGTTTTAGGCCAAATTTCTTCAGCTTTCTCAGGAAGTAAAGGTGCTAGTGGGCCTTCTTGGCAGTGGACTCTGCTTGGTTAGACCAAGTCAGGTCATTTGTGATATTCACCCCAAGGAACTTAAAGCTTTTGACCTGTTCTACCTGCGCACCACCGATGTAGATGGGGTTGAGCGGTCCTCTACTCCTTCTGAAGTCAACAACAATTCCTTTGTCTTGCTGACGTTGAGGGATAGGTTATTGTCTTCACACCATGCCACCAGGTTCTTAATTTCCTCTCTGTACTCAGACTCATCATTACCCAAGATGCGGCCTACAATTATGGTGTCATCAGCAAACTTATATATTGAGTTTGAGGGAAACTTGGCTGCACAATCATGGGTGTAGTGAGTACAGCAGGGGGCTGAGTACACAGCCTTGTGGGGCACCGGTGCTCAGAGTGATTGTAGAGGAGAGCTTGTCCCCTATTTTTACAGCCTGGGTCCTGTCTGTGAGGAAGTTGAAGATCCAGCTGCAGATCTGAGTGCTAAGACCCAGGTTCCGGAGCTTAGGAATCAGTTTATTTGGAATGATGGTATTAAAGGCAGAGCGGTAGTCAATGAAAAGGAGCCTTACATATGCATCTTTATTCTCCAGGTGTTCTAAGGAGGAATGTAGTGCCAGGGAAATGGCATCTGCCGTTGACCTGTTGCTCCTGTAGGCAAATTGCAAAGCGTCGAGGTTGACCCGTAGGCTATGGTTAATGCGTGCCATAACCAATCGCTCGAAGCACTTCATAGCAATTGATGTTAGAGCCACAGGTCGGTAGTCATTCAGGCATGCCACCTTGCTTTCCTTCGGCACCGGGATTATCGTTGCCTTCTTAAAACACGAGGGGATCTTAGACTGAAGCAGGGAGCAGTTGAAGATGTCAGCAAACGCTCCAGCTAGCTTGCTTGCACAGGCGTGGAGAACCCATCCCGGGACGCCATCTGGGCCCGTCACCTTCCTTGGACTTATCTTCAGGAAGGCTCTTCTAACGTCTTCCTCGGTGACGATGAATCTCGATGCCACCAGGTCCGGTTCATCCTGAGGGGGCAGGATGCTTCTCATCTCTTCTCATTCTTGTGTAGAATACATTAAGTTCGTCAGGAAGAGAAGCGCTACAGTTATTGATATTCCCAGCCTTTTCTTTGCACCTAGTCATCTCATTTAGACCCTGCCATAGTCTACTGGCATCCCTCTGGTTAGCCTGGGCTTCCAACTTGGCTCGATATTGCCTCTTGGCACCCTTAATGGCTTTCTGGAGTTCACGCCTGGATTTCATGTAGCGACTGGTATCTCTGGACCTAAAAGCCACAGCTCTAGCCTTCAAAAGGGACTGGACCTCATAATTCATTCAAGGCTTCCAGTTAGGGAATATGTGGATCGTCTTGCGAGACACACAGTCCTCTGTGCATTTCCAGGTAAAGTCCGTGACAGCTGAGGCATACTCATCGAGGTTAGCTGCCGAGTCCTTGAATACTAACCAGTTCACCGATTCAAAGCAGAGGACCTCATCCGTTTCCTCTGTCCAACGCGACACCACTTTTGACACCGTGACCTCCCGCTTCAGTTTCTGTTTGTAAGCCGGGAGGAGGAGTACGGCCTGATGGTCCAATTTTCCGAAGCGAGGTCGTTGGACGGAATGGTAGGCATCCTTGACTGCTGTGTAGCAGTGGTCAAGTATATTGGGGCCTCTAGTGGAGCAGGAGACATGTTGATATAACTTTGGCAGCGCTTTTCTGAGGTTGGCTTGGTTAAAGTCCCCGGCTGTAATGAGCAAAGCCTCCGGCTACCTGTTCTCAAGTTCACTGATGCTGGCATACAGTGTATTCACAGCACAATCCACGTCCGCCTGGGGTGGGAATGTAGACCGCTGTCAGTATGACCGAGGTGAATTCCCGTGGCAGATTAAAGGGACGACACTTCACCGACAGATGTTCCAGGTCTGGACTGCAGGAGCTTGTCAGTGCCACTGTGTCCGAGCACCACGTAGTGTTGATCAGTAGGCAGACTCCACCTCCCTTTGTCTTGCCCGAAGACGCAGTGCAGTCCATCCGATGGATTGAAAATCCCTCTGGTCAGATGGCACAGTCAGGGGTGGCAGGGGAGAGCCAGGACTCTGTGAGTTTTGCATCTCCCTGCAGTAGGTGAGTCTCCCTTTAAGATCATCCACCTTGTTCTCTATTGCTTGCACATTGGCTAGTAGGATGGTGGGCAGAGGGATCCTAAAGTCCCTCTGCTTCAATCTGACCAGCAACCCAGCTCTTTTCCCACGCTTCCTCGGTAATTTGTGCATTTTTCCAGATTTCCATCGATGCAGTGTGTTGTTGGCAGCTCTTTGAGGTTGGTGGACGCGTCGTGATCGGCTGATCGCATCGTCGGGCGCTCCAGGTCGGGCCGAGTGATGGGGGAGGATCCGCTGCCACTTCCAACTGCCGGGGGCCCGGGCTGTCGATTGGGTCGGGCCCCGAAGCCGTCACTTAATCCTGGAGGGCCGGGCTGCCGGATGAAACAAGTCCGTGAACTGTGTCACGGTTGCGGAGGCCTCCGCTCCAGCCGAGCCCCGGGCTGGATTTCCGAGCTCGGCGGCAGAGGCCTCACTTCTGGCAGCTGTGGATGGCCACCAACGGGGCTCTACAGTGGTCGCTCCGGGGAAGCATCTGGGGTATCTTGAGGTCTTTGACATCACTTCTGTGTGCTCGTTTACCTCGGAGAGGTGCTGGTCTCCAGGCGCTCCGACACGGTAGCAGGCCGCCGGTCTCCGGGAACGTGGTGGACCTCGGGCCAGGGCTCGACGATTGGGACCAGGTGTGGTCTGGAGTTGAAGCAATTCTGGCACGTCGATGATCTCCAGCTGGGTCAGTAACTTCGCCAGGGTGTTGTTGATCTTGCTAGATGTAGCAAATTGGAGGTTTAGAAGGGTTTCTCGGGTATAGGATAGTGTAGAGGGCAGTTTGCTCGGTAGAGCACGTGCAGAGTCGCCAGTTACCTGCCCCATCTTAATTTAGATCTTAAGATTTAAGTCTAGGATCCAGTTGCAGAGGGAGGTGTTCAGGTCCAGCAGTTTCAGCTTTCCAATCAGGAACTGAGGAATGATTGCGTTGAATGCTGAACTGAAGTCTATGAACAGCATTGGAACGTACGTGTCTTTTTTGTCCAGGTGGGTGAGGGCCAGGAGGAGGGAGGTGGTGATCGTGTCGTCTGTTGAACGGTTGGGATGATTGGCAAACTGCAGGGGCCCAGTGAGGGGGGCAGCAGGGTCTTTGTGTGCCTCAATGATGAGCCTCTGGAAACACTTCATGATGATGGATGTGAGTGCAACGGGACAGTAGTTATTGAGGCAGGACGCTGAAGACTACTTTGGTACGGGGACAATGGTGGCGGCCTTAAAGCACGTTGGAATGGTGGAGCTGCTCAGGGGGATGTTGAAGGTGTCAGTGAGAAAATCTGCCAGCTGGTCTGCACATCCTCTGAGCACTCTACCAGGAACGTTGTCTGGTCCAGCAGCCTTCCGTGGGTTGACCCTGCACAGACTTTTCCTCACATCAACCACGGTAAGATACAGTAACTCATCATTTGGAGGAGGAGTGGTCTTCCTCAACACCATGTCATTTTCTGCCTTGAAACGAGCGTAGAAGTTGTTCAACGCATTTGGGAGGGAGGCATCACCAGCACAGGCAGGTGATGTTGTCTTGTAATTGGTGATGTCCTGGATGCCCTTCCACATGCGCCCCATCTCGCTGCTGTCCTGGAAGTGACTGTGGATTCGCTGGGCGTATGCACGCTTTGCCCCTCTGATGGCCCGGGATGGTTTGGCCCTCGCTGTTGTTAGGGCTGCCTTGTCGCCTGCACTGAGGGTGGAGTCACAGGTCCTCAGCAGTGCACACACCTCCATGGTCAACCATGGCTTTTGCTTAGAGCGTGTAGTGATGGTCTTGGACACAGTGACGTCATCGACGCACTTGCTGATGTAGCTAGTCGCTGATGCTGTGTACTCCTCTAAGTTGGTAGAGTCGCCATCTGTTGCAGCCTCCCTGAACATGTGCCAGTCGGTGTTCTCAAAGCAGTCTTGAAGAGCAGAGATGGCTCCTGCTGGCCAGGTTTTCACCTGCTTCTGAACTGGTCTGAGCATTTGATGAGTGGTCTGTATGCTGGGATTAACATCACAGAGATGTGGTCTAAGTAACCGGTAAACATCGGAAATGTTTGTATAAACAAGGTCCAACGCATTTGCCTCTCTCATTGCAAAGTCCACGTACTGATGGGATTTGGGGAGCACTGACTTGAAGATCGCATGGTTAATATCAATGGCTGCATTAGGGCTGCTTCCTGCACCCATGCCGAGCTCGTCAACTTCATCAACTTCCACCCTGCCCTCAAATTTACCTGGCCTATTTCCGACACTTCCCTCTTTCTTATGCCTCTGTGTTGAGCTCCAGAGACAGTTTATCTACTGACATCTTTTACAAACCCACTGATTCTGTGGCTACCTGGACTATACCTCTTCACATCCTGTCACGTGTAAAAATGCCATCCCCTTCTCTCAGTTTCTCCATCTCTGCTGCATCTACTCTCGGATGAGACTTTTCATTCCAGAACTAATGAGATGTCTTCCTTCTTTCCTCCACCATCAATGCTGTCTTCACACACAGCTTTTCCATTTCATCCATGTCTGTCCTCACCGCTTCCTCCTGCCACCCCAGAGGGATAGGGTTCCTCTTGTCCTCACCTACCATCTCAGTAGCCTCCATGTCCAGCACGTAGTCTCTGTAACTTCAGCCATCTCCAACGGGGTCCTATCATCAAGCACATCTTTCCCTCCCCCCACTCATCGCTTTACGCAGGGGTCGCTCCTTTCTCCATTCATCTCTCCCCACTGATCTTGCTCCTTGCATACCTTCCCTTACACCTCCTCCCTCACTACCAACCAAGGCCCCAAACAGTCCTTCCAGGTGAGGTGACACTTCACCTCTGAGCCTGTTGGTGTCATTTACTGTATCTGGTGCTCCCAGTGTGGCCTCCTGTATATCAGTGAGACCCGACGTAGACTGGAAGACTATTGACTGGTTTCATCACAGCCTGCAGTAGAAATGCCAATGACAAAGAAGAGAAAAGCCTATATAAAGTCCGAGATGGTGCAATTTCCAAACCAGGCAGTGATGCAGCTGCTCAGGATGCTCTCAGTACAACCTCTGTAGAATGAGATGAGGATGGGGGGGTGGGAGATGGACTTCCTTCAACCTTTGCAGAAAGTAGAGATGCTGCTGGGCTTTTTTTGCTTTGGAGCTGGTGTTGAATGACCAGGTCAAATTCTCCACCAGGTGGACACCAAGAAATTTGGAGCTCTTAACAATCTCTACTGAGGAGCCATCGATGTTCAGTGGGGAGTGGTCATTCCATGCCCTCCTGAAGTCAACAACCATTCCTTTGTTTTGTTCACATTCAGAGACAGTTGGCTTTGCACCAGTCTTTTAGCCACTGCACCTCCCCTCTGTCTGCTGACTCATTGTTCTTGCTGATGAGACCCACCATGGTGGTGTCATCGGCAATCTTGATGATGTGGTTGGAGCTGTGTGTTGCAGCACAGTCGTGGGTCAGCAGAGTGAACAGCAGTGGACTGAGCACACAGCCCTGAGGGGCCCCCGTGCTCAGTGTGATGGTGTTGGAGATGTTGCCTCTGATCTGGACTGACAGGTCTCCCAGTCAGGAAGTCTAGGATCCATTTGCAGAGGGAGGTGTTCAGGCCCAGTAGGCTCAGCTTTCCAATTAGTTTCAGAGGGATGATTATGTTGAATGCTGAACTGAAGTCTACGAACAGCATTCGAACACACGTGTCTTTTTTGTCCAGGTGGGTTAGGGCCAGGTGGAGGGTGATGGCAATGGCGTCATCTATTGAGCGGTTGGGACAGTACGCAAACTACAGGGGGCCAATGAGGGGGCAGCAGGATCTATATTCCTTTATAAATCCTATTTGTGACAGATGTCATTCTGAGATAGCATCTTTAACTCATATGGTTTGGTCTTGTCCGCTTTTGAAAAAATATTGGAAAGACATTTTTGATATTATTTCCACGGTATTGAACATTGATTTACAACCTCATTCTATTACTGCAATTTTTGGTTTACCAATGATGGACTCAGTCCATTTATCCTCTTCTGCTTGTCGAATGATTGCATTTCTTACATTAATGGCTAGAAGATCTATTTTGTTGAATTGGAAAGAAATTAATCCTCCTACCATATTTCACTGGTTTTCTCAAACTATGTTATGTCTAAATTTAGAAAAAATTAGAAGTGTTGTATTTGATACTTCTATTAAATTTGAAAAGATATGGAGACCATTTATTCAATATTTTCATATGATGTAATATGACCCTGTTCCAAGCCTATTTGTTTTTCTAGTTTTGATTTTACATATGTTGAGAGGATCGGAGTTGACGACACTGATGATTTTGTATTTTTGTTAGATATTATAAACAGACCTTTTTTTCATTATTTTTTTTTCTTTTTTTTCTTTTTTCGTTTTTTTTTCCTTATTAGTTATTAGGTTGTTAGATTAGTTTCTCTAGCATAATTTTTTTTTCTTTTTCTCTTTTCTGTTTTTTTTATATATATTATGATATACCTAGGTTTGCTTTGCTTATATGTTACTTGTATCGTCCATGATTTGGGAAGACTCATTTATTTTGTAACTATTGCTTATGTATCCTTTCATGTTCAGTTTAAATTTGTATGTTTGTAATCCCATTATCTATGTATTAATCTTATTATGTTGATATTAATAATAATAATAAAAAGATTGAAAAAGAAAAAGAGGGGGCAGCAGGGTCTTGATGTGCCTCATGACAAGCCTCTTGAAACACTTCATGATGCTGGATGTGAGTGCAATGAGACAGTAGTCATTGAGGCAGGACACTGACTTCTTCAGCACGGCGACGATGGTAGCGGCCTTGAAGCACGTTGGAACAGTGGTGCTGCTCAGGGAGATGTTGAAGATGTCAGTGAGAACATCTGCTAGCTGGTCTGCACATCCTCTAAGCACTCTACCAGGAATATTGTCTGGTCCAGCAGCCTTCCATGGGTTGACCCTGCACAGGGTTCTTCTCACATCGGCCGGAGTGAGATTCAGCACCTGGTCATTTGGAGGTGGAGTGGACCTCCTCGCCGCCACGACATTTTCCACCTCAAAATGAGCGTAGAAGTTATTCAGCGCATCTGGGAGGGAGGCATCACGCACACAGTCAGGTGATATTGTCCTGTAAAATCCTTCTGAAGGTAAAACAAATTCTATCCTATGCCTTCTGTTTGAATTGTGTAAACCTGTACAAGGCTCACCCTCAGTCTTTTACAGTGAGTATAAACCTAGAATATCCAGTCCCTTCAGTCAACTCCAGCTCTCCGTTCCAGAGTGAGGGGTGTGTCTAGTGCCCAACAAAACTGGAAAGGCAGTCTACTGGCTGTTTTGTCGAATTGTGACATTCCCAACTCAATACCCCAACCCACAGAAGCAAGTGCTTCCTTCAGGCTCTAATAGCCAGGAGTGGTGGTGAGGATAAGCTCCAATACCTATTAAATGCTCCCATTGCGTGGCACTCAAATGGCCTCTGACAACTGTCCATCCCCTGGCCACATGTGGCTCAGCTACTAAGCTTGGTGGAACCATTTCTACTGACAGGAGAAGGGGCTAAGGCAGGTTACTGGCACCTTAAAACAGTTACTTTGGGCAGATGGGTTTATCAGCCACAGTTGGCAGATCAGCTAGGAGAAGGAATACTCTGATCTCGAATCTCCGCAGCCTTGCAGCTGTACCCACTCATGGGGAAGAGTTTGGGAGTGAACCCTGAAAAAACTTTCCAGAGCCGGAAATTTAAAGCAGTCCAACATTGAGTTCAATACTGACTGCAATTCCTGCATCACTGCTGGTGTCAAACTGTACTGCTCTCTGCCATTCCTTTGGATCCATCAGCTGCCTGAAGAGGGGGAGCTTGCTCCATGGACAAAAGCCCGCTCTGCATTTCGCACTGTCTTGGCTTCTGTACCATGTAGAGAGCTGTGATGCCACATCCATTGTTGATCCTGACCAACAGAGGTCCTCAATAGTAGCAAGTGTATCAAGCAACTCCCTCCCTGTCCCTTACACAGAATGCTGGAGGAGCTCAGCATGTCAAGCAGCACCTATGGAGAGGAGTAAACAGTCAATGCTTTGAGCTGGGACCCTTCATCAGGACTGGAAAGGAAGGGGGAAGAAAGCCAGAATAAGAAGGTGGGGAAAGGGAGAGGAGTACAAGCTGGCCAGTGATGGGTGAAACCAGGTGAGGGGAAAAATGGGTGGGAGAGGGGGAATCAAGTGAGAAGCTGGTAGGTGATAGGTGAAAACAGTACAGGTCTGGAAAGGGGGGAATCTGATAGGAGAGGATAGTGGACCATAGGAGATAGGAAAGGAGGAGGGGCACCAGAGGAAGGTGATAGGCAGGCAAAGAGAAGTGGGAAGAAGGAGCTAGAATGGGGAATGGAGGAAGAGAGAATAGGGAGGGGGGAGAAATTACTGGAAGTTGGAGAAATCAATGTTCCTGCCATAAGGTCAGAGATTAAGCAGGTGAAATACGAGGTGTTTCTCCTCCAACTTGAGAGTGGCCTCATTGTGGCAGTAGAGGAGGCCATGGACTGACATGTCGGAATGAGAACGGAGATTGGAATTAAACTGTTGACCACCAGGAAGTCCTTCTTTTTGCGGATGGAGTAAAAGTGTTTGCTGTTGTGGTTCCACAGTCGACATCAGATTTTACCAATGTTTCACTAACTTAAAGCAGTATTTCCCCTCCATAGAAGCTCCCTGACCTGCTGAGTTCCTCCAACATTTTGTGTGTTGCTCAAGGTTTCCAGCATCAGAAGAATTTTTTTATATGATTTACTTCTCTGGCTCTTCTTGGATTCTGTCTGCTCTTCCTCATTTCCTTGTAGAGCAGTTGAAATCAACACCAAATACCCAACACATTCTCTATTATCTCTGCCCTGATCAGGCAGATGTTAGAAAAGTTGAAGAACTTGTCTCTTTTACTTTGCACTCTTTTGTTCTTTTTTTTCCTGTGTTTTGCCTTGATGTACTGACCTGATAAAATGATATCTTTGGATGGCATGCATAACCAAGCTATTCACTGTACCCCAGTGCAGGCGAAAACAATAAACCAATTTAGCAGTTCAATTTTCAGTGGCACAGGGGGTGGAGACACCTTTACTCTGCTCCTGGCCTCCGGTGGTGGGGGGGGGGGGGGGGGGGGGAAGGGAAGGTGTATCTGTGTGTGAGAGAGAGAGAGAGAGAAAGAATGTGAAGTTTACAGATTCTTCCTGTGGCTCAGTGGTTTCCCTTCCCCCCGATCCCGGTGGCTCTGGTTTTCTCTGAATTACCCCTGACATGTGGAGTGGGTCAAAGGTGGAAAAAGGAGCAGGGTATGTGGGGGGTGGGACGAAGCAGGATTGTTCAGATTGGGTTGCTGAGAGACAGCATGGACCCAGTGGGTCAATGGGCCTATTCCAGAACTGACTCACAGTATGTCAGAACCGGAAGCTGGCAGACTCCTCAGTGGGGAACAGAGAGGCTCTGAAATTAATGCTGCCATTAGCACAACAGAAGGGGAATAGCTTGGCAAAGAAAAGCCCAAAGGTGGAGTGGTTTTGGATGGACTTCAAAAGAGATAAATTTCACCAGGCCTACACACTACTGGGGAGAACAGTGTCTAAACAGAGGATAGTGGGAACCCAGCAGAGAGGTGCAGCAATGATCTTGGACAGATTCTGAGATTGGGCAAAGAAGTCACAGGTGGAATACAGCATGTGTGAATTGATCTGCAAAAAGACATGGGAATCCTCATGCAGGATTCCCTAAAGATGAACTCGCCGGCTGAGTTGGCGATAAGGGAGGAAAATGCAATGTTAGCATTTGTTTTGAGAGGACTAGAATATAAAAGCAATGATATAATGCTGAGGCTTAAAAAGGAATTGGTCAGACCACACTTGGGGAATTGTGAGCAGTTTTGGGTTCCATATCTAAGAGAGGATGTGATGACATTAGAAAGTGTCCAGAGGAGGTTCATGAGAATGATGCCAGGAATTAAAAGATAAATGTGTGAGGAGCTAAGGGGCTGTACTCGATGGAGTTTGGAAAAATGATGGGGAAACCTCACTGAAACCTATCAAATATTGAAAGGCCTAGACAGAGTCGATGTGGAGAGGATGTCACTTATACTGGAGGAGTATAGGACCAGAGCGCAGAGCCTCAGAATAAAAGGATGTCCAATTAAAACAGAAATGAGGAAGAATTTCTTTAGCCAGAGGGTGGTAAATCTGTGCAATTCATTGCTGCAGATGTTTGTGAGGGCAAGTCTTTGGGTATATTTAAAACTGAGGTCGATAGGTTCATGATTCGTTAGAACATCAGAGGTTACTGGGAGAAGGCAGGAGAAAGGAGTTGAGAGGATAACAAGTCAGCAATGAAAGAGTGGCAGAGCAGACTCCTTGGGCCTACTGGATGCGCTATGATTTTATGGTATAGATGACATGCAATATAATCAGTTTCACTGGTGCAAGTGACATTAATAAAACAATTAAAAAAAATTTCAAGGTCAGACTGAAGACTACACAATTATCACTTCACCTCCCTGCTAGGCTCTCACAATTTCCCTCATTAAACAGTACCCTCCACTGTGGCTTCAGTCCTGTTCGATGTTCTACATTTTATTCATAACATTGAGATGTCCGTGAGTTTCAGGGTCAGATATCACAGCAATATTCGGTACGGAGACAGGCCCTTCGGTCCACTGAGTCTGCGCTGACCCGGAACAGCACATTTACACTAATCCTATTTCATTCATCCTGCTGTCCATGAATTCTTCACAGATTCTGCCCCTCACCCACACTCTTGGAAGGCGATTCACCCATGACCCTGCATGTTTCATTGGGACATGGGATGGAACTGGAATGCCAGGAAAAAAAAACACAGGGTCACAGGGAGAGATTGCCAAACTCTACACAGACAGAACTGAAAGGTGGGATTAAACCAATGTGTCTGGGGCCATGAGACAATGGTTCTACCCATTGCAAAAGTACAAATTAAAAATTCAGTTGGCAAGTTGGTTTATTATTGTCACATTTCCCAAGCTACAGTGTTATGCATTCTTTACATTCTTTGCACTTCATAACATGCACGTAGTTTAATAACAGAGTGCAGAATAAAGTGTAACAGCTACAGAGAGAGTGTAGTGCAGGCAGACTATAGGGTGCAAGGTCACAACTAAGTAGATTGTGGGATGAACAGCCCATTTTATTATATTATTTAAGACCCTGATAACAGTGGCAAAAAAGTTGTCCTTGAGCATGGTGTTATATGCTTTCAGGCTTTTTTGCTTCTTCCTGATGGGAGAGGAGATAAAAGATAATATCTTGGGTGGAGGGTGGATGGTTATGCTGGCTGCTTTACAGAGGCAACACACACAAAATGCTAGTGGAATGCAGCAGGTTAGGCAGCATCTATAGGGTGAAGCGTTGTCGACGTTTCGGGCCAAGACCCTTCGTCAGGACTCGAAAAGTCGACAGTGCTTCTCCCTATAGATGCTGCCTGACCTGCTGTATTCCACCAGCATTTTGTGTGTGTTGCCTGAATTTCCAGCATCTGCAGATTTCCTCGTGTTTGTTTTACAAAGGCAGTGAGAAGTGTAAACAGATTTCATAGAGGGGAAGCTGGTTCCTGTGATGTGCAAGGAGCAGTGCCTCAGAAAGGTGGCATCCATTATTAAGGACCCCAATCACCCAGGACATGCCCTCTTCTCAATGTTACCATCAGGAAGGAGGTACTGGAGCTACTATCCTGAAGGCACACACTCAGCGATTCAGGAATAGCTTCTTCCCTCTGCCATCCGATTTTTAAATGGACATTGAACCCATGAACATTGCCTCACTTTTTAAAAAAATATTTCTGTTTTTACACTACTATTCTTTAATTAAACTATTTAATATACATATATTTACAGTAATTCATTTATATATTTTCTCTATATTATCATGTATTGCATTGTACTGCTGCTGCTAAGTTAACAAATTTCACGGCATATGCCAATGATATTAAACCTGATTCTGAGTGTGGAAGTTTGGAGATCATTTGGGTGTTCCTGTGCTCTGCAGACACCGAGAGGATTCCAGGAGACAGAGACAGTGTAAGGAAACTTCATGGTTTTCAGCCTGCAGGATTGGGCACAAGACCATGCTGGGCTCCATTTTGTCGATTCAAGCTCCCATTGTTTGCCGATTAAAGCAAAGCAGGAGATTGAAGCATCAAAGTGAGTGCAGAGGGGTGAGCACTGCCTGCCTGTCTTTTGATTGCTCTGTACTGGAGAGAGAAAGGTCTGCCACTGAGCCCGGAGAGTGTTCCTCAGGTTTTTCTGCATTTTGGAGGTGGACTTTGGACCGTAGGCTCTTTTTGTCAGTCTCATACTTTTTATATTATGTGTTTTTTCATCTGATCTTCTCATTTTTTTTTTGCATAGGAAGAGGGTTCATGGGTTTGTTGTACCTGATCTATTTTGTTCATTTTTTGTGTCGGAGGAGGGATTTGGGGGGTTGATATGTCTGATCTGCTTTGTTTGTTTTTTGTGTAGGGACGGGGGATTTCAGGGTTGATGGGCCTGATCTCCTTCATTTACATTTTTTTTGTGTGGGAGGAGGGATTTGGGGGCTGATGTGCCTGATCTGTTTTGTTCACTTGTTTGTGTGGGAGGAGGGATTTGGGGGGTTGATATGTCTGATCTGCTTTGTTTGCTTTTTGTTTAGGGAGGGGGGATTTCAGGGTTGATGGGCCTGCTCTCCTTCATTTACATTTTTTTGTGTGGGAGGAGGGATTTGGGGGCTGATGTGCCTGATCTGTTTTGTTCACTTGTTTGTGTGAGGAGGTGGGTTTGAGGGTTGATGTCTCTGATCTATTTTATTCACTTTCTTTTGTGCGGGAGGATGGATTTGGGTGTTGATGTGCCGGATCCATTTTGCTTGTTTCTTTTGTGGGAGGAGGGATTTGGGTGTCAATGTGCCGGTTATGTTTTATTCATTTATTTGTGCAGGAAGTGGGACTTGGGGTTGACGTGCCTGTTCTGGTTTTTGTTCATATTTTATAGGGAGGGGGATTTGGGATTTGAAGATCGTGCTGCCTTTCTTTTCTTTCTTGGTTTCTTGACCACCCAGAGAACTGAAGAATTTCAGAGATGTGCTCTTTGATAATAAATGAACCTCTGAAACTTTGAACTCATTGTCAAGCTCTATAACCATCAGGTACATCCCTCCCCACCATCGGTCGTAAATACAGGAGACGCTACCTGAAGAAGGCAGCATCCATCATCAAAGATCCCCACCACCCAAGTCATGCCGCCTTCTCACAGCTCCCATCAGGGATGAGGTACAAATCCCCGTCCCACATTGGCAGGTTCAGGAACAGCTACTTCTCTTCAACCATTTGGTTCTTGAAGCAACCAGCACAACCCTCATCACTATTTCAGTAACCAAACACTAAAAATCAACTCTAGCATTGTCCTGGATGTCTATCTCATTGTTTCTTTGATTTGTCACTTTGTTATTGTCTTTTGCTCTCTCTCTCTATAGATTTTCCTGTTCATGTTCTGTGCATTGTGATTGTGATGCAGCTACGGCAATACTTTCATTGTATCTGTACTTCACTGTTCCTATACACTCAAACATAAGGCTAACCCATTTATTCTTTTGAAAGATCATAACCTCTCACTTCCCCATGATAAGCTGCTCTCTCCCACTCACTCAGTCTCTCCATATCCAATTGTGAAGTTGAAATACCCTCCTGCCAGAACTAAACTCAGAAAATTCACACAGCAACCCTCTTCCAAAGTTCAAATGTCAACATCAGTTTGCTATCAAAACACATATATGTTACCCTGAGGTTCATTTTCTTCCAGATATTTACAGAAGTAAGAAATACAACAGAATTTAAGAAGTATTCATAAACAGTCAAAGTCTGACAAACGACCAAACGATGGCAAATTGTGCAAATAAAATTAATTCTGAGAACGAGCTGTAAAGAAACCTTGAAAGTGAGTCTGTAGGTTGGAGAATCAGTAAGTCGGTTCAGCAGCCTGATGTTTGTAAGGTAATAATTGTTGCTGAATCTGATTGTGTCACACTTAGGGCTTCAGTAACTTAACCTGATGACAACAGTGAGAAGAGAGCATGTTCTGGTTGGTGGGGGTGGGGGGGGGGGTGATGGTGGTTGGATCTTTGATGATGGACCTATGCTTTCCTGTGTGAGCACTCCACATAAATGTCCTCAATGGTGGGGGGTGCTTTGTTTGTGATGGACTGGGCTGTGTCCTGCACGTCCTATAGCCTTTTCCATTCCTGGGTATTGATGCAGCCAGTCAGGATACTTTCCACTGTGCATCTATAGAAGTTTGGCATGAAACATGGAACACAGAAGGAAACAACCCTTTTGTCCCACTTTGACTGTGCTGAACATCATTAAACTGGCCCTTAACATTGGCACAATATCACACCCTACCCTGCGTCTGTCTAAGTATCTCTTAATCACCTCCACCACCCCCCCTGGCAATGTACTCCAAGCACCTGCCACTCTTTATGTAAAAGCTTTGCCCCCTCACATCTCCTTTGAACTTTGGTATCAAACATTTCAGCCCTGGGGAAAATATGTCCACTGTTTGCTCTATTTATGCAATCTTCGAGACCTTTACCAGGTCTTCTCTCAGCCTCCGATATGTCAGAGAAGTTTGGTCAACCTGTCCTTATAGCTCATGCCCTCTAAACCAAGTAACAGCCTGCTGAACCTTGTTCTGCACCGTCTGCAAAGCATTCACATCCTTCCTGCAATGGGGCAACTAGAACTGAATGCAATGCTCTAGATGATGACTGACTGCAGTTCTATAAAGTAACAGTGTAGCAGTTCTGCGGGACTAGTGCAGAATCTTGGAGCAGATTGGGTGATGAAGGTTCAGAGCATGGGGTCCTGTCAATGCTGGACATTGAGGGACTGGGTCTGTGGGGCTGCTCCTTGTACACTGGAAGTGTCTTGAAATTGGACTCATTAGTTAGTAGTGTTGACCTGAAGAAGAGGAATGAGAGAAAAACCTGAGCTTGGTTTTATGTTGTGTATGAAGTATATTCTTGGGACTGAGCACCCTATTGGCAGAAGGTGTGTTAGATCCAAGAACGGGGGAGACGAGTATAATTCCTCCCAGTGTGCAGGGATAGGTATCTGGGGTTTGGGCCAGGAGTTCACAGTCCCAGGATCAGCAAGTCCTGGGATCAATACAGAAGCCTGAAGATTAAAGACTGAAGTTGGTGAGTCCCGAAGCTGGAGGCCCAATGCCCACAAGTCTGCGAGTCCGGTAGACAGACTGGAGGTTAGAGGCCTGAGCCTATCCTAGGGTAGGAGGCCTGTCAGTGTGAGTGGGATTGTTGTACTGTTGTTCTGTTTTGTTGCTGTTATAGTTTTGTTAGTGTTGATGCTTATGTTATTTTGTTGAATACTGTGGGCATGTTATTTTGAGAGCAGAGTGTGCCACGGTACATGGTACACTGGGATCTGTGGTAGTGCAGAATTTAGCACAACACTATTACAGCACAGGGCATCAGAGTTTGGAGTTCAGTTCCGACATCATCTACAAGGAGTCTGCACAGCCTCCCCATGGAATGCGTATGTTTCAACAGACTGTCTGTCTCAATGTACATGTGACAAATACCTGAATCTGGATCTGAATTGAATCTTCAGTGCTGGAGAACACAATGGAGGAGATATCCTAGGACAAAATGACTTCCGCGATGAGATGAAATTGGAGAGGTAGCTTTGTCTTCACTGGTGTGGAAGGGGTGAGGATGGCAGATAGGGGGAATTGTGGTCCCTGAAGAAGGCGCAGAAAGTGATGAGGAGAGAAACCCTTCCTTCTATCAGCTGGTCAAAGAATTTGTGCAGAGGGTATCTGTGTACACACTCTGTGTATATGAAGGGTTCACAACCTGTCTCCCTTGCTGGGTGGTAAAGGTCCACGGCATAAAAAAGGGTTTGGAATTCCTGGTCCACATCTGCGGTGTAGAGATTGAGAGGGTAGAGAGCTTCAAGTTTCTCGTTGCAAGCTAAATAATTGTTCTGGTCCAACCACATTTTTGCCACAGTCAACAAAGCACCATCACATTTGCTCTGCAATTCAATTATGGTTGGTTTATTACCCCTGTCAACTTCATTCTCCTGCCTTCAGTCCATAACATTTGATGCCCTTACAAATCAAGAATCTATCAACCTCCCCTTTAAATATACTCAGGACAGATCCCTGCGGCACTCCACTAGGCACCGACCTCCAGGCAGAATACTTCCCTTCAACAACTAACCTCTGTTTTCTTCCTTTAAGCTAATTTTTTATCCAAACAGCCAAGGTTCCACTTATCCTATGCCTCATGACTTTCTGGATGAGTCTCTAATGAGGGACCTTGTCAAATGCTTTGCTAAAGTCCATGTAGACCACATCCACTGCCCTACCCTCATCAATTTCTTTTGTTACCTCTTCAAAAAACTCAATCAGGCTTGTGAGGCATGAATTTCCCTTCACAAAGCCATGACTATCCATGAGTAGACTGTACACCTCCAGATGCTCATAGATCCTATCCTTAAGAATCCTTTCCAGTAGTTTGTAGACCACCGATGTAAGACTCACCAGTCTATAGTTCCCAGGTTTCTCCCTATTACTTTTTTTTAAAGAAGGGAACTACATTTGCCATTTTCCAGTCCTCCGGCACTTTCCCTGTAGCCAAAGAGGATTCAAAGATCATAGTTAATGCTCCTGCGATTTCTTCTCTCAATTCCCACAACCACCTGGGGTGTATCATAACTGGTCCTGGGGATTTATCAATCTTAATGTTTTTAAGACGGTCCAGCACTTCTTCTTCCTTAATCTCCACATTGTCCAGCACACAGGCCCGCTCTACTTCAACCTCATCCTGATCAAGATTCTTTTCACTTGTGAATACTGAAGCAAAGTATTCATTTAGGAGCTCCTCAACCTCCTCCGCTACCAGGCACATGTTGCCCTCTTTATCCTTAAGCGGTCCCACCTTCGTTCTCGTCATCCTTCTATTCTTCACATATGCATAGAGCACCTTGGGGTTCTCCTTAATCCTACATGCCAAGGCCTTCTCATGTCCCCTTCGAGCTCTCCTAAGTCCTTTCTTTAGCTCTTTCCTGGCTACCCTATATTTCTCATAAGCCCCTCCTACTTCCTGCTTCTTATATCTATACCCAGACAGTGGAAAACATCCTGTATTGTCCCGGTACCGAAGAAACCACAACCAAAGGAGTTGAATGACTTCAGACCTGTTGCCTTGACGTCGCACGTGATGAAGACCATGGAGCGGCTGATAATACAGAATCTGAGGCCACAAACCAGGCACGCCCAGGATCCTCTTCAGTTTGCGTATAAGGAGAAGGTGGGAGTGGAGGATGCTATCACGTATTTGCTGCACAAATCATTCTCTCACCTAGAGGGGGTCAGTTGTGCTGTGAGGATTACATTCCTTGACTTCTCTAGTGCCTTTAACACCATCCAGCCCAAGATCTTAAGGCACAAACTAACGGAGATGGGAGTAGACTCTCACATGGTGGATTGGATAGTGGACTACTTGACAGATAGACCTCAGTATGTGCGGTTGGGAGACTGTAGGTCTGACACGGTGGTCAGCAGCACAGGGGCGCCGCAGGGAACCGTACTCTCTCCGGTCCTGTTCACCCTGTACACATCAGACTTCCAATATAACTCAGAGTCCTGCCATGTGCAGAAGTTCGCTGATGACACGGCCATAGTGGGGTGTGTCAGGAATGGACAGGAGGAGGAGTATAGGAAACTGATACAGGACTTTGTGATATGGTGCAACTCAAACTACCTGCGTCTCAATATCACCAAGACCAAGGAGATGGTGGTGGACTTTAGGAGATCTAGGCCTCATTTGGAGCCAGTGATCATTAATGGAGAATGTGTGGAGCAGGTTAAGGCCTACAAGTATCTGGGAGTACAGTTAGACGAGAAGCTAGACTGGACTGCCAACACAGATGCCTTGTGCAGGAAGGCACAGAGTCGAATGTACTTCCTAAGAAGGTTGGCGTCATTCAATGTCTGTAGTGAGATGCTGAAGATGTTCTATAGGTCAGTTGTGGAGAGCGCCCTCTTCTTTGTGGTGGCGTGTTGGGGAGGAAGCATTAAGAAGAGGGACGCCTCACGTCTTAATAAGCTGGTAAGGAAGGCGGGCTCTGTCGTGGGCAAAGTACTGGAGAGTTTAACATCGGTAGCTGAGCGAAGGGTGCTGAGTAGGCTACGGTCAATTATGGATAACTCTGAACATCCTCTACATAGCACCATCCAGAGACAGAGAAGCAGTTTCAGCGACAGGTTACTATCGATGCAATGCTCCTCAGACAGGATGAAGAGGTCAATACTCCCCAATGCCATTAGGCTTTACAATTCTACCGCCAGGATTTAAGAACTTTTTAAAGCTATTATTAATGCTTTTTGAGATGGTGATTTAGATGCATATCATATTTTTTTACTGAGTTAAGTATTGTATGTAATTGGTTTTGCTACAACAAGTGTATGGGACATAGGAAAAAAGTTGAATTTCCCCATGGGGATGAATAAAGTATCTATCTATCATATGCTTCCTTTTTCCTCCTAACAGGTTGCCTCACGTGTTTCGTCAGCCACCGTTCCCCTTTCCTACCATTGTTTCCTTGCCTTAGTGGGACAAACATGTCCTGAACCCAGCTCAAGTGGTCCCTAAACTTCTCCCACATTACTTCTGTGCTTTCCCCTTTGAACATCTGTTTCCAATTTACTCTCACTAGTTCCTGACTCATCCCTTCAAAGTTAGCCCTTCCCCAGTTAAGCACTTTACCATTTCATCTGATTTTATCCCTTTCCATAGCGATGCTGAAGCTAAGGGAGTTGTGGTCACTCTAACCAAAATGCTCCCCACCAAGAGGTCTGTACCTGACCAAGTTCATTACCCAGAACTAGATCTAGCATCACCTCTCCTCTCATCGGCCGGTCCACATACCGTGTCAGGAATCCTTCTTGAACACACCTGACAAATTCAGCCCCATCTATCCCCCTTGCACTCAGGAGGTGCCAGTCAATATGAGGGAAGTTGAAATCACCCGTAACTACTACCCTGTATTTCCTGCACCATTCTAAAATCTGCCTGCTTATCTGCTCCTCGGTGTCCCAAGGGCTATTTGGGGTCCTATAGACTACTCCCAGCAGAGTGATTGATCCCTTCCTATTTCTGACTTCCACCCAGACTGACTCCGTGGACACTCCTTCTTCAGCATCCTCCTTTTCTATAGCCGTGATACTATCCCTGACCAGCAATGCCACTCACCCCCGCCTTCTACCTCCCATCCTATTCCTTTTAAAACACCTGAACCCTAGGACCTGCATCATCCAATCCTGCCCTTCCTCCAACCAAGATTCAGTAACGGCCACAACATCATAGTTCCAAGTACTAATCCATGCTCTAAGTTCATCCTCCTTGTTCCTAATACTCCTAGCATTGAAATAGACACATTTCAACCCCTTTAACAGGCTACAATTATGTTCTGTCCCCTGCCTGTCCTACCTCATCAACTCAGAACTCTTTAGCATCATGCCCTTGTGTCACGAGGTAGGGACAAGGGTGCTGGGAGAGGACCCACACGCAGGACACAAACACATCTTTCTTCAGTACAATAAAATAGCGTTTATTACTCGCTACACAGAAAATCGGGAAATCAAGGAGAACAAAGAGGAACACGAACCTCGGACTAGGGGGCTAGGGACTTGGATCTCCGTGGACCTGGGACTTGGAAACTGGGAACTGGGATTGCCGTAGCCATGACTTGGACAGTGGGAACATGGACAGCCACGGACCTTGGGCTTGGACAATGGGAGCATGGACAGCCGCGGACCTTGGGCTTGGACAATGGGAACATGGACAGCGGGAACATGGACAGCTGTGGACCTTGGGCTTGGACAGTGGGAACATGGACAGCCGCAGATCTTGGGCTTGGACAGTGGGAACATGGACAGCCGCGGACCTTGGGCTTGGACAATGGGAACAAGGACAGCCGCGGACCTTGGACAGTGGGAACATGGACAGCCGTGGCCATGACTGGGACCCTGGGGACTGGGATCACCGCGGACCTTGGACTAGGAGGCTAGGACCTTGGACTAGGAGTCTAGGACCTTGATCCACCACAGCCAGAAAACATGGACACCATGGATTTCCACAGTCAGAAATGTGGACACCAAAACACAGGACAAGGAACCTTGAGCCAGGACTCTTCCTTCAGATCAGTCATTGAGCCAGGACTCTTCTTCAAGGGGACAGACACGGACACAGGGCATGAACATCGAGCCAGGACTCCGCCTTCAACTCAGGCATCAAGCCGGGACTCTTCTTTGAGGGTAGACACAGATAATGGGCATGAAGGTCGAGCCAGGACTCTGCCTTCAACTAAGGCACCGAGCCGGGACTCTTCGAGGGGTAGACACGGACAATGGGCATGAATGTCGAGTTAGGACTCTGTCTTCAACTCACCCCTGGCATATTGACCTTGCCCGGACCCACTCTGGTGAAGGAAAGTGAATTGCTGTTACTCCGATGTGGGCTGGATAACTCTGGCTTGTGGTAGCGATGGCTTCTTAACAGTCTTGCCCAAACGGCTAAAGCCAGGGGCTTATAAGCTGCTGGTTCAGGTCGAGAGTAGATCACTTTAATTGCCAAGCTCAAGGGACACCTGAAACAGAATTAGAAAGGAACAAAGAGTCAATGGTCCGGATCATAACGCAACTGAACTAAATTTAAAGGGGAACCGATCCAGACCATGACACCTTATCCTTCTACCTTAATCCCTGCACTCACATTCTTATTCCCACCCCACTGCCAAACTAGTGGAGCACTCTGCTCTCCAACAGCTCTATCAAACCTGCCCACCGGGATATTGGTTCCCCTGGGATTCAAGTGCAACCTGTCCTTTTTTGTACAGGTCACACCCGCCCCAAAAGAGGTCCCAATGATCCAGAAATCTGAATCCCTGTCCCCTGCTTCAATCCCTCAGCCACACATTTATCCTCCACCTTATTCTATTCCTATTCTCACTGTCACGTGGCACAGGCAGTAATCCTGAGATTACTACCTTTGAGGTCCTGCTTTTCAACTTCCTTCCTAACTCCCTGTATTCTTCTTTCAGGACCTCTTCCCTTTTTCTACCTATGTCATTGGTACCAATATGTACAACGACCTCTGGCTTGGGTGCGGCATTTTCAGGTAATACTGGTTTACCCTTGATATGTTTGTTTTTTCAATGCCATCCTTGAACACTGCTGCAGAACCATCCAGAACATTTCTTAATTTGGTTTCAATTGGCTTCATTGCAGTGGGTGTGCCTTGCAAATGATGGATGGATCTTCAATCAAGTTGTAGTTGTCTCAACCAATCAAACCTGCACAGTGCTGCTCCTGCAGTTTTTACCACAAACAAACCCTGTGTGGCTTGTTGGGTGATGTACTTCATTATTACAAATGTCATTCCCACAGAAGTTGTCTTTACTTCAGTATAAGTTCTTAGTTGGATACCTGCAGTCTTCAGTTCAGTGTCTTGGAAATACCATTTGAATTTATTTCTTTGGAATGGCTGAAACAGTTGAGCCAATGTCCAATTCCAATTTTCTTAATTCGCCATTCACTTCTGGCATAAGCTATCTAGCTTGTCTATTGTCAGTTTTCACTTTGTACACTTCAACTCTACATAGTCCTGTGCCACTCCCATCACTATCTGATTTTTCATTAACAGCATGCAATTAGTGGTCTTTTTGAAATTGCAATTTAACTTGTGTTACTTTTCTTTTCTCTGTGCAGTCCCTTTATTTTTGTCTGCCTGACATACTCTTTACATGTGTCCTACATTGTTGCTATTTCTGCAAATTTCACCTTTGAACCTGCATTGGTATGTGAGCCCCTGCCAAAATAGTAACACAATTTGTTCAGGCAGACACACTTCTGGTTAGATGCTGCAATTTTGTTCATGCTCATTTTCATCCTTAACTGCAGCACAGTTGAGTCTCTGACTGCTGTTTCCATTGACACAGTTATTTCAACTGCTCTTTCAATGTAAGTTGTGCATTTGTTAGGAGCCATTTTTGATTGCTGTCTTTTAAGATTCTACAAATTAAACAATCTATCAGGACATCATTAGGCCCATTAGCGAACTGACCGTGCTTCAATTCAGCCATGTTACCAGATGCTGACTGAATTAGAGTGCATGAGCAACAAGGAGAGGCTCAACAACCTTGAGTCATTTGCTCTGGGGAAATGGAGGCTGAGGGGACACTGGCAGAGTTTTCTAAGATTATGAGATGTGAATATAGGGTGAGTAGAAGACTGGCACAGGAGACTGGTCAAAGGTGGATCCAAGTGAAGGGGTCTTTCCTCGCGTTGCTGATGCCTATCTCAATGTACTGAATACCCCTGGGAAGAGCCTCTAGATTGGAAAGTCTTTTACACAGCCACAGGGGAATGAAACAGGACACAGAGCCTCTCCAGAAGCAGGATATGGACTCATCCTGGAACCTCCCGGCAAACACGGGACTCGCAGAGGCCTCACTTTCTGAAGGCAGGGATTGGTGGGAGTGAGTGACTGTAACTGAAGTGATCTTCACCCATGTCCCTTCAAACTCTTCCATTCTGACTGCTCAGTCCATATAAAGTCTGCTCTCCTCTCTGGAGGCAGGTTAGCACTGCAAGCTAGTATGTACTGAAGGGCACCTTCTCTCACCTACTGATCATACACAGAAAGATTCAATCAAAAACCTCTAGACTTCAGCTGATCTCAATCCTTTGATGTGGGGAAAATATCGCTCTGGCTAGACCATACGTGGAATGTTGTGTTCAGTTCTGGCCCCCTGTTATAGGAAGGGTGTAAAAGCTTCAGATATGGAGCAGGGTACATTCACCAGGATTCTGGCAGCATTAGAAAGCCTGTCTTATGAGGATAGGTTGAGTAAGCTAGGGCTTTTCACTTTGGAGTGAACATGAGGTGACTGGATAGGGGTATATAAGATGATAAGAAACATTCATACAGTGGACAGCCACAGGTCCTTCACCAGGGTGGAAATGGCTAATACAAAGGGATGTGATATAAAGGTTATTGAATGAAAGTAGAGAGGACACTAGAGGTAGTTTTTTCTTATAAAGAGAGTGATGGATATGTGGATATGTACTGCCAGAAGTTGTGGTGAGGGAAGAGGCATTAGGGACATGCTAGAGACTCTTAGAACGGCAGATGGAAAGAAAAAAATAGAAGGCCGTGTGGGAGGGAAAGGTTATTTTCATTTTGGAGTAGATTAAAAGATTAGGCCAAAGTGCCAGTACTGTGCTGTACTGTTCTATGTTTGAGGAATACACCAGAAGCACAGTCACCACTTGTCCCTTTCTGTATGCCCACTGTTCAGTATGATCTATCTGATAGCTCATCTCTCTCTGTGCCTATTTCCCATCACCACTATCCCATCACACCCTAACCAAACACTCATCGGCCTCCTTAATTGCCCCTACATAACTGATCTGCCCTCCACCTCCCTCTGGGGCAGAAGATTCCCAAGCTTCCTCACCCTTGGCCTGAAGCTCTCCCCCTTTGTTAAATACCAAATCCACACCCCGCCCCAAATGTGTGCTCTATCGAGACTCTCCTTCTGGGAAAACATCTCCATGTCTCTCTTGTCCTGTATGCGCAGGGTCTGAGAAGGTTCAGTAAGATTGTGCCTCGTTTCTCTAACACTCCACCTGGTACAGAGTCATTTTCTATTACCTCTCTTCAGCAGACAAAAAAACAGACAACATTCGGCGTACAGACAGAAAGCAGTTCCATTGAGTGAACAACACAACATCTGACAAAGATGGAATAACTCACCGCCCCTCCCACAGTGTGACTCTCCCTCCTCACGGCACCTTCCCCAGCACAGTGCTCCTTCGACGCCAGTGCTCCCTCGCCTCCTTCCTGAACGCATCACTTACACCTCTAGCTACATTTGAAAAGGGATGAAGGAGGGCGATAAATATCTGAACGGTCTATTGTCTCTGCATCTAGAAGTGGACAGGCTACCTTGATAACTAGGCGTGTCCATGAAGGTGATCCAACCCCACAAGCAGTGAGGGTTGAGGGAACCTCTGGCAACTGCATGCCCGGGGATGGGGAATGTTTTTAAGTTACAGCACTGGGGAGGTTCCAATATGTTGATAAACCCATTGGTGTAATGGTGGTGGAGAGAATCGAGAGAGGAAATGTTTCGGGCGTGGTGGAGGAAATGGAACGAATAGAAGAGAGGGGGGAGGGGGAAGGGGAAGAGGGAATGAGGTAGATAGAGGGGAAAGGGGGTGAACGAGAGGGTGAGTTAGTGAGTGAGACAAAATAAGAGGCGGGGGAGAGAGGGTGAGAGACGAGAGCAAGGGAGAAAAAGAGGAACACAAAGTGGAGGGACAAAGGAAAGAGATGTCGGGTAATGACTGGGGAAAGCGGGGAGAAGAGAAAGCGAAAGAAGGGGTGAAGATGAAGAAAATAGGGGGGAAGAAGGAGGATGGCAGACAAAAGGGAGGGGAAGAGAGGGACGGTTGTGGAGTAGGTATTTAGGAGGGTAAGGGGCGAGGGTCTGAAGAGGGAGTGGAGTTGTATGTTTGGTGTGGCAGGGGATGAGGACTGTTAGGAGAAGGAGGCGATGAGGAAGTGGAAGAAGGATGAATGGGAGTCGGCAGGTGTTTGAGCTGGGGGAGAGGCAACCGTAGGTTGTACCGGTATGACCACCGCAACATCAGTGGCGGCTCGGTTCCATCCACTCCTTCCTGCTTCCTTCTCCTCCCAGCTTTCCCGTGGACTTTTCAGCGTTCAGTCAGGTAGTGGGTGGACACACCCGCAGCCCGGCTCCGGTTTCGTTCGGCTACTTTCTCCTCCCACTGGAAGACGCCTTAAAACGCCGTCGTGCGCTTCAGGAGCATTGATGCGCAGAGATGGCGAACTTGCTGACACTTGCCCTTTTCTTGGGTTTGGCCGCCGAGGGTTAGTTAGATGCACCAGTCCGCTTTCGGAAATCACAACACGGGTGGGGTGGAGTTTGGATGACGGTGGGGTCTCCGTCCCATGGTCGCTTATCCGGGAGCAGTCTTGGACGGAGAATGCTGGCGTAGATTCCCCTGGAAACTATTGTTGGGATGTCTATCGTGTGGATTTGTGTTATTGTGTTCCTGTGAAGCAATTTCCGTTAGAAGTGTGGTAGGATATGTCCCACTGGGTAATGTGTTACTACGGGAATTGTTTTGGGCACATCCTCCACCCAACCCCGCTGGAAACTGTATTCCTATGGGAAATGTGATCAAGTTTTCCAGCTTCCTTAATTCTGTGACTTCTGGACATTGAAATGTAGAAGGGCTTCCTTCAGGGATTTGTGTCCCCGCTGGGAACTGTATTCTTGACGGAGTTGTGGGGAGATTTGTCCCGCTGGAAATCGTGCTCCCGTAATGGATCACTCAACTCCATCACCCCGGGAACCCAGCGTTGCCCTTCTGTTTCTCCCAGTGGGTTCCCCGTGCGGCCGTCAGTGAGGAAGGGTTTTCTCCACACCCAGACACACCGCTACCGGGAGCCCCAGTAACTCCGAATAAGTGGCTCAATTCAAAGACTCTCGGTCTGATATTCTAGCTACGGGTCCGGGATGTGAGACGCCGAATGTACCCGTCCCCACAGACGAAGCCCATCCCCCGAGTGTCTCAGTGTTTGTTTCGGGATTTGCTCATCGTTCTAGGAATTTGCTTTTTGGTGGGAATACGAAGATTCCGTAGTTTCGGGCCGCGCGGGCATGTGTGTTGAGATAAATGAGAAGGATACTCCCGGATCACAGCGAGCCGCGGTTCCCAGAGCTGTTATGCGCTACGCTCACGGAAAACGGGGAGAGAGTAGGGGAGAGAAGGAGTTGGAAACGGGTGGGGTTATAGATACGGAGAGGGTTGTACGGGAAGGTGTGTGTAGCAGGGACAGGGATGGGTGCAGGGGTTGGAAGGGGATGGGCGACTGAGACGGAGACGGTTGAACAAACGATGTGCAGTTTGTACGCAAGATGGATACAACCATAAAGAAGACACGCCGGAGGTATATCGGTGCTCCAGGGAGAGAGAGTGCAGAAGATAATGAGGAGTGTGGGTGGGGAGGGAAGGGACAGGAGAGAGGACGGTGAGTGAGGGAGGTGGGGCGGTATGTTGCGGTTGGGCAGCCGTGAATGATCCCGGAACATTTCTGACGGAGTTTCTCTTTCCGCAGCCACCTCCCTCCAATGTTACACCTGCAACAGTTTCAACCAGAACTGCACCCTGAAAGCCACCGGCTGTAATGCGATCCTGCACAAGACCTGCAGCAGTCACTCTGTACCACATGAAAGGCCGTAAGTTCCCTCAAATGACTTTACGTGGCTTCTGCGCAGTCCCGGGGCCGTTCGGAGGGAGCTATCTGGCCGAGTGGTGCTGGAGAAACAAGCGCGGAATCGGTCGAGGCGCAAGGGACAAGATGGGGTGGGGAAGGGCAGAGGGTGGGAAGGGAGAGGAAAGGAGTGTGGGATCATGTCAGGTTTATTATTGTGGAAATATGTTGTAAAATTCGTTGTTTGTGGCAGTAGTACAGCGCAAGACATAAAAATGACTGTCGGTTGTAGTAAAAATCTCAATCAATTAATAACGCCTAACACGAATATCGAGGTAGACAGTGTTCGTTATTCCACGGAACGCACAGGAATCTGATTAACTCAAAGCATAGGAGAAAAAGCCGTTCTTAAAGCATCGAGTTTGCGTCTTCAGGCGGCTGTACCTCCTCCCTGATGGTGGTAATGAGAAGAGACAGATATCCGATAGCGAGGCTGTTCTATGACCGATGCCGCTTTCTTGGATCACCGATTTTTTAAAGTGATGCAGCTTGGCTGAGCGTCCAGCCCAATGCATCCCCTTCCGATCCTGCGCGTTGGAGCCTCCACGCCAGTCAGAATGCTACTCCATTGTACACGAGTAGAAAATTACTAGTTTTTTTTTGTGGGAGGGGAGGCGGAGACATATCAAGTCTTCACAGCTCCTCGGGAAACATTGCCACTGGCGTACCTTCTCCGTGGTCATATCAATATACTTTGGGCCCAGGATATTGCATGAATACATCGCTCAGAGATCTTGACGCCCAGGACTAGATTCTGCTTACCCTTTCACTGGATAAGGACTGGTAGTCCCCTTCCTGTAGCTAACAATTTCTTAGTCTTAACGGATGTTGAGCGCATCACCACTCAACCAGCCAATCATTCTCACTCCAGTGAAGGGGCTACGGGGAGGGGGTTGGGGGTGAGAATGTACGAGCCTGCCAGCAGGATGGGATGCACCACGTGCCAGTCTAACGCCTACGGTTGCCCACAGGAATCCACGACTACGAGTACATCGAAAATGGATGCGGGCATTGCCTGGGTCCCATTTCCTTCAACAGCGGCCCCTTCTCGGCCTTTGTACAAACTACCTGCTGTAACTCGGATCTGTGCAACGATCAAGTGGAACCAGGTACGGAGGAGCAGGGGAGGGGCGGGGGGTAGGGGAGCGACATACTCTGTTCTCCATATTGTATTCGGTGCTCTCTGTGCGGCCTCCTGTACATCGAAGAGAACCGACAGAGATTGCGGTCGCTTTGTTCAACAACTTCGTTCTTGTCACGGTAAAAGGTAAGATCTCCCGGTGGCTACCCACTTCAAGTTGACTCGCTATTCCCATTACCACATGTCGGTCCATGACCCACTCTACTTTCCCGGTAATTCCACTCTCAGGTTAGAGGCGCAAAACCTCATACTCCGTCTAGGTAGCTGATTTCTCCAAATTCTGGTAACTTCTCTTCCTTCCCGCTCTCTTAGAATCTTTCGGCATTCAGGTTATTCTCACATCTAACCTCTCACTTGCCTATCACCTTCCTCTGGTTCCCCTCCTCCTTCCCATGGTCTACCCTCCTCTCTCCTCACATTCAGCCATTTATCTCTCCCACCTGTCACCTCCCTGCTTCTTACTTCAGCCCGTTTACCTTATACATCCACCTTTCCCCTGAACTGGCTTTACCGATCACTGGCCAGCTTGTACTCCTCCCCCTCGCTCTGACTTCTTATCCTGGACGTCTCCCCTTCCTGTCCAGTCCCGATGAAAGGTCGAAGCCCGAAACTTCCTCTGGTCTATATTTTTCCCTCCTTAGATACTGCCTGCTGACTTCCTAGAGCATTTTGTGATCCGTGCGCTCTCTCTCTTCCCACATACTATCCCTCCCTCAGAGTGCCTTCCTCTTTCCGTCTCCCTCCCCCTCGCTCCTTGTCCGACCCCCTTCTTCTACACCCCCTTACTCCGCCCTGACTTACTCACTCCGTCATCTGCCAAAACACGAATCAGAAATTGAAATTATTGGTATCAATTTTCTCCACTAATCATCTAACTCCCTGTTTGGTACAGCAAGATCCCACGAGAGTGCGCTCCCTCCTCACCGTCACTTCCACCGCAACGCTTTTTCCCCGCTGTCCCTCACGTGCGCTGAGAATATTTAATACAGACATGTTCTCAGTCGCACACGCTCAGAGACCGAGAGTCCACCACCTTCTGGAGAAGGATTTGGAGGGGGTGGCGACCTGCGCGTGGTGATGTTTCACTGTCGCACAGTTACTGTGTGCTTCATAGTTACTCGGGTGCGAGAGGGTTTCGAGAAGGGTTTCCGGAGTGGTCCGCGGTGTGCAGGAGGTGGAGTGTTTAGGGAGGGTGGGTAGGTTGCCTTTAAGAGAGCTGCCCTGCCCAGAGGCGCATTCACCCAGGGAAGTGCCCTATCACACTTCTAACCTGCAGATGAAGGACAGGTAAGGTGGTGGGTATGGAATAAAACCACCCAGGGGTGTTGAGCGTGTCCCATAGACTGTTACCATTAGATGGGCAAGAACCTTGGAGTGTCACTGGGTGACCACTCTCCACCAGTGCCCTGAACCAGACTGGGAGCCGTGGTGGGGAAGGGGTGCTAACAGGCTTGTTGGGCAGGAGTTGAAGCTCAGGGAGAGGACAGTGGGGTTGGGATGGCCTATGTTGACCGCGTGTGTCCTGTTTGCAGAGAAAGAAGACAAGGCCCCGAACGGCCTGGAGTGTGAGGGCTGCTTCTCGTTAACGGAGACAGGTTGTAAACGCTCAATGGCCGCAGTGAAATGCTACGGGCAACAGGACCGGTGTATTCACATGTCGGGCATCCTGCACTGGTGTAAGTTCAGCCCGCTCCTCCGTGAAACCGCGATAACTTCTGGTACTTGAGGGGAATTGTCCTGACTGGAGTGCCGTGACGAGTGGTGTACCGCAATGATCCTTACTGGGATGTCTTACCATAGAACATTACAGCACAGAAGCAGGCCCTTTGGCCCTTCTTGGCCGTGCCAAACCATTTTTCTGCCTAGTCCCACTGACCTGCACCTGGGCCAGATCCCTCCAAACCCCTCTCATCCATATACCTGTCCAAGTTTTTATTAAATGTCAAAAGTGAGCCCGCATTCACCACTTCATTTGGCAGCTCATTCCACACTCCCACCACTCTCTGTGTGAAGAAGCCCCCCCCCCCCCATGTTCTCTTTAAACTTTTCCCCCTTCACCCTTATGGTCTGAGGGAATACCCTGTCAGGTCCTGGGGATTTATCTACTCTGATTTGTCTCAAATTTACTCTGATTTGATCTTCCGTATGTGATATGTAGAAGTGATATGGATGAAGTACAAACGCAAGAGATTGTGCAGATACTAGAATTTCAGAGCATCACGCACAAACTGCTGGAGGAGCTCAGCAAGTCAGGGAGCATTTATGGTGGGGAATATGGGCCCCACGGTAGCATAGCGGTGAACGAGCTACAGGAGCCTCAAGGCACACAATTAACGATTCAGGAATAATTTTTTTCCCTCTGCCGTCAGATTGCTGAATGAATGTTGAACCTATCAATACTACAGCACCAGCTTCTTTTTTTATTCACTACTTATTTAATTTAACATTTTAATAGATATACTTACTAATGTAAAGACGGTTCTAGTGCTTTCCCTGCTTGTGTGACGAATAAACTGTTCTCGGGCTTCCAGCCTGGTTCAGCTGTCAATTATAACCGATGTTTTCATGTCAAACTCTACCATCCTCATCAGGGACGACGCATGCGCATGTCTCTTCAGGTGATATTTAGAAACAAGGTAGTCTGTCCCTCCCAACTGGTCAGTCCTCATCCAATCAGGTTTCTGCTCTCCCACCTTGTTTACAATGAAATTCTTACTGACAGTGAACCTGTGTGATTTTCCTCCAGTTTTATTTCAATGGATTCCTTTACCAGGCAGCTCCAAAAGACAATGGCGCGACACAGTAGTTTTGATCCGACAAGTCAATGGTTGGTAATTGCGCCTAGCCCCCCCCCCCCCCCCCCACTTCACCATTCCCTATTCCTATTTCCCTCTCTCTCCGTAATTGCCCATCACCTCCCTCTGGCACTCCTCCCCTTCCCTTTCTTCCATGGACTTCTGTCCTCTCCTATCAGATTTCCCCTTTTCCAGCCCTTTATGTCTTTCACCAACCGACGTCACCAAACTCTTTACTTCACCCCTCCCTCTCTCCCGGTTTCACCTATCACCCACTAGCTTGAATTATTTCCTCCACCCCCCCCCCACCTTCTTACTCTGCGTTATCTTCTGTCTTCTCCAGTCCTGATCAAGAGTCTTGTCCTGAAGCGTCTACTGTTTACTCTTTTCCATAGATGTTGCCTGGCCTGCTGAGTTCCTCAAGCATTTTGTGTGAATTGTTTGGATTTCCAGCATCTGCAAATTCTCTCTTGTTTGTGATTTCTCCAACCGTATCTTTATCTCTGACAGTCTTCTACACAGTCCACAACACCACCAATTATTGAACATCTGAAAACTTACTCAGCCACCAATGCACGTTTGTCTTCAGGTCACTGATCCCAGTGCAGATATTCCGTCTTCTCTCTTGTCATAAGCCTTTCTCTCCATCTCAGTTTTTCTGGAGGGGCAGAGGCATATCCTCTGAGCAGATGTTAGTAAAACAGCTAGGGTTGTAGACAGCGTAAAAGGATATGAAAAGTCACAGTGGGATGTTGTTCAGCTGGGTGTGCACGCCAAGGATTGGTAAATGATTTTTCAAACCAGCTACGTATGAGGTGTTGCATTCTGGGTGATCAATCCAGGGTCATACTCACACAGTGAATGGTGGGGCCCTGGTGAGAGTGATGGAATAGGAGTACAAGTTCACTGGAAATGATAACACAGGTAGGCACGGTGGTGAAGAGGATCATGGGTACACTAGCCATCATTAGCCAGGAAAATAGGAAGTCAATGAGACAGAAATCTATGCTGCAGTTCCAAAGAACTTAATAGTTCTTGATTAACTTGGTATCAAAGGTTACAGGGAGAAGGCAGGGGAATGAGGGATAATTATTGAATACTAGAATACCTAGATAGAATAGCTGTGGCGAAGATGTTTCCTATAGTAGGAGAGTCTAGGACCAGGGACCACAGCCTCAGAATAGAGGGAAGGTCGTTTTGAACAGAGATGAGGAAGAATTAAGCCTAGTGAATCTGTGGAATTCATTGCCACAGATGGCAGTGGAGGCCAGGTCACTGAGTATATTTAGAGAAGTGGTTGATAGATCCATGATTATTTATGGGGCAGAAGGCAGAAGAATAGGTTGGAGAAGGATAATAAATCAGCCATGTTAGGATGAAAGAGCAGACTCGATGAGCCAAATCGACTAATTCATATTTCCGACAATGTGTCTTATGGAAAGCATGGTTGAGGCGAGCACCTTAGCGATGTTTAAAAACCAGATAGATACTGACGTGGATAGGAAAGATTTAGAGGTTTGAAGGCCATATGTGGGCAGATGGGACTCATTCACTAGGGAACACTCAGGTGTGTTGGGCCAAAAAGACTGTTTCCTTGATGTGACTCCATAGCACTGAGTGTTGGCCTTCCTCTTGAATTTGCTGCTGACATTGTTCCCTCTCCTTCTTTCTCCACAGTGGAGAGCACTACTTACGTCATCAAGGGCTGTGCATCCGAATATGTCTGCTACAGCAGAAATTCACTATCCATATTCGGCATGGAGTCCATCAATAGCTTCTACTGCTGCCAGGGTGACCGGTGTAACCTGGAGTTTCAGAACCTGACACGGGACAGCACAATGGCGCTGGACACCAACAATGCAGCCACTTCCATTGGCACCCAGAGTTTCCTACTTATCACCCTACTGCTGATATTGAGGGTGTCTGAACTCTAGGATGCGACATCTCAGGGGAGCAAGTAGGGGAGAGAGGGGGTAGGTGCTGAGCTCCTTGCCTGATGCAACGTAGAGGGCTCTAGTGGGGAAGGGGGAGGGAATGGCAGTTGCTTCAGGATTCATAGCCTCAAATCCAACCCCTCTCTCCCTCCTCTCTCTCTCCCATTCATCCTCTCTGCATCCCTCCCTCCATATCTCCTCACTCTTCTCCTTCCCTACCTCATCCTCCCTCCTTACCTCATCTTCCGACCCACAGCCCTCAGTGTTAAAAGTATCTTTGACTCCAGAGGTGGCGCGACAAGGGCGTTGATGGAGGTGATACACTCAGACAAATCCACTGCCCTCTGTCTATCCCCTTCAAATTTCACGACCCCACTTTCTCCCCACAGACCTGCTTCAGTGCCCACACTAATCCCACTGCATTCCACCCTGTCAATCCTGAACTCATCCCACCGTCCCACTCTCTCTCCATGACCCCATGTTTAAAACTAATCCCATTGCCCTCCCTCTGTCAATCTCAATCAAATCCCACTGTCGTTCAGCCCCCAAACCAAGCCCACTGCCCCACTCTCCCTCCACAACACTGTCAGTCCCCAAACAAATCCCACTGCCCCCTGTCCCTCCACATCACTGTGTCAGGCCCTAATGGTCTCAAGGCCTCACTCCAACTATTCTCTTTCATTCTCTCCCCCTCTCCCCCTCTCCGTTTTCATCTCACTATGATACGACCATGAATGATTAATTGCTTTACTTTATGAAAATAAACGTGTGAACTTTGGACTGGATTTGTTCTCTATCTGTCAGTTTTTTCCAAGATTTACTTGCCCCGGAATTCTTCACATTAACGTGAATAGTTATGTCCTTTTGTACCATCTGGACAACTCTCAACACCATCCAGGACAGAGAATAGCCTCGATCAGCACTCCACCCATGCACACTAAACTCTCTTCACTACTGGCACACAGTGGCTGTAGTGTCCCCTCTTACTTGGCCAGGCTACTCAGGCAGCCCCCACCAAACCCTCAGTCGCACTGTGTGAGGTGGGGTTGGTGGTTAGGCAGGGATTCGACACTGCCCATAGTGTGACAGATGTGAGTGGGGCAGTGGGGTGATGGGACAGTGACTTATTGAAACATCTGTAGGGATTGGAGTTGAGCTGAGTGACAACAGCGTGACACGGTAGGGCACTGAGACTGTGAGAGGCTGAGTGGGATGATGGGATACTGACACAGTGAGACACTATTTGTGACAGGCGGTGAGTGGGTGATGGCAAAATTACACATTGAAACATCTGTATGGACAGGCAGTGGTGGGTGATAGGACAGTGACACTATGAGACACCTGTAGGGGCAGATGGTGAGTGGGTGATGGGTTAGTGACACAGTGAAATCCCTGTATGGACAGGACATTACAGAGCAGGTGATACAGTGACCTGGGAAGTTACCGCTAGGGACAGGCGGTGAGTGGGTTACAGACAGTATAACAGCTGTAGTGATGGGTGGTGAGTGGGAGGGGACAGTACAGTGACATTGAGACACTTGTGGGTGGGAGCGGTGAGCTGAACGATTTGCTAGTGGACATCTGTGTCACGGTTCATCCCGAGCAACTGCGTGACAGAGGACTCGGATCTACGGGCTTTTCCCAGGGACACATGGAGGCGAACGTCAAGTCTTGCTGACAGATCATCAACTTGGTGGAAGACGCTCTTCAGTCTACCCGAAACTTGTAGTCTGCCATCTACATGTCAAAGTAGATATATGTGTCCAAAATTAACCACGGCGAGGTGCTGTGATCTGTTTAAAAAACTTCTAAGTATACTTGTTTTGCAATCTGCAGCATTTATTTTCCCTTCAAGCAACCTACTTTTGAACTCCCTCAATAAACTAGTGATTTTATAATCTTCTGAAGGACTCATTAGAATTAACACACAAGCATGTGGGTATGGAACATTTAAGGGCCATGGTTAGAAGAGAGCGAGGACAGGTGGACTCCAAGCCAGACTGAAGTGCAGATTGAGGACCTCAGGGCAAGATATTTGTATAGAGTGATATGAGGAGTTGCTGCGTTCTGTATTTCACGGAGACGTAGCTCACTCCAGAGACACCCGAAGCATTGGTAAGACCTGAAGACATCTCGATACACAGGATGAATGGAACTGTGATTTGGAGAATGCATACAGTAATCTGCAGCTGCTTGTGACCATGGAGCTCGAAGGGGTGTGGTGTGAAGTTATGTTCTTCGGGCCTATGCTGGAGATCATTGGGCTTCGAGATTTTCAGTGCATCTGAATTGTTTAGTTTTGTATAATGACAGTTGTTAATCATTTAGAGTTTCTTGTGTGTTTTCTCGAGTGGATCTCTTAGTAATCCATTCTGCTGGTGGCTTCTGTTTAAGCTTGTTAAAATTATTTTGATAAGCTTGGGAAACTCCGTTACTTGTATTATTTTCATGGATCACACAAAATGCTGGAGGAACTCAGCAGGCCAAGCAGCATCTATGGAAGAGAGAACGGTCAACACTTCAGGCTGAGGCCCTTCAGCAGGACAGGTCAGCTTGCAGGTTGCAGCAGGGTATCAAGAAGGCAAATGGAATGATGGCCTTCATTGCTAGAGAGATTGAATCTAAGAGCAGGGAGGTTATGCTTCAACTGTATGGAGTACTGGTGAGGCTGTATCTGGAGTACTGCATGCAGTTTTGGTCTCCTTATTTGAGGACCTCCAACTATCCCTCCTGTCTGTCTGTTTGCTGGCCATCACTTCCCTTTTCTCCTTGACTCCTTCCTTGGCTCTTTTTCTGGATTCTTCAGTCGGGGTGTCCCTCGCTGACTGTGTTGTCTTTCTCTGATCTGTCTATGTATGCTTCCCTCTTTCATTTGTGTTTGTACATCTCTCTCTGATCTCTCTCATTTTGCGAGTTTCCTCTCCTTCACCTCTGAGCCTGCATGCTTCTATTAGATCTTTCTCCTTGTCTGCCACTGTCTTTCTCTGTCTCACTGATTCGCTCCCTCATTCTCTTTTCCTAGTTTGTTTTCATGGTTTCTCTCCCATTCACACTCACTTCCCCTCTGTCTCTGTCTGTCTGTATGTCTCTCTCTCACCCTTTCCCCAGCAGCTTCTCCCACCCGCTAAGGATTTGGAATGGTTCCTCTAGGGTTTAGTGAGTATTAATGTACGAATACCTCCACACAACCTAGGGAACCAGTGAGTGGCTAGAGTTTCACAAGATCCCCATCACCAAATGTTGGGCAGTGGAGAAAGGCCTGGGGGTGAAGGGCTGGCACAGGTGACCACACCCCACCCCGTCCATCCACTTTACACACCGCAATGTGGGATGTCCCTACTCTTATCACCTGAACTGTTGCCCCATCTCTATCAACTACTCTCTTCCTCTCCATTTCTGATCTACTCATTACTCTCCATCTCTCTACCCCGCTTCTCTCACTGTCCTTTGTCCCATTTTTTGGCTCCCTACTATCTGACCCGTCCCTGTCCTCTTCCATCCGCCTCTTTTGGCCCTCTATCTCTGATCCTCTCTCTCTGACCATCTCTATGCCACCCTCTCTATCTCTTTCTCTTTAGCTCCCTGTCCCACTTTTTCTCTCTGACTCCCTTTCTCTCTCCCATTGCAAGGCAAAACAATAACAAGACACTCCATGGCTGAAGGTCAATATTTGTAGATCTCAGGTCTGACAGGACTCAAAGGTCAAACCTGTGATGAGTGATTCCTGGAGTCCAGGTCTAAAGGTTAAACCGAAAACCTTCAAGTCCTAGGTTGAGGGCCAAAGATCAGACCTGCAACCAGCAAGTCCAGCAGTCAATATGGCAGCTGATACTCATCTGTCCAGAGGGCAAAGAAGGCGGTTGAAATCCAGAGCTCAGTGAGTCCGGAGGTAAAGGGTATGTCGGACCAGAGACTGGAGGATGGAGGCCCCCATGTCTGTGAGTGTGAGAGTCTAGGTTGTCTCACAGCAGCAGTACATTGCAATACATAGTCATAAAGACTATAATTAAAAATAAAATATACATATATATAAATATTATAAATTAAGCAAGTAGTGCAAAAAGAGAGGGAAAACACTGTAGAAATATTCACTGATTCATTATCCATTCTGAAATCTGATGGCAGAGGGGAAGAAGCTGTTCCTAAGATATTGAGTCTGTGTCTTCAGACTCCCATACCACCTCGTTGATGGTAGCGATGAGATGAAGGCATTTCCAGGGTGATGGGGATACTCAATGATGGATGCCGCCTTTCTGAGTTATCGCCTTTTGAAGATGTCCTGGAGGACATTTCAGTTGTTCTGTGTTGTTCTGCCGATCATGGTGGGCGTGCTACGTTGACATCAGAATGTGTTTTTATAGTTGTAGCCAGCCCTCAGCACATTCTTGGCTGTGGTGATTATTAACGCAAACAACACATTGCCTTGTATCTTTTCATATAGTGTACGTACATCTGATAAATAAATCTAAATCTAAAACTAAAAATTCTAATCGCTGCGGAAGAAGTGCAGTCCTGGTAAATAATAAAGGGCAAGACTATCACATAGCAGATTGTAAAGTCAACAGTCCAGCATCTCATACAATAGGTCCATTGAAGAGTCTGATAACAGTGATAACAGTTCTTCCTGGTGGTCTGAACTTTCAGGCTTTTGTATCTTCTGCCTGATGGGACAGGCAATGGACAGGTGAAGTGTTTGGAGAAGAGGAACGAGACAAGGCAATGGGGTCTGTGTACGAGCTACTGGGCAGATCAGGGAGAGAGATAGAGAGAGAGAGAGAGAGAGAGAGAGAGAAGGGGACAGAGCTGGAGAATTTCATGTTCGTGCCACCAGGAGTTTGTACTTTCATAAAAAATCCTGAACCATCATTCCATTAAACGTGATCTGTCCGGACCCAGCACTTACAGTAAGTGTCAACATGGGAGATTCAAGATTCAAGATTCAAAAACTTTATTGTCATTCTAACTGTACATCAGCTCTGCAGGGCAGGATGAAACAGTGTTTCCCAGGAGCAGTGCAATCATAACATAACAAACGCAACACTAAATAATAAACATAAGAATAAATAGTAAAACACAACAGCCACATGTCAGTTAAAGTCAAGTTATAAGTGTCCAGTGCAAGTTAAAAGTGTCCAAAGCAGAGTCAATAATTATCAAGGACACCCACCATCCAGAGCATACTCTCTTCTCATCTGCCAATAGAGAAGGAGTGACGGGAGCTTTAGGTCCACACCACCAGGCTCAGGAACAATTATTACACTGCAAACATCAGGGTCCTGTATCAGCATTGGATATGTCAATCAGTAAAAATCTCAACTGAATCCACAACCTACAGACTCACTTTCAGGGACTCTACAACTTTATGTTCTCTGTATTATCTATTTTACTCATTCATTCATTTATTTTTAAATTTGCACAAATTGTGTCTCTCGTACCTGTCGGTCTTTATTTCTGCATTTTTTTTTGCACAGAATTAGAAAAGATGCAGAAAGTTATAAAGTCAGCCATCCTCATCATGGCATTAGCCTCCTCAGTGCCCAGAACAGCTTCAAAAGGTGATGCCTCAAAAAGGCAGCATCCATCATTCAGGAGTCCCATCACCCAGGCCATGCCCTCTTCTCATTGCTACCATCGAGTGGGAGATATAGGAGCCTGAAGACAGACATTCAACATTGGAGGAATAACTTCTTTGCCTCTGCCAACAGATTTCTGAATGGACTGTGTACCCTGAACACTTCCTCAATATTTTTCCTCCTCTTTTTGTACGACTTATTTAATTGTTATTTATTTATGTATACTTCTTATTGTAATTTATAATTTTCCTTATGTACTGCAATATATTGTTACTGCAAAACAACCATTTTTGTGACATGTGCCAATGGTATTAAACCTGATTTTGATTCAGATTCTGAAAAAATTCTATTGTATTTCTTTAAATGCCAACAAGAAAATTAAATCTCGTGGTAGTATATTGTGGCGTGTACATATTTTGATAATAAATTTACTTTGACTTGCACTTTGAACCGATTTGTCTGTGTGGTGTTCTTTCTACTCTCTCTCCCAGCTTTTCCCCCCCCACCCCCAGCCTTCCCCTTGGTACTTCCCTCCCTCCCATGGCAATCACATGACAGAGACGTCATTTACCCACTTACCAATGCCAATGGAAAGTGGAAACACCTGTCTGGCAGGTCTGGCATTTGAGTTGGAACTCTTACAAATATCGCCAGATTTATTTGCAGTCCTCATTTTGCCAACAAAGTGATAGCAAGCCCCAGGGCACCAGGTGCTCGGGTTTGGAGTAAGTCTCAGCAATTTGATGCCGATGACTCTGTGATCTGTGGACTGTTCCTACGGAAATACACACACACGTAGGCATAAAAAAATCCAAGAGATTCTGCAGATGCTGGAAAGCTTGAGAAACACAGCAAAAATACTGCAGGAACTCAGCACCAATGTAGGGGAATAAACAGTCAATGTTTCAGGCCCAGGCTCTTCATCAGGACTGTCATTCCATTAAACGTGACCATTAAAACAAAATTGTTAACTTAGCCGCACCAGTTCAATGTAATACATAATCTTGCAGAGAAAATAAATTAATAAAACTAAAAAAACACAAGTAAATCAATTGGATAGAGTTTTAAAAAATGTGCAAAAACAGAAATACTGTATTTTAAAAAGAGTGAAGTAGTGTCCAAAGATTCAATGTCCATTTAGGAATCGGATAGCAGAGGGGAAGAAGCTGTTCCCGAAACACTGAGTGTGTGCCTTCAGGCTTCTGTACCTCCTGTCTGATGGTAACAGTGAGAAAAAGGCATTCCCTGGGTGCTGGAGTTCATTAATAATGGACACTGCCTTTCTGTGACGCCACTCCATGAAGATGTCCTGTGTACTTTGTAAGTTAGTACCAAGATGGAGGTGACTAGATGTACAGCCCTCTGCAGTTTATTTCAGTTCTGTGCAGTAGCCCCCATACCAGGCAGTGATGCAGCCTGTCAGAATGCTCTCCACGTGATGTGATGGTATAGAGGGAGTTTCACTCTGTGTCTGACCCTGGGATGGTGTGGAGGGAGCTTCACTCGGTGGTCTGACCCTGGGAGTGTGTGATGGGATGGTGACTGGAGGGTGTTTCACTCTGTGTCTGACCCTAGGAGTGTGTAATGGGACGATGTGGAGGGAGCTTCAAGCAGTGTCTGACCCTGGGATGGTGTGGAGGGAGCTTCACTCGGTGTCTGACCCTGGGATGGTGTGGAGGGAGCTTCACTCAGTGTGTGACCCTAGAATGGTGTGGAGGGAGCTTCACTCGGTGTCTGACCCTGGGCTGGTGTGGAGGGAGCTTCACTCAGTGTCTGACCCTGGGATGGTGTGGAGGGAGCTTCACTCAGTGTCTGACCCTGGGATGGTGTGGAGGGAGTTTCACTCAGTGTGTGACCCTGGGATGGTGTGGAGGGAGCTTCACTCAGTGTCTGACCCTGGGATGGTGTGGAGGGAGCTTCACTCAGTGTCTGACCCTGGGATGGTGTGGAGGGAGCTTCACTCAGTGTGTGACCCTGGGATGGTGTGGAGGGAGCTTCACTCGGTGTCTGACCCTGGGATGGTGTGGAGGGAGCTTCACTCAGTGTGTGACCCTGGGATGGTGTGGAGGGAGCTTCACTCGGTGTCTGACCCTGGGATGGTGTGGAGGGAGCTTCACTCGGTGGTTTGACCCTGGGAGTGTGTGATGGGATGGTGAGTGGAGGGTGTTTCACTCTGTGTCTGACCCTAGGAGTGTGTAATGGGACGATGTGGAGGGAGCTTCACGCAGTGTCTGACCCTGGGATGGTGTGGAGGGAGCTTCACTTGGTGGTTTGACCCCGGGAGTGTGTGATGGAACAGTGTGGAGGGAGCTTCACTCAGTGTCTGACCCTGGGATGGTGTGGAGGGAGCTTCACTCAGTGTCTGACCCTGGGATGGTGTGGAGGGAGCTTCACTCGGTGTCTGACCCTGGGATGGTGTGGAGGGAGCTTCACTCGGTGTCTGACCCTGGGATGGTGTGGAGGGAGCTTCACTCAGTGTGTGACCCTGGGATGGTGTGGAGGGAGCTTCACTCGGTGTGTGACCCTGGGATGGTGTGGAGGGAGCTTCATTCGGTGTGTGACCCTGGGATGGTGTGGAGGGAGCTTCACTCGGTGTCTGACCCTGGGATGGTGTGGAGGGAGCTTCACTCAGTGTCTGACCCTGGGATGGTGTGGAGGGAGCTTCACTCGGTGGTTTGACACTGGGAGTGTGTGATGGAACAGTGTGGAGGGAGCTTCACTCGGTGTCTGACCCTGGGATGGTGTGGAGGGAGCTTCACTCGGTGTCTGACCCTGGGATGGTGTGGAGGGAGCTTCACTCGGTGTCTGACCCTGGGATGGTGTGGAGGGAGCTTCACTCGGTGTCTGACCCTGGGATGGTGTGGAGGGAGCTTCACTCGGTGTCTGACCCTGGGATGGTGTGGAGGAAGCTTCACTCGGTGTCTGACCCTGGGATGGTGTGGAGGGAGCTTCACTCGGTGTCTGACCCTGGGATGGTGTGGAGGGAGCTTCACTCGGTGTCTGACCCTGGGATGGTGTGGAGGGAGCTTCACTCGGTGTCTGACCCTGGGATGGTGTGGAGGGAGCTTCACTCGGTGTATGACCCTGGGATGGTGTGGAGGGAGCTTCACTCGGTGTCTGACCCTGGGATGGTGTGGAGGGAGCTTCACTCGGTGTCTGACCCTGGGATGGTGTGGAGGGAGCTTCACTCGGTGTCTGACCCTGGGATGGTGTGGAGGGAGCTTCACTCGGTGTCTGACCCTGGGATGGTGTGGAGGGAGCTTCACTCGGTGTCTGACCCTGGGATGGTGTGGAGGGAGCTTCACTCGGTGTCTGACCCTGGGATGGTGTGGAGGGAGCTTCACTCGGTGTATGACCCTGGGATGGTGTGGAGGGAGCTTCACTCGGTGTCTGACCCTGGGATGGTGTGGAGGGAGCTTCACTCGGTGTCTGACTCTGGGATGGTGTGGAGGGAGCTTCACTCGGTGTCTGACTCTGGGATGGTGTGGAGGGAGCTTCACTCGGTGGTTTGACCCCGGGAGTGTGTGATGGGACGACGTGGAGGGAGCTTCACTCTGTGCCAGCATGGAGCTCAAATTGACCAGGACCCTGTCAGAATTATTTGCCTCATTCTCAGTCTCCCTCCTTCCTCCTTTCCCAGAGGCACCACTGCAGTTGGGGTCGATGACCGGGGCAATCGTTGGTGGCATCATTGCGGCAGTGGTCATCCTGGCGGTGCTGGTGACAGCCGTACTAATCTTCCGCTAGCAGAGGAAGAACACCGATTTGGACACTAGTGACGAGTATGTGGGGAGTGACTGTCTGGTGTCTAGAGCGCCCCCACCCCCAACCTCTCATCCCTCCTGATCTGTCACACCCCACAACACTTGAAATCTCACATCCCCTGACATTTCACCTCTGTCTGTACCAGGGTCCTACCAAAACCAGATCTATAACATACAGATCAATGGTCGTTCATTGCCCCTAATCTCTTTCTCTTACCATGTTCCTCCCCTCTCCCCTCCCTCCTTCCCTTCCTCCCTCTGTCCCCTTCCCCTCCTCTCCTCCCTGGGATTGACATGACGGGGTGTCATTCCCAAATAGGGAGCAGGGGAGGGGAATTGTTAGCAGGATGTGGTTGGGTGGGATTGTGATGGTGATTGCCCTGCAGAGGGGTCCAGTCCAGAGGCAGACCACAGGCCCTCCCCAACCCTGCAGACATCCCTCCCCTTCACCTCCACCCAGCCAGTGGAGAGAGGGCAGAATCCACACCCCCATCCTATCTATTCAATTCAGGGTTGATAGAGGTGTACGAGATGAAGAGAGGTGTAGACAGAGTGGACAGCCAGTGCTGTTTTTTCAGAGTGAGAATGGCCAATACCCATGGGCATCCACTGAAGGCCGACGGTGAGAAGGGAACAATTTAAGGGGAATTTTCGAGGTAGGTTTTTCACACAAAGACTGGTGGATGTGAGAACGCACTGCCAGGGCGGTGGCAGAGGCAGATATGTTAAGAGATCTTTAGACAGGTAGATGGATGATAGGAAAAAGGAGGGCTATAGCAACCATACAAGATTCTGCAGATGCTAGAAATCTTGAGCAGCACACACAAAATGCAGGAGGAACTTAGCAAGTCAGGCAGCATATATGGAGGGGAATAAACAGTCAAATGTTTGAGCCAAAACCTTCCAGTCTCTCCACCTGTCAAAGGGGGCAGATACCAGGACTGACAACAGCTTGCAGGATAGCTCTGGGCCTTATCCGTGTTGACCATGGGGAATTCCGTCAGGCTGGAAATGAGCGGGAACACTGGAGTGTGTGAGCATTCGGGCAATATTCTGGGGGTGGGGGAGCTTCGTGTACAAGAACCAGAAGCCAGCCATTTGGATAAGGGATAGGATGGAGGCTTGTACGATTTTTTTTCCTGAAGAATCCCCTCCTCGGGAAAGCATGGGACAGATACCCTGGCAGTTTGGGAGGGTGAGATGTGAAGGAAGGGGCATGAATTTCCTCAGGTAAATCTTGAGTAGACGCTACCTTTTTCCTGGGAATCAGGGATGAATATACAGGTAATGGAGGGGTGGGGAGTAATCAGGGATGAAGGGGAGATGCAGTGTAGGTGGGAAGTGGGAGAGGGGATGGTGGAGGGAAGGTCGAGGATGGGAGGGGGAAGGCTATGGGAAAGGGGGTAGAGTGGGAGTAGACACCTGCTGATCTGTGTTTCATCTTGTCCGGCAGAGAGCCCCCGAGCCACAAGCCCCCCCCCACCGAGAGCGACGTTCGCTGATCCGGCCAAGGTAACTCGAACGAGGGAGGGGTGTGTGGGCGTTTCTCGAACAGGAAAATCTCACAGTGGCCGTGAGCTGTTCCACCGAGCGTTGGGTGCGGCCTCAGACAAACTTTGCACCTCAGACAGCCTGCCACAATCGCTGCTCCCATGGTGAACCACTCCTCCCCCTTCCCCCTCACTCATCCCCATCTCCCTCCTCCCAAACCCGCCCTCATTACCCACTAAGGACCCTCGAACCCGGCTCGAACCCGACCTCACCGTCCCTTGTGCAGCTTCTGAACTCACCCCCTCCCTCTGTGCTCCCCCTCACCCCTGATCCGCAGGTCTCCACTAGTCCCAATGCTCCACTCCTTCCTGAGGCATCCCCTCCCTGAACAAGCCCTGACTGCCTCCGCTTCCTCTCACAGGCGGAGATGGCAGAGAAGATGGAGACGATCCCGCTCAACACTACTTACTTCGAGACCTCTGGCGAGGAGGCGAACGAGATGGTGAGCCTCCTACCGGTCGTCACTCCGTCTCCCATCACTGGGCGCTCCTGTGCGCTCAGCCACGAACACACCCTTTGACCCAACACACCCCTGCCAACCGGGGTGTCCACCTTATCACAAGTTTGCCCACATTTGGCCCAAATCCCTTAAGTCCTTTCCTGTACCTGCCTCAACCACTTTCTCTGGCAGCTCGTCTCATAGAGGAACCACCCTCCAGGTGAAAATCTTCCTGCTCTCAACTTAAACCTATGTCCTCTTGTGTTAGACCCCCACCCGCACCTACCCTGGGGAAACTTCTGTGACCCATGACCTTATACATACCCCTCAGATTCATTTCTGTATCACAAGTACACTGAACGATACGGTGAAATGCGTTGTTTGTGTTAATAACCAACACAAGGTGTGCGGGGTGGTGAGGGGAAGCCCGCAAGTGTCAGTACAAATTCTGTCGCCAGCATAACAGCCCACAGTGATGTGTGGCAGAAGAACGGAAGTAACAACAACAGCACCGTAACCAAAAACAAGCCACTCCCCTGCCTCTCAAGCAACACGCACACAGAAACCCCTTCAAACCCAGGACAAGCGAACCCATGAATTTATAAACCTTCAGCCGCCTTCTCTCCAGGAAAAAACAGCCCTGGAATATCCAGTCTCCTTATAACTCAAGCGCTCGATCCTGGTAAATATTTCCGGCACTCTTTCTAGCTTAGTGACTGGGCGGCCAGAACTACCCACAATACCCCAAGTGCAGTCTCACCAACATCTGGTACAACTTTAACCTGATGTCTCAACACAAGTACTCCAGAATGATGAAGGCCAGTGTGATGGACACCTTCTTCACCACCTTGTGTACCATGTCCCTGTACCCTTGGGTCCCTCTGTTCTATTATACACCCCAGAGCCCTGCTTGCTGTGTAAGTCAACTGACCTAGATTCTGTTATAACACTCAATGACCCACCCCACAAACTCATTAACTGTGTCTTCCTCTTCCCCTCTCCCCCCATAGACGCTGATGGGGAGATACTCGGAACCAGAGGGGGATGAGGACCTGAAGTCTCCGCTAGAGATGGAGGATGGAGACTACCTGGAGCAAGAGAACCCCATCTACAATGGCGTTCAGTACCCCGAACCTGAACCTGAGCCCAGGAAGAGCCAAGAGTTTGTCTCCGGGGGATGTTCGTGTAGGGCGCACATGTCTCTCTCTTACCATCCCCCTCCGTCTCCTCTACACTCGGACTCTTGTCAAGAGGCCCAGACCCCACCCTCAGCAAGGCCAACTCCTGCTTGCCTGCAGAGCCTTGTTATTGGGTGGGGAGGGTGGGGGGTGGGTGAGTCCTGGATGGGTACAGGCACTGATTTCCAGATTCTCAGAGACCAAAGCAATAATGTTGGTGACCAAAGCCTCCCCCAACCAAACTCACCCCTCCACTCCCCCTCTCCTTCCTTGCCCTTTGCCCATGCGCTTGTCCCCTCTCTCTCCCTCATTTTCTCAAACTCCCCCTTACCCACATCCTCCCTTTTCCACATTCCCCTATCCCTTCCTCCACTCTGTAAAACACGTCTGATCATTGCAGAGCTCGCTACCCCATAGCCTCTCGTTCCTCCCATCCACCCCTTCTCCTACTCTGCTCTCTCCATCTTCCCTCCCCTCCCTGATCCCCATCTAGATTGGGATCTAGTCCTGACGAAGGGTCTCGACCCGAAACGTTGACTGTTCCTTTCAACGGATGCTGCGCGACCTGCTGAGTTCATCCAGCTTTTTGTACGTCTTGATTTGCCCACAGCATCTGCAGTGCACTTCGTGTTTAGATTGGGATCTTGTTGTGCCTGAACCTGTATTAAAGTGCCTGAACGAACCTGCGAGTGGGAGCACCGCCCTTCCCTGGTCTTTGGGTGGCAATCGCCTTCCGTCGGAACTCCCAGCTCACCTGAAGCAGGGAGTGTACCGGTACGAGAGCCGAGCCTCCTCCCCTGTGGAGAGCGACTGCCATCTGGTGGTCGGACCTGCCTTCTGCAGCCTGTCCATCCAATCCGGAGCCAGCAGGCTAGCTGAGTCTCCTGGGATCTCTCCCTTGGCAGTGGTGGTGTGGGGCGATGGCCACGCCTGCAGCAGGCGGTATTTGTGGCAGAGGGCGTGGTTACTGTTGAATGCAGAATGGGGAGGGGGTAGAACACTCGCTGGTAATGGAGAGACCTGGTACCCTGCGTGGGACCAAGCATCACTACTGAATCCTTAACGTGGTTTTAACTTCATCATGTGTATATGTGTGAGTTTGTGTGTCTATGATCTGTATGTCTAGGTTGTGTGTGTGTGTGTGTGTGTGTGTGTTCTGAGACCCCAGCTGTGTCTTCAAGACACCGACCAGTGAGAAGGGGCGATCTTTCTGCTCATCTGCGGTCTACTGTGGTGGGGGGGGGGGGGGGGGGGGAGAGGGGGGATTGTTAAACTAATCCAATGGAAAATAAATTATCTTTTTTATATCAGCCAATAAATTTTTTTTCTTCACCAGTCGTTCTGCTGTCTGTGTGGGAATCTGTCCTGCATGTCTCTATATTTGTGAAGAGGGAGCTCCCCATTGCGGGAAGGGTGGCAAAGGAGGGTGCGCCCCATTGTGTTTTCTAGGATCGGTCTTCCTGTGTCACATAGCAGCAGTCCCTTCGGCCCAACCTATCTGTGCCAACTTAAATTCGCATCACAGAGAGTCCCGTTGTTCTGTGTGTGTGTGTGCGTGCACTTGGGGTCCCCCTGAACTTCCCCATGGGCTGTGCCTGGCAGATCGCATAGTCGGACAAACAGGGTAGACCGGCTGGGGAAAATCCCTGGATGCAGAGACACTTCCGGGATCTTCTCCACTGCCAAGTCAGCAATCAGAGGGCACAGGTGGGGCACAGGAATGCAGAGGTGAGTTTCACTTGTTCACTGCGCTGTTGGAATTAACACATTGACTGCTTGGGTGTGTTCGACCCATTTCTGGTAAGGTGGGTTTAACCCATTCACTGCTCAGGCATTTTAACCCATTACCAGCGTGGGCATATTTAACCCATTCCCGACATGGATGTTTTTAAGCCATTCCCAGTGTGGGCTTTTTGAACCCATTCTCGGCACGGGCATTTTTATCCCATAGTTTTGCAGGGGGAATAGAACCAGAGCATTAGAGCAGATGGTGAGGTGGAGGAGGATAAAAGTCATGCGAGAGCTGCAAGTATAGTGCGTGGAGTAAAGCCAGATCTCACATTTAACGGGGCTTTGAGGAAAGAGAAGCAGAATAAAGGGTGTAAAGGTAATAAGGTCGAAGGGCTAAAGTATTTGTACTTCAGTGCAAGAAGCATCAGGAACAAAGGTGATGAACTGAGAGCTTGGATACATACATGGAATTATGATGTAGTGGCCATTACAGAGACTTGGCTGGCACCAGCGTAGGAATGGATTCTCAATATTCCTGGATTTCAGTCCTTTAAAAGGGATAGAGATGGGGTAAAAAGGGGAGGAGGGGTGGCTTTAATTGGCAGGGATACTATTACAGCTAGAGGAAGAGTGGGTAATGTAGCAGGATCCTCTTTTGAGTCAGAATGGGTAGAAGTCAGGAACAGGAAGGGAGCAGTTACTCTATTGGGAGTATTCTACAGGCCCCCTGGTAGCAGCAGAGATACCGAGGAGCAGATTGGGAGGCAGATTTTGGAAAGGTGCAAAAATAATAGGGTTGTTATCATGGGTGACTTTAACTTCCTTAATATTGGTTGGCACCTGACTAGTTCCAATGGTTTAGATGGGGCAAAGTTTGTTAAGTCTGTCCAGGACAGGTTCTTGTCACAGTATGTTGACAGGCCGACTAGGGGAATGCCATACTAGATCTAGAATTAGGTCACAAACCGGGTCAGGCCACAGATCTCTCAATGGGTGAGCATCTGGGGGACAGTGACCACTGCTCCCTGGCCTTTAACGTTATCATGGAAAAGGATAGAATCAGAGAGGACAGGAAATATTTTAATTGGGGAGGGGCAAATTATGAGGCTATAAGGCTAGAACTTGCGGGTGTGAATTGGGATGATGTTTTTGCAGTGAAATGTACTATGGACACATGGTTGATATTTAGGGATCTCTTGCAGGATGTTAGGGATAAATTTGTTCGGGTGAGGAAGATAAAGAATGGTAGGGTGAAGGAACCATGGGTGACAAGTGAGGTGGAGAATCTAGTCAGATGGAAGAAGGCAGCCTACCTGAGGTTTAGGAAGCAAGGATCAGATGAGTCTATTGCGTAATATAGGGTAGCAAGAAAGGAGCTTAAAAAGGGGGCATGAGAAGGCCTTGGCGAGTAGGGTAAAGGAAAACCCCAAGGCATTCTTCAATTATGTGAAGAACAAAAGGTTGACAGGAGTAAAGATAGGACTGATTAGAGATAAAGGTGGGAAGATGTGCCTGGAGGCTGTGGAAGTGAGCGAGGTCCTCAATGAATACTTCTCTTCAGTATTCACCAATGAGAGGGAACTTGATGATGGTGAGGACAATATGAATGAGGCTGATGTTCTGGAGTATGTTGATATTAAGGGAGAGGAGGTGTTGGAGTTGTTAGATTACATTAGGACGGATAAGTCCCCAGGGCCTGACGGAATATTCCCCAGGCTGCTCCATGAGGCAAGGGAAGAGATTGATGAGCCTCTGGCTAGGATCTTTATGTGCTCGTTGTCCACGGAATGGTACCAGAGGATTGGAGGGAGGTGAATGTTGTCCCCTTGTTCAAAAAAGGTAGTAGGGAGAGTCCAGGTAATTATAGACCAATGAGGCTTACGTCTGTGATGGAAAAGTTGTTGGAAAAGATTCTTAGAGATAGAATCTATGGGCATTTAGAGAATCATGGTCTGATCAGGGACAGTCAGCATGGCTTTGTGAAGGGCCGATTGTGTCTAACAAGCCTGATAGAGTTCTTGGAGGAGGTGACCAGGCACATAGATGAGGGTAGTGCAGTGGATGTGATCTACATGGATTTTAGTAAGGCATTTGACACAGTACAACACGGTAGGCTTATTCAGAAAGTCAGAAGTCATGGGATCCAGGGAAGTTTGGCCAGGTGGATTCAGAATTGGCTTGCTTGCAGAAAGCAGAGGGTCATGGTGGGGGGAGTATATTTGGAGTGGAGGGTTGTGACTAGTTGTGTCCCACAAGAATCGGTTCCGGAACCTCTACTTCTCGTGATTTTTATTAACGTCCTGGATGTGGGGGTTGAAGGGTGGGTTGGCAAGTTTGCAGACGACACGAAGGTTGGTGGTGGTGTAGATAGTGTAGAGGATTGTCGAAGATTGCAGAGAGACAGTGATAGGATGCAGAAGTGGGTTGAGAAGTGGCAGATGGAGTTCAACCCAGAAAAGTGTGAGGTGGTACACTTTGGAAGGAGAAACTCCAAGGCAGAGTACGAAGTAAATGGCAGGATACTTGGGAGTGTGGAGGAGCAGAGGGATCTCGGGGTACATGTCCCCAGATTCCTGAAAGTTGCCTCACAGGTAGATAAGGTAGTTAAGAAAGCTTATGGAATGTTAGCTTTCATAAATTGAGAGATAGAGTTTAAGAGTTGCGAAGTAATGATGCAACTCTATAAAACTATGATTAGGCCACACTTGGAGTACTGTGTCCAGTTCTTGTCGCCTCACTATAGGAAGGATGTGGAAGCATTGGAAAGGGTACGTAGGAGATTTACCAGGCTGCTGCCTGCTTTAGAGAGTATGGATTATGATCAGAGATTAAGGGAGATTAAGAGAGCATTAATCTCTGGAGAGAAGGTGGATAAGAGGATACATGATAGAGGTGTACAAGATATAAAGAGGAATAGATAGAGTGGCAGCCAGCGCCTCTTCCCCAGGGCACCACTGCTCAATACAAGAGGACATGGCTTTAAGGTAAAGGGAGGAAAGTTCCAGGGGGATATTAGAGGAAGGTTTTTCACTCAGAGAGTGGTTGGTGTGTGGAATGCACTAGTGAAATTTAAGAGACTACTAGACAGGTATCTGGATAAATTTAAGGTTGGGGGGTGGGTTATATCGGAGGCAGGGTTTAAAGGTCGGCACAACATTGCGGGCTGAAGGGCCTGTACTGTGCCGTATTGTTATATGTGCTATGTTCTATTCCTGCCATGGGTAGTTTTAACCCATTCCCTGTCCAGGTGGGTTTAACCCAGTAGCTGTGCAGATGGAGAACTGGTTAAGAGGGAGGGAACAAGTGGCTCTCAGTTCCCGCACACTCTGCTCCCCTGTCCCCCTCCTCCCCAAAACACCATTCTCAGGAAATTCTGCAACAATGGCATGGGGGGGGGGTTGCGTGCTGTCTGGGGAAAACGTCTGTGGGATGTTTGGGGAGGTGAGGAAAAGGGTGTGTAGAATGGAAGTGCAGAATATGGCTGATACTTGAACTTAATCAGCTTACTATTTCAGTCTTGCAGCAGGAAGGGCCACTGCTCCTCAATCCCAGAGAAGCAGATTTCACGCCAACCTGCGGCACTGTTTGTGTGGAGTCTGTAATATCAACTTCTCTGGGATCTACCCAGGGCCCGACACAGGAAGAATAGCATGTTTCTATTTCATTAGGTGCTGGTGGAGATTTGGTATGTAACTATAACAGAATCAGTGACAGACCAACTAGAGTGCAGAAGACAACAAACTGTCCAAATAAAAAGCAAAACTAGGACATGAGTCCTTAAAGTCAGATCATTGGTGTGGGAGCACCTTAATAGATGGGCAAGTGAGCGTAGTTATCTCCTTTTGTTCAAGAGCCTGAGTTGTAGTAACTTGTGGAACTTGGTGGTGTGGGTGCTGAGGCTTTTGTACCCTCTACCTGATGGCAGCAGTGAGAAAGGAGCATGGCCTGGCTGGTGAGGACCTCTGATGGATTTGGCTTTCCTATGACAGCGTTTCACTTCAATGGGCTCAATGGCTGGGAGGGATTTAACCGAGATGTACTGGGTCGAATCTACTACCTTTGACTATTTGAAAGGCATTGGTGTTTCCATACCAGGCTGTGATGCAGCCTGTGAATATCCTCTCCCCTACACACCTATAGAAGTTTGACAAAGTCTTTGATGTCATGCTGAATCTCTGCAGACTCCTCAGGAAGAAGAGGTGCTGTCGTCCATCCCTAAGGACTCTGACTATCTGGGCCATGACCTCTTCTTTTTCTATCATCAGAACTCTGAAGAGTCACACTCAACAATTCATGAACAGCTTCTTTTTCTTCATCTTCAGACTTCTGAATGGTCCATGAACCTATGATCACTGTCTCATTCTTTCCTTTGGGACAGTTTTTTCATTGATGTAATGTACACAATTTTTTACATTGTGCTTTGTACTGCTGCCACAAAACAACATTCATGACACATGGTATGACTGATATTAAAACTGGTCTGATTCTATTCCCAGTGAGTTTCCTCCCAACACCCCTACGACTCTTCGTTCCCTGTGTGGATGTGTTAATCCGAGCTATGGGATCAGTGGAAGAGGGTCAGCATTGACTGGATGGACATAGGGCAGAGGGGAATCGCAGAGGAAAAGTGGGGGAGTATTCTAGGACTCTGGGTTTGGGAGCTGATGGCATGGCCAGTGGGGGTTACGGTCAGGAATTGGGGAGAAAGAGATGGGCTGCAGGATGGGGTTCTGGTATGGTCTCTCTCTGACATGGCGAGTCTCTTGGCCCCCACACACCAGGCTCAAATATGAATTGGGGAGAAGAATACAGAGCGCAGAACAAAACAAGACAGAAACTGGTTCTTCTGCCTGCACCCTGCCAAACTATTTACCTTAACGAATAGTAAACACAAAGTACACTGCAGATGCTGTGGTCAAGGGGAATCGTTTATAGTCACACAGGACAGAAACAGGCCCAAAGTCCCTGCTGGTCAAGAGTCCATCCAAACGTCCTGATCGCACATACCCCTCAATATCATTTCTTTCCACATGCCTCTCCATGTGTCCTTTAAATGTTATAATTACACTTGCCTCTACCTCTTCATCTGGCAGCTCGTCCTAAATCCCACATCACTCTGAAAAACCTGTCCCTGAAAGTGCACTAAAAATCTCCTCTTTAAACTTGTGCCCTCCAGTTTTAGACTCCCTGTCCTGGGGAACTGATTATGCCAGCACACAAAGGTATAGCCATGGGCACTCACATGGGTTGCAGCTCTTCCTGCCACTTTGTTGGCTACATGGAACAGTCTATGTTCTAAGCCTACTCAGGTTATCACTTCCCAACTTTTCCTGTGCTACATCAAGTTCAAGTTGCTTTTATTGTCATTTCAACCATAAACTGCTGGTACAGTACACGGTAAAAATGAAACCACATTCCTCCTGGACCCTCGTGCTACATGAAACAACACAAAACTACTCTAGACTATGTGAGACAGCACAAGGCTTACACTAGACTATGTTAAACGAAGTACAAAATGCAATAGACTACAGACCTGCACAGGACTACATAAAGTGCTCGAAACAGTGCAGGGCAGTATCATATTCAAAACCCGGACTCCAGCACCATCAATGCGCGATCCAACGACCATGGACACCTTCAAAATGACTGCACAGCCTCCAACAGCGACTCCAGGCCGGGTCTTCACATGCTGCGACTGTGACACCCGTCTCCCCTTCCCCCACCACCACTCTGCAATCTCCGCTCCCTCAGATCCCACCGTCAGCCTCTGGGCCCTCAGAGGCTCCATCTTCCTCTCACCCCAAGCCTCCGCTCTCCACTGACTCTACCAGGCTCCCTCCCCCCCTGATCACAGAACTCATCCGTTCTGGGTCTTCACCATCCCCTCCGACCTTCAACTCTGAGGCAGAGTGCTCTGTCCTCAGTAAGGGCCTTACTTTAGTCCCCCTTCACCCACACCTCAGCGAGTTCCGCGTACGCCATGACGCCGAACTCTTCTTCCACCGGCTCTGTCTTCGAGCCTACTTCTTCAGCAAGGAGTCTCCCACCCCCACCGATGACCCCTTCTCCCGTCTTCAACCCTCCTCCTCTTCATGGACACCCCACTCTGCTCTTCTGCCTACTCTGAATCTCTTTATTGCTAACTGCCGACAGGACATCAACCGTCTTGACTTCATCACACCTTGTTCCAATTCCAACCTCACTCCTTCCAAATGCTCTGTTCTCCACTTCCTCCGCACCAATCCCAACCTCACTATATAACCCAATGATAAGGGGGGGGGGGCGCTGTTGTTGTCTGGCGTGCTGACCTCTACCTTGCAGAGGCACAGCGACAACTCGCTGACACCTCCTCTTATTTACCCCTCGTCCATGACCCTACTAAGGGGCACCAGGCTAATGTCTCCCACACCATCACCAACCTTATCAGCTCTGGGGATCTCCCATCCACTTCCACCAACCTCATAGTTCCCACACCCCGCACTCCCCGTTTCTACCTCCTACCCAAGATCCACAAACCTGCCTGTCCAGGTAGACCCATTGTCTCAGCTTGCTCCTGCCCCACCAAACTCACTTCTGCATACCTTCACACTGTTTTATCCCCCCTTCTTCAATCCCTTCCCACTTACGTTCGTGAAACTTCTCACACTTCGAATTTTTTCAATGATTTTAAGTTCCCTGGCCCCCAACGCCTTATTTTCACCATGGATATCCAGTCTAATATACCTCCATCCCCCACCAGGATGGTCTCAAAGCTCTCCGCTTCTTTTTGGATTCCAGACCTAACCAGTTCCCCTCTACCACCACTCTCCTCTGTCTAGCGGAATTAGTCCTTACTTTCAATAATTTCTCCTTTGACTCCTCCCACTTCCTCCAAACCAAGGGTGTAGCCATGGGCACCCGTATGGATCCCAGCTATGCCTGCCTTTTTTTTGGCTTCGAGGAACAGTCCACGTTCCAAGTCTGTATGGGTATCCGTCCCCCCTTTTCCTTCGCTACATCGACGACTGCATTGGCGCTGCCTCCTGCACGCATGCTGAGCTCGTTGACTTCATTAATTTTGCCTCCAACTTTCACCCTGCCCTCAAATTTACCTGGTCCATTTCCGACACCTCCCTCCCCTTTCTTGATCTTTCTGCCTCTATCTCTGGAGACGGCTTATCTACTGATATCTACTATAAGCCTACGGACTCTCACAGCTACCTGGACTATTCCTCTTCCCACCCTGCCATCCCCTTTTCACAATTCCTCTGTCTCAGCCGCATCTGCTCTCAGGATGAGGCTTTTCATTCCAGGACGAAGGAGTTGTCTTTCTTTTTTAAACAAAGGGGCTTCCCTTCCTCCACCATCAACTCTGCTCTCAAAAGCATCTCCCCCATTTCACGCACATCTGCCCTCACCCCATCCTCCCACCACCCCACTAGGGATAGGGTTCCCCTTGTCCCCACCTACCACCCCACCAGCCTCCGGGTCCAACATATGATTCTTGGTAGCATCTGCCACCTCCAACAGGATCCCACCACTAAGCACATCTTTCCATCCCCCACTCTTTCTGCTTTCCGCAGGGATTGCTCCCTATGCGACTCCCTCGTCCATTCGTCCCCCCATCCCTTCCCACCGATCTCCCTCCTGGCACTTGTAAGTGGAACAAGAGCTACACCTGCCCTTATACTTCCTCCCTCACCACCATTCAGGGTTCCAGACAGTCCTTCCAGCTGAGGCGACACTTCACCTGTGAGTCAGCTGGTGTGATATACTGTGCAAGTGCTCTCTGTGTGGCCTTTTATATATTGGTGAGAACCGACGCAGACTGGGAGACCGTTTCAATGAACACTCTGTCTGCCAGAGAAAGCAGGATCTCCCAGTGGCCACATATGTTAATTCCACGTCCAATTCCCATTCTGCTATGTCTATCCATGGCCTCCTCTACAGCCAAGATGAAGCCACACTCAGGTTGGAGGAACAACACCTTATATTCCGTCTGGGTTGCCTCCAACCTGATGGCATGAACATTGATTTCCCTAACTTCTGTTAATGCCTCTCTCCCCTTCTTACACCATCCCTTATTTATTTATTTATTTATTGATTGATTGATTGATTTATTCCCCCCCTTTTTTCTTTTTCTCGCTCTCTTTTCTCTCTGTCCCTCTCACAATCACTCCTTGCCTGCTCTCCATCTCCCTCTGGTGCTCCCCTCCCCCTTTCTTTCTCCCCAGGCTTCCTGTCCCATGATCCTTTCCCTTCTCCAGCTCTGTATCCCTTTTGCTAATCAACTTTCCAGCTCTTAGCTTCACCACTCCCCCTCCTGTCTTCTCCTATCATTTCGGATTTCCCCCTCCTGCTCGCACTTTCAAATCTCTTACTATCTCTTCTTTCAGTTAGTCCTGACAAAGTGTCTCGGCCTGAAACGTCGACTGTAATTCTTCCTATAGATGCAGCCTGGCCTGCTGCGCTCCACCAGCTGTGTGTTGCAGTACAATAATTAGTAAACAAGACCATAGGCACAGTAGTGGAGAAATTACAATGTCAGTCTAGAGTCTGAGTATTGAGTAGTCTGATGGCTTGGGTGAAGAAACTGTTACACGGTCTGGTCGTGAGAGCCGGAATGCTTGGGTACCTTTTGCCAGATGGCAGGAGGGAGAAGAGTTTGTGTGAGGGGTGCGTGGGGTCCTTCACAATGCTGTTAGTTTTGTGGATGCAGCGTGTGGTGTAAATGTCTGTAATAGCGGGAAGAGAGACCTCGATGATCTTCTCAACTGACCTCACTATCCACTGCAAGGTCTTGCGATCCGAGATGGTGCAATTCCCGAACCAGGCAGTGATGCAGCTGCTCAGGATGCTCTCGATACATCCTCTGTAGAATGGACTTTTCTCAGCCTTCACAGTAAGTAGAGATGCTGCTGGGCTTTCTTTGCTATGGAGCTGGTGTTGAGGGACCAGGTGAGATTCTCTGCCAGATGAACACCAAGAAATTTGGTGCTCTTAAAGATCTCAATGGAGGAGCCGACAATGTTCAGCGGAGAGTGGTCGCTCTGTGCTCTCCTGAAGTCAACAACCATCTCTTTTGTTTTGTTCACATTAAGAGACAGGTTGTTGGTTCTGCACCAGTCTGTTAGCCGCTGCACCTCCTCTCTGTATGCTGACTCGTCGTTCTTGCTGATGAGACCCACCACGGTCATGTCATTGGCAAACTTGATGATGTGGTTCGAGTTGTGTATTGCTGCACAGTCATGGGTCAGCAGAGAGAACAGCAGTGGACTGAGCACACAGCCCTGGGGGCCCCGTGCTCTGTGTGATGGTGTTGGAGATGCTACTTCCAATCCAGACTGACTGTGGTCTCCCAGTCAGGAATACAAATACAAATACTTTATTGTCACCAAACAATTGATACTAGAGCGTACAATCATCACAATGATATTTGTTTCTGCGCTTCCCGCTCCCTGAAGTACAAATTCAAGTAAATATATTAAAAATTTAAATTATAAATCATAATTAGAAAAATTGAAAAGGGGAAGTACGGTAGTGCAAGTCAGGTCCAGATATCTGGAAGGTATGACCCAGATCCGGGTCAGGATCTGTTCACAATTGGAAAGAAGCTGTTCCCAAATCTGGTCGTACATATCTTCATGCTCCTGAACCTTCTCCCAAAGGGAAGTGGGACAAAAAGTGTGTTGGCTGGGTGCGACTTATCCTTGATTGTCCTGGCAGCACTGCTCCGACAGCGTGTGGTGTTGTCCAAGTGAGTCCAAGGATGGAAGATTGATTTGTGTGATGTGCTGGGCTAGGTTCACGATCTTCTGCAGATTCTTCCGGTCTTGGGCAGGACAACTTCCATACGAGGTTGTGATGCACCCTAGAAGAATGCTTTCTAGGTGCACCTATAAAAATTAGTAAGGGTTTTAGGCCAAATTTCTTCAGCTTTCTCAGGAAGTAAAGGCGCTAGTGGGCCTTCTTGGCAGTGGACTCTGCTTGGTTAGACCAAGTCAGGTCATTTGTGATATTCACCCCAAGGAACTTAAAGCTTTTGACCTGTTCTACCTGCGCACCACCGATGTAGATGGGGTTGAGCGGTCCTCTACTCCTTCTGAAGTCAACAACAATTCCTTTGTCTTGCTGACGTTGAGGGATAGGTTATTGTCTTCACACCATGCCACCAGGTTCTTAATTTCCTCTCTGTACTCAGACTCATCATTACCCAAGATGCGGCCTACAATTATGGTGTCATCAGCAAACTTATATATTGAGTTTGAGGGAAACTTGGCTGCACAATCATGGGTGTAGTGAGTACAGCAGGGGGCTGAGTACACAGCCTTGTGGGGCACCGGTGCTCAGAGTGATTGTAGAGGAGAGCTTGTCCCCTATCTTTACAGCCTGGGTCCTGTCTGTGAGGAAGTTGAAGATCCAGCTGCAGATCTGAGTGCTAAGACCCAGGTTCCGGAGCTTAGGAATCAGTTTATTTGGAATGATGGTATTAAAGGCAGAGCGGTAGTCAATGAAAAGGAGCCTTACATATGCATCTTTATTCTCCAGGTGTTCTAAGGAGGAATGTAGTGCCAGGGAAATGGCATCTGCCGTTGACCTGTTGCTCCTGTAGGCAAATTGCAAAGCGTCGAGGTTGACCCGTAGGCTATGGTTAATGCGTGCCATAACCAATCGCTCGAAGCACTTCATAGCAATTGATGTTAGAGCCACAGGTCGGTAGTCATTCAGGCATGCCACCTTGCTTTTCTTCGGCACCGGGATTATCGTTGCCTTCTTAAAACACGAGGGGATCTTAGACTGAAGCAGGGAGCAGTTGAAGATGTCAGCAAACGCTCCAGCTAGCTTGCTTGCACAGGCGTGGAGAACCCATCCCGGGACGCCATCTGGGCCCGTCACCTTCCTTGGACTTATCTTCAGGAAGGCTCTTCTAACGTCTTCCTCGGTGACGATGAATCTCGATGCCACCAGGTCCGGTTCATCCTGAGGGGGCAGGATGCTTCTCATCTCTTCTCATTCTTGTGTAGAATACATTAAGTTCGTCAGGAAGAGAAGCGCTACAGTTATTGATATTCCCAGCCTTTTCTTTGCACCTAGTCATCTCATTTAGACCCTGCCATAGTCTACTGGCATCCCTCTGGTTAGCCTGGGCTTCCAACTTGGCTCGATATTGCCTCTTGGTGCCCTTAATGGCTTTCTGGAGTTCACGCCTGGATTTCATGTAGCGACTGGTATCTCTGGACCTAAAAGCCACAGCTCTAGCCTTCAAAAGGGACTGGACCTCATAATTCATTCAAGGCTTCCAGTTAGGGAATATGTGGATCGTCTTGCGAGACACACAGTCCTCTGTGCATTTCCAGGTAAAGTCCGTGACAGCTGAGGCATACTCATCGAGGTTAGCTGCCGAGTCCTTGAATACTAACCAGTTCACCGATTCAAAGCAGAGGACCTCATCCGTTTCCTCTGTCCAACGCGACACCACTTTTGACACCGTGACCTCCCGCTTCAGTTTCTGTTTGTAAGCCGGGAGGAGGAGTACGGCCTGATGGTCCAATTTTCCGAAGCGAGGTCGTTGGACGGAATGGTAGGCATCCTTGACTGCTGTGTAGCAGTGGTCAAGTATATTGGGGCCTCTAGTGGAGCAGGAGACATGTTGATATAACTTTGGCAGCGCTTTTCTGAGGTTGGCTTGGTTAAAGTCCCCGGCTGTAATGAGCAAAGCCTCCGGCTACCTGTTCTCAAGTTCACTGATGCTGGCATACAGTGTATTCACAGCACAATCCACGTCCGCCTGGGGTGGGAATGTAGACCGCTGTCAGTATGACCGAGGTGAATTCCCGTGGCAAATTAAAGGGACGACACTTCACCGACAGATGTTCCAGGTCTGGACTGCAGGAGCTTGTCAGTGCCACTGTGTCCGAGCACCACGTAGTGTTGATCTGTAGGCAGACTCCACCTCCCTTTGTCTTGCCCGAAGACGCAGTGCAGTCCATCCGATGGATTGAAAATCCCTCTGGTCAGATGGCACAGTCAGGGGTGGCAGGGGAGAGCCAGGACTCTGTGAGTTTTGCATCTCCCTGCAGTAGGTGAGTCTCCCTTTAAGATCATCCACCTTGTTCTCTATTGCTTGCACATTGGCTAGTAGGATGGTGGGCAGAGGGATCCTAAAGTCCCTCTGCTTCAATCTGACCAGCAACCCAGCTCTTTTCCCACGCTTCCTCGGTAATTTGTGCATCTTTCCAGATTTCCATCGATGCAGTGTGTTGTTGGCAGCTCTTTGAGGTTGGTGGACGCGTCGTGATCGGCTGATCGCATCGTCGGGCGCTCCAGGTCGGGCCGAGTGATGGGGGAGGATCCGCTGCCACTTCCAACTGCCGGGGGCCCGGGCTGTCGATTGGGTCGGGCCCCGAAGCCGTCACTTAATCCTGGAGGGCCGGGCTGCCGGATGAAACAAGTCCGTGAACTGTGTCACGGTTGCGGAGGCCTCCGCTCCAGCCGAGCCCCGGGCTGGATTTCCGAGCTCGGCAGCAGAGGCCTCACTTCTGGCAGCTGTGGATGGCCACCAACGGGGCTCTACAGTGGTCGCTCCGGGGAAGCATCTGGGGTATCTTGAGGTCTTTGACATCACTTCTGTGTGCTCGTTTACTTCGGAGAGGTGCTGGTCTCCAGGCGCTCCGACACGGTAGCAGGCCGCCGGTCTCCGGGAACGTGGTGGACCTCGGGCCAGGGCTCGACGATTGGGACCAGGTGTGGTCTGGAGTTGAAGCAATTCTGGCACGTCGATGATCTCCAGCTGGGTCAGTAACTTCGCCAGGGTGTTGTTGATCTTGCTAGATGTAGCAAATTGGAGGTTTAGAAGGGTTTCTCGGGTATAGGATAGTGTAGAGGGCAGTTTGCTCGGTAGAGCACGTGCAGAGTCGCCAGTTACCTGCCCCATCTTAATTTAGATCTTAAGATTTAAGTCTAGGATCCAGTTGCAGAGGGAGGTGTTCAGGTCCAGCAGTTTCAGCTTTCCAATCAGGAACTGAGGAATGATTGCGTTGAATGCTGAACTGAAGTCTATGAACAGCATTGGAACGTACGTGTCTTTTTTGTCCAGGTGGGTGAGGGCCAAGAGGAGGGAGGTGGTGATCGTGTCGTCTGTTGAACGGTTGGGATGATTGGCAAACTGCAGGGGCCCAGTGAGGGGGGCAGCAGGGTCTTTGTGTGCCTCAATGATGAGCCTCTGGAAACACTTCATGATGATGGATGTGAGTGCAACGGGACAGTAGTTATTGAGGCAGGACGCTGAAGACTACTTTGGTACGGGGACAATGGTGGCGGCCTTAAAGCACGTTGGAATGGTGGAGCTGCTCAGGGGGATGTTGAAGGTGTCAGTGAGAAAATCTGCCAGCTGGTCTGCACATCCTCTGAGCACTCTACCAGGAACGTTGTCTGGTCCAGCAGCCTTCCGTGGGTTGACCCTGCACAGACTTTTCCTCACATCGACCACGGTAAGATACAGTAACTCATCATTTGGAGGAGGAGTGGTCTTCCTCAACACCATGTCATTTTCCGCCTTGAAACGAGCGTAGAAGTTGTTCAACGCATTTGGGAGGGAGGCATCACCAGCACAGGCAGGTGATGTTGTCTTGTAATTGGTGATGTCCTGGATGCCCTTCCACATGCGCCCCATCTTGCTGCTGTCCTGGAAGTGACTGTGGATTCGCTGGGCGTATGCACGCTTTGCCCCTCTGATGGCCCGGGATGGTTTGGCCCTCGCTGTTGTTAGGGCTGCCTTGTCGCCTGCACTGAGGGTGGAGTCACAGGTCCTCAGCAGTGCACACACCTCCATGGTCAACCATGGCTTTTGCTTAGAGCGTGTAGTGATGGTCTTGGACACAGTGACGTCATCGACGCACTTGCTGATGTAGCTAGTCGCTGATGCTGTGTACTCCTCTAAGTTGGTAGAGTCGCCATCTGTTGCAGCCTCCCTGAACATGTGCCAGTCAGTGTTCTCAAAGCAGTCTTGAAGAGCAGAGATGGCTCCTGCTGGCCAGGTTTTCACCTGCTTCTGAACTGGTCTGAGCATTTGATGAGTGGTCTGTATGCTGGGATTAACATCACAGAGATGTGGTCTAAGTAACCGGTAAACATCGGAAATGTTTGTATAAACAAGGTCCAACGCATTTGCCTCTCTCATTGCAAAGTCCACGTACTGATGGGATTTGGGGAGCACTGACTTGAAGATCGCATGGTTAATATCAATGGCTGCATTAGGGCTGCTTCCTGCACCCATGCCGAGCTCGTCAACTTCATCAACTTCCACCCTGCCCTCAAATTTACCTGGCCTATTTCCGACACTTCCCTCTTTCTTATGCCTCTGTGTTGAGCTCCAGAGACAGTTTATCTACTGACATCTTTTACAAACCCACTGATTCTGTGGCTACCTGGACTATACCTCTTCACATCCTGTCACGTGTAAAAATGCCATCCCCTTCTCTCAGTTTCTCCATCTCTGCTGCATCTACTCTCGGATGAGACTTTTCATTCCAGAACTAATGAGATGTCTTCCTTCTTTCCTCCACCATCAATGCTGTCTTCACACACAGCTTTTCCATTTCATCCATGTCTGTCCTCACCACTTCCTCCTGCCACCCCAGAGGGATAGGGTTCCTCTTGTCCTCACCTACCATCTCAGTAGCCTCCATGTCCAGCACGTAGTCTCTGTAACTTCAGCCATCTCCAACGGGGTCCTATCATCAAGCACATCTTTCCCTCCCCCCACTCATCGCTTTACGCAGGGGTCGCTCCTTTCTCCATTCATCTCTCCCCACTGATCTTGCTCCTTGCATACCTTCCCTTACACCTCCTCCCTCACTACCAACCAAGGCCCCAAACAGTCCTTCCAGGTGAGGTGACACTTCACCTCTGAGCCTGTTGGTGTCATTTACTGTATCTGGTGCTCCCAGTGTGGCCTCCTGTATATCAGTGAGACCCGACGTAGACTGGAAGACTATTGACTGGTTTCATCACAGCCTGCAGTAGAAATGCCAATGACAAAGAAGAGAAAAGCCTATATAAAGTCCGAGATGGTGCAATTTCCAAACCAGGCAGTGATGCAGCTGCTCAGGATGCTCTCAGTACAACCTCTGTAGAATGAGATGAGGATGGGGGGTGGGAGATGGACTTCCTTCAACCTTTGCAGAAAGTAGAGATGCTGCTGGGCTTTTTTTGCTTTGGAGCTGGTGTTGAATGACCAGGTCAAATTCTCCACCAGGTGGACACCAAGAAATTTGGAGCTCTTAACAATCTCTACTGAGGAGCCATCGATGTTCAGTGGGGAGTGGTCATTCCATGCCCTCCTGAAGTCAACAACCATTCCTTTGTTTTGTTCACATTCAGAGACAGTTGGCTTTGCACCAGTCTTTTAGCCACTGCACCTCCCCTCTGTCTGCTGACTCATTGTTCTTGCTGATGAGACCCACCATGGTGGTGTCATCGGCAATCTTGATGATGTGGTTGGAGCTGTGTGTTGCAGCACAGTCGTGGGTCAGCAGAGTGAACAGCAGTGGACTGAGCACACAGCCCTGAGGGGCCCCCGTGCTCAGTGTGATGGTGTTGGAGATGTTGCCTCTGATCTGGACTGACAGGTCTCCCAGTCAGGAAGTCTAGGATCCATTTGCAGAGGGAGGTGTTCAGGCCCAGTAGGCTCAGCTTTCCAATTAGTTTCAGAGGGATGATTATGTTGAATGCTGAACTGAAGTCTACGAACAGCATTCGAACACACGTGTCTTTTTTGTCCAGGTGGGTTAGGGCCAGGTGGAGGGTGATGGCAATGGCGTCATCTATTGAGCGGTTGGGACAGTACGCAAACTACAGGGGGCCAATGAGGGGGCAGCAGGATCTATATTCCTTTATAAATCCTATTTGTGACAGATGTCATTCTGAGATAGCATCTTTAACTCATATGTTTTGGTCTTGTCCGCTTTTGAAAAAATATTGGAAAGACATTTTTGATATTATTTCCACGGTATTGAACATTGATTTACAACCTCATTCTATTACTGCAATTTTTGGTTTACCAATGATGGACTCAGTCCATTTATCCTCTTCTGCTTGTCGAATGATTGCATTTCTTACATTAATGGCTAGAAGATCTATTTTGTTGAATTGGAAAGAAATTAATCCTCCTACCATATTTCACTGGTTTTCTCAAACTATGTTATGTCTAAATTTAGAAAAAATTAGAAGTGTTGTATTTGATACTTCTATTAAATTTGAAAAGATATGGAGACCATTTATTCAATATTTTCATATGATGTAATATGACCCTGTTCCAAGCCTATTTGTTTTTCTAGTTTTGATTTTACATATGTTGAGAGGATCGGAGTTGACGACACTGATGATTTTGTATTTTTGTTAGATATTATAAACAGCCCTTTTTTTCATTATTTTTTTTTCTTTTTTTTCTTTTTTCGTTTTTTTTTCCTTATTAGTTATTAGGTTGTTAGATTAGTTTCTCTAGCATAATTTTTTTTTCTTTTTCTCTTTTCTGTTTTTTTTATATATATTATGATATACCTAGGTTTGCTTTGCTTATATGTTACTTGTATCGTCCATGATTTGGGAAGACTCATTTATTTTGTAACTATTGCTTATGTATCCTTTCATGTTCAGTTTAAATTTGTATGTTTGTAATCCCATTATCTATGTATTAATCTTATTATGTTGATATTAATAATAATAATAAAAAGATTGAAAAAGAAAAAGAGGGGGCAGCAGGGTCTTGATGTGCCTCATGACAAGCCTCTTGAAACACTTCATGATGCTGGATGTGAGTGCAATGAGACAGTAGTCATTGAGGCAGGACACTGACTTCTTCAGCACGGCGACGATGGTAGCGGCCTTGAAGCACGTTGGAACAGTGGTGCTGCTCAGGGAGATGTTGAAGATGTCAGTGAGAACATCTGCTAGCTGGTCTGCACATCCTCTAAGCACTCTACCAGGAATATTGTCTGGTCCAGCAGCCTTCCATGGGTTGACCCTGCACAGGGTTCTTCTCACATCGGCCGGAGTGAGATTCAGCACCTGGTCATTTGGAGGTGGAGTGGACCTCCTCGCCGCCACGACATTTTCCACCTCAAAATGAGCGTAGAAGTTATTCAGCGCATCTGGGAGGGAGGCATCACGCACACAGTCAGGTGATATTGTCCTGTAAAATCCTTCTGAAGGTAAAACAAATTCTATCCTATGCCTTCTGTTTGAATTGTGTAAACCTGTACAAGGCTCACCCTCAGTCTTTTACAGTGAGTATAAACCTAGAATATCCAGTCCCTTCAGTCAACTCCAGCTCTCCGTTCCAGAGTGAGGGGTGTGTCTAGTGCCCAACAAAACTGGAAAGGCAGTCTACTGGCTGTTTTGTCGAATTGTGACATTCCCAACTCAATACCCCAACCCACAGAAGCAAGTGCTTCCTTCAGGCTCTAATAGCCAGGAGTGGTGGTGAGGATAAGCTCCAATACCTATTAAATGCTCCCATTGCGTGGCACTCAAATGGCCTCTGACAACTGTCCATCCCCTGGCCACATGTGGCTCAGCTACTAAGCTTGGTGGAACCATTTCTACTGACAGGAGAAGGGGCTAAGGCAGGTTACTGGCACCTTAAAACAGTTACTTTGGGCAGATGGGTTTATCAGCCACAGTTGGCAGATCAGCTAGGAGAAGGAATACTCTGATCTCGAATCTCCGCAGCCTTGCAGCTGTACCCACTCATGGGGAAGGGTTTGGGAGTGAACCCTGAAAAAACTTTCCAGAGCCGGAAATTTAAAGCAGTCCAACATTGAGTTCAGTACTGACTGCAATTCCTGCATCACTGCTGGTGTCAAACTGTACTGCTCTCTGCCGTTCCTTTGGATTCTTCAGCTGCCTGAAGAGGGGGAGCTTGCTCCATGGACAAAAGCCCGCTCTGCATTTCGCACTGTCTTGGCTTCTGTACCATGTAGAGAGCTGTGATGCCACATCCATTGTTGATCCTGACCAACAGAGGTCCTCAATAGTAGCAAGTGTATCAAGCAACTCCCTCCCTGTCCCTTACACAGAATGCTGGAGGAGCTCAGCATGTCAAGCAGCACCTATGGAGAGGAGTAAACAGTCAATGCTTTGAGCTGGGACCCTTCATCAGGACTGGAAAGGAAGGGGGAAGAAAGCCAGAATAAGAAGGTGGGGAAAGGGAGAGGAGTACAAGCTGGCCAGTGATGGGTGAAACCAGGTGAGGGGAAAAATGGGTGGGAGAGGGGGAATCAAGTGAGAAGCTGGTAGGTGATAGGTGAAAACAGTACAGGTCTGGAAAGGGGGGAATCTGATAGGAGAGGATAGTGGACCATAGGAGATAGGAAAGGAGGAGGGGCACCAGAGGAAGGTGATAGGCAGGCAAAGAGAAGTGGGAAGAAGGAGCTAGAATGGGGAATGGAGGAAGAGAGAATAGGGAGGGGGGAGAAATTACTGGAAGTTGGAGAAATCAATGTTCCTGCCATAAGGTCAGAGATTAAGCAGGTGAAATACGAGGTGTTTCTCCTCCAACTTGAGAGTGGCCTCATTGTGGCAGTAGAGGAGGCCATGGACTGACATGTCGGAATGAGAACGGAGATTGGAATTAAACTGTTGACCACCAGGAAGTCCTTCTTTTTGCGGATGGAGTAAAAGTGTTTGCTGTTGTGGTTCCACAGTCGACATCAGATTTTACCAATGTTTCACTAACTTAAAGCAGTATTTCCCCTCCATAGAAGCTCCCTGACCTGCTGAGTTCCTCCAACATTTTGTGTGTTGCTCAAGGTTTCCAGCATCAGAAGAATTTTTTTATATGATTTACTTCTCTGGCTCTTCTTGGATTCTGTCTGCTCTTCCTCATTTCCTTGTAGAGCAGTTGAAATCAACACCAAATACCCAACACATTCTCTATTATCTCTGCCCTGATCAGGCAGATGTTAGAAAAGTTGAAGAACTTGTCTCTTTTACTTTGCACTCTTTTGTTCTTTTTTTTCCTGTGTTTTGCCTTGATGTACTGACCTGATAAAATGATATCTTTGGATGGCATGCATAACCAAGCTATTCACTGTACCCCAGTGCAGGCGAAAACAATAAACCAATTTAGCAGTTCAATTTTCAGTGGCACAGGGGGTGGAGACACCTTTACTCTGCTCCTGGCCTCCGGTGGTGGGGGGGGGGGGGGGGGGGGGGGAAGGGAAGGTGTATCTGTGTGTGAGAGAGAGAGAGAGAGAAAGAATGTGAAGTTTACAGATTCTTCCTGTGGCTCAGTGGTTTCCCTTCCCCCCGATCCCGGTGGCTCTGGTTTTCTCTGAATTACCCCTGACATGTGGAGTGGGTCAAAGGTGGAAAAAGGAGCAGGGTATGTGGGGGGTGGGACGAAGCAGGATTGTTCAGATTGGGTTGCTGAGAGACAGCATGGACCCAGTGGGTCAATGGGCCTATTCCAGAACTGACTCACAGTATGTCAGAACCGGAAGCTGGCAGACTCCTCAGTGGGGAACAGAGAGGCTCTGAAATTAATGCTGCCATTAGCACAACAGAAGGGGAATAGCTTGGCAAAGAAAAGCCCAAAGGTGGAGTGGTTTTGGATGGACTTCAAAAGAGATAAATTTCACCAGGCCTACACACTACTGGGGAGAACAGTGTCTAAACAGAGGATAGTGGGAACCCAGCAGAGAGGTGCAGCAATGATCTTGGACAGATTCTGAGATTGGGCAAAGAAGTCACAGGTGGAATACAGCATGTGTGAATTGATCTGCAAAAAGACATGGGAATCCTCATGCAGGATTCCCTAAAGATGAACTCGCCGGCTGAGTTGGCGATAAGGGAGGAAAATGCAATGTTAGCATTTGTTTTGAGAGGACTAGAATATAAAAGCAATGATATAATGCTGAGGCTTAAAAAGGAATTGGTCAGACCACACTTGGGGAATTGTGAGCAGTTTTGGGTTCCATATCTAAGAGAGGATGTGATGACATTAGAAAGTGTCCAGAGGAGGTTCATGAGAATGATGCCAGGAATTAAAAGATAAATGTGTGAGGAGCTAAGGGGCTGTACTCGATGGAGTTTGGAAAAATGATGGGGAAACCTCACTGAAACCTATCAAATATTGAAAGGCCTAGACAGAGTCGATGTGGAGAGGATGTCACTTATACTGGAGGAGTATAGGACCAGAGCGCAGAGCCTCAGAATAAAAGGATGTCCAATTAAAACAGAAATGAGGAAGAATTTCTTTAGCCAGAGGGTGGTAAATCTGTGCAATTCATTGCTGCAGATGTTTGTGAGGGCAAGTCTTTGGGTATATTTAAAACTGAGGTCGATAGGTTCATGATTCGTTAGAACATCAGAGGTTACTGGGAGAAGGCAGGAGAAAGGAGTTGAGAGGATAACAAGTCAGCAATGAAAGAGTGGCAGAGCAGACTCCTTGGGCCTACTGGATGCGCTATGATCTTATGGTATAGATGACATGCAATATAATCAGTTTCACTGGTGCAAGTGACATTAATAAAACAATTAAAAAAAATTTCAAGGTCAGACTGAAGACTACACAATTATCACTTCACCTCCCTGCTAGGCTCTCACAATTTCCCTCATTAAACAGTACCCTCCACTGTGGCTTCAGTCCTGTTCGATGTTCTACATTTTATTCATAACATTGAGATGTCCGTGAGTTTCAGGGTCAGATATCACAGCAATATTCGGTACGGAGACAGGCCCTTCGGTCCACTGAGTCTGCGCTGACCCGGAACAGCACATTTACACTAATCCTATTTCATTCATCCTGCTGTCCATGAATTCTTCACAGATTCTGCCCCTCACCCACACTCTTGGAAGGCGATTCACCCATGACCCTGCATGTTTCATTGGGACATGGGATGGAACTGGAATGCCAGGAAAAAAAAACACAGGGTCACAGGGAGAGATTGCCAAACTCTACACAGACAGAACTGAAAGGTGGGATTAAACCAATGTGTCTGGGGCCATGAGACAATGGTTCTACCCATTGCAAAAGTACAAATTAAAAATTCAGTTGGCAAGTTGGTTTATTATTGTCACATTTCCCAAGCTACAGTGTTATGCATTCTTTACATTCTTTGCACTTCATAACATGCACGTAGTTTAATAACAGAGTGCAGAATAAAGTGTAACAGCTACAGAGAGAGTGTAGTGCAGGCAGACTATAGGGTGCAAGGTCACAACTAAGTAGATTGTGGGATGAACAGCCCATTTTATTATATTATTTAAGACCCTGATAACAGTGGCAAAAAAGTTGTCCTTGAGCATGGTGTTATATGCTTTCAGGCTTTTTTGCTTCTTCCTGATGGGAGAGGAGATAAAAGATAATATCTTGGGTGGAGGGTGGATGGTTATGCTGGCTGCTTTACAGAGGCAACACACACAAAATGCTAGTGGAATGCAGCAGGTTAGGCAGCATCTATAGGGTGAAGCGTTGTCGACGTTTCGGGCCAAGACCCTTCGTCAGGACTCGAAAAGTCGACAGTGCTTCTCCCTATAGATGCTGCCTGACCTGCTGTATTCCACCAGCATTTTGTGTGTGTTGCCTGAATTTCCAGCATCTGCAGATTTCCTCGTGTTTGTTTTACAAAGGCAGTGAGAAGTGTAAACAGATTTCATAGAGGGGAAGCTGGTTCCTGTGATGTGCAAGGAGCAGTGCCTCAGAAAGGTGGCATCCATTATTAAGGACCCCAATCACCCAGGACATGCCCTCTTCTCAATGTTACCATCAGGAAGGAGGTACTGGAGCTACTATCCTGAAGGCACACACTCAGCGATTCAGGAATAGCTTCTTCCCTCTGCCATCCGATTTTTAAATGGACATTGAACCCATGAACATTGCCTCACTTTTTAAAAAAATATTTCTGTTTTTACACTACTATTCTTTAATTAAACTATTTAATATACATATATTTACAGTAATTCATTTATATATTTTCTCTATATTATCATGTATTGCATTGTACTGCTGCTGCTAAGTTAACAAATTTCACGGCATATGCCAATGATATTAAACCTGATTCTGAGTGTGGAAGTTTGGAGATCATTTGGGTGTTCCTGTGCTCTGCAGACACCGAGAGGATTCCAGGAGACAGAGACAGTGTAAGGAAACTTCATGGTTTTCAGCCTGCAGGATTGGGCACAAGACCATGCTGGGCTCCATTTTGTCGATTCAAGCTCCCATTGTTTGCCGATTAAAGCAAAGCAGGAGATTGAAGCATCAAAGTGAGTGCAGAGGGGTGAGCACTGCCTGCCTGTCTTTTGATTGCTCTGTACTGGAGAGAGAAAGGTCTGCCACTGAGCCCGGAGAGTGTTCCTCAGGTTTTTCTGCATTTTGGAGGTGGACTTTGGACTGTAGGCTCTTTTTGTCAGTCTCATACTTTTTATATTATGTGTTTTTTCATCTGATCTTCTCATTTTTTTTTTGCATAGGAAGAGGGTTCATGGGTTTGTTGTACCTGATCTATTTTGTTCATTTTTTGTGTGGGAGGAGGGATTTGGGGGGTTGATATGTCTGATCTGCTTTGTTTGCTTTTTGTTTAGGGAGGGGGGATTTCAGGGTTGATGGGCCTGCTCTCCTTCATTTACATTTTTTTGTGTGGGAGGAGGGATTTGGGGGCTGATGTGCCTGATCTGTTTTGTTCACTTGTTTGTGTGAGGAGGTGGGTTTGAGGGTTGATGTCTCTGATCTATTTTATTCACTTTCTTTTGTGCGGGAGGATGGATTTGGGTGTTGATGTGCCGGATCCATTTTGCTTGTTTCTTTTGTGGGAGGAGGGATTTGGGTGTCAATGTGCCGGTTATGTTTTATTCATTTATTTGTGCAGGAAGTGGGACTTGGGGTTGACGTGCCTGTTCTGGTTTTTGTTCATATTTTATAGGGAGGGGGATTTGGGATTTGAAGATCGTGCTGCCTTTCTTTTCTTTCTTGGTTTCTTGACCACCCAGAGAACTGAAGAATTTCAGAGATGTGCTCTTTGATAATAAATGAACCTCTGAAACTTTGAACTCATTGTCAAGCTCTATAACCATCAGGTACATCCCTCCCCACCATCAGTCGTAAATACAGGAGACGCTACCTGAAGAAGGCAGCATCCATCATCAAAGATCCCCACCACCCAAGTCATGCCGCCTTCTCACAGCTCCCATCAGGAATGAGGTACAAATCCCCGTCCCACATTGGCAGGTTCAGGAACAGCTACTTCTCTTCAACCATTTGGTTCTTGAAGCAACCAGCACAACCCTCATCACTATTTCAGTAACCAAACACTAAAAATCAACTCTAGCATTGTCCTGGATGTCTATCTCATTGTTTCTTTGATTTGTCACTTTGTTATTGTCTTTTGCTCTCTCTCTCTATAGATTTTCCTGTTCATGTTCTGTGCATTGTGATTGTGATGCAGCTACGGCAATACTTTCATTGTATCTGTACTTCACTGTTCCTATACACTCAAACATAAGGCTAACCCATTTATTCTTTTGAAAGATCATAACCTCTCACTTCCCCATGATAAGCTGCTCTCTCCCACTCACTCAGTCTCTCCATATCCAATTATGAAGTTGAAATACCCTCCTGCCAGAACTAAACTCAGAAAATTCACACAGCAACCCTCTTCCAAAGTTCAAATGTCAACATCAGTTTGCTATCAAAACACATATATGTTACCCTGAGGTTCATTTTCTTCCAGATATTTACAGAAGTAAGAAATACAACAGAATTTAAGAAGTATTCATAAACAGTCAAAGTCTGACAAACGACCAAACGATGGCAAATTGTGCAAATAAAATTAATTCTGAGAAGCTGTAAAGAAACCTTGAAAGTGAGTCTGTAGGTTGGAGAATCAGTAAGTCGGTTCAGCAGCCTGATGTTTGTAAGGTAATAATTGTTGCTGAATCTGATTGTGTCACACTTAGGGCTTCAGTAACTTAACCTGATGACAACAGTGAGAAGAGAGCATGTTCTGGTTGGTGGGGGTGGGGGGGGGGGTGGTGGTGGTTGGATCTTTGATGATGGACCTATGCTTTCCTGTGTGAGCACTGCACATAAATGTCCTCAATGGTGGGGGGTGCTTTGTTTGTGATGGACTGGGCTGTGTCCTGCACGTCCTATAGCCTTTTCCATTCCTGGGTATTGATGCAGCCAGTCAGGATACTTTCCACTGTGCATCTATAGAAGTTTGGCATGAAACATGGAACACAGAAGGAAACAACCCTTTTGTCCCACTTTGACTGTGCTGAACATCATTAAACTGGCCCTGAACATTGGCACAATATCACACCCTACCCTGCGTCTGTCTAAGTATCTCTTAATCACCTCCACCACCCCCCCTGGCAATGTACTCCAAGCACCTGCCACTCTTTATGTAAAAGCTTTGCCCCCTCACATCTCCTTTGAACTTTGGTATCAAACATTTCAGCCCTGGGGAAAATATGTCCACTGTTTGCTCTATTTATGCAATCTTCGAGACCTTTACCAGGTCTTCTCTCAGCCTCCGATATGTCAGAGAAGTTTGGTCAACCTGTCCTTATAGCTCATGCCCTCTAAACCAAGTAACAGCCTGCTGAACCTTGTTCTGCACCGTCTGCAAAGCATTCACATCCTTCCTGCAATGGGGCAACTAGAACTGAATGCAATGCTCTAGATGATGACTGACTGCAGTTCTATAAAGTAACAGTGTAGCAGTTCTGCGGGACTAGTGCAGAATCTTGGAGCAGATTGGGTGATGAAGGTTCAGAGCATGGGGTCCTGTCAATGCTGGACATTGAGGGACTGGGTCTGTGGGGCTGCTCCTTGTACACTGGAAGTGTCTTGAAATTGGACTCATTAGTTAGTAGTGTTGACCTGAAGAAGAGGAATGAGAGAAAAACCTGAGCTTGGTTTTATGTTGTGTATGAAGTATATTCTTGGGACTGAGCACCCTATTGGCAGAAGGTGTGTTAGATCCAAGAACGGGGGAGACGAGTATAATTCCTCCCAGTGTGCAGGGATAGGTATCTGGGGTTTGGGCCAGGAGTTCACAGTCCCAGGATCAGCAAGTCCTGGGATCAATACAGAAGCCTGAAGATTAAAGACTGAAGTTGGTGAGTCCCGAAGCTGGAGGCCCAATGCCCACAAGTCTGCGAGTCCGGTAGACAGACTGGAGGTTAGAGGCCTGAGCCTATCCTAGGGTAGGAGGCCTGTCAGTGTGAGTGGGATTGTTGTACTGTTGTTCTGTTTTGTTGCTGTTATAGTTTTGTTAGTGTTGATGCTTATGTTATTTTGTTGAATACTGTGGGCATGTTATTTTGAGAGCAGAGTGTGCCACGGTACATGGTACACTGGGATCTGTGGTAGTGCAGAATTTAGCACAACACTATTACAGCACAGGGCATCAGAGTTTGGAGTTCAGTTCCGACATCATCTACAAGGAGTCTGCACAGCCTCCCCATGGAATGCGTATGTTTCAACATACTGTCTGTTTCAATGTACATGTGACAAATACCTGAATCTGGATCTGAATTGAATCTTCAGTGCTGGAGAACACAATGGAGGAGATATCCTAGGACAAAATGACTTCCGCGATGAGATGAAATTGGAGAGGTAGCTTTGTCTTCACTGGTGTGGAAGGGGTGAGGATGGCAGATAGGGGGAATTGTGGTCCCTGAAGAAGGCGCAGAAAGTGATGAGGAGAGAAACCCTTCCTTCTATCAGCTGGTCAAAGAATTTGTGCAGAGGGTATCTGTGTACACACTCTGTGTATATGAAGGGTTCACAACCTGTCTCCCTTGCTGGGTGGTAAAGGTCCACGGCATAAAAAAGGGTTTGGAATTCCTGGTCCACATCTGCGGTGTAGAGATTGAGAGGGTAGAGAGCTTCAAGTTTCTCGTTGCAAGCTAAATAATTGTTCTGGTCCAACCACATTTTTGCCACAGTCAACAAAGCACCATCACATTTGCTCTGCAATTCAATTATGGTTGGTTTATTACCCCTGTCAACTTCATTCTCCTGCCTTCAGTCCATAACATTTGATGCCCTTACAAATCAAGAATCTATCAACCTCCCCTTTAAATATACTCAGGACAGATCCCTGCGGCACTCCACTAGGCACCGACCTCCAGGCAGAATACTTCCCTTCAACAACTAACCTCTGTTTTCTTCCTTTAAGCTAATTTTTTATCCAAACAGCCAAGGTTCCACTTATCCTATGCCTCATGACTTTCTGGATGAGTCTCTAATGAGGGACCTTGTCAAATGCTTTGCTAAAGTCCATGTAGACCACATCCACTGCCCTACCCTCATCAATTTCTTTTGTTACCTCTTCAAAAAACTCAATCAGGCTTGTGAGGCATGAATTTCCCTTCACAAAGCCATGACTATCCATGAGTAGACTGTACACCTCCAGATGCTCATAGATCCTATCCTTAAGAATCCTTTCCAGTAGTTTGTAGACCACCGATGTAAGACTCACCAGTCTATAGTTCCCAGGTTTCTCCCTATTACTTTTTTTTAAAGAAGGGAACTACATTTGCCATTTTCCAGTCCTCCGGCACTTTCCCTGTAGCCAAAGAGGATTCAAAGATCATAGTTAATGCTCCTGCGATCTCTTCTCTCAATTCCCACAACCACCTGGGGTGTATCATAACTGGTCCTGGGGATTTATCAATCTTAATGTTTTTAAGACGGTCCAGCACTTCTTCTTCCTTAATCTCCACATTGTCCAGCACACAGGCCCGCTCTACTTCAACCTCATCCTGATCAAGATTCTTTTCACTTGTGAATACTGAAGCAAAGTATTCATTTAGGAGCTCCTCAACCTCCTCCGCTACCAGGCACATGTTGCCCTCTTTATCCTTAAGCGGTCCCACCTTCGTTCTCGTCATCCTTCTATTCTTCACATATGCATAGAGCACCTTGGGGTTCTCCTTAATCCTACATGCCAAGGCCTTCTCATGTCCCCTTCGAGCTCTCCTAAGTCCTTTCTTTAGCTCTTTCCTGGCTACCCTATATTTCTCATAAGCCCCTCCTACTTCCTGCTTCTTATATCTATACCCAGACAGTGGAAAACATCCTGTATTGTCCCGGTACCGAAGAAACCACAACCAAAGGAGTTGAATGACTTCAGACCTGTTGCCTTGACGTCGCACGTGATGAAGACCATGGAGCGGCTGATAATACAGAATCTGAGGCCACAAACCAGGCACGCCCAGGATCCTCTTCAGTTTGCGTATAAGGAGAAGGTGGGAGTGGAGGATGCTATCACGTATTTGCTGCACAAATCATTCTCTCACCTAGAGGGGGTCAGTTGTGCTGTGAGGATTACATTCCTTGACTTCTCTAGTGCCTTTAACACCATCCAGCCCAAGATCTTAAGGCACAAACTAACGGAGATGGGAGTAGACTCTCACATGGTGGATTGGATAGTGGACTACTTGACAGATAGACCTCAGTATGTGCGGTTGGGAGACTGTAGGTCTGACACGGTGGTCAGCAGCACAGGGGCGCCGCAGGGAACCGTACTCTCTCCGGTCCTGTTCACCCTGTACACATCAGACTTCCAATATAACTCAGAGTCCTGCCATGTGCAGAAGTTCGCTGATGACACGGCCATAGTGGGGTGTGTCAGGAATGGACAGGAGGAGGAGTATAGGAAACTGATACAGGACTTTGTGATATGGTGCAACTCAAACTACCTGCGTCTCAATATCACCAAGACCAAGGAGATGGTGGTGGACTTTAGGAGATCTAGGCCTCATTTAGAGCCAGTGATCATTAATGGAGAATGTGTGGAGCAGGTTAAGGCCTACAAGTATCTGGGAGTACAGTTAGACGAGAAGCTAGACTGGACTGCCAACACAGATGCCTTGTGCAGGAAGGCACAGAGTCGAATGTACTTCCTAAGAAGGTTGGCGTCATTCAATGTCTGTAGTGAGATGCTGAAGATGTTCTATAGGTCAGTTGTGGAGAGCGCCCTCTTCTTTGTGGTGGCGTGTTGGGGAGGAAGCATTAAGAAGAGGGACGCCTCACGTCTTAATAAGCTGGTAAGGAAGGCGGGCTCTGTCGTGGGCAAAGTACTGGAGAGTTTAACATCGGTAGCTGAGCGAAGGGTGCTGAGTAGGCTACGGTCAATTATGGATAACTCTGAACATCCTCTACATAGCACCATCCAGAGACAGAGAAGCAGTTTCAGCGACAGGTTACTATCGATGCAATGCTCCTCAGACAGGATGAAGAGGTCAATACTCCCCAATGCCATTAGGCTTTACAATTCTACCGCCAGGATTTAAGAACTTTTTAAAGCTATTATTAATGCTTTTTGAGATGGTGATTTAGATGCATATCATATTTTTTTACTGAGTTAAGTATTGTATGTAATTGGTTTTGCTACAACAAGTGTATGGGACATAGGAAAAAAGTTGAATTTCCCCATGGGGATGAATAAAGTATCTATCTATCATATGCTTCCTTTTTCCTCCTAACAGGTTGCCTCACGTGTTTCGTCAGCCACCGTTCCCCTTTCCTACCATTGTTTCCTTGCCTTAGTGGGACAAACATGTCCTGAACCCAGCTCAAGTGGTCCCTAAACTTCTCCCACATTACTTCTGTGCTTTCCCCTTTGAACATCTGTTTCCAATTTACTCTCACTAGTTCCTGACTCATCCCTTCAAAGTTAGCCCTTCCCCAGTTAAGCACTTTACCATTTCATCTGATTTTATCCCTTTCCATAGCGATGCTGAAGCTAAGGGAGTTGTGGTCACTCTAACCAAAATGCTCCCCACCAAGAGGTCTGTACCTGACCAAGTTCATTACCCAGAACTAGATCTAGCATCACCTCTCCTCTCATCGGCCGGTCCACATACCGTGTCAGGAATCCTTCTTGAACACACCTGACAAATTCAGCCCCATCTATCCCCCTTGCACTCAGGAGGTGCCAGTCAATATGAGGGAAGTTGAAATCACCCGTAACTACTACCCTGTATTTCCTGCACCATTCTAAAATCTGCCTGCTTATCTGCTCCTCGGTGTCCCAAGGGCTATTTGGGGTCCTATAGACTACTCCCAGCAGAGTGATTGATCCCTTCCTATTTCTGACTTCCACCCAGACTGACTCCGTGGACACTCCTTCTTCAGCATCCTCCTTTTCTATAGCCGTGATACTATCCCTGACCAGCAATGCCACTCACCCCCGCCTTCTACCTCCCATCCTATTCCTTTTAAAACACCTGAACCCTAGGACCTGCATCATCCAATCCTGCCCTTCCTCCAACCAAGATTCAGTAACGGCCACAACATCATAGTTCCAAGTACTAATCCATGCTCTAAGTTCATCCTCCTTGTTCCTAATACTCCTAGCATTGAAATAGACACATTTCAACCCCTTTAACAGGCTACAATTATGTTCTGTCCCCTGCCTGTCCTACCTCATCAACTCAGAACTCTTTAGCATCATGCCCTTGTGTCACGAGGTAGGGACAAGGGTGCTGGGAGAGGACCCACACGCAGGACACAAACACATCTTTCTTCAGTACAATAAAATAGCGTTTATTACTCGCTACACAGAAAATCGGGAAATCAAGGAGAACAAAGAGGAACACGAACCTCGGACTAGGGGGCTAGGGACTTGGATCTCCGTGGACCTGGGACTTGGAAACTGGGAACTGGGATTGCCGTAGCCATGACTTGGACAGTGGGAACATGGACAGCCACGGACCTTGGGCTTGGACAATGGGAGCATGGACAGCCGCGGACCTTGGGCTTGGACAATGGGAACATGGACAGCGGGAACATGGACAGCTGCGGACCTTGGGCTTGGACAGTGGGAACATGGACAGCCGCAGATCTTGGGCTTGGACAGTGGGAACATGGACAGCCGCGGACCTTGGGCTTGGACAATGGGAACAAGGACAGCCGCGGACCTTGGACAGTGGGAACATGGACAGCCGTGGCCATGACTGGGACCCTGGGGACTGGGATCACCGCGGACCTTGGACTAGGAGGCTAGGACCTTGGACTAGGAGTCTAGGACCTTGATCCACCACAGCCAGAAAACATGGACACCATGGATTTCCACAGTCAGAAATGTGGACACCAAAACACAGGACAAGGAACCTTGAGCCAGGACTCTTCCTTCAGATCAGTCATTGAGCCAGGATTCTTCTTCAAGGGGACAGACGCGGACACAGGGCATGAACATCGAGCCAGGACTCCGCCTTCAACTCAGGCATCAAGCCGGGACTCTTCTTTGAGGGTAGACACAGATAATGGGCATGAAGGTCGAGCCAGGACTCTGCCTTCAACTAAGGCACCGAGCCGGGACTCTTCGAGGGGTAGACACGGACAATGGGCATGAATGTCGAGTTAGGACTCTGTCTTCAACTCACCCCTGGCATATTGACCTTGCCCGGACCCACTCTGGTGAAGGAAAGTGAATTGCTGTTACTCCGATGTGGGCTGGATAACTCTGGCTTGTGGTAGCGATGGCTTCTTAACAGTCTTGCCCAAACGGCTAAAGCCAGGGGCTTATAAGCTGCTGGTTCAGGTCGAGAGTAGATCACTTTAATTGCCAAGCTCAAGGGACACCTGAAACAGAATTAGAAAGGAACAAAGAGTCAATGGTCCGGATCATAACGCAACTGAACTAAATTTAAAGGGGAACCGATCCAGACCATGACACCTTATCCTTCTACCTTAATCCCTGCACTCACATTCTTATTCCCACCCCACTGCCAAACTAGTGGAGCACTCTGCTCTCCAACAGCTCTATCAAACCTGCCCACCGGGATATTGGTTCCCCTGGGATTCAAGTGCAACCTGTCCTTTTTTGTACAGGTCACACCCGCCCCAAAAGAGGTCCCAATGATCCAGAAATCTGAATCCCTGTCCCCTGCTTCAATCCCTCAGCCACACATTTATCCTCCACCTTATTCTATTCCTATTCTCACTGTCGCGTGGCACAGGCAGTAATCCTGAGATTACTACCTTTGAGGTCCTGCTTTTCAACTTCCTTCCTAACTCCCTGTATTCTTCTTTCAGGACCTCTTCCCTTTTTCTACCTATGTCATTGGTACCAATATGTACAACGACCTCTGGCTTGGGTGCGGCATTTTCAGGTAATACTGGTTTACCCTTGATATGTTTGTTTTTTCAATGCCATCCTTGAACACTGCTGCAGAACCATCCAGAACATTTCTTAATTTGGTTTCAATTGGCTTCATTGCAGTGGGTGTGCCTTGCAAATGATGGATGGATCTTCAATCAAGTTGTAGTTGTCTCAACCAATCAAACCTGCACAGTGCTGCTCCTGCAGTTTTTACCACAAACAAACCCTGTGTGGCTTGTTGGGTGATGTACTTCATTATTACAAATGTCATTCCCACAGAAGTTGTCTTTACTTCAGTATAAGTTCTTAGTTGGATACCTGCAGTCTTCAGTTCAGTGTCTTGGAAATACCATTTGAATTTATTTCTTTGGAATGGCTGAAACAGTTGAGCCAATGTCCAATTCCAATTTTCTTAATTCGCCATTCACTTCTGGCATAAGCTATCTAGCTTGTCTATTGTCAATTTTCACTTTGTACACTTCAACTCTACATAGTCCTGTGCCACTCCCATCACTATCTGATTTTTCATTAACAGCATGCAATTAGTGGTCTTTTTGAAATTGCAATTTAACTTGTGTTACTTTTCTTTTCTCTGTGCAGTCCCTTTATTTTTGTCTGCCTGACATACTCTTTACATGTGTCCTACATTGTTGCTATTTCTGCAAATTTCACCTTTGAACCTGCATTGGTATGTGAGCCCCTGCCAAAATAGTAACACAATTTGTTCAGGCAGACACACTTCTGGTTAGATGCTGCAATTTTGTTCATGCTCATTTTCATCCTTAACTGCAGCACAGTTGAGTCTCTGACTGCTGTTTCCATTGACACAGTTATTTCAACTGCTCTTTCAATGTAAGTTGTGCATTTGTTAGGAGCCATTTTTGATTGCTGTCTTTTAAGATTCTACAAATTAAACAATCTATCAGGACATCATTAGGCCCATTAGCGAACTGACCGTGCTTCAATTCAGCCATGTTACCAGATGCTGACTGAATTAGAGTGCATGAGCAACAAGGAGAGGCTCAACAACCTTGAGTCATTTGCTCTGGGGAAATGGAGGCTGAGGGGACACTGGCAGAGTTTTCTAAGATTATGAGATGTGAATATAGGGTGAGTAGAAGACTGGCACAGGAGACTGGTCAAAGGTGGATCCAAGTGAAGGGGTCTTTCCTCGCATTGCTGATGCCTATCTCAATGTACTGAATACCCCTGGGAAGAGCCTCTAGATTGGAAAGTCTTTTACACAGCCACAGGGGAATGAAACAGGACACAGAGCCTCTCCAGAAGCAGGATATGGACTCATCCTGGAACCTCCCGGCAAACACGGGACTCGCAGAGGCCTCACTTTCTGAAGGCAGGGATTGGTGGGAGTGAGTGACTGTAACTGAAGTGATCTTCAACCATGTCCCTTCAAACTCTTCCATTCTGACTGCTCAGTCCATATAAAGTCTGCTCTCCTCTCTGGAGGCAGGTTAGCACTGCAAGCTAGTATGTACTGAAGGGCACCTTCTCTCACCTACTGATCATACACAGAAAGATTCAATCAAAAACCTCTAGACTTCAGCTGATCTCAATCCTTTGATGTGGGGAAAATATCGCTCTGGCTAGACCATACGTGGAATGTTGTGTTCAGTTCTGGCCCCCTGTTATAGGAAGGGTGTAAAAGCTTCAGATATGGAGCAGGGTACATTCACCAGGATTCTGGCAGCATTAGAAAGCCTGTCTTATGAGGATAGGTTGAGTAAGCTAGGGCTTTTCACTTTGGAGTGAACATGAGGTGACTGGATAGGGGTATATAAGATGATAAGAAACATTCATACAGTGGACAGCCACAGGTCCTTCACCAGGGTGGAAATGGCTAATACAAAGGGATGTGATATAAAGGTTATTGAATGAAAGTAGAGAGGACACTAGAGGTAGTTTTTTCTTATAAAGAGAGTGATGGATATGTGGATATGTACTGCCAGAAGTTGTGGTGAGGGAAGAGGCATTAGGGACATGCTAGAGACTCTTAGAACGGCAGATGGAAAGAAAAAAATAGAAGGCCGTGTGGGAGGGAAAGGTTATTTTCATTTTGGAGTAGATTAAAAGATTAGGCCAAAGTGCCAGTACTGTGCTGTACTGTTCTATGTTTGAGGAATACACCAGAAGCACAGTCACCACTTGTCCCTTTCTGTATGCCCACTGTTCAGTATGATCTATCTGATAGCTCATCTCTCTCTGTGCCTATTTCCCATCACCACTATCCCATCACACCCTAACCAAACACTCATCGGCCTCCTTAATTGCCCCTACATAACTGATCTGCCCTCCACCTCCCTCTGGGGCAGAAGATTCCCAAGCTTCCTCACCCTTGGCCTGAAGCTCTCCCCCTTTGTTAAATACCAAATCCACACCCCGCCCCAAATGTGTGCTCTATCGAGACTCTCCTTCTGGGAAAACATCTCCATGTCTCTCTTGTCCTGTATGCGCAGGGTCTGAGAAGGTTCAGTAAGATTGTGCCTCGTTTCTCTAACACTCCACCTGGTACAGAGTCATTTTCTATTACCTCTCTTCAGCAGACAAAAAAACAGACAACATTCGGCGTACAGACAGAAAGCAGTTCCATTGAGTGAACAACACAACATCTGACAAAGATGGAATAACTCACCGCCCCTCCCACAGTGTGACTCTCCCTCCTCACGGCACCTTCCCCAGCACAGTGCTCCTTCGACGCCAGTGCTCCCTCGCCTCCTTCCTGAACGCATCACTTACACCTCTAGCTACATTTGAAAAGGGATGAAGGAGGGCGATAAATATCTGAACGGTCTATTGTCTCTGCATCTAGAAGTGGACAGGCTACCTTGATAACTAGGCGTGTCCATGAAGGTGATCCAACCCCACAAGCAGTGAGGGTTGAGGGAACCTCTGGCAACTGCATGCCCGGGGATGGGGAATGTTTTTAAGTTACAGCACTGGGGAGGTTCCAATATGTTGATAAACCCATTGGTGTAATGGTGGTGGAGAGAATCGAGAGAGGAAATGTTTCGGGCGTGGTGGAGGAAATGGAACGAATAGAAGAGAGGGGGGAGGGGGAAGGGGAAGAGGGAATGAGGTAGATAGAGGGGAAAGGGGGTGAACGAGAGGGTGAGTTAGTGAGTGAGACAAAATAAGAGGCGGGGGAGAGAGGGTGAGAGACGAGAGCAAGGGAGAAAAAGAGGAACACAAAGTGGAGGGACAAAGGAAAGAGATGTCGGGTAATGACTGGGGAAAGCGGGGAGAAGAGAAAGCGAAAGAAGGGGTGAAGATGAAGAAAATAGGGGGGAAGAAGGAGGATGGCAGACAAAAGGGAGGGGAAGAGAGGGACGGTTGTGGAGTAGGTATTTAGGAGGGTAAGGGGCGAGGGTCTGAAGAGGGAGTGGAGTTGTATGTTTGGTGTGGCAGGGGATGAGGACTGTTAGGAGAAGGAGGCGATGAGGAAGTGGAAGAAGGATGAATGGGAGTCGGCAGGTGTTTGAGCTGGGGGAGAGGCAACCGTAGGTTGTACCGGTATGACCACCGCAACATCAGTGGCGGCTCGGCTCCATCCACTCCTTCCTGCTTCCTTCTCCTCCCAGCTTTCCCGTGGACTTTTCAGCGTTCAGTCAGGTAGTGGGTGGACACACCCGCAGCCCGGCTCCGGTTTCGTTCGGCTACTTTCTCCTCCCACTGGAAGACGCCTTAAAATGCCGTCGTGCGCTTCAGGAGCATTGATGCGCAGAGATGGCGAACTTGCTGACACTTGCCCTTTTCTTGGGTTTGGCCGCCGAGGGTTAGTTAGATGCACCAGTCCGCTTTCGGAAATCACAACACGGGTGGGGTGGAGTTTGGATGACGGTGGGGTCTCCGTCCCATGGTCGCTTATCCGGGAGCAGTCTTGGACGGAGAATGCTGGCGTAGATTCCCCTGGAAACTATTGTTGGGATGTCTATCGTGTGGATTTGTGTTATTGTGTTCCTGTGAAGCAATTTCCGTTAGAAGTGTGGTAGGATATGTCCCACTGGGTAATGTGTTACTACGGGAATTGTTTTGGGCACATCCTCCACCCAACCCCGCTGGAAACTGTATTCCTATGGGAAATGTGATCAAGTTTTCCAGCTTCCTTAATTCTGTGACTTCTGGACATTGAAATGTAGAAGGGCTTCCTTCAGGGATTTGTGTCCCCGCTGGGAACTGTATTCTTGACGGAGTTGTGGGGAGATTTGTCCCGCTGGAAATCGTGCTCCCGTAATGGATCACTCAACTCCATCACCCCGGGAACCCAGCGTTGCCCTTCTGTTTCTCCCAGTGGGTTCCCCGTGCGGCCGTCAGTGAGGAAGGGTTTTCTCCACACCCAGACACACCGCTACCGGGAGCCCCAGTAACTCCGAATAAGTGGCTCAATTCAAAGACTCTCGGTCTGATATTCTAGCTACGGGTCCGGGATGTGAGACGCCGAATGTACCCGTCCCCACAGACGAAGCCCATCCCCCGAGTGTCTCAGTGTTTGTTTCGGGATTTGCTCATCGTTCTAGGAATTTGCTTTTTGGTGGGAATACGAAGATTCCGTAGTTTCGGACCGGGCGGGGATGTGTGTTGTAATATTTGGGAAGGATACTCCCGGATCACAGCGAGCCGCGGTTCCCAGAGCTGTTATGCGCTACGCTCACGGAAAACGGGGAGAGAGTAGGGGAGAGAAGGAGTTGGAAACGGGTGGGGTTATAGATACGGAGAGGGTTGTACGGGAAGGTGTGTGTAGCAGGGACAGGGATGGGTGCAGGGGTTGGAAGGGGATGGGCGACTGAGACGGAGACGGTTGAACAAACGATGTGCAGTTTGTACGCAAGATGGATACAACCATAAAGAAGACACGCCGGAGGTATATCGGTGCTCCAGGGAGAGAGAGTGCAGAAGATAATGAGGAGTGTGGGTGGGGAGGGAAGGGACAGGAGAGAGGACGGTGAGTGAGGGAGGTGGGGCGGTATGTTGCGGTTGGGCAGCCGTGAATGATCCCGGAACATTTCTGACGGAGTTTCTCTTTCCGCAGCCACCTCCCTCCAATGTTACACCTGCAGCAGTTTCAACCAGAACTGCACCCTGAAAGCCACCGGCTGTAATGCGATCCTGCACAAGACCTGCAGCAGTCACTCTGTACCACATGAAAGGCCGTAAGTTCCCTCAAATGACTTTACGTGGCTTCTGCGCAGTCCCGGGGCCGTTCGGAGGGAGCTATCTGGCCGAGTGGTGCTGGAGAAACAAGCGCGGAATCGGTCGAGGCGCAAGGGACAAGATGGGGTGGGGAAGGGCAGAGGGTGGGAAGGGAGAGGAAAGGAGTGTGGGATCATGTCAGGTTTATTATTGTGGAAATATGTTGTAAAATTCGTTGTTTGTGGCAGTAGTACAGCGCAAGACATAAAAATGACTGTCGGTTGTAGTAAAAATCTCAATCAATTAATAACGCCTAACACGAATATCGAGGTAGACAGTGTTCGTTATTCCACGGAACGCACAGGAATCTGATTAACTCAAAGCATAGGAGAAAAAGCCGTTCTTAAAGCATCGAGTTTGCGTCTTCAGGCGGCTGTACCTCCTCCCTGATGGTGGTAATGAGAAGAGAACAGATACCCGATAGCGAGGCTGTTCTATGACCGATGCCGCTTTCTTGGATCACCGATTTTTTAAAGTGATGCAGCTTGGCTGAGCGTCCAGCCCAATGCATCCCCTTCCGATCCTGCGCGTTGGAGCCTCCACGCCAGTCAGAATGCTACTCCATTGTACACGAGTAGAAAATTACTAGTTTTTTTTTGTGGGAGGGGAGGCGGAGACATATCAAGTCTTCACAGCTCCTCGGGAAACATTGCCACTGGCGTACCTTCTCCGTGGTCATATCAATATACTTTGGGCCCAGGATATTGCATGAATACATCGCTCAGAGATCTTGACGCCCAGGACTAGATTCTGCTTACCCTTTCACTGGATAAGGACTGGTAGTCCCCTTCCTGTAGCTAACAATTTCTTAGTCTTAACGGATGTTGAGCGCATCACCACTCAACCAGCCAATCATTCTCACTCCAGTGAAGGGGCTACGGGGAGGGGGTTGGGGGTGAGAATGTACGAGCCTGCCAGCAGGATGGGATGCACCACGTGCCAGTCTAACGCCTACGGTTGCCCACAGGAATCCACGACTACGAGTACATCGAAAATGGATGCGGGCATTGCCTGGGTCCCATTTCCTTCAACAGCGGCCCCTTCTCGGCCTTTGTACAAACTACCTGCTGTAACTCGGATCTGTGCAACGATCAAGTGGAACCAGGTACGGAGGAGCAGGGGAGGGGCGGGGGGTAGGGGAGCGACATACTCTGTTCTCCATATTGTATTCGGTGCTCTCTGTGCGGCCTCCTGTACATCGAAGAGAACCGACAGAGATTGCGGTCGCTTTGTTCAACAACTTCGTTCTTGTCACGGTAAAAGGTAAGATCTCCCGGTGGCTACCCACTTCAAGTTGACTCGCTATTCCCATTACCACATGTCGGTCCATGACCCACTCTACTCTCCCGGTAATTCCACTCTCAGGTTAGAGGCGCAAAACCTCATACTCCGTCTAGGTAGCTGATTTCTCCAAATTCTGGTAACTTCTCTTCCTTCCCGCTCTCTTAGAATCTTTCGGCATTCAGGTTATTCTCACATCTAACCTCTCACTTGCCTATCACCTTCCTCTGGTTCCCCTCCTCCTTCCCATGGTCTACCCTCCTCTCTCCTCACATTCAGCCATTTATCTCTCCCACCTGTCACCTCCCTGCTTCTTACTTCAGCCCGTTTACCTTATACATCCACCTTTCCCCTGAACTGGCTTTACCGATCACTGGCCAGCTTGTACTCCTCCCCCTCGCTCTGACTTCTTATCCTGGACGTCTCCCCTTCCTGTCCAGTCCCGATGAAAGGTCGAAGCCCGAAACTTCCTCTGGTCTATATTTTTCCCTCCTTAGGACTCCTTAGGAAGCCTGCTGACTTCCTAGAGCATTTTGTGATCCGTGCGCTCTCTCTCTTCCCACATACTATCCCTCCCTCAGAGTGCCTTCCTCTTTCCGTCTCCCTCCCCCTCGCTCCTTGTCCGACCCCCTTCTTCTACACCCCCTTACTCCGCCCTGACTTACTCACTCCGTCATCTGCCAAAACACGAATCAGAAATTGAAATTATTGGTATCAATTTTCTCCACTAATCATCTAACTCCCTGTTTGGTACAGCAAGATCCCACGAGAGTGCGCTCCCTCCTCACCGTCACTTCCACCGCAACGCTTTTTCCCCGCTGTTCCTCACGTGCGCTGAGAATATTTAATACAGACATGTTCTCAGTCGGACACGCTCAGAGACCGAGAGTCCACCACCTTCTGGAGAAGGATTTGGAGGGGGTGGCGACCTGCGCGTGGTGATGTTTCACTGTCGCACAGTTACTGTGTGCTTCATAGTTACTCGGGTGCGAGAGGGTTTCGAGAAGGGTTTCCGGAGTGGTCCGCGGTGTGCAGGAGGTGGAGTGTTTAGGGAGGGTGGGTAGGTTGCCTTTAAGAGAGCTGCCCTGCCCAGAGGCGCATTCACCCAGGGAAGTGCCCTATCACACTTCTAACCTGCAGATGAAGGACAGGTAAGGTGGTGGGTATGGAATAAAACCACCCAGGGGTGTTGAGCGTGTCCCATAGACTGTTACCATTAGATGGGCAAGAACCTTGGAGTGTCACTGGGTGACCACTCTCCACCAGTGCCCTGAACCAGACTGGGAGCCGTGGTGGGGAAGGGGTGCTAACAGGCTTGTTGGGCAGGAGTTGAAGCTCAGGGAGAGGACAGTGGGGTTGGGATGGCCTATGTTGACCGCGTGTGTCCTGTTTGCAGAGAAAGAAGACAAGGCCCCGAACGGCCTGGAGTGTGAGGGCTGCTTCTCGTTAACGGAGACAGGTTGTAAACGCTCAATGGCCGCAGTGAAATGCTACGGGCAACAGGACCGGTGTATTCACATGTCGGGCATCCTGCACTGGTGTAAGTTCAGCCCGCTCCTCCGTGAAACCGCGATAACTTCTGGTACTTGAGGGGAATTGTCCTGACTGGAGTGCCGTGACGAGTGGTGTACCGCAATGATCCTTACTGGGATGTCTTACCATAGAACATTACAGCACAGAAGCAGGCCCTTTGGCCCTTCTTGGCCGTGCCAAACCATTTTTCTGCCTAGTCCCACTGACCTGCACCTGGGCCAGATCCCTCCAAACCCCTCTCATCCATATACCTGTCCAAGTTTTTATTAAATGTCAAAAGTGAGCCCGCATTCACCACTTCATTTGGCAGCTCATTCCACACTCCCACCACTCTCTGTGTGAAGAAGCCCCCCCCCCCATGTTCTCTTTAAACTTTTCCCCCTTCACCCTTATGGTCTGAGGGAATACCCTGTCAGGTCCTGGGGATTTATCTACTCTGATTTGTCTCAAATTTACTCTGATTTGATCTTCCGTATGTGATATGTAGAAGTGATATGGATGAAGTACAAACGCAAGAGATTGTGCAGATACTAGAATTTCAGAGCATCACGCACAAACTGCTGGAGGAGCTCAGCAAGTCAGGGAGCATTTATGGTGGGGAATATGGGCCCCACGGTAGCATAGCGGTGAACGAGCTACAGGAGCCTCAAGGCACACAATTAACGATTCAGGAATAATTTTTTTCCCTCTGCCGTCAGATTGCTGAATGAATGTTGAACCTATCAATACTACAGCACCAGCTTCTTTTTCTATTCACTACTTATTTAATTTAACATTTTAATAGATATACTTACTAATGTAAAGACGGTTCTAGTGCTTTCCCTGCTTGTTGACGAATAAACTGTTCTCGGGCTTCCAGCCTAGTTCAGCTGTCAATTATAACCGATGTTTTCATGTCAAACTCTACCATCCTCATCAGGGACGACGCATGCGCATGTCTCTTCAGGTGATATTTAGAAACAAGGTAGTCTGTCCCTCCCAACTGGTTAGTCCTCATCCAATCAGGTTTCTGCTCTCCCACCTTGTTTACAATGAAATTCTTACTGACAGTGAACCTGTGTGATTTTCCTCCAGTTTTATTTCAATGGATTCCTTTACCAGGCAGCTCCAAAAGACAATGGCGCGACACAGTAGTTTTGATCCGACAAGTCAATGGTTGGTAATTGCGCCTAGCCCCCCCCCCCCCCCCCCACTTCACCATTCCCTATTCCTATTTCCCTCTCTCTCCGTAATTGCCCATCACCTCCCTCTGGCACTCCTCCCCTTCCCTTTCTTCCATGGACTTCTGTCCTCTCCTATCAGATTTCCCCTTTTCCAGCCCTTTATGTCTTTCACCAACCGACGTCACCAAACTCTTTACTTCACCCCTCCCTCTCTCCCGGTTTCACCTATCACCCACTAGCTTGAATTATTTCCTCCACCCCCCCCCCCCCACCTTCTTACTCTGCGTTATCTTCTGTCTTCTCCAGTCCTGATCAAGAGTCTTGTCCTGAAGCGTCTACTGTTTACTCTTTTCCATAGATGTTGCCTGGCCTGCTGAGTTCCTCAAGCATTTTGTGTGAATTGTTTGGATTTCCAGCATCTGCAAATTCTCTCTTGTTTGTGATTTCTCCAACCGTATCTTTATCTCTGACAGTCTTCTACACAGTCCACAACACCACCAATTATTGAACATCTGAAAACTTACTCAGCCACCAATGCACGTTTGTCTTCAGGTCACTGATCCCAGTGCAGATATTCCGTCTTCTCTCTTGTCATAAGCCTTTCTCTCCATCTCAGTTTTTCTGGAGGGGCAGAGGCATATCCTCTGAGCAGATGTTAGTAAAACAGCTAGGGTTGTAGACAGCGTAAAAGGATATGAAAAGTCACAGTGGGATGTTGTTCAGCTGGGTGTGCACGCCAAGGATTGGTAAATGATTTTTCAAACCAGCTACGTATGAGGTGTTGCATTCTGGGTGATCAATCCAGGGTCATACTCACACAGTGAATGGTGGGGCCCTGGTGAGAGTGATGGAATAGGAGTACAAGTTCACTGGAAATGATAACACAGGTAGGCACGGTGGTGAAGAGGATCATGGGTACACTAGCCATCATTAGCCAGGAAAATAGGAAGTCAATGAGACAGAAATCTATGCTGCAGTTCCAAAGAACTTAATAGTTCTTGATTAACTTGGTATCAAAGGTTACAGGGAGAAGGCAGGGGAATGAGGGATAATTATTGAATACTAGAATACCTAGATAGAATAGCTGTGGCGAAGATGTTTCCTATAGTAGGAGAGTCTAGGACCAGGGACCACAGCCTCAGAATAGAGGGAAGGTCGTTTTGAACAGAGATGAGGAAGAATTAAGCCTAGTGAATCTGTGGAATTCATTGCCACAGATGGCTGTGGAGGCCAGGTCACTGAGTATATTTAGAGAAGTGGTTGATAGATCCATGATTATTTATGGGGCAGAAGGCAGAAGAATAGGTTGGAGAAGGATAATAAATCAGCCATGTTAGGATGAAAGAGCAGACTCGATGAGCCAAATTGACTAATTCATATTTCCGACAATGTGTCTTATGGAAAGCATGGTTGAGGCGAGCACCTTAGCGATGTTTAAAAACCAGATAGATACTGACGTGGATAGGAAAGATTTAGAGGTTTGAAGGCCATATGTGGGCAGATGGGACTCATTCACTAGGGAACACTCAGGTGTGTTGGGCCAAAAAGACTGTTTCCTTGATGTGACTCCATAGCACTGAGTGTTGGCCTTCCTCTTGAATTTGCTGCTGACATTGTTCCCTCTCCTTCTTTCTCCACAGTGGAGAGCACTACTTACGTCATCAAGGGCTGTGCATCCGAATATGTCTGCTACAGCAGAAATTCACTATCCATATTCGGCATGGAGTCCATCAATAGCTTCTACTGCTGCCAGGGTGACCGGTGTAACCTGGAGTTTCAGAACCTGACACGGGACAGCACAATGGCGCTGGACACCAACAATGCAGCCACTTCCATTGGCACCCAGAGTTTCCTACTTATCACCCTACTGCTGATATTGAGGGTGTCTGAACTCTAGGATGCGACATCTCAGGGGAGCAAGTAGGGGAGAGAGGGGGTAGGTGCTGAGCTCCTTGCCTGATGCAACGTAGAGGGCTCTAGTGGGGAAGGGGGAGGGAATGGCAGTTGCTTCAGGATTCATAGCCTCAAATCCAACCCCTCTCTCCCTCCTCTCTCTCTCCCATTCATCCTCTCTGCATCCCTCCCTCCATATCTCCTCACTCTTCTCCTTCCCTACCTCATCCTCCCTCCTTACCTCATCTTCCGACCCACAGCCCTCAGTGTTAAAAGTATCTTTGACTCCAGAGGTGGCGCGACAAGGGCGTTGATGGAGGTGATACACTCAGACAAATCCACTGCCCTGTCTATCCCCTTCAAATTTCACGACCCCACTTTCTCCCCACAGACCTGCTTCAGTGCCCACACTAATCCCACTGCATTCCACCCTGTCAATCCTGAACTCATCCCACCGTCCCACTCTCTCTCCATGACCCCATGTTTAAAACTAATCCCATTGCCCTCCCTCTGTCAATCTCAATCAAATCCCACTGCCCTGCTCTCTCCCCCCAGCTGTCGTTCAGCCCCCAAACCAAGCCCACTGCCCCACTCTCCCTCCACAACACTGTCAGTCCCCAAACAAATCCCACTGCCCCCTGTCCCTCCACATCACTGTGTCAGGCCCTAATGGTCTCAAGGCCTCACTCCAACTATTCTCTTTCATTCTCTCCCCCTCTCCCCCTCTCCGTTTTCATCTCACTATGATACGACCATGAATGATTAATTGCTTTACTTTATGAAAATAAACGTGTGAACTTTGGACTGGATTTGTTCTCTATCTGTCAGTTTTTTCCAAGATTTACTTGCCCCGGAATTCTTCACATTAACGTGAATAGTTATATCCTTTTGTACCATCTGGACAACTCTCAACACCATCCAGGACAGAGAATAGCCTCGATCAGCACTCCACCCATGCACACTAAACTCTCTTCACTACTGGCACACAGTGGCTGTAGTGTCCCCTCTTACTTGGCCAGGCTACTCAGGCAGCCCCCACCAAACCCTCAGTCGCACTGTGTGAGGTGGGGTTGGTGGTTAGGCAGGGATTCGACACTGCCCATAGTGTGACAGATGTGAGTGGGGCAGTGGGGTGATGGGACAGTGACTTATTGAAACATCTGTAGGGATTGGAGTTGAGCTGAGTGACAACAGCGTGACACGGTAGGGCACTGAGACTGTGAGAGGTTGAGTGGGATGATGGGATACTGACACAGTGAGACACTATTTGTGACAGGCGGTGAGTGGGTGATGGCAAAATTACACATTGAAACATCTGTATGGACAGGCAGTGGTGGGTGATAGGACAGTGACACTATGAGACACCTGTAGGGGCAGATGGTGAGTGGGTGATGGGTTAGTGACACAGTGAAATCCCTGTATGGACAGGACATTACAGAGCAGGTGATACAGTGACCTGGGAAGTTACCGCTAGGGACAGGCGGTGAGTGGGTTACAGACAGTATAACAGCTGTAGTGATGGGTGGTGAGTGGGAGGGGACAGTACAGTGACATTGAGACACTTGTGGGTGGGAGCGGTGAGCTGAACGATTTGCTAGTGGACATCTGTGTCACGGTTCATCCCGAGCAACTGCGTGACAGAGGACTCGGATCTACGGGCTTTTCCCAGGGACACATGGAGGCGAACGTCAAGTCTTGCTGACAGATCATCAACTTGGTGGAAGACGCTCTTCAGTCTACCCGAAACTTGTAGTCTGCCATCTACATGTCAAAGTAGATATATGTGTCCAAAATTAACCACGGCGAGGTGCTGTGATCTGTTTAAAAAACTTCTAAGTATACTTGTTTTGCAATCTGCAGCATTTATTTTCCCTTCAAGCAACCTACTTTTGAACTCCCTCAATAAACTAGTGATTTTATAATCTTCTGAAGGACTCATTAGAATTAACACACAAGCATGTGGGTATGGAACATTTAAGGGCCATGGTTAGAAGAGAGCGAGGACAGGTGGACTCCAAGCCAGACTGAAGTGCAGATTGAGGACCTCAGGGCAAGATATTTGTATAGAGTGATATGAGGAGTTGCTGCGTTCTGTATTTCACGGAGACGTAGCTCACTCCAGAGACACCCGAAGCATTGGTAAGACCTGAAGACATCTCGATACACAGGATGAATGGAACTGTGATTTGGAGAATGCATACAGTAATCTGCAGCTGCTTGTGACCATGGAGCTCGAAGGGGTGTGGTGTGAAGTTATGTTCTTCGGGCCTATGCTGGAGATCATTGGGCTTCGAGATTTTCAGTGCATCTGAATTGTTTAGTTTTGTATAATGACAGTTGTTAATCATTTAGAGTTTCTTGTGTGTTTTCTCGAGTGGATCTCTTAGTAATCCATTCTGCTGGTGGCTTCTGTTTAAGCTTGTTAAAATTATTTTGATAAGCTTGGGAAACTCCGTTACTTGTATTATTTTCATGGATCACACAAAATGCTGGAGGAACTCAGCAGGCCAAGCAGCATCTATGGAAGAGAGAACGGTCAACACTTCAGGCTGAGGCCCTTCAGCAGGACAGGTCAGCTTGCAGGTTGCAGCAGGGTATCAAGAAGGCAAATGGAATGCTGGCCTTCATTGCTAGAGAGATTGAATCTAAGAGCAGGGAGGTTATGCTTCAACTGTATGGAGTACTGGTGAGGCTGTATCTGGAGTACTGCATGCAGTTTTGGTCTCCTTATTTGAGGACCTCCAACTATCCCTCCTGTCTGTCTGTTTGCTGGCCATCACTTCCCTTTTCTCCTTGACTCCTTCCTTGGCTCTTTTTCTGGATTCTTCAGTCGGGGTGTCCCTCGCTGACTGTGTTGTCTTTCTCTGATCTGTCTATGTATGCTTCCCTCTTTCATTTGTGTTTGTACATCTCTCTCTGATCTCTCTCATTTTGCGAGTTTCCTCTCCTTCACCTCTGAGCCTGCATGCTTCTATTAGATCTTTCTCCTTGTCTGCCACTGTCTTTCTCTGTCTCACTGATTCGCTCCCTCATTCTCTTTTCCTAGTTTGTTTTCATGGTTTCTCTCCCATTCACACTCACTTCCCCTCTGTCTCTGTCTGTCTGTATGTCTCTCTCTCACCCTTTCCCCAGCAGCTTCTCTCTCCAGCTAAGGATTTGGAATGGTTCCTCTAGGGTTTAGTGAGTATTAATTTACGAATACCTCCACACAACCTAGGGAACCAGTGAGTGGCTAGAGTTTCACAAGATCCCCATCACCAAATGTTGGGCAGTGGAGAAAGGCCTGGGGGTGAAGGGCTGGCACAGGTGACCACACCCCACCCCGTCCATCCACTTTACACACCGCAATGTGGGATGTCCCTACTCTTATCACCTGAACTGTTGCCCCATCTCTATCAACTACTCTCTTCCTCTCCATTTCTGATCTACTCATTACTCTCCATCTCTCTACCCCGCTTCTCTCACTGTCCTTTGTCCCATTTTTTGGCTCCCTACTATCTGACCCGTCCCTGTCCTCTTCCATCCGCCTCTTTTGGCCCTCTATCTCTGATCCTCTCTCTCTGACCATCTCTATGCCACCCTCTCTATCTCTTTCTCTTTAGCTCCCTGTCCCACTTTTTCTCTCTGACTCCCTTTCTCTCTCCCATTGCAAGGCAAAACAATAACAAGACACTCCATGGCTGAAGGTCAATATTTGTAGATCTCAGGTCTGACAGGACTCAAAGGTCAAACCTGTGATGAGTGATTCCTGGAGTTCAGGTCTAAAGGTTAAACCGAAAACCTTCAAGTCCTAGGTTGAGGGCCAAAGATCAGACCTGCAACCAGCAAGTCCAGCAGTCAATATGGCAGCTGATACTCATCTGTCCAGAGGGCAAAGAAGGCGGTTGAAATCCAGAGCTCAGTGAGTCCGGAGGTAAAGGGTATGTCGGACCAGAGACTGGAGGATGGAGGCCCCCATGTCTGTGAGTGTGAGAGTCTAGGTTGTCTCACAGCAGCAGTACATTGCAATACATAGTCATAAAGACTATAATTAAAAATAAAATATACATATATATAAATATTATAAATTAAGCAAGTAGTGCAAAAAGAGAGGGAAAACACTGTAGAAATATTCACTGATTCATTATCCATTCTGAAATCTGATGGCAGAGGGGAAGAAGCTGTTCCTAAGATATTGAGTCTGTGTCTTCAGACTCCCATACCACCTCGTTGATGGTAGCGATGAGATGAAGGCATTTCCAGGGTGATGGGGATACTCAATGATGGATGCCGCCTTTCTGAGTTATCGCCTTTTGAAGATGTCCTGGAGGACATTTCAGTTGTTCTGTGTTGTTCTGCCGATCATGGTGGGCGTGCTACGTTGACATCAGAATGTGTTTTTATAGTTGTAGCCAGCCCTCAGCACATTCTTGGCTGTGGTGATTATTAACGCAAACAACACATTGCCTTGTATCTTTTCATATAGTGTACGTACATCTGATAAATAAATCTAAATCTAAAACTAAAAATTCTAATCGCTGCGGAAGAAGTGCAGTCCTGGTAAAGAATAAAGGGCAAGACTATCACATAGCAGATTGTAAAGTCAACAGTCCAGCATCTCATACAATAGGTCCATTGAAGAGTCTGATAACAGTGATAACAGTTCTTCCTGGTGGTCTGAACTTTCAGGCTTTTGTATCTTCTGCCTGATGGGACAGGCAATGGACAGGTGAAGTGTTTGGAGAAGAGGAACGAGACAAGGCAATGGGGTCTGGGTACGAGCTACTGGGCAGATCAGGGAGAGAGATAGAGAGAGAGAGAGAGAGAGAGAGAGAGAGAGAAGGGGACAGAGCTGGAGAATTTCATGTTCGTGCCACCAGGAGTTTGTACTTTCATAAAAAATCCTGAACCATCATTCCATTAAACGTGATCTGTCCGGACCCAGCACTTACAGTAAGTGTCAACATGGGAGATTCAAGATTCAAGATTCAAAAACTTTATTGTCATTCTAACTGTACATCAGCTCTGCAGGGCAGGATGAAACAGTGTTTCCCAGGAGCAGTGCAATCATAACATAACAAACGCAACACTAAATAATAAACATAAGAATAAATAGTAAAACACAACAGCCACATGTCAGTTAAAGTCAAGTTATAAGTGTCCAGTGCAAGTTAAAAGTGTCCAAAGCAGAGTCAATAATTATCAAGGACACCCACCATCCAGAGCATACTCTCTTCTCATCTGCCAATAGAGAAGGAGTGACGGGAGCTTTAGGTCCACACCACCAGGCTCAGGAACAATTATTACACTGCAAACATCAGGGTCCTGTATCAGCATTGGATATGTCAATCAGTAAAAATCTCAACTGAATCCACAACCTACAGACTCACTTTCAGGGACTCTACAACTTTATGTTCTCTGTATTATCTATTTTACTCATTCATTCATTTATTTTTAAATTTGCACAAATTGTGTCTCTCGTACCTGTCGGTCTTTATTTCTGCATTTTTTTTTGCACAGAATTAGAAAAGATGCAGAAAGTTATAAAGTCAGCCATCCTCATCATGGCATTAGCCTCCTCAGTGCCCAGAACAGCTTCAAAAGGTGATGCCTCAAAAAGGCAGCATCCATCATTCAGGAGTCCCATCACCCAGGCCATGCCCTCTTCTCATTGCTACCATCGAGTGGGAGATATAGGAGCCTGAAGACAGACATTCAACATTTGAGGAATAACTTCTTTGCCTCTGCCAACAGATTTCTGAATGGACTGTGTACCCTGAACACTTCCTCAATATTTTTCCTCCTCTTTTTGTACGACTTATTTAATTGTTATTTATTTATGTATACTTCTTATTGTAATTTATAATTTTCCTTATGTACTGCAATATATTGTTACTGCAAAACAACCATTTTTGTGACATGTGCCAATGGTATTAAACCTGATTTTGATTCAGATTCTGAAAAAATTCTATTGTATTTCTTTAAATGCCAACAAGAAAATTAAATCTCGTGGTAGTATATTGTGGTGTGTACATATTTTGATAATAAATTTACTTTGACTTGCACTTTGAACCGATTTGTCTGTGTGGTGTTCTTTCTACTCTCTCTCCCAGCTTTTCCCCCCCACCCCCAGCCTTCCCCTTGGTACTTCCCTCCCTCCCATGGCAATCACATGACAGAGACGTCATTTACCCACTTACCAATGCCAATGGAAAGTGGAAACACCTGTCTGGCAGGTCTGGCATTTGAGTTGGAACTCTTACAAATATCGCCAGATTTATTTGCAGTCCTCATTTTGCCAACAAAGTGATAGCAAGCCCCAGGGCACCAGGTGCTCGGGTTTGGAGTAAGTCTCAGCAATTTGATGCCGATGACTCTGTGATCTGTGGACTGTTCCTACGGAAATACACACACACGTAGGCATAAAAAAATCCAAGAGATTCTGCAGATGCTGGAAAGCTTGAGAAACACAGCAAAAATACTGCAGGAACTCAGCACCAATGTAGGGGAATAAACAGTCAATGTTTCAGGCCCAGGCTCTTCATCAGGACTGTCATTCCATTAAACGTGACCATTAAAACAAAATTGTTAACTTAGCCGCACCAGTTCAATGTAATACATAATCTTGCAGAGAAAATAAATTAATAAAACTAAAAAAACACAAGTAAATCAATTGGATAGAGTTTTAAAAAATGTGCAAAAACAGAAATACTGTATTTTAAAAAGAGTGAAGTAGTGTCCAAAGATTCAATGTCCATTTAGGAATCGGATAGCAGAGGGGAAGAAGCTGTTCCCGAAACACTGAGTGTGTGCCTTCAGGCTTCTGTACCTCCTGTCTGATGGTAACAGTGAGAAAAAGGCATTCCCTGGGTGCTGGAGTTCATTAATAATGGACACTGCCTTTCTGTGACGCCACTCCATGAAGATGTCCTGTGTACTTTGTAAGTTAGTACCAAGATGGAGGTGACTAGATGTACAGCCCTCTGCAGTTTATTTCAGTTCTGTGCAGTAGCCCCCATACCAGGCAGTGATGCAGCCTGTCAGAATGCTCTCCACGTGATGTGATGGTATAGAGGGAGTTTCACTCTGTGTCTGACCCTGAGATGGTGTGGAGGGAGCTTCACTCGGTGGTCTGACCCTGGGAGTGTGTGATGGGATGGTGACTGGAGGGTGTTTCACTCTGTGTCTGACCCTAGGAGGGTGTAATGGGACGATGTGGAGGGAGCTTCAAGCAGTGTCTGACCCTGGGATGGTGTGGAGGGAGCTTCACTCGGTGTCTGACCCTGGGATGGTGTGGAGGGAGCTTCACTCAGTGTGTGACCCTAGAATGGTGTGGAGGGAGCTTCACTCGGTGTCTGACCCTGGGCTGGTGTGGAGGGATCTTCACTCAGTGTCTGACCCTGGGATGGTGTGGAGGGAGCTTCACTCAGTGTCTGACCCTGGGATGGTGTGGAGGGAGTTTCACTCAGTGTGTGACCCTGGGATGGTGTGGAGGGAGCTTCACTCAGTGTCTGACCCTGGGATGGTGTGGAGGGAGCTTCACTCAGTGTGTGACCCTGGGATGGTGTGGAGGGAGCTTCACTCGGTGTCTGACCCTGGGATGGTGTGGAGGGAGCTTCACTCGGTGGTTTGACCCTGGGAGTGTGTGATGGGATGGTGAGTGGAGGGTGTTTCACTCTGTGTCTGACCCTAGGAGTGTGTAATGGGACGATGTGGAGGGAGCTTCACGCAGTGTCTGACCCTGGGATGGTGTGGAGGGAGCTTCACTCAGTGTCTGACCCTGGGATGGTGCGGAGGGAGCTTCACTCGGTGGTTTGACCCCGGGAGTGTGTGATGGAACAGTGTGGAGGGAGCTTCACTCGGTGTCTGACCCTGGGATGGTGTGGAGGGAGCTTCACTCGGTGTCTGACCCTGGGATGGTGTGGAGGGAGCTTCACTCAGTGTCTGACCCTGGGATGGTGTGGAGGGAGCTTCACTCGGTGTCTGACCCTGGGATGGTGTGGAGGGAGCTTCACTCGGTGTCTGACCCTGGGATGGTGTGGAGGGAGCTTCACTCAGTGTCTGACCCTGGGATGGTGTGGAGGGAGCTTCACTCGGTGTCTGACCCTGGGATGGTGTGGAGGGAGCTTCATTCGGTGTGTGACCCTGGGATGGTGTGGAGGGAGCTTCACTCAGTGTGTGACCCTGGGATGGTGTGGAGGGAGCTTCACTCGGTGTCTGACCCTGGGATGGTGTGGAGGGAGCTTCACTCAGTGTGTGACCCTGGGATGGTGTGGAGGGAGCTTCACTTGGTGTCTGACCCTGGGATGGTGTGGAGGGAGCTTCACTCGGTGGTTTGACCCTGGGAGTGTGTGATGGGATGGTGAGTGGAGGGTGTTTCACTCTGTGTCTGACCCTAGGAGTGTGTAATGGGACGATGTGGAGGGAGCTTCACGCAGTGTCTGACCCTGGGATGGTGTGGAGGGAGCTTCACTCAGTGTCTGACCCTGGGATGGTGTGGAGGGAGCTTCACTCGGTGGTTTGACCCCGGGAGTGTGTGATGGAACAGTGTGGAGGGAGCTTCACTCGGTGTCTGACCCTGGGATGGTGTGGAGGGAGCTTCACTCGGTGTCTGACCCTGGGATGGTGTGGAGGGAGCTTCACTCAGTGTCTGACCCTGGGATGGTGTGGAGGGAGCTTCACTCGGTGTCTGACCCTGGGATGGTGTGGAGGGAGCTTCACTCGGTGTCTGACCCTGGGATGGTGTGGAGGGAGCTTCACTCAGTGTGTGACCCTGGGATGGTGTGGAGGGAGCTTCACTCGGTGTGTGACCCTGGGATGGTGTGGAGGGAGCTTCACTCAGTGTCTGACCCTGGGATGGTGTGGAGGGAGCTTCACTCGGTGGTTTGACACTGGGAGTGTGTGATGGAACAGTGTGGAGGGAGCTTCACTCGGTGTCTGACCCTGGGATGGTGTGGAGGGAGCTTCACTCGGTGTCTGACCCTGGGATGGTGTGGAGGGAGCTTCACTCGGTGTCTGACCCTGGGATGGTGTGGAGGGAGCTTCACTCGGTGTCTGATCCTGGGATGGTGTGGAGGGAGCTTCACTCGGTGTCTGACCCTGGGATGGTGTGGAGGAAGCTTCACTCGGTGTCTGACCCTGGGATGGTGTGGAGGGAGCTTCACTCGGTGTCTGACCCTGGGATGGTGTGGAGGGAGCTTCACTCGGTGTCTGACCCTGGGATGGTGTGGAGGGAGCTTCACTCGGTGTATGACCCTGGGATGGTGTGGAGGGAGCTTCACTCGGTGTCTGACCCTGGGATGGTGTGGAGGGAGCTTCACTCGGTGTCTGACCCTGGGATGGTGTGGAGGGAGCTTCACTCGGTGTCTGACCCTGGGATGGTGTGGAGGGAGCTTCACTCGGTGTCTGACCCTGGGATGGTGTGGAGGGAGCTTCACTCGGTGTCTGACCCTGGGATGGTGTGGAGGGAGCTTCACTCGGTGTCTGACTCTGGGATGGTGTGGAGGGAGCTTCACTCGGTGTCTGACTCTGGGATGGTGTGGAGGGAGCTTCACTCGGTGGTTTGACCCCGGGAGTGTGTGATGGGACGACGTGGAGGGAGCTTCACTCTGTGCCAGCATGGAGCTCAAATTGACCAGGACCCTGTCAGAATTCTTTGCCTCATTCTCAGTCTCCCTCCTTCCTCCTTTCCCAGAGGCACCACTGCAGTTGGGGTCGATGACCGGGGCAATCGTTGGTGGCATCATTGCGGCAGTGGTCATCCTGGCGGTGCTGGTGACAGCCGTACTAATCTTCCGCTAGCAGAGGAAGAACACCGATTTGGACACTAGTGACGAGTATGTGGGGAGTGACTGTCTGGTGTCTAGAGCGCCCCCACCCCCAACCTCTCATCCCTCCTGATCTGTCACACCCCACAACACTTGAAATCTCACATCCCCTGACATTTCACCTCTGTCTGTACCAGGGTCCTACCAAAACCAGATCTATAACATACAGATCAATGGTCGTTCATTGCCCCTAATCTCTTTCTCTTACCATGTTCCTCCCCTCTCCCCTCCCTCCTTCCCTTCCTCCCTCTGTCCCCTTCCCCTCCTCTCCTCCCTGGGATTGACATGACGGGGTGTCATTCCCAAATAGGGAGCAGGGGAGGGGAATTGTTAGCAGGATGTGGTTGGGTGGGATTGTGATGGTGATTGCCCTGCAGAGGGGTCCAGTCCAGAGGCAGACCACAGGCCCTCCCCAACCCTGCAGACATCCCTCCCCTTCACCTCCACCCAGCCAGTGGAGAGAGGGCAGAATCCACACCCCCATCCTATCTATTCAATTCAGGGTTGATAGAGGTGTACGAGATGAAGAGAGGTGTAGACAGAGTGGACAGCCAGTGCTGTTTTTTCAGAGTGAGAATGGCCAATACCCATGGGCATCCACTGAAGGCCGACGGTGAGAAGGGAACAATTTAAGGGGAATTTTCGAGGTAGGTTTTTCACACAAAGACTGGTGGATGTGAGAACGCACTGCCAGGGCGGTGGCAGAGGCAGATATGTTAAGAGATCTTTAGACAGGTAGATGGATGATAGGAAAAAGGAGGGCTATAGCAACCATACAAGATTCTGCAGATGCTAGAAATCTTGAGCAGCACACACAAAATGCAGGAGGAACTTAGCAAGTCAGGCAGCATATATGGAGGGGAATAAACAGTCAAATGTTTGAGCCAAAACCTTCCAGTCTCTCCACCTGTCAAAGGGGGCAGATACCAGGACTGACAACAGCTTGCAGGATAGCTCTGGGCCTTATCCGTGTTGACCATGGGGAATTCCGTCAGGCTGGAAATGAGCGGGAACACTGGAGTGTGTGAGCATTCGGGCAATATTCTGGGGGTGGGGGAGCTTCGTGTACAAGAACCAGAAGCCAGCCATTTGGATAAGGGATAGGATGGAGGCTTGTACGATTTTTTTTCCTGAAGAATCCCCTCCTCGGGAAAGCATGGGACAGATACCCTGGCAGTTTGGGAGGGTGAGATGTGAAGGAAGGGGCATGAATTTCCTCAGGTAAATCTTGAGTAGACGCTACCTTTTTCCTGGGAATCAAGGATGAATATACAGGTAATGGAGGGGTGGGGAGTAATCAGGGACGAAGGGGAGATGCAGTGTAGGTGGGAAGTGGGAGAGGGGATGGTGGAGGGAAGGTCGAGGATGGGAGGGGGAAGGCTATGGGAAAGGGGGTAGAGTGGGAGTAGACACCTGCTGATCTGTGTTTCATCTTGTCCGGCAGAGAGCCCCCGAGCCACAAGCCCCCCCCCATCGAGAGCGACGTTCGCTGATCCGGCCAAGGTAACTCGAACGAGGGAGGGGTGTGTGGGCGTTTCTCGAACAGGAAAATCTCACAGTGGCCGTGAGCTGTTCCACCGAGCGTTGGGTGCGGCCTCAGACAAACTTTGCACCTCAGACAGCCTGCCACAATCGCTGCTCCCATGGTGAACCACTCCTCCCCCTTCCCCCTCACTCATCCCCATCTCCCTCCTCCCAAACCCGCCCTCATTACCCACTAAGGACCCTCGAACCCGGCTCGAACCCGACCTCACCGTCCCTTGTGCAGCTTCTGAACTCACCCCCTCCCTCTGTGCTCCCCCTCACCCCTGATCCGCAGGTCTCCACTAGTCCCAATGCTCCACTCCTTCCTGAGGCATCCCCTCCCTGAACAAGCCCTGACTGCCTCCGCTTCCTCTCACAGGCGGAGATGGCAGAGAAGATGGAGACGATCCCGCTCAACACTACTTACTTCGAGACCTCTGGCGAGGAGGCGAACGAGATGGTGAGCCTCCTACCGGTCGTCACTCCGTCTCCCATCACTGGGCGCTCCTGTGCGCTCAGCCACGAACACACCCTTTGACCCAACACACCCCTGCCAACCGGGGTGTCCACCTTATCACAAGTTTGCCCACATTTGGCCCAAATCCCTTAAGTCCTTTCCTGTACCTGCCTCAACCACTTTCTCTGGCAGCTCGTCTCATAGAGGAACCACCCTCCAGGTGAAAATCTTCCTGCTCTCAACTTAAACCTATGTCCTCTTGTGTTAGACCCCCACCCGCACCTACCCTGGGGAAACTTCTGTGACCCATGACCTTATACATACCCCTCAGATTCATTTCTGTATCACAAGTACACCGAACGATACGGTGAAATGCGTTGTTTGTGTTAATAACCAACACAAGGTGTGCGGGGTGGTGAGGGGAAGCCCGCAAGTGTCAGTACAAATTCTGTCGCCAGCATAACAGCCCACAGTGATGTGTGGCAGAAGAACGGAAGTAACAACAACAGCACCGTAACCAAAAACAAGCCACTCCCCTGCCTCTCAAGCAACACGCACACAGAAACCCCTTCAAACCCAGGACAAGCGAACCCGTGAATTTATAAACCTTCAGCCGCCTTCTCTCCAGGAAAAAACAGCCCTGGAATATCCAGTCTCCTTATAACTCAAGCGCTCGATCCTGGTAAATATTTCCGGCACTCTTTCTAGCTTAGTGACTGGGCGGCCAGAACTACCCACAATACCCCAAGTGCAGTCTCACCAACATCTGGTACAACTTTAACCTGATGTCTCAACACAAGTACTCCAGAATGATGAAGGCCAGTGTGATGGACACCTTCTTCACCACCTTGTGTACCATGTCCCTGTACCCTTGGGTCCCTCTGTTCTATTATACACCCCAGAGCCCTGCTTGCTGTGTAAGTCAACTGACCTAGATTCTGTTATAACACTCAATGACCCACCCCACAAACTCATTAACTGTGTCTTCCTCTTCCCCTCTCCCCCCATAGACGCTGATGGGGAGATACTCGGAACCAGAGGGGGATGAGGACCTGAAGTCTCCGCTAGAGATGGAGGATGGAGACTACCTGGAGCAAGAGAACCCCATCTACAATGGCGTTCAGTACCCCGAACCTGAACCTGAGCCCAGGAAGAGCCAAGAGTTTGTCTCCGGGGGATGTTCGTGTAGGGCGCACATGTCTCTCTCTTACCATCCCCCTCCGTCTCCTCTACACTCGGACTCTTGTCAAGAGGCCCAGACCCCACCCTCAGCAAGGCCAACTCCTGCTTGCCTGCAGAGCCTTGTTATTGGGTGGGGAGGGTGGGGGGTGGGTGAGTCCTGGATGGGTACAGGCACTGATTTCCAGATTCTCAGAGACCAAAGCAATAATGTTGGTGACCAAAGCCTCCCCCAACCAAACTCACCCCTCCACTCCCCCTCTCCTTCCTTGCCCTTTGCCCATGCCTTGTCCCCTCTCTCTCCCTCATTTTCTCAAACTCCCCCTTACCCACATCCTCCCTTTTCCACATTCCCCTATCCCTTCCTCCACTCTGTAAAACACGTCTGATCATTGCAGAGCTCGCTACCCCATAGCCTCTCGTTCCTCCCATCCACCCCTTCTCCTACTCTGCTCTCTCCATCTTCCCTCCCCTCCCTGATCCCCATCTAGATTGGGATCTAGTCCTGACGAAGGGTCTCGACCCGAAACGTTGACTGTTCCTTTCAACGGATGCTGCGCGACCTGCTGAGTTCATCCAGCTTTTTGTACGTCTTGATTTGCCCACAGCATCTGCAGTGCACTTCGTGTTTAGATTGGGATCTTGTTGTGCCTGAACCTGTATTAAAGTGCCTGAACGAACCTGCGAGTGGGAGCACCGCCCTTCCCTGGTCTTTGGGTGGCAATCGCCTTCCGTCGGAACTCCCAGCTCACCTGAAGCAGGGAGTGTACCGGTACGAGAGCCGAGCCTCCTCCCCTGTGGAGAGCGACTGCCATCTGGTGGTCGGACCTGCCTTCTGCAGCCTGTCCATCCAATCCGGAGCCAGCAGGCTAGCTGAGTCTCCTGGGATCTCTCCCTTGGCAGTGGTGGTGTGGGGCGATGGCCACGCCTGCAGCAGGCGGTATTTGTGGCAGAGGGCGTGGTTACTGTTGAATGCAGAATGGGGAGGGGGTAGGACACTCGCTGGTAATGGAGAGACCTGGTACCCTGCGTGGGACCAAGCATCACTACTGAATCCTTAACGTGGTTTTAACTTCATCATGTGTATATGTGTGAGTTTGTGTGTCTATGATCTGTATGTCTAGGTTGTGTGTGTGTGTGTGTGTGTGTGTTCTGAGACCCCAGCTGTGTCTTCAAGACACCGACCAGTGAGAAGGGGCGATCTTTCTGCTCATCTGCGGTCTACTGTGGTGGGGGGGGGGGGGGAGAGGGGGGATTGTTAAACTAATCCAATGGAAAATAAATTATCTTTTTTATATCAGCCAATAATTTTTTTTTCTTCACCAGTCGTTCTGCTGTCTGTGTGGGAATCTGTCCTGCATGTCTCTATATTTGTGAAGAGGGAGCTCCCCATTGCGGGAAGGGTGGCAAAGGAGGGTGCACCCCATTGTGTTTTCTAGGATCGGTGTTCCTGTGTCACATAGCAGCAGTCCCTTCGGCCCAACCTATCTGTGCCAACTTAAATTCTCATCACAGAGAGTCCCATTGTTCTGTGTGTGTGTGTGCGTGCACTTGGGGTCCCCCTGAACTTCCCCATGGGCTGTGCCTGGCAGATCGCATAGTCGGACAAACAGGGTAGACCGGCTGGGGAAAATCCCTGGATGCAGAGACACTTCCGGGATCTTCTCCACTGCCAAGTCAGCAATCAGAGGGCACAGGTGGGGCACAGGAATGCAGAGGTGAGTTTCACTTGTTCACTGCGCTGTTGGAATTAACACATTGACTGCTTGGGTGTGTTCGACCCATTTCTGGTAAGGTGGGTTTAACCCATTCACTGCTCAGGCATTTTAACCCATTACCAGCGTGGGCATATTTAACCCATTCCCGACATGGATGTTTTTAAGCCATTCCCAGTGTGGGCTTTTTGAACCCATTCTCGGCACGGGCATTTTTATCCCATAGTTTTGCAGGGGGAATAGAACCAGAGCATTAGAGCAGATGGTGAGGTGGAGGAGGATAAAAGTCATGCGAGAGCTGCAAGTATAGTGCGTGGAGTAAAGCCAGATCTCACATTTAACGGGGCTTTGAGGAAAGAGAAGCAGAATAAAGGGTGTAAAGGTAATAAGGTCGAAGGGCTAAAGTATTTGTACTTCAGTGCAAGAAGCATCAGGAACAAAGGTGATGAACTGAGAGCTTGGATACATACATGGAATTATGATGTAGTGGCCATTACAGAGACTTGGCTGGCACCAGCGTAGGAATGGATTCTCAATATTCCTGGATTTCAGTCCTTTAAAAGGGATAGAGATGGGGTAAAAAGGGGAGGAGGGGTGGCTTTAATTGGCAGGGATACTATTACAGCTAGAGGAAGAGTGGGTAATGTAGCAGGATCCTCTTTTGAGTCAGAATGGGTAGAAGTCAGGAACAGGAAGGGAGCAGTTACTCTATTGGGAGTATTCTACAGGCCCCCTGGTAGCAGCAGAGATACCGAGGAGCAGATTGGGAGGCAGATTTTGGAAAGGTGCAAAAATAATAGGGTTGTTATCATGGGTGACTTTAACTTCCTTAATATTGGTTGGCACCTGACTAGTTCCAATGGTTTAGATGGGGCAAAGTTTGTTAAGTCTGTCCAGGACAGGTTCTTGTCACAGTATGTTGACAGGCCGACTAGGGGGAATGCCATACTAGATCTAGAATTAGGTCACAAACCGGGTCAGGCCACAGATCTCTCAATGGGTGAGCATCTGGGGGACAGTGACCACTGCTCCCTGGCCTTTAACGTTATCATGGAAAAGGATAGAATCAGAGAGGACAGGAAATATTTTAATTGGGGAGGGGCAAATTATGAGGCTATAAGGCTAGAACTTGCGGGTGTGAATTGGGATGATGTTTTTGCAGTGAAATGTACTATGGACACATGGTTGATATTTAGGGATCTCTTGCAGGATGTTAGGGATAAATTTGTTCGGGTGAGGAAGATAAAGAATGGTAGGGTGAAGGAACCATGGGTGACAAGTGAGGTGGAGAATCTAGTCAGATGGAAGAAGGCAGCCTACCTGAGGTTTAGGAAGCAAGGATCAGATGAGTCTATTGCGTAAAATAGGGTAGCAAGAAAGGAGCTTAAAAAGGGGGCATGAGAAGGCCTTGGCGAGTAGGGTAAAGGAAAACCCCAAGGCATTCTTCAATTATGTGAAGAACAAAAGGTTGACAGGAGTAAAGATAGGACTGATTAGAGATAAAGGTGGGAAGATGTGCCTGGAGGCTGTGGAAGTGAGCGAGGTCCTCAATGAATACTTCTCTTCAGTATTCACCAATGAGAGGGAACTTGATGATGGTGAGGACAATATGAATGAGGCTGATGTTCTGGAGTATGTTGATATTAAGGGAGAGGAGGTGTTGGAGTTGTTAGATTACATTAGGACGGATAAGTCCCCAGGGCCTGACGGAATATTCCCCAGGCTGCTCCATGAGGCAAGGGAAGAGATTGATGAGCCTCTGGCTAGGATCTTTATGTGCTCGTTGTCCACGGAATGGTACCAGAGGATTGGAGGGAGGTGAATGTTGTCCCCTTGTTCAAAAAAGGTAGTAGGGAGAGTCCAGGTAATTATAGACCAATGAGGCTTACGTCTGTGATGGAAAAGTTGTTGGAAAAGATTCTTAGAGATAGAATCTATGGGCATTTAGAGAATCATGGTCTGATCAGGGACAGTCAGCATGGCTTTGTGAAGGGCCGATTGTGTCTAACAAGCCTGATAGAGTTCTTGGAGGAGGTGACCAGGCACATAGATGAGGGTAGTGCAGTGGATGTGATCTACATGGATTTTAGTAAGGCATTTGACACAGTACAACACGGTAGGCTTATTCAGAAAGTCAGAAGTCATGGGATCCAGGGAAGTTTGGCCAGGTGGATTCAGAATTGGCTTGCTTGCAGAAAGCAGAGGGTCATGGTGGGGGGAGTATATTTGGAGTGGAGGGTTGTGACTAGTTGTGTCCCACAAGAATCGGTTCCGGAACCTCTACTTCTCGTGATTTTTATTAACGTCCTGGATGTGGGGGTTGAAGGGTGGGTTGGCAAGTTTGCAGACGATACGAAGGTTGGTGGTGGTGTAGATAGTGTAGAGGATTGTCGAAGATTGCAGAGAGACAGTGATAGGATGCAGAAGTGGGTTGAGAAGTGGCAGATGGAGTTCAACCCAGAGAAGTGTGAGGTGGTACACTTTGGAAGGAGAAACTCCAAGGCAGAGTACGAAGTAAATGGCAGGATACTTGGGAGTGTGGAGGAGCAGAGGGATCTCGGGGTACATGTCCCCAGATTCCTGAAAGTTGCCTCACAGGTAGATAAGGTAGTTAAGAAAGCTTATGGAATGTTAGCTTTCATAAATTGAGAGATAGAGTTTAAGAGTTGCGAAGTAATGATGCAACTCTATAAAACTATGATTAGGCCACACTTGGAGTACTGTGTCCAGTTCTTGTCGCCTCACTATAGGAAGGATGTGGAAGCATTGGAAAGGGTATGTAGGAGATTTACCAGGCTGCTGCCTGCTTTAGAGAGTATGAATTATGATCAGAGATTAAGGGAGATTAAGAGAGCATTAATCTCTGGAGAGAAGGTGGATAAGAGGATACTTGATAGAGGTGTACAAGATATAAAGAGGAATAGATAGAGTGGCAGCCAGCGCCTCTTCCCCAGGGCACCACTGCTCAATACAAGAGGACATGGCTTTAAGGTAAAGGGAGGAAAGTTCCAGGGGGATATTAGAGGAAGGTTTTTCACTCAGAGAGTGGTTGGTGTGTGGAATGCACTAGTGAAATTTAAGAGACTACTAGACAGGTATATGGATAAATTTAAGGTTGGGGGGTGGGTTATATCGGAGGCAGGGTTTAAAGGTCGGCACAACATTACGGGCTGAAGGGCCTGTACTGTGCCATATTGTTATATGTGCTATGTTCTATTCCTGCCATGGGTAGTTTTAACCCATTCCCTGTCCAGGTGGGTTTAACCCAGTAGCTGTGCAGATGGAGAACTGGTTAAGAGGGAGGGAACAAGTGGCTCTCAGTTCCCGCACACTCTGCTCCCCTGTCCCCCTCCTCCCCAAAACACCATTCTCAGGAAATTCTGCAACAATGGCATGGGGGGGGGGTTGCGTGCTGTCTGGGGAAAACGTCTGTGGGATGTTTGGGGAGGTGAGGAAAAGGGTGTGTAGAATGGAAGTGCAGAATATGGCTGATACTTGAACTTAATCAGCTTACTATTTCAGTCTTGCAGCAGGAAGGGCCACTGCTCCTCAATCCCAGAGAAGCAGATTTCACGCCAACCTGCGGCACTGTTTGTGTGGAGTCTGTAATATCAACTTCTCTGGGATCTACCCAGGGCCCGACACAGGAAGAATAGCATGTTTCCATTTCATTAGGTGCTGGTGGAGATTTGGTATGTAACTATAACAGAATCAGTGACAGACCAACTAGAGTGCAGAAGACAACAAACTGTCCAAATAAAGAACTAGAACATGAGTCCTTAAAGTCAGACCATTGGTGTGGGAGCACCTTAATAGATGGGCAAGTGAGCGTAGTTATCTCCTTTTGTTCAAGAGCCTGAGTTGTAGTAACTTGTGGAACTTGGTGGTGTGGGTGCTGAGGCTTTTGTACCCTCTACCTGATGGCAGCAGTGAGAAAGGAGCATGGCCTGGCTGGTGAGGACCTCTGATGGATTTGGCTTTCCTATGACAGCGTTTCACTTCAATGGGCTCAATGGCTGGGAGGGATTTAACCGAGATGTACTGGGTCGAATCTACTACCTTTGACTATTTGAAAGGCATTGGTGTTTCCATACCAGGCTGTGATGCAGCCTGTGAATATCCTCTCCCCTACACACCTATAGAAGTTTGACAAAGTCTTTGATGTCATGCTGAATCTCTGCAGACTCCTCAGGAAGAAGAGGTGCTGTCGTCCATCCCTAAGGACTCTGACTATCTGGGCCATGACCTCTTCTTTTTCTATCATCAGAACTCTGAAGAGTCACACTCAACAATTCATGAACAGCTTCTTTTTCTTCATCTTCAGACTTCTGAATGGTCCATGAACCTATGATCACTGTCTCATTCTTTCCTTTGGGACAGTTTTTTCATTGATGTAATGTACACAATTTTTTACATTGTGCTTTGTACTGCTACCACAAAACAACATTCATGACACATGGTATGACTGATATTAAAACTGGTCTGATTCTATTCCCAGTGAGTTTCCTCCCAACACCCCTACGACTCTTCGTTCCCTGTGTGGATGTGTTAATCCGAGCTATGGGATCAGTGGAAGAGGGTCAGCATTGACTGGATGGACATAGGGCAGAGGGGAATCGCAGAGGAAAAGTGGGGGAGTATTCTAGGACTCTGGGTTTGGGAGCTGATGGCATAGCCAGTGGGGGTTACGGTCAGGAATTGGGGAGAAAGAGATGGGCTGCAGGATGGGGTTCTGGTATGGTCTCTCTCTGACATGGCGAGTCTCTTGGCCCCCACACACCAGGCTCAAATATGAATTGGGGAGAAGAATACAGAGCGCAGAACAAAACAAGACAGAAACTGGTTCTTCTGCCTGCACCCTGCCAAACTATTTACCTTAACGAATAGTAAACACAAAGTACACTGCAGATGCTGTGGTCAAGGGGAATCGTTTATAGTCACACAGGACAGAAACAGGCCCAAAGTCCCTGCTGGTCAAGAGTCCATCCAAACGTCCTGATCGCACATACCCCTCAATATCATTTCTTTCCACATGCCTCTCCATGTGTCCTTTAAATGTTATAATTACACTTGCCTCTACCTCTTCATCTGGCAGCTCGTCCTAAATCCCACATCACTCTGAAAAACCTGTCCCTGAAAGTGCACTAAAAATCTCCTCTTTAAACTTGTGCCCTCCAGTTTTAGACTCCCTGTCCTGGGGAACTGATTATGCCAGCACACAAAGGTATAGCCATGGGCACTCACATGGGTTGCAGCTCTTCCTGCCACTTTGTTGGCTACATGGAACAGTCTATGTTCTAAGCCTACTCAGGTTATCACTTCCCAACTTTTCCTGTGCTACATCAAGTTCAAGTTGCTTTTATTGTCATTTCAACCATAAACTGCTGGTACAGTACACGGTAAAAATGAAACCACATTCCTCCTGGACCCTCGTGCTACATGAAACAACACAAAACTACTCTAGACTATGTGAGACAGCACAAGGCTTACACTAGACTATGTTAAACGAAGTACAAAATGCAATAGACTACAGACCTGCACAGGACTACATAAAGTGCTCGAAACAGTGCAGGGCAGTATCATATTCAAAACCCGGACTCCAGCACCATCAATGCGCGATCCAACGACCATGGACACCTTCAAAATGACTGCACAGCCTCCAACAGCGACTCCAGGCCGGGTCTTCACATGCTGCGACTGTGACACCCGTCTCCCCTTCCCCCACCACCACTCTGCAATCTCCGCTCCCTCAGATCCCACCGTCAGCCTCTGGGCCCTCAGAGGCTCCATCTTCCTCTCACCCCAAGCCTCCGCTCTCCACTGACTCTACCAGGCTCCCTCCCCCCCTGATCACAGAACTCATCCGTTCTGGGTCTTCACCATCCCCTCCGACCTTCAACTCTGAGGCAGAGTGCTCTGTCCTCAGTAAGGGCCTTACTTTAGTCCCCCTTCACCCACACCTCAGCGAGTTCCGCGTACGCCATGACGCCGAACTCTTCTTCCACCGGCTCTGTCTTCGAGCCTACTTCTTCAGCAAGGAGTCTCCCACCCCCACCGATGACCCCTTCTCCCGTCTTCAACCCTCCTCCTCTTCATGGACACCCCACTCTGCTCTTCTGCCTACTCTGAATCTCTTTATTGCTAACTGCCGACAGGACATCAACCGTCTTGACTTCATCACACCTTGTTCCAATTCCAACCTCACTCCTTCCAAATGCTCTGTTCTCCACTTCCTCCGCACCAATCCCAACCTCACTATATAACCCAATGATAAGGGGGGGGCGCTGTTGTTGTCCGGCGTGCTGACCTCTACCTTGCAGAGGCACAGCGACAACTCGCTGACACCTCCTCTTATTTACCCCTCGTCCATGACCCTACTAAGGGGCACCAGGCTAATGTCTCCCACACCATCACCAACCTTATCAGCTCTGGGGATCTCCCATCCACTTCCACCAACCTCATAGTTCCCACACCCCGCACTCCCCGTTTCTACCTCCTACCCAAGATCCACAAACCTGCCTGTCCAGGTAGACCCATTGTCTCAGCTTGCTCCTGCCCCACCAAACTCACTTCTGCATACCTTCACACTGTTTTATCCCCCCTTCTTCAATCCCTTCCCACTTACGTTCGTGAAACTTCTCACACTTCGAATTTTTTCAATGATTTTAAGTTCCCTGGCCCCCAACGCCTTATTTTCACCATGGATATCCAGTCTAATATACCTCCATCCCCCACCAGGATGGTCTCAAAGCTCTCCGCTTCTTTTTGGATTCCAGACCTAACCAGTTCCCCTCTACCACCACTCTCCTCTGTCTAGCGGAATTAGTCCTTACTTTCAATAATTTCTCCTTTGACTCCTCCCACTTCCTCCAAACCAAGGGTGTAGCCATGGGCACCCGTATGGATCCCAGCTATGCCTGCCTTTTTTTTGGCTTCGAGGAACAGTCCACGTTCCAAGTCTGTATGGGTATCCGTCCCCCCTTTTCCTTCGCTACATCGACGACTGCATTGGCGCTGCCTCCTGCACGCATGCTGAGCTCGTTGACTTCATTAATTTTGCCTCCAACTTTCACCCTGCCCTCAAATTTACCTGGTCCATTTCCGACACCTCCCTCCCCTTTCTTGATCTTTCTGCCTCTATCTCTGGAGACGGCTTATCTACTGATATCTACTATAAGCCTACGGACTCTCACAGCTACCTGGACTATTCCTCTTCCCACCCTGCCATCCCCTTTTCACAATTCCTCTGTCTCAGCCGCATCTGCTCTCAGGATGAGGCTTTTCATTCCAGGACGAAGGAGTTGTCTTTCTTTTTTAAACAAAGGGGCTTCCCTTCCTCCACCATCAACTCTGCTCTCAAAAGCATCTCCCCCATTTCACGCACATCTGCCCTCACCCCATCCTCCCACCACCCCACTAGGGATAGGGTTCCCCTTGTCCCCACCTACCACCCCACCAGCCTCCGGGTCCAACATATGATTCTTGGTAGCATCTGCCACCTCCAACAGGATCCCACCACTAAGCACATCTTTCCATCCCCCACTCTTTCTGCTTTCCGCAGGGATTGCTCCCTATGCGACTCCCTCGTCCATTCGTCCCCCCATCCCTTCCCACCGATCTCCCTCCTGGCACTTGTAAGTGGAACAAGAGCTACACCTGCCCTTACACTTCCTCCCTCACCACCATTCAGGGTTCCAGACAGTCCTTCCAGCTGAGGCGACACTTCACCTGTGAGTCAGCTGGTGTGATATACTGTGCAAGTGCTCTCTGTGTGGCCTTTTATATATTGGTGAGAACCGACGCAGACTGGGAGACCGTTTCAATGAACACTCTGTCTGCCAGAGAAAGCAAGATCTCCCAGTGGCCACATATGTTAATTCCACGTCCAATTCCCATTCTGCTATGTCTATCCATGGCCTCCTCTACAGCCAAGATGAAGCCACACTCAGGTTGGAGGAACAACACCTTATATTCCGTCTGGGTTGCCTCCAACCTGATGGCATGAACATTGATTTCCCTAACTTCTGTTAATGCCTCTCTCCCCTTCTTATCCCATCCCTTATTTATTTATTTATTTATTTATTGATTGATTGATTGATTGATTCCCCCCCTTTTTTCTTTTTCTCGCTCTCTTTTCTCTCTGTCCCTCTCACAATCACTCCTTGCCTGCTCTCCATCTCCCTCTGGTGCTCCCCTCCCCCTTTCTTTCTCCCCAGGCTTCCTGTCCCATGATCCTTTCCCTTCTCCAGCTCTGTATCCCTTTTGCTAATCAACTTTCCAGCTCTTAGCTTCACCACTCCCCCTCCTGTCTTCTCCTATCATTTCGGATTTCCCCCTCCTGCTCGCACTTTCAAATCTCTTACTATCTCTTCTTTCAGTTAGTCCTGACAAAGTGTCTCGGCCTGAAACGTCGACTGTAATTCTTCCTATAGATGCAGCCTGGCCTGCTGCGCTCCACCAGCTGTGTGTTGCAGTACAATAATTAGTAAACAAGACCATAGGCACAGTAGTGGAGAAATTACAATGTCAGTCTAGAGTCTGAGTATTGAGTAGTCTGATGGCTTGGGTGAAGAAACTGTTACACGGTCTGGTCGTGAGAGCCGGAATGCTTGGGTACCTTTTGCCAGATGGCAGGAGGGAGAAGAGTTTGTGTGAGGGGTGCGTGGGGTCCTTCACAATGCTGTTAGTTTTGTGGATGCAGCGTGTGGTGTAAATGTCTGTAATAGCGGGAAGAGAGACCTCGATGATCTTCTCAACTGACCTCACTATCCACTGCAAGGTCTTGCGATCCGAGATGGTGCAATTCCCGAACCAGGCAGTGATGCAGCTGCTCAGGATGCTCTCGATACATCCTCTGTAGAATGGACTTTTCTCAGCCTTCACAGTAAGTAGAGATGCTGCTGGGCTTTCTTTGCTATGGAGCTGGTGTTGAGGGACCAGGTGAGATTCTCTGCCAGATGAACACCAAGAAATTTGGTGCTCTTAAAGATCTCAATGGAGGAGCCGACAATGTTCAGCGGAGAGTGGTCGCTCTGTGCTCTCCTGAAGTCAACAACCATCTCTTTTGTTTTGTTCACATTAAGAGACAGGTTGTTGGTTCTGCACCAGTCTGTTAGCCGCTGCACCTCCTCTCTGTATGCTGACTCGTCGTTCTTGCTGATGAGACCCACCACGGTCATGTCATTGGCAAACTTGATGATGTGGTTCGAGTTGTGTATTGCTGCACAGTCATGGGTCAGCAGAGAGAACAGCAGTGGACTGAGCACACAGCCCTGGGGGCCCCGTGCTCTGTGTGATGGTGTTGGAGATGCTACTTCCAATCCAGACTGACTGTGGTCTCCCAGTCAGGAATACAAATACAAATACTTTATTGTCACCAAACAATTGATACTAAAGCGTACAATCATCACAATGATATTTGTTTCTGCGCTTCCCGCTCCCTGAAGTACAAATTCAAGTAAATATATTAAAAATTTAAATTATAAATCATAATTAGAAAAATTGAAAAGGGGAAGTACGGTAGTGCAAGTCAGGTCCAGATATCTGGAAGGTATGACCCAGATCCGGGTCAGGATCTGTTCACAATTGGAAAGAAGCTGTTCCCAAATCTGGTCGTACATATCTTCATGCTCCTGAACCTTCTCCCAAAGGGAAGTGGGACAAAAAGTGTGTTGGCTGGGTGCGACTTATCCTTGATTGTCCTGGCAGCACTGCTCCGACAGCGTGTGGTGTCGTCCAAGTGAGTCCAAGGATGGAAGATTGATTTGTGTGATGTGCTGGGCTAGGTTCACGATCTTCTGCAGATTCTTCCGGTCTTGGGCAGGACAACTTCCATACGAGGTTGTGATGCACCCTAGAAGAATGCTTTCTAGGTGCACCTATAAAAATTAGTAAGGGTTTTAGGCCAAATTTCTTCAGCTTTCTCAGGAAGTAAAGGCGCTAGTGGGCCTTCTTGGCAGTGGACTCTGCTTGGTTAGACCAAGTCAGGTCATTTGTGATATTCACCCCAAGGAACTTAAAGCTTTTGACCTGTTCTACCTGCGCACCACCGATGTAGATGGGGTTGAGCGGTCCTCTACTCCTTCTGAAGTCAACAACAATTCCTTTGTCTTGCTGACGTTGAGGGATAGGTTATTGTCTTCACACCATGCCACCAGGTTCTTAATTTCCTCTCTGTACTCAGACTCATCATTACCCAAGATGCGGCCTACAATTATGGTGTCATCAGCAAACTTATATATTGAGTTTGAGGGAAACTTGGCTGCACAATCATGGGTGTAGTGAGTACAGCAGGGGGCTGAGTACACAGCCTTGTGGGGCACCGGTGCTCAGAGTGATTGTAGAGGAGAGCTTGTCCCCTATCTTTACAGCCTGGGTCCTGTCTGTGAGGAAGTTGAAGATCCAGCTGCAGATCTGAGTGCTAAGACCCAGGTTCCGGAGCTTAGGAATCAGTTTATTTGGAATGATGGTATTAAAGGCAGAGCGGTAGTCAATGAAAAGGAGCCTTACATATGCATCTTTATTCTCCAGGTGTTCTAAGGAGGAATGTAGTGCCAGGGAAATGGCATCTGCCGTTGACCTGTTGCTCCTGTAGGCAAATTGCAAAGCGTCGAGGTTGACCCGTAGGCTATGGTTAATGCGTGCCATAACCAATCGCTCGAAGCACTTCATAGCAATTGATGTTAGAGCCACAGGTCGGTAGTCATTCAGGCATGCCACCTTGCTTTTCTTCGGCACCGGGATTATCGTTGCCTTCTTAAAACACGAGGGGATCTTAGACTGAAGCAGGGAGCAGTTGAAGATGTCAGCAAACGCTCCAGCTAGCTTGCTTGCACAGGCGTGGAGAACCCATCCCGGGACGCCATCTGGGCCCGTCACCTTCCTTGGACTTATCTTCAGGAAGGCTCTTCTAACGTCTTCCTCGGTGACGATGAATCTCGATGCCACCAGGTCCGGTTCATCCTGAGGGGGCAGGATGCTTCTCATCTCTTCTCATTCTTGTGTAGAATACATTAAGTTCGTCAGGAAGAGAAGCGCTACAGTTATTGATATTCCCAGCCTTTTCTTTGCACCTAGTCATCTCATTTAGACCCTGCCATAGTCTACTGGCATCCCTCTGGTTAGCCTGGGCTTCCAACTTGGCTCGATATTGCCTCTTGGCACCCTTAATGGCTTTCTGGAGTTCACGCCTGGATTTCATGTAGCGACTGGTATCTCTGGACCTAAAAGCCACAGCTCTAGCCTTCAAAAGGGACTGGACCTCATAATTCATTCAAGGCTTCCAGTTAGGGAATACGTGGATCGTCTTGCGAGACACACAGTCCTCTGTGCATTTCCAGGTAAAGTCCGTGACAGCTGAGGCATACTCATCGAGGTTAGCTGCCGAGTCCTTGAATACTAACCAGTTCACCGATTCAAAGCAGAGGACCTCATCCGTTTCCTCTGTCCAACGCGACACCACTTTTGACACCGTGACCTCCCGCTTCAGTTTCTGTTTGTAAGCCGGGAGGAGGAGTACGGCCTGATGGTCCAATTTTCCGAAGCGAGGTCGTTGGACGGAATGGTAGGCATCCTTGACTGCTGTGTAGCAGTGGTCAAGTATATTGGGGCCTCTAGTGGAGCAGGAGACATGTTGATATAACTTTGGCAGCGCTTTTCTGAGGTTGGCTTGGTTAAAGTCCCCGGCTGTAATGAGCAAAGCCTCCGGCTACCTGTTCTCAAGTTCACTGATGCTGGCATACAGTGTATTCACAGCACAATCCACGTCCGCCTGGGGTGGGAATGTAGACCGCTGTCAGTATGACCGAGGTGAATTCCCGTGGCAGATTAAAGGGACGACACTTCACCGACAGATGTTCCAGGTCTGGACTGCAGGAGCTTGTCAGTGCCACTGTGTCCGAGCACCACGTAGTGTTGATCAGTAGGCAGACTCCACCTCCCTTTGTCTTGCCCGAAGACGCAGTGCAGTCCATCCGATGGATTGAAAATCCCTCTGGTCAGATGGCACAGTCAGGGGTGGCAGGGGAGAGCCAGGACTCTGTGAGTTTTGCATCTCCCTGCAGTAGGTGAGTCTCCCTTTAAGATCATCCACCTTGTTCTCTATTGCTTGCACATTGGCTAGTAGGATGGTGGGCAGAGGGATCCTAAAGTCCCTCTGCTTCAATCTGACCAGCAACCCAGCTCTTTTCCCACGCTTCCTCGGTAATTTGTGCATCTTTCCAGATTTCCATCGATGCAGTGTGTTGTTGGCAGCTCTTTGAGGTTGGTGGACGCGTCGTGATCGGCTGATCGCATCGTCGGGCGCTCCAGGTCGGGCCGAGTGATGGGGGAGGATCCGCTGCCACTTCCAACTGCCGGGGGCCCGGGCTGTCGATTGGGTCGGGCCCCGAAGCCGTCACTTAATCCTGGAGGGCCGGGCTGCCGGATGAAACAAGTCCGTGAACTGTGTCACGGTTGCGGAGGCCTCCGCTCCAGCCGAGCCCCGGGCTGGATTTCCGAGCTCGGCGGCAGAGGCCTCACTTCTGGCAGCTGTGGATGGCCACCAACGGGGCTCTACAGTGGTCGCTCCGGGGAAGCATCTGGGGTATCTTGAGGTCTTTGACATCACTTCTGTGTGCTCGTTTACTTCGGAGAGGTGCTGGTCTCCAGGCGCTCCGACACGGTAGCAGGCCGCCGGTCTCCGGGAACGTGGTGGACCTCGGGCCAGGGCTCGACGATTGGGACCAGGTGTGGTCTGGAGTTGAAGCAATTCTGGCACGTCGATGATCTCCAGCTGAGTCAGTAACTTCGCCAGGGTGTTGTTGATCTTGCTAGATGTAGCAAATTGGAGGTTTAGAAGGGTTTCTCGGGTATAGGATAGTGTAGAGGGCAGTTTGCTCGGTAGAGCACGTGCAGAGTCGCCAGTTACCTGCCCCATCTTAATTTAGATCTTAAGATTTAAGTCTAGGATCCAGTTGCAGAGGGAGGTGTTCAGGTCCAGCAGTTTCAGCTTTCCAATCAGGAACTGAGGAATGATTGCGTTGAATGCTGAACTGAAGTCTATGAACAGCATTGGAACGTACGTGTCTTTTTTGTCCAGGTGGGTGAGGGCCAGGAGGAGGGAGGTGGTGATCGTGTCGTCTGTTGAACGGTTGGGATGATTGGCAAACTGCAGGGGCCCAGTGAGGGGGGCAGCAGGGTCTTTGTGTGCCTCAATGATGAGCCTCTGGAAACACTTCATGATGATGGATGTGAGTGCAACGGGACAGTAGTTATTGAGGCAGGACGCTGAAGACTACTTTGGTACGGGGACAATGGTGGCGGCCTTAAAGCACGTTGGAATGGTGGAGCTGCTCAGGGGGATGTTGAAGGTGTCAGTGAGAAAATCTGCCAGCTGGTCTGCACATCCTCTGAGCACTCTACCAGGAACGTTGTCTGGTCCAGCAGCCTTCCGTGGGTTGACCCTGCACAGACTTTTCCTCACATCAACCACGGTAAGATACAGTAACTCATCATTTGGAGGAGGAGTGGTCTTCCTCAACACCATGTCATTTTCCGCCTTGAAACGAGCGTAGAAGTTGTTCAACGCATTTGGGAGGGAGGCATCACCAGCACAGGCAGGTGATGTTGTCTTGTAATTGGTGATGTCCTGGATGCCCTTCCACATGCGCCCCATCTCGCTGCTGTCCTGGAAGTGACTGTGGATTCGCTGGGCGTATGCACGCTTTGCCCCTCTGATGGCCCGGGATGGTTTGGCCCTCGCTGTTGTTAGGGCTGCCTTGTCGCCTGCACTGAGGGTGGAGTCACAGGTCCTCAGCAGTGCACACACCTCCATGGTCAACCATGGCTTTTGCTTAGAGCGTGTAGTGATGGTCTTGGACACAGTGACGTCATCGACGCACTTGCTGATGTAGCTAGTCGCTGATGCTGTGTACTCCTCTAAGTTGGTAGAGTCGCCATCTGTTGCAGCCTCCCTGAACATGTGCCAGTCGGTGTTCTCAAAGCAGTCTTGAAGAGCAGAGATGGCTCCTGCTGGCCAGGTTTTCACCTGCTTCTGAACTGGTCTGAGCATTTGATGAGTGGTCTGTATGCTGGGATTAACATCACAGAGATGTGGTCTAAGTAACCGGTAAACATCGGAAATGTTTGTATAAACAAGGTCCAACGCATTTGCCTCTCTCATTGCAAAGTCCACGTACTGATGGGATTTGGGGAGCACTGACTTGAAGATCGCATGGTTAATATCAATGGCTGCATTAGGGCTGCTTCCTGCACCCATGCCGAGCTCGTCAACTTCATCAACTTCCACCCTGCCCTCAAATTTACCTGGCCTATTTCCGACACTTCCCTCTTTCTTATGCCTCTGTGTTGAGCTCCAGAGACAGTTTATCTACTGACATCTTTTACAAACCCACTGATTCTGTGGCTACCTGGACTATACCTCTTCACATCCTGTCACGTGTAAAAATGCCATCCCCTTCTCTCAGTTTCTCCATCTCTGCTGCATCTACTCTCGGATGAGACTTTTCATTCCAGAACTAATGAGATGTCTTCCTTCTTTCCTCCACCATCAATGCTGTCTTCACACACAGCTTTTCCATTTCATCCATGTCTGTCCTCACCGCTTCCTCCTGCCACCCCAGAGGGATAGGGTTCCTCTTGTCCTCACCTACCATCTCAGTAGCCTCCATGTCCAGCACGTAGTCTCTGTAACTTCAGCCATCTCCAACGGGGTCCTATCATCAAGCACATCTTTCCCTCCCCCCACTCATCGCTTTACGCAGGGGTCGCTCCTTTCTCCATTCATCTCTCCCCACTGATCTTGCTCCTTGCATACCTTCCCTTACACCTCCTCCCTCACTACCAACCAAGGCCCCAAACAGTCCTTCCAGGTGAGGTGACACTTCACCTCTGAGCCTGTTGGTGTCATTTACTGTATCTGGTGCTCCCAGTGTGGCCTCCTGTATATCAGTGAGACCCGACGTAGACTGGAAGACTATTGACTGGTTTCATCACAGCCTGCAGTAGAAATGCCAATGACAAAGAAGAGAAAAGCCTATATAAAGTCCGAGATGGTGCAATTTCCAAACCAGGCAGTGATGCAGCTGCTCAGGATGCTCTCAGTACAACCTCTGTAGAATGAGATGAGGATGGGGGGTGGGAGATGGACTTCCTTCAACCTTTGCAGAAAGTAGAGATGCTGCTGGGCTTTTTTTGCTTTGGAGCTGGTGTTGAATGACCAGGTCAAATTCTCCACCAGGTGGACACCAAGAAATTTGGAGCTCTTAACAATCTCTACTGAGGAGCCATCGATGTTCAGTGGGGAGTGGTCATTCCATGCCCTCCTGAAGTCAACAACCATTCCTTTGTTTTGTTCACATTCAGAGACAGTTGGCTTTGCACCAGTCTTTTAGCCACTGCACCTCCCCTCTGTCTGCTGACTCATTGTTCTTGCTGATGAGACCCACCATGGTGGTGTCATCGGCAATCTTGATGATGTGGTTGGAGCTGTGTGTTGCAGCACAGTCGTGGGTCAGCAGAGTGAACAGCAGTGGACTGAGCACACAGCCCTGAGGGGCCCCCGTGCTCAGTGTGATGGTGTTGGAGATGTTGCCTCTGATCTGGACTGACAGGTCTCCCAGTCAGGAAGTCTAGGATCCATTTGCAGAGGGAGGTGTTCAGGCCCAGTAGGCTCAGCTTTCCAATTAGTTTCAGAGGGATGATTATGTTGAATGCTGAACTGAAGTCTACGAACAGCATTCGAACACACGTGTCTTTTTTGTCCAGGTGGGTTAGGGCCAGGTGGAGGGTGATGGCAATGGCGTCATCTATTGAGCGGTTGGGACAGTACGCAAACTACAGGGGGCCAATGAGGGGGCAGCAGGATCTATATTCCTTTATAAATCCTATTTGTGACAGATGTCATTCTGAGATAGCATCTTTAACTCATATGTTTTGGTCTTGTCCGCTTTTGAAAAAATATTGGAAAGACATTTTTGATATTATTTCCACGGTATTGAACATTGATTTACAACCTCATTCTATTACTGCAATTTTTGGTTTACCAGTGATGGACTCAGTCCATTTATCCTCTTCTGCTTGTCGAATGATTGCATTTCTTACATTAATGGCTAGAAGATCTATTTTGTTGAATTGGAAAGAAATTAATCCTCCTACCATATTTCACTGGTTTTCTCAAACTATGTTATGTCTAAATTTAGAAAAAATTAGAAGTGTTGTATTTGATACTTCTATTAAATTTGAAAAGATATGGAGACCATTTATTCAATATTTTCATATGATGTAATATGACCCTGTTCCAAGCCTATTTGTTTTTCTAGTTTTGATTTTACATATGTTGAGAGGATCGGAGTTGACGACACTGATGATTTTGTATTTTTGTTAGATATTATAAACAGACCTTTTTTTCATTATTTTTTTTTCTTTTTTTTCTTTTTTCGTTTTTTTTTCCTTATTAGTTATTAGGTTGTTAGATTAGTTTCTCTAGCATAATTTTTTTTTCTTTTTCTCTTTTCTGTTTTTTTTATATATATTTTGATATACCTAGGTTTGCTTTGCTTATATGTTACTTGTATCGTCCATGATTTGGGAAGACTCATTTATTTTGTAACTATTGCTTATGTATCCTTTCATGTTCAGTTTAAATTTGTATGTTTGTAATCCCATTATCTATGTATTAATCTTATTATGTTGATATTAATAATAATAATAAAAAGATTAAAAAGAAAAAGAGGGGGCAGCAGGGTCTTGATGTGCCTCATGACAAGCCTCTTGAAACACTTCATGATGCTGGATGTGAGTGCAATGAGACAGTAGTCATTGAGGCAGGACACTGACTTCTTCAGCACGGCGACGATGGTAGCGGCCTTGAAGCACGTTGGAACAGTGGTGCTGCTCAGGGAGATGTTGAAGATGTCAGTGAGAACATCTGCTAGCTGGTCTGCACATCCTCTAAGCACTCTACCAGGAATATTGTCTGGTCCAGCAGCCTTCCATGGGTTGACCCTGCACAGGGTTCTTCTCACATCGGCCGGAGTGAGATTCAGCACCTGGTCATTTGGAGGTGGAGTGGACCTCCTCGCCGCCACGACATTTTCCACCTCAAAATGAGCGTAGAAGTTATTCAGCGCATCTGGGAGGGAGGCATCACGCACACAGTCAGGTGATATTGTCCTGTAAAATCCTTCTGAAGGTAAAACAAATTCTATCCTATGCCTTCTGTTTGAATTGTGTAAACCTGTACAAGGCTCACCCTCAGTCTTTTACAGTGAGTATAAACCTAGAATATCCAGTCCCTTCAGTCAACTCCAGCTCTCCGTTCCAGAGTGAGGGGTGTGTCTAGTGCCCAACAAAACTGGAAAGGCAGTCTACTGGCTGTTTTGTCGAATTGTGACATTCCCAACTCAATACCCCAACCCACAGAAGCAAGTGCTTCCTTCAGGCTCTAATAGCCAGGAGTGGTGGTGAGGATAAGCTCCAATACCTATTAAATGCTCCCATTGCGTGGCACTCAAATGGCCTCTGACAACTGTCCATTCCCTGGCCACATGTGGCTCAGCTACTAAGCTTGGTGGAACCATTTCTACTGACAGGAGAAGGGGCTAAGGCAGGTTACTGGCACCTTAAAACAGTTACTTTGGGCAGATGGGTTTATCAGCCACAGTTGGCAGATCAGCTAGGAGAAGGAATACTCTGATCTCGAATCTCCGCAGCCTTGCAGCTGTACCCACTCATGGGGAAGGGTTTGGGAGTGAACCCTGAAAAAACTTTCCAGAGCCGGAAATTTAAAGCAGTCCAACATTGAGTTCAATACTGACTGCAATTCCTGCATCACTGCTGGTGTCAAACTGTACTGCTCTCTGCCGTTCCTTTGGATTCTTCAGCTGCCTGAAGAGGGGGAGCTTGCTCCATGGACAAAAGCCCGCTCTGCATTTCGCACTGTCTTGGCTTCTGTACCATGTAGAGAGCTGTGATGCCACATCCATTGTTGATCCTGACCAACAGAGGTCCTCAATAGTAGCAAGTGTATCAAGCAACTCCCTCCCTGTCCCTTACACAGAATGCTGGAGGAGCTCAGCATGTCAAGCAGCACCTATGGAGAGGAGTAAACAGTCAATGCTTTGAGCTGGGACCCTTCATCAGGACTGGAAAGGAAGGGGGAAGAAAGCCAGAATAAGAAGCTGGGGAAAGGGAGAGGAGTACAAGCTGGCCAGTGATGGGTGAAACCAGGTGAGGGGAAAAATGGGTGTGAGAGGGCGAATCATGTGAGAAGCTGGTAGGTGATAGGTGAAAACAGTACAGGTCTGGAAAGGGGGGAATCTGATAGGAGAGGATAGTGGACCATAGGAGATAGGAAAGGAGGAGGGGCACCAGAGGAAGGTGATAGGCAGGCAAAGAGAAGTGGGAAGAAGGAGCTAGAATGGGGAATGGAGGAAGAGAGAATAGGGAGGGGGGAGAAATTACTGGAAGTTGGAGAAATCAATGTTCCTGCCATAAGGTCAGAGATTAAGCAGGTGAAATACGAGGTGTTTCTCCTCCAACTTGAGAGTGGCCTCATTGTGGCAGTAGAGGAGGCCATGGACTGACACGTCGGAATGAGAACGGAGATTGGAATTAAACTGTTGACCACCAGGAAGTCCTTCTTTTTGCGGATGGAGTAAAAGTGTTTGCTGTTGTGGTTCCACAGTCGACATCAGATTTTACCAATGTTTCACTAACTTAAAGCAGTATTTCCCCTCCATAGAAGCTCCCTGACCTGCTGAGTTCCTCCAACATTTTGTGTGTTGCTCAAGGTTTCCAGCATCAGAAGAATTTTTTTATATGATTTACTTCTCTGGCTCTTCTTGGATTCTGTCTGCTCTTCCTCATTTCCTTGTAGAGCAGTTGAAATCAACACCAAATACCCAACACATTCTCTATTATCTCTGCCCTGATCAGGCAGATGTTAGAAAAGTTGAAGAACTTGTCTCTTTTACTTTGCACTCTTTTGTTCTTTTTTTTCCTGTGTTTTGCCTTGATGTACTGACCTGATAAAATGATATCTTTGGATGGCATGCATAACCAAGCTATTCACTGTACCCCAGTGCAGGCGAAAACAATAAACCAATTTAGCAGTTCAATTTTCAGTGGCACAGGGGGTGGAGACACCTTTACTCTGCTCCTGGCCTCCGGTGGTGGGGGGGGGGGGGGGGGGGGGGGAAGGGAAGGTGTATCTGTGTGTGAGAGAGAGAGAGAGAGAAAGAATGTGAAGTTTACAGATTCTTCCTGTGGCTCAGTGGTTTCCCTTCCCCCCGATCCCGGTGGCTCTGGTTTTCTCTGAATTACCCCTGACATGTGGAGTGGGTCAAAGGTGGAAAAAGGAGCAGGGTATGTGGGGGGTGGGACGAAGCAGGATTGTTCAGATTGGGTTGCTGAGAGACAGCATGGACCCAGTGGGTCAATGGGCCTATTCCAGAACTGACTCACAGTATGTCAGAACCGGAAGCTGGCAGACTCCTCAGTGGGGAACAGAGAGGCTCTGAAATTAATGCTGCCATTAGCACAACAGAAGGGGAATAGCTTGGCAAAGAAAAGCCCAAAGGTGGAGTGGTTTTGGATGGACTTCAAAAGAGATAAATTTCACCAGGCCTACACACTACTGGGGAGAACAGTGTCTAAACAGAGGATAGTGGGAACCCAGCAGAGAGGTGCAGCAATGATCTTGGACAGATTCTGAGATTGGGCAAAGAAGTCACAGGTGGAATACAGCATGTGTGAATTGATCTGCAAAAAGACATGGGAATCCTCATGCAGGATTCCCTAAAGATGAACTCGCCGGCTGAGTTGGCGATAAGGGAGGAAAATGCAATGTTAGCATTTGTTTTGAGAGGACTAGAATATAAAAGCAATGATATAATGCTGAGGCTTAAAAAGGAATTGGTCAGACCACACTTGGGGAATTGTGAGCAGTTTTGGGTTCCATATCTAAGAGAGGATGTGATGACATTAGAAAGTGTCCAGAGGAGGTTCATGAGAATGATGCCAGGAATTAAAAGATAAATGTGTGAGGAGCTAAGGGGCTGTACTCGATGGAGTTTGGAAAAATGATGGGGAAACCTCACTGAAACCTATCAAATATTGAAAGGCCTAGACAGAGTCGATGTGGAGAGGATGTCACTTATACTGGAGGAGTATAGGACCAGAGCGCAGAGCCTCAGAATAAAAGGATGTCCAATTAAAACAGAAATGAGGAAGAATTTCTTTAGCCAGAGGGTGGTAAATCTGTGCAATTCATTGCTGCAGATGTTTGTGAGGGCAAGTCTTTGGGTATATTTAAAACTGAGGTCGATAGGTTCATGATTCGTTAGAACATCAGAGGTTACTGGGAGAAGGCAGGAGAAAGGAGTTGAGAGGATAACAAGTCAGCAATGAAAGAGTGGCAGAGCAGACTCCTTGGGCCTACTGGATGCGCTATGATCTTATGGTATAGATGACATGCAATATAATCAGTTTCACTGGTGCAAGTGACATTAATAAAACAATTAAAAAAAATTTCAAGGTCAGACTGAAGACTACACAATTATCACTTCACCTCCCTGCTAGGCTCTCACAATTTCCCTCATTAAACAGTACCCTCCACTGTGGCTTCAGTCCTGTTCGATGTTCTACATTTTATTCATAACATTGAGATGTCCGTGAGTTTCAGGGTCAGATATCACAGCAATATTCGGTACGGAGACAGGCCCTTCGGTCCACTGAGTCTGCGCTGACCCGGAACAGCACATTTACACTAATCCTATTTCATTCATCCTGCTGTCCATGAATTCTTCACAGATTCTGCCCCTCACCCACACTCTTGGAAGGCGATTCACCCATGACCCTGCATGTTTCATTGGGACATGGGATGGAACTGGAATGCCAGGAAAAAAAAATCACAGGGTCACAGGGAGAGATTGCCAAACTCTACACAGACAGAACTGAAAGGTGGGATTAAACCAATGTGTCTGGGGCCATGAGACAATGGTTCTACCCATTGCAAAAGTACAAATTAAAAATTCAGTTGGCAAGTTGGTTTATTATTGTCACATTTCCCAAGCTACAGTGTTATGCATTCTTTACATTCTTTGCACTTCATAACATGCACGTAGTTTAATAACAGAGTGCAGAATAAAGTGTAACAGCTACAGAGAGAGTGTAGTGCAGGCAGACTATAGGGTGCAAGGTCCCAACTAAGTAGATTGTGGGATGAACAGCCCATTTTATTATATTATTTAAGACCCTGATAACAGTGGCAAAAAAGTTGTCCTTGAGCATGGTGTTATATGCTTTCAGGCTTTTTTGCTTCTTCCTGATGGGAGAGGAGATAAAAGATAATATCTTGGGTGGAGGGTGGATGGTTATGCTGGCTGCTTTACAGAGGCAACACACACAAAATGCTAGTGGAATGCAGCAGGTTAGGCAGCATCTATAGGGTGAAGCGTTGTCGACGTTTCGGGCCAAGACCCTTCGTCAGGACTCGAAAAGTCGACAGTGCTTCTCCCTATAGATGCTGCCTGACCTGCTGTATTCCACCAGCATTTTGTGTGTGTTGCCTGAATTTCCAGCATCTGCAGATTTCCTCGTGTTTGTTTTACAAAGGCAGTGAGAAGTGTAAACAGATTTCATAGAGGGGAAGCTGGTTCCTGTGATGTGCAAGGAGCAGTGCCTCAGAAAGGTGGCATCCATTATTAAGGACCCCAATCACCCAGGACATGCCCTCTTCTCAATGTTACCATCAGGAAGGAGGTACTGGAGCTACTATCCTGAAGGCACACACTCAGCGATTCAGGAATAGCTTCTTCCCTCTGCCATCCGATTTTTAAATGGACATTGAACCCATGAACATTGCCTCACTTTTTAAAAAAATATTTCTGTTTTTACACTACTATTCTTTAATTAAACTATTTAATATACATATATTTACAGTAATTCATTTATATATTTTCTCTATATTATCATGTATTGCATTGTACTGCTGCTGCTAAGTTAACAAATTTCACGGCATATGCCAATGATATTAAACCTGATTCTGAGTGTGGAAGTTTGGAGATCATTTGGGTGTTCCTGTGCTCTGCAGACACCGAGAGGATTCCAGGAGACAGAGACAGTGTAAGGAAACTTCATGGTTTTCAGCCTGCAGGATTGGGCACAAGACCATGCTGGGCTCCATTTTGTCGATTCAAGCTCCCATTGTTTGCCGATTAAAGCAAAGCAGGAGATTGAAGCATCAAAGTGAGTGCAGAGGGGTGAGCACTGCCTGCCTGTCTTTTGATTGCTCTGTACTGGAGAGAGAAAGGTCTGCCACTGAGCCCGGAGAGTGTTCCTCAGGTTTTTCTGCATTTTGGAGGTGGACTTTGGACTGTAGGCTCTTTTTGTCAGTCTCATACTTTTTATATTATGTGTTTTTTCATCTGATCTTCTCATTTTTTTTTTGCATAGGAAGAGGGTTCATGGGTTTGTTGTACCTGATCTATTTTGTTCATTTTTTGTGTCGGAGGAGGGATTTGGGGGGTTGATATGTCTGATCTGCTTTGTTTGTTTTTTGTGTAGGGATGGGGGATTTCAGGGTTGATGGGCCTGATCTCCTTCATTTACATTTTTTTTGTGTGGGAGGAGGGATTTGGGGGCTGATGTGCCTGATCTGTTTTGTTCACTTGTTTGTGTGGGAGGAGGGATTTGGGGGGTTGATATGTCTGATCTGCTTTGTTTGCTTTTTGTTTAGGGAGGGGGGATTTCAGGGTTGATGGGCCTGCTCTCCTTCATTTACATTTTTTTGTGTGGGAGGAGGGATTTGGGGGCTGATGTGCCTGATCTGTTTTGTTCACTTGTTTGTGTGAGGAGGTGGGTTTGAGGGTTGATGTCTCTGATCTATTTTATTCACTTTCTTTTGTGCGGGAGGATGGATTTGGGTGTTGATGTGCCGGATCCATTTTGCTTGTTTCTTTTGTGGGAGGAGGGATTTGGGTGTCAATGTGCCGGTTATGTTTTATTCATTTATTTGTGCAGGAAGTGGGACTTGGGGTTGACGTGCCTGTTCTGGTTTTTGTTCATATTTTATAGGGAGGGGGATTTGGGATTTGAAGATCGTGCTGCCTTTCTTTTCTTTCTTGGTTTCTTGACCACCCAGAGAACTGAAGAATTTCAGAGATGTGCTCTTTGATAATAAATGAACCTCTGAAACTTTGAACTCATTGTCAAGCTCTATAACCATCAGGTACATCCCTCCCCACCATCGGTCGTAAATACAGGAGACGCTACCTGAAGAAGGCAGCATCCATCATCAAAGATCCCCACCACCCAAGTCATGCCGCCTTCTCACAGCTCCCATCAGGGATGAGGTACAAATCCCCGTCCCACATTGGCAGGTTCAGGAACAGCTACTTCTCTTCAACCATTTGGTTCTTGAAGCAACCAGCACAACCCTCATCACTATTTCAGTAACCAAACACTAAAAATCAACTCTAGCATTGTCCTGGATGTCTATCTCATTGTTTCTTTGATTTGTCACTTTGTTATTGTCTTTTGCTCTCTCTCTCTATAGATTTTCCTGTTCATGTTCTGTGCATTGTGATTGTGATGCAGCTACGGCAATACTTTCATTGTATCTGTACTTCACTGTTCCTATACACTCAAACATAAGGCTAACCCATTTATTCTTTTGAAAGATCATAACCTCTCACTTCCCCATGATAAGCTGCTCTCTCCCACTCACTCAGTCTCTCCATATCCAATTGTGAAGTTGAAATACCCTCCTGCCAGAACTAAACTCAGAAAATTCACACAGCAACCCTCTTCCAAAGTTCAAATGTCAACATCAGTTTGCTATCAAAACACATATATGTTACCCTGAGGTTCATTTTCTTCCAGATATTTACAGAAGTAAGAAATACAACAGAATTTAAGAAGTATTCATAAACAGTCAAAGTCTGACAAACGACCAAACGATGGCAAATTGTGCAAATAAAATTAATTCTGAGAAGCTGTAAAGAAACCTTGAAAGTGAGTCTGTAGGTTGGAGAATCAGTAAGTCGGTTCAGCAGCCTGATGTTTGTAAGGTAATAATTGTTGCTGAATCTGATTGTGTCACACTTAGGGCTTCAGTAACTTAACCTGATGACAACAGTGAGAAGAGAGCATGTTCTGGTTGGTGGGGGTGGGGGGGGGGGTGGTGGTGGTTGGATCTTTGATGATGGACCTATGCTTTCCTGTGTGAGCACTGCACATAAATGTCCTCAATGGTGGGGGGTGCTTTGTTTGTGATGGACTGGGCTGTGTCCTGCACGTCCTATAGCCTTTTCCATTCCTGGGTATTGATGCAGCCAGTCAGGATACTTTCCACTGTGCATCTATAGAAGTTTGGCATGAAACATGGAACACAGAAGGAAACAACCCTTTTGTCCCACTTTGACTGTGCTGAACATCATTAAACTGGCCCTGAACATTGGCACAATATCACACCCTACCCTGCGTCTGTCTAAGTATCTCTTAATCACCTCCACCACCCCCCCTGGCAATGTACTCCAAGCACCTGCCACTCTTTATGTAAAAGCTTTGCCCCCTCACATCTCCTTTGAACTTTGGTATCAAACATTTCAGCCCTGGGGAAAATATGTCCACTGTTTGCTCTATTTATGCAATCTTCGAGACCTTTACCAGGTCTTCTCTCAGCCTCCGATATGTCAGAGAAGTTTGGTCAACCTGTCCTTATAGCTCATGCCCTCTAAACCAAGTAACAGCCTGCTGAACCTTGTTCTGCACCGTCTGCAAAGCATTCACATCCTTCCTGCAATGGGGCAACTAGAACTGAATGCAATGCTCTAGATGATGACTGACTGCAGTTCTATAAAGTAACAGTGTAGCAGTTCTGCGGGACTAGTGCAGAATCTTGGAGCAGATTGGGTGATGAAGGTTCAGAGCATGGGGTCCTGTCAATGCTGGACATTGAGGGACTGGGTCTGTGGGGCTGCTCCTTGTACACTGGAAGTGTCTTGAAATTGGACTCATTAGTTAGTAGTGTTGACCTGAAGAAGAGGAATGAGAGAAAAACCTGAGCTTGGTTTTATGTTGTGTATGAAGTATATTCTTGGGACTGAGCACCCTATTGGCAGAAGGTGTGTTAGATCCAAGAACGGGGGAGACGAGTATAATTCCTCCCAGTGTGCAGGGATAGGTATCTGGGGTTTGGGCCAGGAGTTCACAGTCCCAGGATCAGCAAGTCCTGGGATCAATACAGAAGCCTGAAGATTAAAGACTGAAGTTGGTGAGTCCCGAAGCTGGAGGCCCAATGCCCACAAGTCTGCGAGTCCGGTAGACAGACTGGAGGTTAGAGGCCTGAGCCTATCCTAGGGTAGGAGGCCTGTCAGTGTGAGTGGGATTGTTGTACTGTTGTTCTGTTTTGTTGCTGTTATAGTTTTGTTAGTGTTGATGCTTATGTTATTTTGTTGAATACTGTGGGCATGTTATTTTGAGAGCAGAGTGTGCCACGGTACATGGTACACTGGGATCTGTGGTAGTGCAGAATTTAGCACAACACTATTACAGCACAGGGCATCGGAGTTTGGAGTTCAGTTCCGACATCATCTACAAGGAGTCTGCACAGCCTCCCCATGGAATGCGTATGTTTCAACATACTGTCTGTTTCAATGTACATGTGACAAATACCTGAATCTGGATCTGAATTGAATCTTCAGTGCTGGAGAACACAATGGAGGAGATATCCTAGGACAAAATGACTTCCGCGATGAGATGAAATTGGAGAGGTAGCTTTGTCTTCACTGGTGTGGAAGGGGTGAGGATGGCAGATAGGGGGAATTGTGGTCCCTGAAGAAGGCGCAGAAAGTGATGAGGAGAGAAACCCTTCCTTCTATCAGCTGGTCAAAGAATTTGTGCAGAGGGTATCTGTGTACACACTCTGTGTATATGAAGGGTTCACAACCTGTCTCCCTTGCTGGGTGGTAAAGGTCCACGGCATAAAAAAGGGTTTGGAATTCCTGGTCCACATCTGCGGTGTAGAGATTGAGAGGGTAGAGAGCTTCAAGTTTCTCGTTGCAAGCTAAATAATTGTTCTGGTCCAACCACATTTTTGCCACAGTCAACAAAGCACCATCACATTTGCTCTGCAATTCAATTATGGTTGGTTTATTACCCCTGTCAACTTCATTCTCCTGCCTTCAGTCCATAACATTTGATGCCCTTACAAATCAAGAATCTATCAACCTCCCCTTTAAATATACTCAGGACAGATCCCTGCGGCACTCCACTAGGCACCGACCTCCAGGCAGAATACTTCCCTTCAACAACTAACCTCTGTTTTCTTCCTTTAAGCTAATTTTTTATCCAAACAGCCAAGGTTCCACTTATCCTATGCCTCATGACTTTCTGGATGAGTCTCTAATGAGGGACCTTGTCAAATGCTTTGCTAAAGTCCATGTAGACCACATCCACTGCCCTACCCTCATCAATTTCTTTTGTTACCTCTTCAAAAAACTCAATCAGGCTTGTGAGGCATGAATTTCCCTTCACAAAGCCATGACTATCCATGAGTAGACTGTACACCTCCAGATGCTCATAGATCCTATCCTTAAGAATCCTTTCCAGTAGTTTGTAGACCACCGATGTAAGACTCACCAGTCTATAGTTCCCAGGTTTCTCCCTATTACTTTTTTTTAAAGAAGGGAACTACATTTGCCATTTTCCAGTCCTCCGGCACTTTCCCTGTAGCCAAAGAGGATTCAAAGATCATAGTTAATGCTCCTGCGATCTCTTCTCTCAATTCCCACAACCACCTGGGGTGTATCATAACTGGTCCTGGGGATTTATCAATCTTAATGTTTTTAAGACGGTCCAGCACTTCTTCTTCCTTAATCTCCACATTGTCCAGCACACAGGCCCGCTCTACTTCAACCTCATCCTGATCAAGATTCTTTTCACTTGTGAATACTGAAGCAAAGTATTCATTTAGGAGCTCCTCAACCTCCTCCGCTACCAGGCACATGTTGCCCTCTTTATCCTTAAGCGGTCCCACCTTCGTTCTCGTCATCCTTCTATTCTTCACATATGCATAGAGCACCTTGGGGTTCTCCTTAATCCTACATGCCAAGGCCTTCTCATGTCCCCTTCGAGCTCTCCTAAGTCCTTTCTTTAGCTCTTTCCTGGCTACCCTATATTTCTCATAAGCCCCTCCTACTTCCTGCTTCTTATATCTATACCCAGACAGTGGAAAACATCCTGTATTGTCCCGGTACCGAAGAAACCACAACCAAAGGAGTTGAATGACTTCAGACCTGTTGCCTTGACGTCGCACGTGATGAAGACCATGGAGCGGCTGATAATACAGAATCTGAGGCCACAAACCAGGCACGCCCAGGATCCTCTTCAGTTTGCGTATAAGGAGAAGGTGGGAGTGGAGGATGCTATCACGTATTTGCTGCACAAATCATTCTCTCACCTAGAGGGGGTCAGTTGTGCTGTGAGGATTACATTCCTTGACTTCTCTAGTGCCTTTAACACCATCCAGCCCAAGATCTTAAGGCACAAACTAACGGAGATGGGAGTAGACTCTCACATGGTGGATTGGATAGTGGACTACTTGACAGATAGACCTCAGTATGTGCGGTTGGGAGACTGTAGGTCTGACACGGTGGTCAGCAGCACAGGGGCGCCGCAGGGAACCGTACTCTCTCCGGTCCTGTTCACCCTGTACACATCAGACTTCCAATATAACTCAGAGTCCTGCCATGTGCAGAAGTTCGCTGATGACACGGCCATAGTGGGGTGTGTCAGGAATGGACAGGAGGAGGAGTATAGGAAACTGATACAGGACTTTGTGATATGGTGCAACTCAAACTACCTGCGTCTCAATATCACCAAGACCAAGGAGATGGTGGTGGACTTTAGGAGATCTAGGCCTCATTTGGAGCCAGTGATCATTAATGGAGAATGTGTGGAGCAGGTTAAGGCCTACAAGTATCTGGGAGTACAGTTAGACGAGAAGCTAGACTGGACTGCCAACACAGATGCCTTGTGCAGGAAGGCACAGAGTCGAATGTACTTCCTAAGAAGGTTGGCGTCATTCAATGTCTGTAGTGAGATGCTGAAGATGTTCTATAGGTCAGTTGTGGAGAGCGCCCTCTTCTTTGTGGTGGCGTGTTGGGGAGGAAGCATTAAGAAGAGGGACGCCTCACGTCTTAATAAGCTGGTAAGGAAGGCGGGCTCTGTCGTGGGCAAAGTACTGGAGAGTTTAACATCGGTAGCTGAGCGAAGGGTGCTGAGTAGGCTACGGTCAATTATGGATAACTCTGAACATCCTCTACATAGCACCATCCAGAGACAGAGAAGCAGTTTCAGCGACAGGTTACTATCGATGCAATGCTCCTCAGACAGGATGAAGAGGTCAATACTCCCCAATGCCATTAGGCTTTACAATTCTACCGCCAGGATTTAAGAACTTTTTAAAGCTATTATTAATGCTTTTTGAGATGGTGATTTAGATGCATATCATATTTTTTTACTGAGTTAAGTATTGTATGTAATTGGTTTTGCTACAACAAGTGTATGGGACATAGGAAAAAAGTTGAATTTCCCCATGGGGATGAATAAAGTATCTATCTATCATATGCTTCCTTTTTCCTCCTAACAGGTTGCCTCACGTGTTTCGTCAGCCACCGTTCCCCTTTCCTACCATTGTTTCCTTGCCTTAGTGGGACAAACATGTCCTGAACCCAGCTCAAGTGGTCCCTAAACTTCTCCCACATTACTTCTGTGCTTTCCCCTTTGAACATCTGTTTCCAATTTACTCTCACTAGTTCCTGACTCATCCCTTCAAAGTTAGCCCTTCCCCAGTTAAGCACTTTACCATTTCATCTGATTTTATCCCTTTCCATAGCGATGCTGAAGCTAAGGGAGTTGTGGTCACTCTAACCAAAATGCTCCCCACCAAGAGGTCTGTACCTGACCAAGTTCATTACCCAGAACTAGATCTAGCATCACCTCTCCTCTCATCGGCCGGTCCACATACCGTGTCAGGAATCCTTCTTGAACACACCTGACAAATTCAGCCCCATCTATCCCCCTTGCACTCAGGAGGTGCCAGTCAATATGAGGGAAGTTGAAATCACCCGTAACTACTACCCTGTATTTCCTGCACCATTCTAAAATCTGCCTGCTTATCTGCTCCTCGGTGTCCCAAGGGCTATTTGGGGTCCTATAGACTACTCCCAGCAGAGTGATTGATCCCTTCCTATTTCTGACTTCCACCCAGACTGACTCCGTGGACACTCCTTCTTCAGCATCCTCCTTTTCTATAGCCGTGATACTATCCCTGACCAGCAATGCCACTCACCCCCGCCTTCTACCTCCCATCCTATTCCTTTTAAAACACCTGAACCCTAGGACCTGCATCATCCAATCCTGCCCTTCCTCCAACCAAGATTCAGTAACGGCCACAACATCATAGTTCCAAGTACTAATCCATGCTCTAAGTTCATCCTCCTTGTTCCTAATACTCCTAGCATTGAAATAGACACATTTCAACCCCTTTAACAGGCTACAATTATGTTCTGTCCCCTGCCTGTCCTACCTCATCAACTCAGAACTCTTTAGCATCATGCCCTTGTGTCACGAGGTAGGGACAAGGGTGCTGGGAGAGGACCCACACGCAGGACACAAACACATCTTTCTTCAGTACAATAAAATAGCGTTTATTACTCGCTACACAGAAAATCGGGAAATCAAGGAGAACAAAGAGGAACACGAACCTCGGACTAGGGGGCTAGGGACTTGGATCTCCGTGGACCTGGGACTTGGAAACTGGGAACTGGGATTGCCGTAGCCATGACTTGGACAGTGGGAACATGGACAGCCACGGACCTTGGGCTTGGACAATGGGAGCATGGACAGCCGCGGACCTTGGGCTTGGACAATGGGAACATGGACAGCGGGAACATGGACAGCTGCGGACCTTGGGCTTGGACAGTGGGAACATGGACAGCCGCAGATCTTGGGCTTGGACAGTGGGAACATGGACAGCCGCGGACCTTGGACAGTGGGAACATGGACAGCCGTGGCCATGACTGGGACCCTGGGGACTGGGATCACCGCGGACCTTGGACTAGGAGGCTAGGACCTTGGACTAGGAGTCTAGGACCTTGATCCACCACAGCCAGAAAACATGGACACCATGGATTTCCACAGTCAGAAATGTGGACACCAAAACACAGGACAAGGAACCTTGAGCCAGGACTCTTCCTTCAGATCAGTCATTGAGCCAGGACTCTTCTTCAAGGGGACAGACGCGGACACAGGGCATGAACATCGAGCCAGGACTCCGCCTTCAACTCAGGCATCAAGCCGGGACTCTTCTTTGAGGGTAGACACAGATAATGGGCATGAAGGTCGAGCCAGGACTCTGCCTTCAACTAAGGCACCGAGCCGGGACTCTTCGAGGGGTAGACACGGACAATGGGCATGAATGTCGAGTTAGGACTCTGTCTTCAACTCACCCCTGGCATATTGACCTTGCCCGGACCCACTCTGGTGAAGGAAAGTGAATTGCTGTTACTCCGATGTGGGCTGGATAACTCTGGCTTGTGGTAGCGATGGCTTCTTAACAGTCTTGCCCAAACGGCTAAAGCCAGGGGCTTATAAGCTGCTGGTTCAGGTCGAGAGTAGATCACTTTAATTGCCAAGCTCAAGGGACACCTGAAACAGAATTAGAAAGGAACAAAGAGTCAATGGTCCGGATCATAACGCAACTGAACTAAATTTAAAGGGGAACCGATCCAGACCATGACACCTTATCCTTCTACCTTAATCCCTGCACTCACATTCTTATTCCCACCCCACTGCCAAACTAGTGGAGCACTCTGCTCTCCAACAGCTCTATCAAACCTGCCCACCGGGATATTGGTTCCCCTGGGATTCAAGTGCAACCTGTCCTTTTTTGTACAGGTCACACCCGCCCCAAAAGAGGTCCCAATGATCCAGAAATCTGAATCCCTGTCCCCTGCTTCAATCCCTCAGCCACACATTTATCCTCCACCTTATTCTATTCCTATTCTCACTGTCACGTGGCACAGGCAGTAATCCTGAGATTACTACCTTTGAGGTCCTGCTTTTCAACTTCCTTCCTAACTCCCTGTATTCTTCTTTCAGGACCTCTTCCCTTTTTCTACCTATGTCATTGGTACCAATATGTACAACGACCTCTGGCTTGGGTGCGGCATTTTCAGGTAATACTGGTTTACCCTTGATATGTTTGTTTTTTCAATGCCATCCTTGAACACTGCTGCAGAACCATCCAGAACATTTCTTAATTTGGTTTCAATTGGCTTCATTGCAGTGGGTGTGCCTTGCAAATGATGGATGGATCTTCAATCAAGTTGTAGTTGTCTCAACCAATCAAACCTGCACAGTGCTGCTCCTGCAGTTTTTACCACAAACAAACCCTGTGTGGCTTGTTGGGTGATGTACTTCATTATTACAAATGTCATTCCCACAGAAGTTGTCTTTACTTCAGTATAAGTTCTTAGTTGGATACCTGCAGTCTTCAGTTCAGTGTCTTGGAAATACCATTTGAATTTATTTCTTTGGAATGGCTGAAACAGTTGAGCCAATGTCCAATTCCAATTTTCTTAATTCGCCATTCACTTCTGGCATAAGCTATCTAGCTTGTCTATTGTCAGTTTTCACTTTGTACACTTCAACTCTACATAGTCCTGTGCCACTCCCATCACTATCTGATTTTTCATTAACAGCATGCAATTAGTGGTCTTTTTGAAATTGCAATTTAACTTGTGTTACTTTTCTTTTCTCTGTGCAGTCCCTTTATTTTTGTCTGCCTGACATACTCTTTACATGTGTCCTACATTGTTGCTATTTCTGCAAATTTCACCTTTGAACCTGCATTGGTATGTGAGCCCCTGCCAAAATAGTAACACAATTTGTTCAGGCAGACACACTTCTGGTTAGATGCTGCAATTTTGTTCATGCTCATTTTCATCCTTAACTGCAGCACAGTTGAGTCTCTGACTGCTGTTTCCATTGACACAGTTATTTCAACTGCTCTTTCAATGTAAGTTGTGCATTTGTTAGGAGCCATTTTTGATTGCTGTCTTTTAAGATTCTACAAATTAAACAATCTATCAGGACATCATTAGGCCCATTAGCGAACTGACCGTGCTTCAATTCAGCCATGTTACCAGATGCTGACTGAATTAGAGTGCATGAGCAACAAGGAGAGGCTCAACAACCTTGAGTCATTTGCTCTGGGGAAATGGAGGCTGAGGGGACACTGGCAGAGTTTTCTAAGATTATGAGATGTGAATATAGGGTGAGTAGAAGACTGGCACAGGAGACTGGTCAAAGGTGGATCCAAGTGAAGGGGTCTTTCCTCGCGTTGCTGATGCCTATCTCAATGTACTGAATACCCCTGGGAAGAGCCTCTAGATTGGAAAGTCTTTTACACAGCCACAGGGGAATGAAACAGGACACAGAGCCTCTCCAGAAGCAGGATATGGACTCATCCTGGAACCTCCCGGCAAACACGGGACTCGCAGAGGCCTCACTTTCTGAAGGCAGGGATTGGTGGGAGTGAGTGACTGTAACTGAAGTGATCTTCACCCATGTCCCTTCAAACTCTTCCATTCTGACTGCTCAGTCCATATAAAGTCTGCTCTCCTCTCTGGAGGCAGGTTAGCACTGCAAGCTAGTATGTACTGAAGGGCACCTTCTCTCACCTACTGATCATACACAGAAAGATTCAATCAAAAACCTCTAGACTTCAGCTGATCTCAATCCTTTGATGTGGGGAAAATATCGCTCTGGCTAGACCATACGTGGAATGTTGTGTTCAGTTCTGGCCCCCTGTTATAGGAAGGGTGTAAAAGCTTCAGATATGGAGCAGGGTACATTCACCAGGATTCTGGCAGCATTAGAAAGCCTGTCTTATGAGGATAGGTTGAGTAAGCTAGGGCTTTTCACTTTGGAGTGAACATGAGGTGACTGGATAGGGGTATATAAGATGATAAGAAACATTCATACAGTGGACAGCCACAGGTCCTTCACCAGGGTGGAAATGGCTAATACAAAGGGATGTGATATAAAGGTTATTGAATGAAAGTAGAGAGGACACTAGAGGTAGTTTTTTCTTATAAAGAGAGTGATGGATATGTGGATATGTACTGCCAGAAGTTGTGGTGAGGGAAGAGGCATTAGGGACATGCTAGAGACTCTTAGAACGGCAGATGGAAAGAAAAAAATAGAAGGCCGTGTGGGAGGGAAAGGTTATTTTCATTTTGGAGTAGATTAAAAGATTAGGCCAAAGTGCCAGTACTGTGCTGTACTGTTCTATGTTTGAGGAATACACCAGAAGCACAGTCACCACTTGTCCCTTTCTGTATGCCCACTGTTCAGTATGATCTATCTGATAGCTCATCTCTCTCTGTGCCTATTTCCCATCACCACTATCCCATCACACCCTAACCAAACACTCATCGGCCTCCTTAATTGCCCCTACATAACTGATCTGCCCTCCACCTCCCTCTGGGGCAGAAGATTCCCAAGCTTCCTCACCCTTGGCCTGAAGCTCTCCCCCTTTGTTAAATACCAAATCCACACCCCGCCCCAAATGTGTGCTCTATCGAGACTCTCCTTCTGGGAAAACATCTCCATGTCTCTCTTGTCCTGTATGCGCAGGGTCTGAGAAGGTTCAGTAAGATTGTGCCTCGTTTCTCTAACACTCCACCTGGTACAGAGTCATTTTCTATTACCTCTCTTCAGCAGACAAAAAAACAGACAACATTCGGCGTACAGACAGAAAGCAGTTCCATTGAGTGAACAACACAACATCTGACAAAGATGGAATAACTCACCGCCCCTCCCACAGTGTGACTCTCCCTCCTCACGGCACCTTCCCCAGCACAGTGCTCCTTCGACGCCAGTGCTCCCTCGCCTCCTTCCTGAACGCATCACTTACACCTCTAGCTACATTTGAAAAGGGATGAAGGAGGGCGATAAATATCTGAACGGTCTATTGTCTCTGCATCTAGAAGTGGACAGGCTACCTTGATAACTAGGCGTGTCCATGAAGGTGATCCAACCCCACAAGCAGTGAGGGTTGAGGGAACCTCTGGCAACTGCATGCCCGGGGATGGGGAATGTTTTTAAGTTACAGCACTGGGGAGGTTCCAATATGTTGATAAACCCATTGGTGTAATGGTGGTGGAGAGAATCGAGAGAGGAAATGTTTCGGGCGTGGTGGAGGAAATGGAACGAATAGAAGAGAGGGGGGAGGGGGAAGGGGAAGAGGGAATGAGGTAGATAGAGGGGAAAGGGGGTGAACGAGAGGGTGAGTTAGTGAGTGAGACAAAATAAGAGGCGGGGGAGAGAGGGTGAGAGACGAGAGCAAGGGAGAAAAAGAGGAACACAAAGTGGAGGGACAAAGGAAAGAGATGTCGGGTAATGACTGGGGAAAGCGGGGAGAAGAGAAAGCGAAAGAAGGGGTGAAGATGAAGAAAATAGGGGGGAAGAAGGAGGATGGCAGACAAAAGGGAGGGGAAGAGAGGGACGGTTGTGGAGTAGGTATTTAGGAGGGTAAGGGGCGAGGGTCTGAAGAGGGAGTGGAGTTGTATGTTTGGTGTGGCAGGGGATGAGGACTGTTAGGAGAAGGAGGCGATGAGGAAGTGGAAGAAGGATGAATGGGAGTCGGCAGGTGTTTGAGCTGGGGGAGAGGCAACCGTAGGTTGTACCGGTATGACCACCGCAACATCAGTGGCGGCTCGGTTCCATCCACTCCTTCCTGCTTCCTTCTCCTCCCAGCTTTCCCGTGGACTTTTCAGCGTTCAGTCAGGTAGTGGGTGGACACACCCGCAGCCCGGCTCCGGTTTCGTTCGGCTACTTTCTCCTCCCACTGGAAGACGCCTTAAAATGCCGTCGTGCGCTTCAGGAGCATTGATGCGCAGAGATGGCGAACTTGCTGACACTTGCCCTTTTCTTGGGTTTGGCCGCCGAGGGTTAGTTAGATGCACCAGTCCGCTTTCGGAAATCACAACACGGGTGGGGTGGAGTTTGGATGACGGTGGGGTCTCCGTCCCATGGTCGCTTATCCGGGAGCAGTCTTGGACGGAGAATGCTGGCGTAGATTCCCCTGGAAACTATTGTTGGGATGTCTATCGTGTGGATTTGTGTTATTGTGTTCCTGTGAAGCAATTTCCGTTAGAAGTGTGGTAGGATATGTCCCACTGGGTAATGTGTTACTACGGGAATTGTTTTGGGCACATCCTCCACCCAACCCCGCTGGAAACTGTATTCCTATGGGAAATGTGATCAAGTTTTCCAGCTTCCTTAATTCTGTGACTTCTGGACATTGAAATGTAGAAGGGCTTCCTTCAGGGATTTGTGTCCCCGCTGGGAACTGTATTCTTGACGGAGTTGTGGGGAGATTTGTCCCGCTGGAAATCGTGCTCCCGTAATGGATCACTCAACTCCATCACCCCGGGAACCCAGCGTTGCCCTTCTGTTTCTCCCAGTGGGTTCCCCGTGCGGCCGTCAGTGAGGAAGGGTTTTCTCCACACCCAGACACACCGCTACCGGGAGCCCCAGTAACTCCGAATAAGTGGCTCAATTCAAAGACTCTCGGTCTGATATTCTAGCTACGGGTCCGGGATGTGAGACGCCGAATGTACCCGTCCCCACAGACGAAGCCCATCCCCCGAGTGTCTCAGTGTTTGTTTCGGGATTTGCTCATCGTTCTAGGAATTTGCTTTTTGGTGGGAATACGAAGATTCCGTAGTTTCGGGCCGCGCGGGCATGTGTGTTGAGATAAATGAGAAGGATACTCCCGGATCACAGCGAGCCGCGGTTCCCAGAGCTGTTATGCGCTACGCTCACGGAAAACGGGGAGAGAGTAGGGGAGAGAAGGAGTTGGAAACGGGTGGGGTTATAGATACGGAGAGGGTTGTACGGGAAGGTGTGTGTAGCAGGGACAGGGATGGGTGCAGGGGTTGGAAGGGGATGGGCGACTGAGACGGAGACGGTTGAACAAACGATGTGCAGTTTGTACGCAAGATGGATACAACCATAAAGAAGACACGCCGGAGGTATATCGGTGCTCCAGGGAGAGAGAGTGCAGAAGATAATGAGGAGTGTGGGTGGGGAGGGAAGGGACAGGAGAGAGGACGGTGAGTGAGGGAGGTGGGGCGGTATGTTGCGGTTGGGCAGCCGTGAATGATCCCGGAACATTTCTGACGGAGTTTCTCTTTCCGCAGCCACCTCCCTCCAATGTTACACCTGCAGCAGTTTCAACCAGAACTGCACCCTGAAAGCCACCGGCTGTAATGCGATCCTGCACAAGACCTGCAGCAGTCACTCTGTACCACATGAAAGGCCGTAAGTTCCCTCAAATGACTTTACGTGGCTTCTGCGCAGTCCCGGGGCCGTTCGGAGGGAGCTATCTGGCCGAGTGGTGCTGGAGAAACAAGCGCGGAATCGGTCGAGGCGCAAGGGACAAGATGGGGTGGGGAAGGGCAGAGGGTGGGAAGGGAGAGGAAAGGAGTGTGGGATCATGTCAGGTTTATTATTGTGGAAATATGTTGTAAAATTCGTTGTTTGTGGCAGTAGTACAGCGCAAGACATAAAAATGACTGTCGGTTGTAGTAAAAATCTCAATCAATTAATAACGCCTAACACGAATATCGAGGTAGACAGTGTTCGTTATTCCACGGAACGCACAGGAATCTGATTAACTCAAAGCATAGGAGAAAAAGCCGTTCTTAAAGCATCGAGTTTGCGTCTTCAGGCGGCTGTACCTCCTCCCTGATGGTGGTAATGAGAAGAGACAGATACCCGATAGCGAGGCTGTTCTATGACCGATGCCGCTTTCTTGGATCACCGATTTTTTAAAGTGATGCAGCTTGGCTGAGCGTCCAGCCCAATGCATCCCCTTCCGATCCTGCGCGTTGGAGCCTCCACGCCAGTCAGAATGCTACTCCATTGTACACGAGTAGAAAATTACTAGTTTTTTTTTGTGGGAGGGGAGGCAGAGACATATCAAGTCTTCACAGCTCCTCGGGAAACATTGCCACTGGCGTACCTTCTCCGTGGTCATATCAATATACTTTGGGCCCAGGATATTGCATGAATACATCGCTCAGAGATCTTGACGCCCAGGACTAGATTCTGCTTACCCTTTCACTGGATAAGGACTGGTAGTCCCCTTCCTGTAGCTAACAATTTCTTAGTCTTAACGGATGTTGAGCGCATCACCACTCAACTAGCCAATCATTCTCACTCCAGTGAAGGGGCTACGGGGAGGGGGTTGGGGGTGAGAATGTACGAGCCTGCCAGCAGGATGGGATGCACCACGTGCCAGTCTAACGCCTACGGTTGCCCACAGGAATCCACGACTACGAGTACATCGAAAATGGATGCGGGCATTGCCTGTGTCCCATTTCCTTCAACAGCGGCCCCTTCTCGGCCTTTGTACAAACTACCTGCTGTAACTCGGATCTGTGCAACGATCAAGTGGAACCAGGTACGGAGGAGCAGGGGAGGGGCGGGGGGTAGGGGAGCGACATACTCTGTTCTCCATATTGTATTCGGTGCTCTCTGTGCGGCCTCCTGTACATCGAAGAGAACCGACAGAGATTGCGGTCGCTTTGTTCAACAACTTCGTTCTTGTCACGGTAAAAGGTAAGATCTCCCGGTGGCTACCCACTTCAAGTTGACTCGCTATTCCCATTACCACATGTCGGTCCATGACCCACTCTACTCTCCCGGTAATTCCACTCTCAGGTTAGAGGCGCAAAACCTCATACTCCGTCTAGGTAGCTGATTTCTCCAAATTCTGGTAACTTCTCTTCCTTCCCGCTCTCTTAGAATCTTTCGGCATTCAGGTTATTCTCACATCTAACCTCTCACTTGCCTATCACCTTCCTCTGGTTCCCCTCCTCCTTCCCATGGTCTACCCTCCTCTCTCCTCACATTCAGCCATTTATCTCTCCCACCTGTCACCTCCCTGCTTCTTACTTCAGCCCGTTTACCTTATACATCCACCTTTCCCCTGAACTGGCTTTACCGATCACTGGCCAGCTTGTACTCCTCCCCCTCGCTCTGACTTCTTATCCTGGACGTCTCCCCTTCCTGTCCAGTCCCGATGAAAGGTCGAAGCCCGAAACTTCCTCTGGTCTATATTTTTCCCTCCTTAGATACTGCCTGCTGACTTCCTAGAGCATTTTGTGATCCGTGCGCTCTCTCTCTTCCCACATACTATCCCTCCCTCAGAGTGCCTTCCTCTTTCCGTCTCCCTCCCCCTCGCTCCTTGTCCGACCCCCTTCTTCTACACCCCCTTACTCCGCCCTGACTTACTCACTCCGTCATCTGCCAAAACACGAATCAGAAATTGAAATTATTGGTATCAATTTTCTCCACTAATCATCTAACTCCCTGTTTGGTACAGCAAGATCCCACGAGAGTGCGCTCCCTCCTCACCGTCACTTCCACCGCAACGCTTTTTCCCCGCTGTCCCTCACGTGCGCTGAGAATATTTAATACAGACATGTTCTCAGTCGGACACGCTCAGAGACCGAGAGTCCACCACCTTCTGGAGAAGGATTTGGAGGGGGTGGCGACCTGCGCGTGGTGATGTTTCACTGTCGCACAGTTACTGTGTGCTTCATAGTTACTCGGGTGCGAGAGGGTTTCGAGAAGGGTTTCCGGAGTGGTCCGCGGTGTGCAGGAGGTGGAGTGTTTAGGGAGGGTGGGTAGGTTGCCTTTAAGAGAGCTGCCCTGCCCAGAGGCGCATTCACCCAGGGAAGTGCCCTATCACACTTCTAACCTGCAGATGAAGGACAGGTAAGGTGGTGGGTATGGAATAAAACCACCCAGGGGTGTTGAGCGTGTCCCATAGACTGTTACCATTAGATGGGCAAGAACCTTGGAGTGTCACTGGGTGACCACTCTCCACCAGTGCCCTGAACCAGACTGGGAGCCGTGGTGGGGAAGGGGTGCTAACAGGCTTGTTGGGCAGGAGTTGAAGCTCAGGGAGAGGACAGTGGGGTTGGGATGGCCTATGTTGACCGCGTGTGTCCTGTTTGCAGAGAAAGAAGACAAGGCCCCGAACGGCCTGGAGTGTGAGGGCTGCTTCTCGTTAACGGAGACAGGTTGTAAACGCTCAATGGCCGCAGTGAAATGCTACGGGCAACAGGACCGGTGTATTCACATGTCGGGCATCCTGCACTGGTGTAAGTTCAGCCCGCTCCTCCGTGAAACCGCGATAACTTCTGGTACTTGAGGGGAATTGTCCTGACTGGAGTGCCGTGACGAGTGGTGTACCGCAATGATCCTTACTGGGATGTCTTACCATAGAACATTACAGCACAGAAGCAGGCCCTTTGGCCCTTCTTGGCCGTGCCAAACCATTTTTCTGCCTAGTCCCACTGACCTGCACCTGGGCCAGATCCCTCCAAACCCCTCTCATCCATATACCTGTCCAAGTTTTTATTAAATGTCAAAAGTGAGCCCGCATTCACCACTTCATTTGGCAGCTCATTCCACACTCCCACCACTCTCTGTGTGAAGAAGCCCCCCCCCCCATGTTCTCTTTAAACTTTTCCCCCTTCACCCTTATGGTCTGAGGGAATACCCTGTCAGGTCCTGGGGATTTATCTACTCTGATTTGTCTCAAATTTACTCTGATTTGATCTTCCGTATGTGATATGTAGAAGTGATATGGATGAAGTACAAACGCAAGAGATTGTGCAGATACTAGAATTTCAGAGCATCACGCACAAACTGCTGGAGGAGCTCAGCAAGTCAGGGAGCATTTATGGTGGGGAATATGGGCCCCACGGTAGCATAGCGGTGAACGAGCTACAGGAGCCTCAAGGCACACAATTAACGATTCAGGAATAATTTTTTTCCCTCTGCCGTCAGATTGCTGAATGAATGTTGAACCTATCAATACTACAGCACCAGCTTCTTTTTCTATTCACTACTTATTTAATTTAACATTTTAATAGATATACTTACTAATGTAAAGACGGTTCTAGTGCTTTCCCTGCTTGTGTGACGAATAAACTGTTCTCGGGCTTCCAGCCTGGTTCAGCTGTCAATTATAACCGATGTTTTCATGTCAAACTCTACCATCCTCATCAGGGACGACGCATGCGCATGTCTCTTCAGGTGATATTTAGAAACAAGGTAGTCTGTCCCTCCCAACTGGTTAGTCCTCATCCAATCAGGTTTCTGCTCTCCCACCTTGTTTACAATGAAATTCTTACTGACAGTGAACCTGTGTGATTTTCCTCCAGTTTTATTTCAATGGATTCCTTTACCAGGCAGCTCCAAAAGACAATGGCGCGACACAGTAGTTTTGATCCGACAAGTCAATGGTTGGTAATTGCGCCTAGCCCCCCCCCCCACTTCACCATTCCCTATTCCTATTTCCCTCTCTCTCCGTAATTGCCCATCACCTCCCTCTGGCACTCCTCCCCTTCCCTTTCTTCCATGGACTTCTGTCCTCTCCTATCAGATTTCCCCTTTTCCAGCCATTTATGTCTTTCACCAACCGACGTCACCAAACTCTTTACTTCACCCCTCCCTCTCTCCCGGTTTCACCTATCACCCACTAGCTTGAATTATTTCCTCCACCCCCCCCCCACCTTCTTACTCTGCGTTATCTTCTGTCTTCTCCAGTCCTGATCAAGAGTCTTGTCCTGAAGCGTCTACTGTTTACTCTTTTCCATAGATGTTGCCTGGCCTGCTGAGTTCCTCAAGCATTTTGTGTGAATTGTTTGGATTTCCAGCATCTGCAAATTCTCTCTTGTTTGTGATTTCTCCAACCGTATCTTTATCTCTGACAGTCTTCTACACAGTCCACAACACCACCAATTATTGAACATCTGAAAACTTACTCAGCCACCAATGCACGTTTGTCTTCAGGTCACTGATCCCAGTGCAGATATTCCGTCTTCTCTCTTGTCATAAGCCTTTCTCTCCATCTCAGTTTTTCTGGAGGGGCAGAGGCATATCCTCTGAGCAGATGTTAGTAAAACAGCTAGGGTTGTAGACAGCGTAAAAGGATATGAAAAGTCACAGTGGGATGTTGTTCAGCTGGGTGTGCACGCCAAGGATTGGTAAATGATTTTTCAAACCAGCTACGTATGAGGTGTTGCATTCTGGGTGATCAATCCAGGGTCATACTCACACAGTGAATGGTGGGGCCCTGGTGAGAGTGATGGAATAGGAGTACAAGTTCACTGGAAATGATAACACAGGTAGGCACGGTGGTGAAGAGGATCATGGGTACACTAGCCATCATTAGCCAGGAAAATAGGAAGTCAATGAGACAGAAATCTATGCTGCAGTTCCAAAGAACTTAATAGTTCTTGATTAACTTGGTATCAAAGGTTACAGGGAGAAGGCAGGGGAATGAGGGATAATTATTGAATACTAGAATACCTAGATAGAATAGCTGTGGCGAAGATGTTTCCTATAGTAGGAGAGTCTAGGACCAGGGACCACAGCCTCAGAATAGAGGGAAGGTCGTTTTGAACAGAGATGAGGAAGAATTAAGCCTAGTGAATCTGTGGAATTCATTGCCACAGATGGCTGTGGAGGCCAGGTCACTGAGTATATTTAGAGAAGTGGTTGATAGATCCATGATTATTTATGGGGCAGAAGGCAGAAGAATAGGTTGGAGAAGGATAATAAATCAGCCATGTTAGGATGAAAGAGCAGACTCGATGAGCCAAATCGACTAATTCATATTTCCGACAATGTGTCTTATGGAAAGCATGGTTGAGGCGAGCACCTTAGCGATGTTTAAAAACCAGATAGATACTGACGTGGATAGGAAAGATTTAGAGGTTTGAAGGCCATATGTGGGCAGATGGGACTCATTCACTAGGGAACACTCAGGTGTGTTGGGCCAAAAAGACTGTTTCCTTGATGTGACTCCATAGCACTGAGTGTTGGCCTTCCTCTTGAATTTGCTGCTGACATTGTTCCCTCTCCTTCTTTCTCCACAGTGGAGAGCACTACTTACGTCATCAAGGGCTGTGCATCCGAATATGTCTGCTACAGCAGAAATTCACTATCCATATTCGGCATGGAGTCCATCAATAGCTTCTACTGCTGCCAGGGTGACCGGTGTAACCTGGAGTTTCAGAACCTGACACGGGACAGCACAATGGCGCTGGACACCAACAATGCAGCCACTTCCATTGGCACCCAGAGTTTCCTACTTATCACCCTACTGCTGATATTGAGGGTGTCTGAACTCTAGGATGCGACATCTCAGGGGAGCAAGTAGGGGAGAGAGGGGGTAGGTGCTGAGCTCCTTGCCTGATGCAACGTAGAGGGCTCTAGTGGGGAAGGGGGAGGGAATGGCAGTTGCTTCAGGATTCATAGCCTCAAATCCAACCCCTCTCTCCCTCCTCTCTCTCCCATTCATCCTCTCTGCATCCCTCCCTCCATATCTCCTCACTCTTCTCCTTCCCTACCTCATCCTCCCTCCTTACCTCATCCTCCCTCCTTACCTCATCTTCCGACCCACAGCCCTCAGTGTTAAAAGTATCTTTGACTCCAGAGGTGGCGCGACAAGGGCGTTGATGGAGGTGATACACTCAGACAAATCCACTGCCCTGTCTATCCCCTTCAAATTTCACGACCCCACTTTCTCCGCACAGACCTGCTTCAGTGCCCACACTAATCCCACTGCATTCCACCCTGTCAATCCTGAACTCATCCCACCGTCCCACTCTCTCTCCATGACCCCATGTTTAAAACTAATCCCATTGCCCTCCCTCTGTCAATCTCAATCAAATCCCACTGCCCTGCTCTCTCCCCCCAGCTGTCGTTCAGCCCCCAAACCAAGCCCACTGCCCCACTCTCCCTCCACAACACTGTCAGTCCCCAAACAAATCCCACTGCCCCCTGTCCCTCCACATCACTGTGTCAGGCCCTAATGGTCTCAAGGCCTCACTCCAACTATTCTCTTTCATTCTCTCCCCCTCTCCCCCTCTCCGTTTTCATCTCACTATGATACGACCATGAATGATTAATTGCTTTACTTTATGAAAATAAACGTGTGAACTTTGGACTGGATTTGTTCTCTATCTGTCAGTTTTTTCCAAGATTTACTTGCCCCGGAATTCTTCACATTAACGTGAATAGTTATGTCCTTTTGTACCATCTGGACAACTCTCAACACCATCCAGGACAGAGAATAGCCTCGATCAGCACTCCACCCATGCACACTAAACTCTCTTCACTACTGGCACACAGTGGCTGTAGTGTTCCCTCTTACTTGGCCAGGCTACTCAGGCAGCCCCCACCAAACCCTCAGTCGCACTGTGTGAGGTGGGGTTGGTGGTTAGGCAGGGATTCGACACTGCCCATAGTGTGACAGATGTGAGTGGGGCAGTGGGGTGATGGGACAGTGACTTATTGAAACATCTGTAGGGATTGGAGTTGAGCTGAGTGACAACAGCGTGACACGGTAGGGCACTGAGACTGTGAGAGGCTGAGTGGGATGATGGGATACTGACACAGTGAGACACTATTTGTGACAGGCGGTGAGTGGGTGATGGCAAAATTACACATTGAAACATCTGTATGGACAGGCAGTGGTGGGTGATAGGACAGTGACACTATGAGACACCTGTAGGGGCAGATGGTGAGTGGGTGATGGGTTAGTGACACAGTGAAATCCCTGTATGGACAGGACATTACAGAGCAGGTGATACAGTGACCTGGGAAGTTACCGCTAGGGACAGGCGGTGAGTGGGTTACAGACAGTATAACAGCTGTAGTGATGGGTGGTGAGTGGGAGGGGACAGTACAGTGACATTGAGACACTTGTGGGTGGGAGCGGTGAGCTGAACGATTTGCTAGTGGACATCTGTGTCACGGTTCATCCCGAGCAACTGCGTGACAGAGGACTCGGATCTACGGGCTTTTCCCAGGGACACATGGAGGCGAACGTCAAGTCTTGCTGACAGATCATCAACTTGGTGGAAGACGCTCTTCAGTCTACCCGAAACTTGTAGTCTGCCATCTACATGTCAAAGTAGATATATGTGTCCAAAATTAACCACGGCGAGGTGCTGTGATCTGTTTAAAAAACTTCTAAGTATACTTGTTTTGCAATCTGCAGCATTTATTTTCCCTTCAAGCAACCTACTTTTGAACTCCCTCAATAAACTAGTGATTTTATAATCTTCTGAAGGACTCATTAGAATTAACACACAAGCATGTGGGTATGGAACATTTAAGGGCCATGGTTAGAAGAGAGCGAGGACAGGTGGACTCCAAGCCAGACTGAAGTGCAGATTGAGGACCTCAGGGCAAGATATTTGTATAGAGTGATATGAGGAGTTGCTGCGTTCTGTATTTCACGGAGACGTAGCTCACTCCAGAGACACCCGAAGCATTGGTAAGACCTGAAGACATCTCGATACACAGGATGAATGGAACTGTGATTTGGAGAATGCATACAGTAATCTGCAGCTGCTTGTGACCATGGAGCTCGAAGGGGTGTGGTGTGAAGTTATGTTCTTCGGGCCTATGCTGGAGATCATTGGGCTTCGAGATTTTCAGTGCATCTGAATTGTTTAGTTTTGTATAATGACAGTTGTTAATCATTTAGAGTTTCTTGTGTGTTTTCTCGAGTGGATCTCTTAGTAATCCATTCTGCTGGTGGCTTCTGTTTAAGCTTGTTAAAATTATTTTGATAAGCTTGGGAAACTCCGTTACTTGTATTATTTTCATGGATCACACAAAATGCTGGAGGAACTCAGCAGGCCAAGCAGCATCTATGGAAGAGAGAACGGTCAACACTTCAGGCTGAGGCCCTTCAGCAGGACAGGTCAGCTTGCAGGTTGCAGCAGGGTATCAAGAAGGCAAATGGAATGCTGGCCTTCATTGCTAGAGAGATTGAATCTAAGAGCAGGGAGGTTATGCTTCAACTGTATGGAGTACTGGTGAGGCTGTATCTGGAGTACTGCATGCAGTTTTGGTCTCCTTATTTGAGGACCTCCAACTATCCCTCCTGTCTGTCTGTTTGCTGGCCATCACTTCCCTTTTCTCCTTGACTCCTTCCTTGGCTCTTTTTCTGGATTCTTCAGTCGGGGTGTCCCTCGCTGACTGTGTTGTCTTTCTCTGATCTGTCTATGTATGCTTCCCTCTTTCATTTGTGTTTGTACATCTCTCTCTGATCTCTCTCATTTTGCGAGTTTCCTCTCCTTCACCTCTGAGCCTGCATGCTTCTATTAGATCTTTCTCCTTGTCTGCCACTGTCTTTCTCTGTCTCACTGATTCGCTCCCTCATTCTCTTTTCCTAGTTTGTTTTCATGGTTTCTCTCCCATTCACACTCACTTCCCCTCTGTCTCTGTCTGTCTGTATGTCTCTCTCTCACCCTTTCCCCAGCAGCTTCTCCCACCCGCTAAGGCTTTGGAATGGTTCCTCTAGGGTTTAGTGAGTATTAATGTACGAATACCTCCACACAACCTAGGGAACCAGTGAGTGGCTAGAGTTTCACAAGATCCCCATCACCAAATGTTGGGCAGTGGAGAAAGGCCTGGGGGTGAAGGGCTGGCACAGGTGACCACACCCCACCCCGTCCATCCACTTTACACACCGCAATGTGGGATGTCCCTACTCTTATCACCTGAACTGTTGCCCCATCTCTATCAACTACTCTCTTCCTCTCCATTTCTGATCTACTCATTACTCTCCATCTCTCTACCCCGCTTCTCTCACTGTCCTTTGTCCCATTTTTTGGCTCCCTACTATCTGACCCGTCCCTGTCCTCTTCCATCCGCCTCTTTTGGCCCTCTATCTCTGATCCTCTCTCTCTGACCATCTCTATGCCACCCTCTCTATCTCTTTCTCTTTAGCTCCCTGTCCCACTTTTTCTCTCTGACTCCCTTTCTCTCTCCCATTGCAAGGCAAAACAATAACAAGACACTCCATGGCTGAAGGTCAATATTTGTAGATCTCAGGTCTGACAGGACTCAAAGGTCAAACCTGTGATGAGTGATTCCTGGAGTCCAGGTCTAAAGGTTAAACCGAAAACCTTCAAGTCCTAGGTTGAGGGCCAAAGATCAGACCTGCAACCAGCAAGTCCAGCAGTCAATATGGCAGCTGATACTCATCTGTCCAGAGGGCAAAGAAGGCGGTTGAAATCCAGAGCTCAGTGAGTCCGGAGGTAAAGGGTATGTCGGACCAGAGACTGGAGGATGGAGGCCCCCATGACTGTGAGTGTGAGAGTCTAGGTTGTCTCATAGCAGCAGTACATTGCAATACATAGTCATAAAGACTATAATTAAAAATAAAATATACATATATATAAATATTATAAATTAAGCAAGTAGTGCAAAAAGAGAGGGAAAACACTGTAGAAATATTCACTGATTCATTATCCATTCTGAAATCTGATGGCAGAGGGGAAGAAGCTGTTCCTAAGATATTGAGTCTGTGTCTTCAGACTCCCATACCACCTCGTTGATGGTAGCGATGAGATGAAGGCATTTCCAGGGTGATGGGGATACTCAATGATGGATGCCGCCTTTCTGAGTTATCGCCTTTTGAAGATGTCCTGGAGGACATTTCAGTTGTTCTGTGTTGTTCTGCCGATCATGGTGGGCGTGCTACGTTGACATCAGAATGTGTTTTTATAGTTGTAGCCAGCCCTCAGCACATTCTTGGCTGTGGTGATTATTAACGCAAACAACACATTGCCTTGTATCTTTTCATATAGTGTACGTACATCTGATAAATAAATCTAAATCTAAAACTAAAAATTCTAATCGCTGCGGAAGAAGTGCAGTCCTGGTAAAGAATAAAGGGCAAGACTATCACATAGCAGATTGTAAAGTCAACAGTCCAGCATCTCATACAATAGGTCCATTGAAGAGTCTGATAACAGTGATAACAGTTCTTCCTGGTGGTCTGAACTTTCAGGCTTTTGTATCTTCTGCCTGATGGGACAGGCAATGGACAGGTGAAGTGTTTGGAGAAGAGGAACGAGACAAGGCAATGGGGTCTGGGTACGAGCTACTGGGCAGATCAGGGAGAGAGATAGAGAGAGAGAGAGAGAGAGAGAGAGAGAGAGAGAAGGGGACAGAGCTGGAGAATTTCATGTTCGTGCCACCAGGAGTTTGTACTTTCATAAAAAATCCTGAACCATCATTCCATTAAACGTGATCTGTCCGGACCCAGCACTTACAGTAAGTGTCAACATGGGAGATTCAAGATTCAAGATTCAAAAACTTTATTGTCATTCTAACTGTACATCAGCTCTGCAGGGCAGGATGAAACAGTGTTTCCCAGGAGCAGTGCAATCATAACATAACAAACGCAACACTAAATAATAAACATAAGAATAAATAGTAAAACACAACAGCCACATGTCAGTTAAAGTCAAGTTATAAGTGTCCAGTGCAAGTTAAAAGTGTCCAAAGCAGAGTCAATAATTATCAAGGACACCCACCATCCAGAGCATACTCTCTTCTCATCTGCCAATAGAGAAGGAGTGACGGGAGCTTTAGGTCCACACCACCAGGCTCAGGAACAATTATTACACTGCAAACATCAGGGTCCTGTATCAGCATTGGATATGTCAATCAGTAAAAATCTCAACTGAATCCACAACCTACAGACTCACTTTCAGGGACTCTACAACTTTATGTTCTCTGTATTATCTATTTTACTCATTCATTCATTTATTTTTAAATTTGCACAAATTGTGTCTCTCGTACCTGTCGGTCTTTATTTCTGCATTTTTTTTTGCACAGAATTAGAAAAGATGCAGAAAGTTATAAAGTCAGCCATCCTCATCATGGCATTAGCCTCCTCAGTGCCCAGAACAGCTTCAAAAGGTGATGCCTCAAAAAGGCAGCATCCATCATTCAGGAGTCCCATCACCCAGGCCATGCCCTCTTCTCATTGCTACCATCGAGTGGGAGATATAGGAGCCTGAAGACAGACATTCAACATTTGAGGAATAACTTCTTTGCCTCTGCCAACAGATTTCTGAATGGACTGTGTACCCTGAACACTTCCTCAATATTTTTCCTCCTCTTTTTGTACGACTTATTTAATTGTTATTTATTTATGTATACTTCTTATTGTAATTTATAATTTTCCTTATGTACTGCAATATATTGTTACTGCAAAACAACCATTTTTGTGACATGTGCCAATGGTATTAAACCTGATTTTGATTCAGATTCTGAAAAAATTCTATTGTATTTCTTTAAATGCCAACAAGAAAATTAAATCTCGTGGTAGTATATTGTGGTGTGTACATATTTTGATAATAAATTTACTTTGACTTGCACTTTGAACCGATTTGTCTGTGTGGTGTTCTTTCTACTCTCTCTCCCAGCTTTTCCCCCCCACCCCCAGCCTTCCCCTTGGTACTTCCCTCCCTCCCATGGCAATCACATGACAGAGACGTCATTTACCCACTTACCAATGCCAATGGAAAGTGGAAACACCTGTCTGGCAGGTCTGGCATTTGAGTTGGAACTCTTACAAATATCGCCAGATTTATTTGCAGTCCTCATTTTGCCAACAAAGTGATAGCAAGCCCCAGGGCACCAGGTGCTCGGGTTTGGAGTAAGTCTCAGCAATTTGATGCCGATGACTCTGTGATCTGTGGACTGTTCCTACGGAAATACACACACACGTAGGCATAAAAAAATCCAAGAGATTCTGCAGATGCTGGAAAGCTTGAGAAACACAGCAAAAATACTGCAGGAACTCAGCACCAATGTAGGGGAATAAACAGTCAATGTTTCAGGCCCAGGCTCTTCATCAGGACTGTCATTCCATTAAACGTGACCATTAAAACAAAATTGTTAACTTAGCCGCACCAGTTCAATGTAATACATAATCTTGCAGAGAAAATAAATTAATAAAACTAAAAAAACACAAGTAAATCAATTGGATAGAGTTTTAAAAAATGTGCAAAAACAGAAATACTGTATTTTAAAAAGAGTGAAGTAGTGTCCAAAGATTCAATGTCCATTTAGGAATCGGATAGCAGAGGGGAAGAAGCTGTTCCCGAAACACTGAGTGTGTGCCTTCAGGCTTCTGTACCTCCTGTCTGATGGTAACAGTGAGAAAAAGGCATTCCCTGGGTGCTGGAGTTCATTAATAATGGACACTGCCTTTCTGTGACGCCACTCCATGAAGATGTCCTGTGTACTTTGTAAGTTAGTACCAAGATGGAGGTGACTAGATGTACAGCCCTCTGCAGTTTATTTCAGTTCTGTGCAGTAGCCCCCATACCAGGCAGTGATGCAGCCTGTCAGAATGCTCTCCACGTGATGTGATGGTATAGAGGGAGTTTCACTCTGTGTCTGACCCTGGGATGGTGTGGAGGGAGCTTCACTCGGTGGTCTGACCCTGGGAGTGTGTGATGGGATGGTGACTGGAGGGTGTTTCACTCTGTGTCTGACCCTAGGAGTGTGTAATGGGACGATGTGGAGGGAGCTTCAAGCAGTGTCTGACACTGGGATGGTGTGGAGGGAGCTTCACTCGGTGTCTGACCCTGGGATGGTGTGGAGGGAGCTTCACTCAGTGTGTGACCCTAGAATGGTGTGGAGGGAGCTTCACTCGGTGTCTGACCCTGGGCTGGTGTGGAGGGAGCTTCACTCAGTGTCTGACCCTGGGATGGTGTGGAGGGAGCTTCACTCAGTGTCTGACCCTGGGATGGTGTGGAGGGAGTTTCACTCAGTGTGTGACCCTGGGATGGTGTGGAGGGAGCTTCACTCAGTGTGTGACCCTGGGATGGTGTGGAGGGAGCTTCACTCAGTGTGTGACCCTGGGATGGTGTGGAGGGAGCTTCACTCAGTGTCTGACCCTGGGATGGTGTGGAGGGAGCTTCACTCAGTGTGTGACCCTGGGATGGTGTGGAGGGAGCTTCACTCGGTGTCTGACCCTGGGATGGTGTGGAGGGAGCTTCACTCAGTGTGTGACCCTGGGATGGTGTGGAGGGAGCTTCACTCGGTGTCTGACCCTGGGATGGTGTGGAGGGAGCTTCACTCGGTGGTTTGACCCTGGGAGTGTGTGATGGGATGGTGAGTGGAGGGTGTTTCACTCTGTGTCTGACCCTAGGAGTGTGTAATGGGACGATGTGGAGGGAGCTTCACGCAGTGTCTGACCCTGGTGTGGTGTGGAGGGAGCTTCACTCAGTGTCTGACCCTGGGATGGTGTGGAGGGAGCTTCACTCGGTGTCTGACCCTGGGATGGTGTGGAGGGAGCTTCACTCGGTGTCTGACCCTGGGATGGTGTGGAGGGAGCTTCACTCAGTGTCTGACCCTGGGATGGTGTGGAGGGAGTTTCACTCGGTGTCTGACCCTGGGATGGTGTGGAGGGAGCTTCACTCGGTGTCTGACCCTGGGATGGTGTGGAGGGAGCTTCACTCAGTGTGTGACCCTGGGATGGTGTGGAGGGAGCTTCACTCGGTGTGTGACCCTGGGATGGTGTGGAGGGAGCTTCATTCGGTGTGTGACCCTGGGATGGTGTGGAGGGAGCTTCACTCGGTGTCTGACCCTGGGATGGTGTGGAGGGAGCTTCACTCAGTGTCTGACCCTGGGATGGTGTGGAGGGAGCTTCACTCGGTGGTTTGACACTGGGAGTGTGTGATGGAACAGTGTGGAGGGAGCTTCACTCGGTGTCTGACCCTGGGATGGTGTGGAGGGAGCTTCACTCGGTGTCTGACCCTGGGATGGTGTGGAGGGAGCTTCACTCGGTGTCTGACCCTGGGATGGTGTGGAGGGAGCTTCACTCGGTGTCTGATCCTGGGATGGTGTGGAGGGAGCTTCACTCGGTGTCTGACCCTGGGATGGTGTGGAGGAAGCTTCACTCGGTGTCTGACCCTGGGATGGTGTGGAGGGAGCTTCACTCGGTGTCTGACCCTGGGATGGTGTGGTTGGAGCTTCACTCGGTGTCTGACCCTGGGATGGTGTGGAGGGAGCTTCACTCGGTGTCTGACCCTGGGATGGTGTGGAGGGAGCTTCACTCGGTGTCTGACCCTGGGATGGTGTGGAGGGAGCTTCACTCGGTGTCTGACCCTGGGATGGTGTGGAGGGAGCTTCACTCGGTGTCTGACCCTGGGATGGTGTGGAGGGAGCTTCACTCGGTGTCTGACCCTGGGATGGTGTGGAGGGAGCTTCACTCGGTGTCTGACCCTGGGATGGTGTGGAGGGAGCTTCACTCGGTGTCTGACCCTGGGATGGTGTGGAGGGAGCTTCACTCGGTGTCTGACCCTGGGATGGTGTGGAGGGAGCTTCACTCGGTGTCTGACCCTGGGATGGTGTGGAGGGAGCTTCACTCGGTGTATGACCCTGGGATGGTGTGGAGGGAGCTTCACTCGGTGTCTGACCCTGGGATGGTGTGGAGGGAGCTTCACTCGGTGTCTGACCCTGGGATGGTGTGGAGGGAGCTTCACTCGGTGTATGACCCTGGGATGGTGTGGAGGGAGCTTCACTCGGTGTCTGACCCTGGGATGGTGTGGAGGGAGCTTCACTCAGTGTCTGACCCTGGGATGGTGTGGAGGGAGCTTCACTCGGTGTCTGACCCTGGGATGGTGTGGAGGGAGCTTCACTCAGTGTCTGACCCTGGGATGGTGTGGAGGGAGCTTCACTCGGTGTATGACCCTGGGATGGTGTGGAGGGAGCTTCACTCGGTGTCTGACCCTGGGATGGTGTGGAGGGAGCTTCACTCAGTGTCTGACCCTGGGATGGTGTGGAGGGAGCTTCACTCGGTGTCTGACCCTGGGATGGTGTGGAGGGAGCTTCACTCAGTGTCTGACCCTGGGATGGTGTGGAGGGAGCTTCACTCGGTGGTTTGACCCCGGGAGTGTGTGATGGGACGACGTGGAGGGAGCTTCACTCTGTGCCAGCATGGAGCTCAAATTGACCAGGACCCTGTCAGAATTCTTTGCCTCATTCTCAGTCTCCCTCCTTTCCCAGAGGCAGCACTGCAGTCGGGCTCAATGACTGGGGCAATCGTTGGTAGCACCATCGCGGCAGTGGTCATCCTGGCGGTGCTGGTGACAGCCGTTCTAATCTTCCGCTAGCAGAGGAAGAACACCGATTTGGACACTAGTGACGAGTATGTGGGGAGTGACTGTCTGGTGTCTAGAGCGCCCCCACCCCCAACCTCTCATCCCTCCTGATCTGTCACACCCCACAACACTTGAAATCTCACATCCCCTGACATTTCACCTCTGTCTGTACCAGGGTCCTACCAAAACTAGATCTATAACATACAGATCAATGGTTGTTCATTGCCCCTTATCTCTTTCTCTTACCATGTTCCTCCCCTCTCCCCTCCCTCCTTCCCTTCCTCCCTCTGTCCCCTTCCCCTCCTCTCCTCCCTGGGATTGATGTGACGGGGTGTCATTCCCAAATAGGGAGCAGGGGAGGGGAATTGTTAGCAGGATGTGGTTGGGTGGGACTGTGATGGTGATTGCCCTGCAGAGGGGTCCAGTCCAGAGGCAGACCACAGGCCCTCCCCAACCCTGCAGACATCCCTCCCCTTTATCTCCACCCAGCTAGTGGAGAGAGGGCAGAATCCACACCCCCATCCTATCTATTCAATTCAGGGTTGATAGAGGTGTACAAGATGAAGAGAGGTGTAGACAGAGTGGACAGCCAGTGCTGTTTTTTCAGAGTGAGAATGGCCAATACCCATGGACATCCACTGAAGGCCGACGGTGAGAAGGGAACAATTTAAGGGGAATTTTCGAGGTAGGTTTTTCACACAAAGACTGGTGGATGTGGGAACGCACTGCCAGGGCGGTGGCAGAGGCAGATATGTTAAGAGATCTTTAGACAGGTAGATGGATGATAGGAAAAAGGAGGGCTATAGCAACCATACAAGATTCTGCAGATGCTAGAAATCTTGAGCAGCACACACAAAATGCAGGAGGAACTTAGCAAGTCAGGCAGCATATATGGAGGGGAATAAACAGTCAAATGTTTGAGCCAAAACCTTCCAGTCTCTCCACCTGTCAAAGGGGGCAGATACCAGGACTGACAACAGCTTGCAGGATAGCTCTGGGCCTTATCCGTTTTGACCATGGGGAATTCTGTCAGGCTGGAAATGAGCGGGAACACTGGAGTGTGTGAGCATCCGGGCAATATTCTGGGGGTGGGGGAGCTTCGTGTACAAGAACCAGAAGCCAGCCATTTGGATAAGGGATAGGATGCGGGCTCATGCAATTTTTTTTTTCTGAAGAATCCCCTCCTCGGGAAAGCATGGGACAGATACCCTGGCAGTTTGGGAGGGTGAGATGTGAAGGAAGGGGCATGAATTTCCTCAGGTAAATCTTGAGTAGACGCTACCTTTTTCCTGGGAATCAGGGATGAATATACAGGTAATGGAGGGGTGGGGGGGTCGGGGTGAAGGGGAGGGGAGTAATCAGGGACGAAGGGGAGATGTAGTGTAGGTGGGAAGTGGGAGAGGGGACGGTGGAGGGAAGGTCGAGGATGGGAGGGGGAAGGCTATGGGAAAGGGGGCGGAGTGGGAGTAGCCACCTGCTGATCTGTGTTTCATCTTGTCCGGCAGAGAGCCCCCGAGCCACAAGCCCCCCCCCCCCCCCCCCCCCCCCACCGAGAGCGACGTTCGCTGATCCGGCCAAGGTAACTCGAACGAGGGAGGGATGTGTGGGCATTTCTCGAACAGGAAGATCTCACAGTGGCCGTGAGCTGTTCCACTGAGCGTTGGGAGGGGCCTCAGACAACCTTTGCACCTCAGACAGCCTGCCACAATCGCTGCTCCCATGGTGAACCACTCCTCCCCCTTCCCCCTCACTCATCTCCATCTCCCTCCTCCCAAACCCACCCTCATTACCCACTAAGGACCCTCGAACCCGGCTCGACCCCGACCTCACCGTCCCTTGTGCAGCTTCTGAACTCACCCCCTCCCTCTGTGTTCCCCCTCACCCCTGATCCGCAGGTCTCCACTAGTCCCAATGCTCCACTCCTTCCTGAGGCATCCCCTCCCTGAACAAGCCCTGACTGCCTCCACTTCCTCTCACAGGTGGAGATGGCACAGAAGATGGAGACGATCCCACTCAACACTACTTACTTCGAGACCTCTGGCGAGGAGGCGAACGAGATGGTGAGCCTCCTACCGGTCGTCACTCCGTCTCCCATCACTGGGCGCTCCTGTGCGCTCAGCCACGAACACACCCTTTGACCCAACACACCCCTGCCAACCGGGGTGTCCACCTTATCACAAGTTTGCCCACATTTGGCCCAAATCCCTTAAGTCCTTTCCTGTACCTGCCTCAACCACTTTCTCTGGCAGCTCGTTTCATAGAGGAACCACCCTCCAGGTGAAAATCTTCCTGCTCTCAACTTAAACCTATGTCCTCTTGTGTTAGACCCCCACCCGCACCTACCCTGGGGAAACTTCTGTGACCCATGACCTTATACATACCCCTCAGATTCATTTCTGTATCACAAGTACACCGAACGATACGGTGAAATGCGTTGTTTGTGTTAATAACCAACACAAGGTGTGCGGGGTGGTGAGGGGAAGCCCGCAAGTGTCAGTACAAATTCTGTCGCCAGCATAACAGCCCACAGTGATGTGTGGCAGAAGAACGGAAGTAACAACAACAGCACCGTAACCAAAAACAAGCCACTCCCCTGTCTCTCAAGCAACACGCACACAGAAACCCCTTCAAACCCAGGACAAGCGAACCCATGAATTTATAAACCTTCAGCCGCCTTCTCTCCAGGAAAAAACAGCCCTGGAATATCCAGTCTCCATATAACTCAAGAGCTCGATCCTGGTAAATATTTCCGGCACTCTTTCTAGCTTAGTGACTGGGCGGCCAGAACTACCCACAATACCCCAAGTGCAGTGTCACCAACATCTGGTACAACTTTAACCTGATGTCTCAACACAAGTACTCCAGAATGATGAAGGCCAGTGTGATGGACACCTTCTTCACCACCTTGTGTACCGTGTCCCTGTACCCTTGGGTCCCTCTGTTCTATTATACACCCCAGAGCCCTGCTTGCTGTGTAAGTCAACTGACCTAGATTCTGTTATAACACTCAATGACCCACCCCACAAACTCATTAACTGTGTCTTCCTCTTCCCCTCTCCCCCCATAGACGCTGATGGGGAGATAATCGGAACCAGAGGGGGATGAGGACCTGAAGTCTCCGCTAGAGATGGAGGATGGAGACTACCTGGAGCAAGAGAACCCCATCTACAATGGCGTTCAGTACCCCGAACCTGAACCTGAGCCCAGGAAGAGCCAAGAGTTTGTCTCCGGGGGATGTTCGTGTAGGGCGCACATGTCTCTCTCTTACCATCCCCCTCCGTCTCCTCTACACTCGGACTCTTGTCAAGAGGCCCAGACCCCACCCTCAGCAAGGCCAACTCCTGCTTGCCTGCAGAGCCTTGTTATTGGGTGGGGAGGGTGGGGGGGTGGGTGAGTCCTGGATGGGTACAGGCACTGATTTCCAGATTCTCAGAGACCAAAGCAATAATGTTGGTGACCAAAGCCTCCCCCAACCAAACTCACCCCTCCACTCCCCCTCTCCTTCCTTGCCCTTTGCCCATGCGCTTGTCCCCTCTCTCTCCCTCATTTTCTCAAACTCCCCCTTACCCACATCCCCCCTTTTCCACATTCCCCTATCCCTTCCTCCACTCTGTAAAACACGTCTGATCATTGCAGAGCTCGCTACCCCATAGCCTCTCGTTCCTCCCATCCACCCCTTCTCCTACTCTGCTCTCTCCATCTTCCCTCCCCTCCCTGATCCCCATCTAGATTGGGATCTAGTCCTGACGAAGGGTCTCGACCCGAAACGTTGACTGTTCCTTTCAACGGATGCTGCGCGACCTGCTGAGTTCATCCAGCTTTTTGTACGTCTTGATTTGCCCACAGCATCTGCAGTGCACTTCGTGTTTAGATTGGGATCTTGTTGTGCCTGAACCTGTATTAAAGTGCCTGAACGAACCTGCGAGTGGGAGCACCGCCCTTCCCTGGTCTTTGGGTGGCAATCGCCTTCCGTCGGAACTCCCAGCTCACCTGAAGCAGGGAGTGTACCGGTATGAGAGCCGAGCCTCCTCCCCTGTGGAGAGCGACTGCCATCTGGTGGTCGGACCTGCCTTCTGCAGCCTGTCCATCCAATCCGGAGCCAGCAGGCTAGCTGAGTCTCCTGGGATCTCTCCCTTGGCAGTGGTGGTGTGGGGCGACGGCCACGCCTGCAGCAGGCGGTATTTGTGGCAGAGGGCGTGGTTATTGTTGAATGCAGAGTGGGGAGGGGGTAGAACACTCGCTGGTAATGGAGAGACCTGGTACCCTGCGTGGGACCAAGCATCACTACTGAATCCTTAACGTGGTTTTAACTTCATCATGTGTATATGTGTGAGTTTGTGTGTCTATGATCTGTATGTCTAGGTGTGTGTGTGTGTGTGTGTGTGTGTGTGTGTGTGTGTGTGTGTGTGTGTGTGTGTGTGTGTGTGTGTGTGTGTGTGTGTGTGTGTGTGTGTGTGTGTTCTGAGGCCCCAGCTGTGTCTTCAAGACACCGACCAGTGAGAAGGGGCGATCTTTCTGCTCATCTGCGGTCTACTGTGGTGGGGGGGGGGGGGGGGGGGAGAGAGGGGGGATTGTTAAACTAATCCAATGGAAAATAAATTATCTTTTTTATATCAGCCAATAATTTTTTTTTTCTTCACCAGTCGTTCTGCTGTCTGTGTGGGAATCTGTCCTGCATGTCTCTATATTTGTGAAGAGGGAGCTCCCCATTGCGGGAAGGGTGGCAAAGGAGGGTGCACCCCATTGTGTTTTCTAGGATCGGTCTTCCTGTGTCACATAGCAGCAGTCCCTTCGGCCCAACCTATCTGTGCCAACTTAAATTCTCATCACAGAGAGTCCCATTGTTCTGTGTGTGTGTGTGCGTGCACTTGGGGTCCCCCTGAACTTCCCCATGGGCTGTGTCTGGCAGATCGCATAGTCGGACAAACAGGGTAGACCGGCTGGGGAAAATCCCTGGATGCAGAGACACTTCCGGGATCTTCTCCACTGCCAAGTCAGCAATCAGAGGGCACAGGTGGGGCACAGGAATGCAGAGGTGAGTTTCACTTTTTCACTGCGCTGTTGGAATTAACACATTGACTGCTTGGGTGTGTTCGACCCATTTCTGGTAAGGTGGGTTTAACCCATTCACTGCTCAGGCATTTTAACCCATTACCAGCGTGGGCATATTTAACCCATTCCCGACATGGATGTTTTTAAGCCATTCCCAGTGTGGGCTTTTTGAACCCATTCTCGGCACGGGCATTTTTATCCCATAGTTTTGCAGGGGGAGTAGAACCAGAGCGTTAGAGCAGATGGTGAGGTGGAGGAGGATAAAAGTCATGCGAGAGCTGCAAGTATAGTGCGTGGAGTAAAGCCAGATCTGACATATAAAGGGGCTTTGAGGAAAGAGAAGCAGAATAAAGGGTGTAAAGGTAATAAGGTCGAAGGGCTAAAGTATTTGTACTTCAGTGCAAGAAGCATCAGGAACAAAGGTGATGAACTGAGAGCTTGGATACATACATGGAATTATGATGTAGTGGCCATTACAGAGACTTGGCTGGCACCAGCGTAGGAATGGATTCTCAATATTCCTGGATTTCAGTCCTTTAAAAGGGATAGAGATGGGGTAAAAAGGGGAGGAGGGGTGGCTTTAATTGGCAGGGATACTATTACAGCTAGAGGAAGGGTGGGTAATGTAGCAGGATCCTCTTTTGAGTCAGAATGGGTAGAAGTCAGGAACAGGAAGGGAGCAGTTACTCTATTGGGAGTATTCTACAGGCCCCCTGGTAGCAGCAGAGCTACCGAGGAGCAGATTGGGAGGCAGATTTTGGAAAGGTGCAAAAATAATAGGGTTGTTATCATGGGTGACTTTAACTTCCTTAATATTGATTGGCACCTGACTAGTTCCAATGGTTTAGATGGGGCAAAGTTTGTTAAGTGTGTCCAGGACAGGTTCTTGTCACAGTATGTTGACAGGCCGACTAGGGGGAATGCCATACTAGATCTAGAATTAGGTCACAAACCGGGTCAGGCCACAGATCTCTCAATGGGTGAGCATCTGGGGGACAGTGACCACTGCTCCCTGGCCTTTAACGTTATCATGGAAAAGGATAGAATCAGAGAGGACAGGACATATTTTAATTGGGGAGGGACAAATTATGAGGCTATAAGGCTAGAACTTGCGGGTGTGAATTGGGATGATGTTTTTGCAGTGAAATGTACTATGGACACATGGTTGATATTTAGGGATCTCTTGCAGGATGTTAGGGATAAATTTGTTCGGGTGAGGAAGATAAAGAATGGTAGGGTGAAGGAACCATGGGTGACAAGTGAGGTGGAGAATCTAGTCAGATGGAAGAAGGCAGCCTACCTGAGGTTTAGGAAGCAAGGATCAGATGAGTCTATTGCGTAATATAGGGTAGCAAGAAAGGAGCTTAAAAAGGGGGCATGAGAAGGCCTTGGCGAGTAGGGTAAAGGAAAACCCCAAGGCATTCTTCAATTATGTGAAGAACAAAAGGTTGACAGGAGTAAAGATAGGACTGATTAGAGATAAAGGTGGGAAGATGTGCCTGGAGGCTGTGGAAGTGAGCGAGGTCCTCAATGAATACTTCTCTTCAGTATTCACCAATGAGAGGGAACTTGATGATGGTGAGGACAATATGAATGAGGCTGATGTTCTGGAGTATGTTGATATTAAGGGAGAGGAGGTGTTGGAGTTGTTAGATTACATTAGGACGGATAAGTCCCCAGGGCCTGACGGAATATTCCCCAGGCTGCTCCATGAGGCAAGGGAAGAGATTGATGAGCCTCTGGCTAGGTTTATGTGCTCGTTGTCCACGGAATGGTACCAGAGGATTGGAGGGAGGTGAATGTTGTCCCCTTGTTCAAAAAAGGTAGTAGGGAGAGTCCAGGTAATTATAGACCAATGAGGCTTACGTCTGTGATGGAAAAGTTGTTGGAAAAGATTCTTAGAGATAGAATCTATGGGCATTTAGAGAATCATGGTCTGATCAGGGACAGTCAGCATGGCTTTGTGAAGGGCCGATTGTGTCTAACAAGCCTGATAGAGTTCTTGGAGGAGGTGACCAGGCACATAGATGAGGGTAGTGCAGTGGATGTGATCTACATGGATTTTAGTAAGGCATTTGACACAGTACAACACGGTAGGCTTATTCAGAAAGTCAGAAGTCATGGGATCCAGGGAAGTTTGGCCAGGTGGATTCAGAATTGGCTTGCTTGCAGAAAGCAGAGGGTCATGGTGGGGGGAGTATATTTGGAGTGGAGGGTTGTGACTAGTTGTGTCCCACAAGAATCGGTTCCGGAACCTCTACTTCTCGTGATTTTTATTAACGTCCTGGATGTGGGGGTTGAAGGGTGGGTTGGCAAGTTTGCAGACGATACGAAGGTTGGTGGTGGTGTAGATAGTGTAGAGGATTGTCGAAGATTGCAGAGAGACAGTGATAGGATGCAGAAGTGGGTTGAGAAGTGGCAGATGGAGTTCAACCCAGAGAAGTGTGAGGTGGTACACTTTGGAAGGAGAAACTCCAAGGCAGAGTACAAAGTAAATGGCAGGATACTTGGGAGTGTGGAGGAGCAGAGGGATCTCGGGGTACATGTCCCCAGATTCCTGAAAGTTGCCTCACAGGTAGATAAGGTAGTTAAGAAAGCTTATGGAATGTTAGCTTTCATAAATTGAGAGATAGAGTTTAAGAGTTGCGAAGTAATGATGCAACTCTATAAAACTATGATTAGGCCACACTTGGAGTACTGTGTCCAGTTCTTGTCGCCTCACTATAGGAAGGATGTGGAAGCATTGGAAAGGGTATGTAGGAGATTTACCAGGCTGCTGCCTGCTTTAGAGAGTATGAATTATGATCAGAGATTAAGGGAGATTAAGAGAGCATTAATCTCTGGAGAGAAGGTGGATAAGAGGATACTTGATAGAGGTGTACAAGATATAAAGAGGAATAGATAGAGTGGCAGCCAGCGCCTCTTCCCCAGGGCACCACTGCTCAATACAAGAGGACATGGCTTTAAGGTAAAGGGAGGAAAGTTCCAGGGGGATATTAGAGGAAGGTTTTTCACTCAGAGAGTGGTTGGTGTGTGGAATGCACTGCCCAATGCACTAGTGAAATTTAAGAGACTACTAGATAGGTATCTGGATAAATTTAAGGTTGGGGGGTGGGTTATATCGGAGGCAGGGTTTAAAGGTCGGCACAACATTGCGGGCTGAAGGGCCTGTACTGTGCCGTATTGTTATATGTGCTATGTTCTATTCCTGCCATGGGTAGTTTTAACCCATTCCCTGTCCAGGTGGGTTTAACCCAGTAGCTGTGCAGATGGAGAACTGGTTAAGAGGGAGGGAACGAGTGGCTCTCAGTTCCCGCACACTCTGCTCCCCTGTCCCCCTCCTCCCCAAAACACCATTCTCAGGAAATTCTGCAACAATGGCATGGGGGGGGGGGTTGCGTGCTGTCTGGGGAAAACGTCTGTGGGATGTTTGGGGAGGTGAGGAAAAGGGTGTGTAGAATGGAAGTGCAGAATATGGCTGATACTTGAAATTAATCAGCTTACTATTTCAGTCTTGCAGCAGGAAGGGCCACTGCTCCTCAATCCCAGAGAAGCAGATTTCACGCCAACCTGCGGCACTGTTTGTGTGGAGTCCGTAATATCAACTTCTCTGGGATCTACCCAGGGCCCGACACAGGAAGAATAGCATATTTCCATTTCAATAGGTGCTGGTGGAGATTTGGTATGTAACTATAACAGAATCAGTGACAGACCAACTAGAGTGCAGAAGACAACAAACTGTCCAAATAAAGAACTAGGACATGAGTCCTTAAAGTCAGACCATTGGTGTGGGAGCACCTTAATAGATGGGCAAGTGAGCGTAGTTATCTCCTTTTGTTCAAGAGCCTGAGTTGTAGTAACTTGTGGAACTTGGTGGTGTGGGTGCTGAGGCTTTTGTACCCTCTACCTGATGGCAGCAGTGAGAAAGGAGCATGGCCTGGCTGGTGAGGACCTCTGATGGATTTGGCTTTCCTATGACAGCGTTTCACTTCAATGGCTGGGAGGGATTTAACCGAGATGTACTGGGTCGAATCTACTACCTTTGACTATTTGAAAGGCATTGGTGTTTCCATACCAGGCTGTGATGCAGCCTGTGAATATCCTCTCCCCTACACACCTATAGAAGTTTGACAAAGTCTTTGATGTCATGCTGAATCTCTGCAGACTCCTCAGGAAGAAGAGGTGCTGTCGTCCATCCCTAAGGACTCTGACTATCTGGGCCATGACCTCTTCTTTTTCTATCATCAGAACTCTGAAGAGTCACACTCAACAATTCATGAACAGCTTCTTTTTCTTCACCTTCAGACTTCTGAATGGTCCATGAACCTATGATCACTGTCTCATTCTTTCCTTTGGGACAGTTTTTTCATTGATGTAATGTACACAATTTTTTACATTGTGCTTTGTACTGCTGCCACAAAACAACATTCATGACACATGGTATGACTGATATTAAAACTGGTCTGATTCTATTCCCAGTGAGTTTCCTCCCAACACCCCTACGACTCTTTGTTCCCTGTGTGGATGTGTTAATCCGAGCTATGGGATCAGTGGAAGAGGGTCAGCATTGACTGGATGGACATAGGGCAGAGAGGAATTGCAGAGGAAAAGTGGGGGAGTATTCTAGGACTCTGGGTTTGGGAGCTGATGGCATGGCCAGTGGGGGTTACGGTCAGGAATTGGGGAGAAAGAGATGGGCTGCAGGATGGGGTTCTGGTATGGTCTCTCTCTGACATGGGGAGTCTCTTGGCCCCCACACACCAGGCTCAAATATGAAGTGGGGAGAAGAATACAGAGCGCAGAACAAAACAAGACAGAAACTGGTTCTTCTGCCTGCACCCTGCCAAACTATTTACCTTAATGACTCTCTTCACTCACACTAATCTCTTTTGCATACACAATGTCAATATCCCTACATTCCCTGTACATCCATGTGTGTGTCTAACACACTAATCCCCTCTGTCTACCCGATGTCTATATCCTTCCATTCCCCAAATGTTCATTTGTTTGTCTAAACACCTCTATGAATCTGCCTCCACCACCAACCCTGGCAGCACATACCAGGCACCCCCGACTGTGTCAATAAACTTGCCTGCACATGTTCTTTGGCCTCTAGTATTAGAAATTGCAACAGAAAGACTGACGTCTACTCTATCCATGTCTCTCAGAATATTATAAAGCTCTATCAGGTCTCATTTCAGCCTCTGCCACTCCAGAGAATACAATAGAAATGTGTCCAACCACTTCTGATAGTTCATGTTAAAAGGCTTGAACAGACTAGATATGGCAAAGTTATTTCCCATGGTAGGGGTGTCTAGGACAAGAGGACATTACTTCAGGCTCGAAGGACATCTATTTAGCATAGAGATGCAGAGAAATGGTAAATCTGTGGAATTTGTTGCCACAAGTGGCTGTGGAGGCCAAGTTATTGGTTGAATTTAAGGCAGAGATAGATAGGTTCTTGATTAGCCAGGGCATCAAGGAGTATGGGGAGAAGGCAGGGGAGTGGGGATGACTGAAATAATTGAATCAGCACATGATTGAATGCTGGAGCAGACTCGATGGGCTGAATGGCCTACTTTTGCTCCTATATCTTATGGTCTTATAGTCTTATACCCTCTAATTCTGGCAGCATCCTGGTGAACCTCTTCTCTACCCTCTCCAAAGCCGCTTCCACATCCTTCCTGAAAATGGGGCAACCAGAACTGAACAAGATTCTCCAGGTGCAGCTTAATATTAGAGTTTTATAAACCCACATTGTAACTTCCCTAAATGCTGGAGGAAATCAGCAAGTCAGGCAGCATCTATGCATGGGAATAAATAGTCAACAACGCGGGGTGGGGCAGCTTTGTCAACCAACATAACTTTCTCTTGACTAATAGACAAATATGCTGTAACTCATCTCTGCTACCTTATTAACCTGTACAGCCACTTTCAGAGAGGTATTGACTTGGAGCCAATTTCTCTTTGTATATCAGGGTTGTTAACAATAAGAGCTGTTGCTTCAGATATGATACCACATCATCAGATTAATTGTCCCAGTGGAGGGAGTGACAGAGAAAGGGAGAGGGAGATATATATATATATATAGGTTTGACCACTGAGGGGTATTGGGAGGTGGAGCTGTGGAGGGGCATCCTGATGGTAGGAGAAAAAGAAAGGGGAATCATTCATAGTCAGACAGGACAGAAAGAGGCCCAAAATCCCTGCTGGTCAAGAGTCCATCCAAATGTCCTATTCGCCCATATCCCTCAATATCATTCCTTTGCACATACCTCTCCAAGTATCCTTTAAATGTTATAATTACACTTACCTTTACCACTTCCTCTGGCAGCTCGTCCTAAACCCCATGTCACTTTGTTTGAAAAACCTATCCTTTAAGTGCTCTGAAAATCTCCTCTTTAAACTTGTGCCCTCCAGTTTTAGACTCCCTGTCCTGGAGAACTGATTTGGCCACCACACAAAGGTATAGCCATGGGCACTCACATGGGTCCCAGCTCTGCCTGCCTTTTTGTTGGCTACATGGAACAGTCTATGTTCTAAGCCTACTCAGGTTATCACTTCCCACCTTTTCCTGTGCTACATCAAGTTCAAGTTCAGGTTCAAATTGCTTTTATTGTCATTTCGACCATAAACTGCTGGAACGTACACAGTAAAAGTGAAACCACGTTCCTCCAGGACCCTGCTGCTAAATGAAACAACACAAAACTACACTAGACTATGTGAGACACCATAATGCTACACTAAACTGTGTAAAACAACATACAAACTGCACTAGACTACAGGATTGCATAAAGTGCACAAAACAGTGCAGGGCAGTACAATAATGAATAAACAAGACAATAGGCACAGTAGAGGACAAATTACAATGCCAGTCTAGACTCCAAGTATTGAGGAGTCTGATGGCTTGGGGGAAGAAACTGTTGCACAGTCTGGTTGTGAGAGCCCGAATGCTTCGGTACCTTTTGCCAGATGGTAGGACAGAGAAAAGGTTGTATGAGGGATGCGTGGGGTCCTTCATAATGCTATTAGCTTTGCGGGTGCAGCGTGTGGTGTAAATGTCTGTAATAGTGGGAAGAGAGACCTCGAGGATCTTCTCAGCTGACCTCACTATCCGCTGCAGGGTTTTGCTATCCAAGATGGTACAATTCCCGAACCAGGCAGTGATGCAGCTGCTCAGGATGCTCTCGATACAACCCTTGTAGAATGTGATGAGGATGGAAGGTGGGAGATGGACTTTTCTCAACCTTCACAGTAAGTAGAGACGCTGCTGGGCTTTCTTTGCTATGGAGCTGGTGTTGAGGGACCAGGTGAGATTCTCTGCCAGATGAACACCAAGAAATTCAGTGCTCTTAACGATCTCAACAGGGGAGCCGTCAATGTTCAGCGGAGAGTGGTCGCTCTGTGCTCTCTTGAAGTCAACAACCATCTCTTTTGTTTTGCTCACATTCAGAGACAGGTTGTTGGCTCTGCACCAGTCCGTTAGCTGCTGCACCTCCTCACTGTAAGCTGACTCGTCGTTCTTACTGATGAGACCCACCACAGTTGTGTCATTGGCAAACTTGACAATGTGGTTTGAGCTGTGTGGTGCTGCACAGTCATGGGTCCATGGGTCAGCAGAGTGAACAGCAGTAGACTGACTACACAGCCCTGGGGGCCCCTGTGCTCAGTGTGATGGTCTTGGAGATGCTGCTCCTGATCTGGATTGACTGAGGTCTCCCAGTCAGGAAGTCTAGGATCCAGTTGCAGAAGGATGTGTTCAGGCCCAGTAGGCTCAGCTTTCCAATCAGTTTCAGAGGGGTGATTGTGTTGAATGCTGAACTGAAGTCTATGAACAGCATTCGAACGTATGTGTCTTTTTTTGTCCAGGTGGGTTAGGGTCATGTGGAGGGTGATGGCAACATCATCATCTGATGAATGGTCGGGACAATACATGAACTGCAGTGAGTCCAGTGAGGAGGGCAGCAGGGTCTTTATGTGCCTCATGACGAGCCTCTCGAAACACTTCATGATGATGGATGTGAGTGCAACGGGACGGTATTCGTTGAGGCAGGACACTGAAGACTTCTTCGGCAAGGGTAATATGGTGGCAGCCTCGAAGCACGTTGGAACGACGGCGCTGCTCAGGGAGATGGTGAAGATGTCAGTGAGAACATCTAACACCTGGTCTGCACATCCTCTGAGCACTCTACCAGGAATATTATCCGGTCCAGCTGCCTTCCGTGGGTTGACCCCGCATAGAATTTTCCTCATGTCAACCATGGTAAGACACAGCACCTGGTCATTGGGAGGAGGAGTGGTCTTCCTCACCACCACATCATTTTTCTGCCTCGAAACGAGCATAGAAGTTGTCCAGTGCATCTGGCAGGGAGGCATCACCAGCACAGTCAGGTGATGTTGTCTTGTAGTTGGTGATGTCCTGGATGCCCTTCCACATGCGCCGCGTGTCGCCGCTGTCCTGGAAGTGACTGTGGATTCCCTGGGAGTGTGCACGCTTTGCCCCTCTGATGGCCCAAGACAGTTTGGCCCCTGCTGTTGTTAGGGCTGCCCTGTTGCCTGCTCTGAAGGCGGAGTCATAGGCCCTCAGCAGTGCACGCATCTCTGCGGTCATCCATGGATTCTGGTTAGTGCGTGTAGTGATGGTCTTGGACACAGTGACATCATCGATGCACTTGCTGATATAACTGGTCACTGATACTGTGTACTCCTCTAAGTTGGTGGAGTCACCATCGGTTGCAGCCTCCCTGAACATGGGCCAGTCAGTGTCCTCAAAGCAGTCTTGAAGAGCAGAGATGGCTCCTGCTGGCCAGGTTTTCACCTGCTTCTGAACTGGTCTGGAGCGCCTGACAAGAGGTCTGCGTGCTGGGATTAGTATAACAGAGATGTGGTCTGAGTAACCAAGATGGGGGTGGGGTTCCGCCCAGTACAGTCAGGAATGTTTGTATAAACATGGTCCAATGTGTTCGCCCCTCTCATTGCAAAGTCCATAAACTGATGGGATTTGGGGAGCACTGACTTGAAGATCGCATGGTTAATATCAATGGCTGCATTAGGGCTGCTTCCTGCACCCATGCTGAGCTCGTCAACTTCATCAACTTCCACCCTGCCCTCAAATTTACCCGGCCTAATTCCAACACCTCCCTCTTTCTTATCCCTCTGTTCTCTGGAGACAGTTTATCTACTGACATCTTTTACAAACCCACTGATTCTGTGGCTACCTGGACTATACCTCTTCACATCCTGTCACGTGTAAAAATGCCATCCCCTTCTCTCAGTTTCTCCATCTCTGCTGCATCTACTCTCGGATGAAACTTTTCATTCCAGAACTAATGAGATGTCTTCCTTCTTTCCTCCACCATCAAGGCTGTCTTCACACACAGCTTTTCCATTTCATTCATGTCTTTCCTCAGCCTATCCTCCCACCACCGGGCAGGGATAGGGTTCCTCTTGTCCTCACCTACCATCTCAGTAGCCTCCATGTCCAGCACGTAGTCTCTGTAACTTCAGCCATCTCCAACGGGGTCCTATCATCAAGCACATCTTTCCCTCCCCCCACTCATCGCTTTACGCAGGGGTCGCTCCTTTGTCCATTCAGCTCTCACCACTGATCTTGCTCCTTGCATACCTTCCCTTACACCTCCTCCCTCACTACCAACCAAGGCCCCAAACAGTCCTTCCAGGTGAGGTGTCACTTACTGTATCTGGTGCTCCCAGTGTGGCCTCCTGTGTATCAGTGAGACCCGATGTAGACTGGAAGACTATTGACTGGTTTCATCACAGTCTGCAGTGGAAATGCCAATGACAAAGAAGAGAAAAGCCTATATAAAGTGGTGGATACATCCCAGTCCATCATAGAAAGTGTCCTCCGCACCATTGAGTAAGTCTACATGGAGCACTGCCACAAGAAAGCAGCATCCATCGTCAAGGATCCCCACCACCCAGGCCATGCTCTCTTCACACTGGGAAGAAGGTACAGCAGCCTTAGGACCCACACCACCGGGTTCAGGAACAGTTATTATTCCTTGACCATCTGTCTCCTGAATCTAGATAACCTCAATCACCACAATTCTGAACTGATTCTATGACCTGCAGACTCATCTTCAAAAGAATCTTTACACCTCACGTTCTCAGCACTATTTCTATTTGCACAATATGTCTTCTTTTTCACATTAATTGTTTGTCAGTCTTTGTTTATAGATAGATACTTTATTGATTCCAAAGGAAATTACAGTGTCACAGTAGCATTACAAGTGCACAGCTATACAAATATACAAGTATTAGAAGAGAAGTAGGAAAGAATAACAAATAAGTTACCTCAAACAATCTAACAGGAGCGGTCGTCACTTCCCTGGCTAGAGGTTGACTCATTATAGCGCTTAATGTCCGAGGATAAGAATGACCTCATATAGCGCTCTTTGGAGCAGCACAGTCATCCTACTTTATTACTAAAAGTGCTCCTCTGTTCAACCAAGGTGGCATGCAGAGGATGAGAAACACTTCCCAGAATTAGCAGGATTTTCTGTAGGGTCCTTTGTTCCACAACAGTTGCCATTTTGACTCTTACAATAGAGTCAGTCTTTCTAATCAGTTTATTGAGCCTGTTGGCATCACCCGTGTTGATGCCATTGCCCCAGGACACCACCGCATAGAAGATTGTACTCGTGACAGCAGACTGGTATGAAGGTGAGGCCTGCATATTCCAAAGGACCTCCGTCTCCTCAGAAAATAGAGGCAACTCGGGCCCTTCTTGTACACTGCCTCTGTGTTGGTGATCCACTCAAGTCTGTCATCCTGATGCACCCACAGCTACTTGTAGGTCCTCACCACATCCACATCCTCACAATCAATTGCAACAGGGAGCAGTGCAGGCTTAGTCTTCCTAAAGTCCATCACCATCTCCTTTCTCTTACTGATGTTGAGCTGCAGATGATTCAGCTTGCACCATTTGATAAAGTGCTCCACCAGGGCCCTGTATTCATCCTCCTGTGCTCCCTTCATGCACCCAACTATTGCTGAGTCAGCAGAGAATTTCTGCAGATGACATGACTTAGTGTTGTATCTAAAGTCCGAGGCATAGAGCGTAAACAGGAAAGGAGCCAAAACAGTCCTGTGGGATCTCAGTGCTGCTTATAGCCATGTCTGACACACAGCTCTGAAGCCATACAAACTGTGACCTTCCGGTCAGATAATCCATTATCCAGGATACAATGGAAGAGCCAGCCTGCATTGAACAATGCTTCTCCCCCAACAATGAGGGTTGTATGGTATCGAAGACACTCGAGAAATCAAAAATCATGATCCCCACAGTGCTGCCCTGCTGATCCAAATGGGAGTAGGCTCTGTTCAGCAGGTAGATGACAGCATCATTGACTCCAACGTGCTCAGGGAAGGCAAACTGCAGAGGGTCGAGGGCTGATCTGACCATGGGTCGGAGGTGTGTAAGTACCTGCTGCTCTAGAGTCTGCATAATGTGTGAGGTCGGGCCACTATTGTTTTTTAGTAAATTCAATATTATTTGTTTATATTCCTGTACATGCCTGCAAGAGAATGGTAACACTTACAGATTTTGACAATACATTTTACTATAATTTTAACTTTGACTGAGGAGAGATCTCATTGAGGTGGGTAAATGCAACAAGAATAGACACAAAGTCACAGTGGAGTTTATTGTCAGATATTCAAGCCCATGTGTGCACAGCTGCACTGAATAACATACTTGCAGCAGCGTTGCAACACAGTATCAGGCACACAACATTCACAAGAGAGATATATTATACACAGCTTTTGCAAACAAAAAGTGACACAATTAGAATAGAAACAACAATTGCAAAGAGAACAGAGGGATAGTCCTACTGGAAAGACAGCTTCAATGGAAATTTCTGGGATGGATTCTCAGGACAACAGTCCTAGTGTCAGTCGACATCCTGGGATTAATAATTAGAGTCAGAGAGAGAGAGAGAAACAGAAAGTCAGAAAGAGAGACAGAGAGAGGAAGGGGGGATGGAGGGAAAGAGAGACAGAGGGAGAGGGAGATAGTGATAGAGAGGGACAGAAAGGCAGAGAGAAAGACAAGTAGAGGAGAAGAGAGAGTGTGGGGAAAGACAGAGTGACAGAGAGTGAGAAAGAGGGGGAAGAGAGTGAGTGAGACTAGGAGACAGAGAGAGAGAAAAACAAAGAGAGAACATGAAAGGCCATTTGGTGCACAAAGCCTGTTCTAGATGTGATGCCTAGCTATCTAAACTTGCCCGTACCCTCTACTCCTTTTCTAAGTACCTACCCAAAATGCCTTTTAAACATGGCATCTGTACATTCCTCTATCCCTTCCTCTGACAGCTCATTCCACACACCCATCAACCCCTGTGTGAAACATGCCCCTCTTCTCTCCTTTAAATCTTTCCTCTCCCACCATAAACTCTATCCTCTGGTTGTAAAATCCTTCTGAAGGTAAAACGAATTCTACCCTATGCCCTCCTGTCTGAATTGTGTAAACCTGTACAAGGCTCACCCTCAGTCTTTTACAGTGAGTATAAACCTAGAATCTCCAGTCCCTTCAGTCAACTCCAGCTCTCCGTTCCAGAGGGAGGAGGGTCTCTAGTGCCCAACAAAACTGGAAAGGCAGTCTACTGGCTGTTTTGTCGAATTGTGACATTCCCAACTCAATACCCCAACCCACAGAAGCAAGTGCTTCCTTCAGGCTCTAATAGCCAGGAGTGGTGGTGAGGATAAGCTCCAATACCTATTAAATGCTCCCATTGCATGGCACTCAAATGGCCTCTGACAACTGTCCATCCCCTGGCCACATGTGGCTCAGCTACTAAGTTTGGTGGAACCATTTCTACTGACAGGAGAAGGGGCTAAGGCAGGTTACTGGCACCTTAAAACAGTTACTTTGGGCAGATGGGTTTATCAGCCACAGTTGGCAGATCAGCTAGGAGAAGGAAAACTCTGATCTCGAATCTCCGCAGCCTTGCAGCTATACCCACTCATGGGGAAGGGTTTGGGAGTGAACCCTGAAAAAACTTTCCAGAGCTGGAAATTTAAAGCAGTCCAACATTGAGTTCAATACTGACTGCAATTCCTGCATCACTGCTGGTGTCAAACTGTACTGCTCTCTGCCGTTCCGTTGGATCCATCAGCTGCCTGAAGAGGGGGAGCTTGCTCCATGGACAAAAGCCCACTCTGCATTTCGCACTGTCTTGGCTTCTGTACCATGTAGAGAGCTGTGATACCACATCTATCTATGGTTGATCCTGACCAACAGAGGTCCTCAATAGTAGCAAGTGTATCAAGCAACTCCCTCCCTGTCCCTTACACAGAATGCTGGAGGAGCTCAGCATGTCAAGCAGCACCTATGGAGAGGAGTAAACAGTCAATGCTTTGAGCTGGGACCCTTCATCAGGACTGGAAAGGAAGGGGGAAGAAAGCCAGAATAAGAAGCTGGGGAAAGGGAGAGGAGTACAAGCTGGCCAGTGATGGGTGAAACCAGGTGAGGGGAAAAATGGGTGTGAGAGGGCGAATCATGTGAGAAGCTGGTAGGTGATAGGTGAAAACAGTACAGGTCTGGAAAGGGGGGAATCTGATAAGAGAGGATAGTGGACCATCGGAAATAGGAAAGGAGGATGGGCACCAGAGGAAGGTGATAGGCAGGCAAAGAGAAGTGAGAAGAAGGAGCTAGAATGGGGAATGGAGGAAGAGAGAATAGGGAGGGGGGAGAAATTACTGGAAGTTGGAGAAATCAATGTTCCTGCCATAAGGTCAGAGATTAAGCAGGTGAAATACGAGGTGTTCCTCCTCCAACCTGAGAGTGGCCTCATTGTGGCAGTAGAGGAGGCCATGGACAGATATGTCAGAATGAAAACGGAGATTGAAATGAAAATGGTTGACCACCAAGAAGTCCTGCTTTTTGCAGATGGAACAAAAATGTTTGGTGTTGTGGTTCCACAGTCTATATTACGGTAGATTTTCCCAATGTTCCACTAATTCAAAACTGTATCTGTTTATTTCCCCTCCATAGAAACTGCCTGACCTGCTGAGTTCCTCCAGCATTTTGGGTGTGTTGCTCAAGGTTTCCAGCATCAGAAGAACTTTTTATGTGATTTACTTCCTGTCGCTTCTTGGATTCTGTCTGCTGTTCTCATTTCCTTGTAGAGAAGCTGAAATCAACACCAAATACCCAACACATTCTCTATTATCGCTCACGAGGAAATCTGCAGGTGCTGGAAATTGAAACAACAACACACACAAAATGCTGGTAGAACACAGCAGGCTAGGCAGAAGTAAGAAAAGTTGAAGAACACGTCTCTTTTATTTTGCACTCTTTTGTTCTTCTTTTTCCGTGTTTTGCCTTGATGTACTGACCTGATAAAATGATATCTTTGGATGGCATGCATAACCAAGCTATTCACTGTACCCCAGTGCAAGCGAAAACAATAAACCAATTTAGCAGTTCAATTTTCAGTGGCACAGGGGGTGGAGACACCTTTACTCTGCTCCTGGCCTCTGGAGGTGGGGGGGGGGGGGGGGGGAAGGGGAAGGTGTATCTATGTGTGTGTGAGAGAGAGAAAGAATATGAAGTTTACAGATTCTTCCTGGGCCCAGTGGTTTCCCTTCCCCCCGATCCCAGTGGCTCTGGTTTTCTCTGAATTACCCCTGACATGTGGAGTGGGTCAAAGCTGGAAAAAGGAGCAGGGTATGTGGGGGGTGGGACGAAGCAGGATTGTTCAGATTGGGTTGCTGAGAGTCAGCATGGACCCAGTGGGTCAATGGGCCTATTCCAGAACTGACTCACAGTATGTCAGAACCGGAAGCTGGCAGACTCCTCAGTGGGGAACAGAGAGGCTCTGAAATTAATGCTGCCATTAGCACAACAGAAAGGGAATAGCTTGGCAAAGAAAAGCCCAAAGGTGGAGTGGTTTTGGATGGATTTCAAAAGAGATAAATTTCACCAGGCCTACACACTACTGGGGAGAACAGTGTCTAAACAGAGGATAGTGGGAACCCAGCAGAGAGGTGCAGCAATGATCTTGGACAGATTCTGAGATTGGGCAAAGAAGTCACAGGTGGAATACAGCATGTGTGAATTGATCTGCAAAAAGACATGGGAATCCTCATGCAGGATTCCCTAAAGATGAACTCGCCGGTTGAGTTGGCGATAAGGGAGGAAAATGCAATGTTAGCATTTGTTTTGAGAGGACTAGAATATAAAAGCAATGATATAATGCTGAGGCTTAAAAAGGAATTGGTCAGACCTCACTTGGGGAATTGTGAGCAGTTTTGGGTTCCATGTCTAAGAGAGGATGTGATGATATTAGAAAGTATCCAGAGGAGGTTCATGAGAATGATGCCAGGAATTAAAAGATAAATGTGTGAGGAGCTAAGGGGCTGTACTCGATGGAGTTTGGAAAAATGATGGGGAATCAAATATTGAAAGGCCTAGACAGAGTGGACGTGGAGAGGATGTCACTTATACTGGAGGAGTATAGGACCAGAGCACAGAGCCTCAGAATAAAAGGATGTCCAATTAAAACAGAAATGAGGAAGAATTTCTTTAGCCAGAGGATGGTAAATCTGTGGAATTCATTGCTGCAGATGGTTGTGAGGCCAAGTCTTTGAGCATATTTAAATCTGAGGTCGATAGATCCATGCAACACACACAAAATGCTGGTGGAACAGAGCAGGCCAGGCAACATTTATAAGGAGAAACACTGTCGATGTTTCGGGCCGAGACCCTTCGTCAGGACTTCCATGATTAGTTAGAACATCAAAGGTTACTGGGAGAAGGCAGGAGAATGGGATTGAGAGGATAACAAATCAGCAATGAAAGAGTGGCAGAGCAGACTCCTTGGGCCTACTGGATGTGTTATGATCTTATGGTATAGATGACATGTAATATAATCATTTTCACTGGTGCAGGTGACAATTATAGGGATCCGCTAGTTTCGTGAGACCATAGATTTGCGCCTTGGAAGGTTTCCAGGGTGCAGGCCTGGGCAGGGTTGTATGTGAGACCGGCAGTTGCCCAAGCTGCAAGCCTTCCCCTCTCCACGCCACTGATGTTGTCCAAGGGAAGGGCACTAGGACCCATGCAGCTTGGCACCGGTGACGTCGCAGAGTAATGTGTTGTTAAGTGCCTTGCTCAAGGACACAACACGTTTTCTCAGCTGAGGCTCGTACCAGTGACCTTTAGATCACTAGACCGATGCCTTATCCACTAGGCCACGCGCCAACACAACAGGTGACAATAATAAAATAATTTTAAAATTTTTTCAAGGTCAGACTGAAAACTACTCAATTATCACTTCACCTCCCTGCCAGGCTCTCACAATTTCCCTCATTAAACAGTACCCTCCACTGTGGCTTCAGTCTTGTTTGATGTTCTACACTTTATTCATAACATTGAGATGTCCGTGAGTTTCAGGGTCAGATATCACAGCAATATTCGGTACGGAGACAGGCCCTTCGGTCCACTGAGTCTGCGCTGACCCCGAACAGCACATTTACACTAATCCTGTTTAATTCCCCCTGCTGTCCATGAAATCTTCACAGATTCTGCCCCTCACCCACACTCTCAGAAGGTGATTCACCCATGACCCTGCGTGTGTCATTGGGACATGAGATGGAACTGGAATGCCAGGAAAAAAAACACAGGGTCACAGGGAGAGATTGCCAAACTCTACACAGACAGAACTGGAGGGTGGGATTAAACTAATGTGTCTGGGGTCATGAGACAATGGTGAAATGATTGTCCCCACCAATTGTGTAACTCTGTCCACTCCATCAGCTTTTCCCAGTAAACACAATCTCAGTAGCTCTTCACGTGGCCTTATATCAGTTAGACAATGCAAACAGCTATGTCAGGATGCAGTTTATTGTCTATAGCTCAGCATTTAACACTATCATTCCTAGAGTCCTGATGAAAAAGCTACAGAACCTGCGCCTCTGTACCTCCTCTGCAATTGGATCCTTAACTTCCTAAGCGGAAGACCACAATCATTGCTCATTGGTAATAACATCTCCACCTCGCTGGTGATCAGTAGTGGTGCACCTCGGGGGTGTGTGCTTCCCCACTACTCTACTTTCTCTATACCCATGATCATATGGCTAGATGTAGCTCAAATGCCATCTATAAATTTGTTGATGATAACACTATTGCTGACAGCATCTCAGATGGAGACTAGAGGGCATACAGAATTGGGGTATAGACAATAGACAAAAGACAGTAGGTGCAGGAGTAGGCCATTCAGCCCTTCTAGCCAACACCAGCATTCACAGTGATCATGGCTGATCATACACAATCAGTAACCCGTTCCTGCCCTCTCCACATATCCCTTGACCCCGCTATCTATAAGAGCTCTATCTAACTCTCTCTCGAATGCATCCAGAGACTTGGCCTCCACTGCCTTCTGGGGAAGAGCATTCCACATATCCACCACTCTCTGGGTGAAAAAGTTTTTCCGCATCTCAGTTCTAAATGGCCTACCCTTTATTCTTAAACTGTGGCCTTTAGTTCTGGACTCACCCATCAGCGGGAACATGCTTCCTGCCTCCAGTGTGTCCAATCCCTTAATAATCTTATATGTTTCAATCAGATCCCCTCTCATCCTTCTAAATTCCAGTGTGTACAAGCCCAGTCGCTCCAATCTTTCAACATATGACAGTCCCGCCATTCCGGGAATTAACCTAGTATGCCAGCTAGTTGAGTGGTTTCACAGCAACGACCTTGCACTCAATGTCAGTGAGACCAAAGATATGATTGTGGACTTTAGGAATGGTAGAACGAGGATCATGTACCAATCCTCATAGAGCAATCAGAAGTGGAAGTGGAAGTGGAGAGAGTGAGGAATTTCAAGTTCCTGGGTGTCAATATCTCTGAGGATCTAACCCGGTCTCAAGATATTGATGCAGAAGGCAAGACAGTGGGTAAATTTCATTAGGAGTTTGAGGATATTTGGTTTCTCACCTAAGATACTCAAAAACTTCTAAATATGTACCATGGAGAGCATTCTGACAGGCTGCATCTCTGTCTGGTATGGGTGGGCTACTGCACAGGATCAAAAGAAGCTACAGAAAGTTTAAAATTAGTTAGCTTCATCTGGAGACTTGCCTCCATATTATCCAAGGCATCTTAAAGGAGCAGTGCCTCAGAAAGGTGGCATCCATTATTAAGTACCCCAATCACCCAGGACATGCCCCCTTCTCAATGTTACCATCAGGAAGGAGGTGCAGGAGGTACTATCCTGAAGGCACACACTCAGCGATTCAGGAATAGCTTCTTCCCCTCTGCCATCTGATTTTTAAATGGACATTGAACCCATGAACTTTAAAAAAAAAATATTTCTGTTTTTGCACTACTATTCTTTAATTAAACTATTTAATATACATATATTTACAGTAATTCATTTATATATTTTCTCTATATTATCATGTATTGCATTGTACTGCTGCTGCTAAGTTAACAAATTTCACGGCATATGCTGATGATATTAAACCTGATTCTGAGTGTGGAAGTTTGGAGATCATTTGGGTGTTCCTGTGCTCTGCAGACACCGAGAGGATTCCAGGAGACAGAGACAGTGTAAGGAAACTTCATGGTTTTCAGGCTGCAGGATCGGGCACAAGACGATGCTGGGCTCCATTTTGTCGATTCAAGCTCCCATTGTTTGCAGATTAAAGCAAAGCAGGAGATTGAAGCATCAAAGTGAGTGCAGAGGGGTGAGCACTGCCTGCCTGTCTTTTGATTGCTCTGTACTGGAGAGAGAAAGGTCTGCCACTGAGCCCGGAGAGTGTTCCTCAGGTTTTTCTGCATTTTGGAGGTGGACTTTGGACTGTAGGCTCTTTTTGTCAGTCTCATACTTTTTATATTCTGTGTTTTTTCATCTGATCATTTATTTTTTTGCATGGAAAGAGCTTTTAGGGGTTTATTGTGCCTGATCTATTTTGTTCATTTTTCTTGTGTGGGAGGAGGGATTTGGGGGGGGGGGGTTGATATGTCTGATCTGCTTTGTTTGTTTTTTGTGTAGGGACGGGGGATTTCAGGGTTGATGGGCCTGATCTCCTTCATTTACATTTTTTTGTGTGGGAGGAGGGATTGGGGGCTGATGTGCCTGATCTGTTTTGTTCACTTGTTTGTGTGAGGAGGTGGGTTTGAGGGTTGATGTCTCTGATCTATTTTGTTCACTTTCTTTTGTGCGGGAGGATGGATTTGGGTGTTGATGTGCCGGATCCATTTTGCTTGTTTCTTTTGTGGGAGGAGGGATTTGGGTGTCAATGTGCCGGTTATGTTTTATTCATTTATTTGTGCCGGAAGTGGGACTTGGGGTTGACGTGCCTGTTCTGGTTTTTCTTCATATTTTATAGGGAGGGGGATTTGGGATTTGAAGATCGTGCTGCCTTTCTTTTCTTTCTTGGTTTCTTGACCACCCGGAGAACTGAAGAATTTCAGAGATGTGCTCTTTGATAATAAATGAACCTTTGAAACTTTGAACTCTATGTCAAGCTCTATAACCAGGCCTCTGTACCCCTCTGTGACTGGATCCTTGACCTCCTGAATGGAGTCCACAGTCTGTATGGATTGGAAAGGATATCTCCTCCTGACTGACAATCAAAACAGTGCCTTAATGATTCATTTTTAGGATGCTGCTCTATTCCCCCTCACCCATGGGGCTAGGCACAGCTCCAATAACACAGATAAGTTTGTTGATGACACCACTGCTACTGGATGAATTGCCAATAATGATGAGTCTGCATACAAGTGTGATATCTGTCCTGCCAGCACAGCGATACAATTGCAAAGAACCACACAAGTGTCTTTATTTTCTTAGGAGCTTAAAGAGGTTGAGCATATCACTGAGCACTCCACAAAGCCACAGTTGTAGATGCAGCTCAGTACAGCCTCTCCTCTTTGGACTCTGTCTACACTTCCCACTGCCTTGATGAAACAGGCAACATAATCAACGATCCCGCTCACCCTGAAAATTCTCTCTTCTCTCCTCTCCCATCGGGCTGAATATACAAAAACCTGAAAGCATGTACCACTAGGCTTAAGAATGGCTTCTGTCTCACTGTTAGCAGACTATTGAAAGGATCCCTTGTATGATAAGTTTACTACTATCACAGAGGTGGTACAGGAGCCGAAAAGCCTATGAGTAGATTATTGAATGAACTCTTGGCCTTATAATCTACCTCATTATTACTTACACTTTATTGTTTATTTGCAATGCAGTTTTTTGGCAGCTTTTATTCTTTGTTCTGTATTGTTACTGTTCTACTTTGTTCTGCCTTTATGCACTCTATCAGAATCAGAATCAGGTTTATTATCAGCAGCATGTGTTGTGAAATTTGTTAACTTAGCATCAGAGGTTCAATGCAATACATAATATAGAAGAAGAAAAAACAATATAATAATAAATCAATAAGTAAATCAATTACAGTATATCTATATTGAATAGATTAAAAATCATGCAAAAACAGAAATAATATATATTTACAAAGTTAGTTGGTATTCACGGGTTCAATGTCCATTTAGGAATCGGATGGCAGAGAGGAAGAAGCTGTTCCTGAATCACTGAGTGTGTACCTTCAGGCTTCTGTACCTTCTACCTGATGGTAATAGTGAGAAAAGGGCATGCCCTGGGTGCTGGAGGTCCTTAATAATGGACGCTGCTTTTCTAAGATACCACTCCTTGCAGATGCCCTGGTACTTTGTAGGCTAGTGCCCAAGATGGTGCCAACTAAATTTATAACCTTCTGCAGCTTCTTTCAGTCCTGTGCAGTAGCCCCTCCATACCAGACAGTGATGCAGCCAAACAGGATGCTCTCCATGGTACATCTATAGAAGTTTTTGAATGTATTTAATGACATACCAAATCTCTTCAAACTTCTAATGAAGTATAGTCACTGTCTTGCCTTCTTAATAACTGCATCGATATGTTGGGACCAGGTTATCTCCTCAGAGATCTTGACATCTAGGAACTTGAAGCTGCTCACTCTCTCCGCTTCTGATCCCTCTATGAGGATTGGTATGTGTTCCTTCATCTTACCCTTCCTAAAGTCCACAATCAGCTATTTCATCTTACTGATGTTGAGTGCCAGATTGTTGCTGCTGCCTCTCATTTCCATCTGAGATTCTACCAACAATATCTACAGGAGACACTACCTGAAGAAGGCAACATCCATTATCAAAGATCCCCACCACCTAAGACATGCCATCTTTTTATAGCTCCCATCAGGGAAGAGATACAAAGCCCAAAGTCCCATATTACTAGGTTGAGGACCAGCTACTTCCCTTCAACCATTCAGTTCTCGAAGCAACTAGCACAACCCTCATCATTAATTCAGCAACCAAACACTAATGGTCAACTCTTGCATTTTCCTGGATGTCTATCTCATTGTTTCTTTGTTATTGTCTTTTACTCTCTCTCTCTCTCTCTCTACATTTTCCTGTTCATGTTCTGTGCGTTGTGTTTGTGATGCAGCTATGGCAATACTTTCATTGTATCTGTACTTCACTGTTCCTATACACTTAACCATAAGGCTAACCCATTTATTCTTTTGAAAGATCATAACCTCTCACTTCCCCATGATAAGCTGCTCTCTCCCACTCACTCAGTCTCTCCATATCCAATTGTGAAGTTGAAATACCCTCCTGCCAGAACTAAACTCAGAAAATTCACACAGCAACCCTCTTCCAAAGTTCAAATGTCAACATTAGTTTGCTATCAAAACACATATATGTTACCCTGAGGTTCATTTTCTTCCAGACATTTACAGAAGTAAGAAATACAACAGAATTTAAGAGGTATTCATAAACAGTCAAAGTCTGACAAATGACCAAACGATGGCAAATTGTGCAAATAGAATTAATTCTGAGAACGAGCTGTAAAGAAACCTTGAAAGTGAGTCTGTAGGTGGGAGAATCAGTAAGTCGGTTCAGCAGCCTGATGTTTGTAAGGTAATAATTGTTGCTGAATCTGATTGTGTCACACTGAGGGCTTCAGTAACTTAACCTGATGACAACAGTGAGAAGAGAGCATGTTCTGTTTGGTGGGAGTTGGGGGGGCGGGTGTTGGTTGGATCCTTGATGATGGACCTATGCTTTCTTGTGTTAGCACTCCACATAAATGTCCTCAGTGGTGGGGGGTGCTTTGTTTGTGATGGACTCGGGGGAGGCTTATGAGGCACTCCAGGGTTGTTTTGAGGCGACAGACTGGCAGGCCCTCTGTGAGCCACATGGAGAGGACATTGATGGGCTCACAGAGTGCATCTCCGGTTACATCAACTTCTGTGTGGACTGCAATGTTCCGGCAAGAACTGTCCTTTGTTATTCAAATATCAAGCCATGGGTAACAAAGGATGTTAAGGACATCCTGAATGCTAAAAAGAAGGCATTTAGAGATGGAAATAAGGAGTAGCTGAGGACAATACAGAGGGACTTGAAAGCCAAGAAAGGGGAGGCTAAGGACAAGTATAGGAGGAAGCTTGAGTGGAAACTCCAACAGAACAACATGAGAGAGGTCTGGAGTGGGATGAGGACCATCACTGGGCTCCGGCAAACTAGCAACAGAGGAGCTGATGGCAGTGTGGACAGGGCCAACGAACTTAACCTGTTCTTCAACAGATTTGACACTGTGGCCCCTGCCCATCCCCCACAATTCATCTGTTGTCGGCCCCCAACCAACACATACTCCACTCTCCCCTCCTACCCCTCCTCACAGCCCCCACCCTGCTCTCATGACTACACCCCTCCCCCACCTGAAACCACCACCGTGGGTCTCACAGATGAACAGGTGAGAAGACAGCTGAAACGTCTCCACCCAAGCAAGTCTGCAAGCCCGGATGGTGTCAGCCCCAGGGTGCTAAAAGCCTGTGCCCCCCAGCTATGTGGAGTACTTCACCATGTCTTCAACCTGAGCCTGAGTCTCCAGAGGGTTCCTGTGCTGTGGAAGACGTTCTGCCTCATCCCTGTACCAAAGCCCCAGTGGCTCCAATGACTAAAGACCGGTGGCATTGACCTCCCACATCATGAAGTCCCTGGAGAGACTTGTTCTAGAGCAGCTCTGGCCTACGGTTAGGCCACACTTAGACCCCCTCCAGTTCACCTACCAGCCCCGACTAGGAGTTGAGGATGCCATCGTCTACCTGCTGAACCGTGTCTATGCCCACCTGGACAAGCCGGCGAGCACTGTGAGGGTCATGTTTTTTGACTTCTCCAGTGCGTTCAACACCATCCGCCCTGCTCTGCTGGGTGAGAAGCTGACAGTGATGCAGGTGGATGCTTCCCTGGTGTCATGGATTATTGATTACCTGACTGGCAGACCACAGTACGTGCGCTTGCAACACTGTGTGTCAGACAGAGTGGTCAGCAGCACTGGGGCTCCACAGGGGACTGTCCTGTCTCCCTTTCTCTTCACCATCTACACCTTGGACTCCAACTACAACACAGAGTCTTGCCATCTTCAGAAGTTTTCTGATGACTCTGCTGTAGTTGGATGCATCAGCAAGGGAGATGAGGCTGAGTACAGGGCTACGGTGGGAAACTTTGTCACATGGTGCGAGCAGAATCATCTGCAGCTTAATGTGAAAAAGACTAAGGAGCTGGTGGTGGACCTGAGGAGGGCTAAGGCACCGGTGAACCCTGTTTCCATCCAAGGGGTCAGTGTGGACATGGTGGAGGATTACAATTACCCAGGGATACGAATTAACAATAAACTGGACTCGTCAAAGAACACTGAGGCTGTCTACAAGAAGGGTCAGAGCCGCCTCTATTTCCTGAGGAGACTCAGGTCCTTTAACATCTGCCCGAAGATGCTGAGGATGTTCTACGAGTCAGTGGTAGACAGTGCTATCATGTTTGCTGTTGTGTGCTGGGGCAGCAGGCTGAGGGTAGCAGACACCAACAGAATCAACAAACTCATTCGTAAGGCCAGTGATGTTGTGGGGGTGGAACTGGACTCTCTGATGGTGGTGTCTGAAAAGAGGATGTTGTCCAAGTTGCATGCCATCTTGGACAATGACTCCCATCCTCTCCATGATGTACTGATTAGGCACAGGAGTACATTCAACCAGAGACTCATTCCACCGAGATGCAACACTGAGCATCATGGGAAGTCACTCCTGCCTGTGGCCATCAAACTTTACAACTCCTCCCTCAGAGTGTCAGACAACCTGAGCTAATAGGCTGGACCTGGACTAATTTCCACTTGGCATATTTTACTTATTATTATTTAATTACTTATGGTTTTTATATTGTTATATTTTTACTCTATTCTATTGACTGTAATGAAACCCAAGTTCCCCCGGGATCAATAAAGTATGTCTGTCTGTGTCCTGCACATCCTATAGCCTTTTCCATTCCTGGGTATTGATGCAGCCAGTCAGGATACTTTCCACTGTGCATCTATAGAAGTTTGGCATGAAACATGGAACACAGAAGGAAACAACCCTTTTGTCCCACTTTGACTGTGCTGAACATCATTAAACTGGCCCTTACTGCTGGCAGAATATCTCTCCCTACCCTCTGTCTGTCTAAGTATCTCTTAATCACCTCTACCACCCCCCCTGGCAATGTACTCCAAGCACCTGCCACTCTTTATGTAAAAGCTTTGCCCCCTCACATCTCCTTTGAACTTTGGTATCAGACATTTCAGCCCTGGGGAAAATATATCCACTGTTTACTCTATTTATGCAATCTTAGATACCTCTACCAGGTCTTCTCTCAGCCTCCGATATGTCAGAGAAGTTTGGTTAACCTGTCCTTATAGCTCATGCCCTCTAAACCAAGTAACAGCCTGCTGAACCTTGTTCTGCACCGTCTGCAAAGCATTCACATCCTTCCTGCAATGGGGCAACTAGAACTGAATGCAATGCTCTAGATGATGACTGACTGCAGTTCTATAAAGTAACAGTGTAGCAGTTCTGCGGGACTAGTGCAGAATCTTGGAGCAGATTGGGTGATGAAGGTTCAGAGCATGGGGTCCTGTCAATGCTGAACATTGAGGGACTGGGTCTGTGGGGCTGCTCCTTGTACACTGGAAGTGTCTTGAAATTGGACTCATTAGTAGTGTTGACCTGAAGAAGAGGAATGAGAGAAAAACCTGAGCTTGGTTTTATGTTGTGTATGAAGTATATTCTTGGGACTGAGCACCCTATTGGCAGTACACAGCTGTGTGCACAACACCAGAAGGTGTGTTAGATCCAAGAACGGGGGAGACGAGTATAATTCCTCCCAGTGTGCAAGGATGGGTATCTGGGGTTTGGGCCAGGAGTTCACAGTCCCAGGATCAGCAAGTCCTGGGATCAATACAGAAGCCTGAAGATTGAAGACTGAAGTTGGTGAGTCCGGAAGCTGGAGGCCCAATGCCTACAAGTCTGCAAGTCCAGGAGACAGACTGGAGGTTAGAGGCCTGAGCCTATCCTAGGGTAGGAGGCCTGTCAGTGTGAGTGGGATTGTTGTACTGTTGTTCTGTTTTGTTGCTGTTATAGTTTTGTTAGTGTTGATGCTTATGTTATTTTGTTGAATACTGTGGGCATGTTATTTTGAGAGCAGAGTGTGCCACGATACATGGTACACTGGGATCTGTGGTAGTGCAGAATTTAGCACAACACTATTACAGCACAGGGCATCAGAGTTTGGAGTTCAGTTCTGACATCATCTACAAGGAGTCTGCACAGCCTCCCCATGGAATGTGTATGTTTCAACATACTGTCTGTTTCAATGTACATGTGACAAATACCTGAATCTGGATCTGAATTGAATCTTCAGTGCTGGAGAACACAATGGAGGAGATATCCTAGGACAAAATGACTTCCGCGATGAGATGAAATTGGAGAGGTAGCTTTGTCTTCACTGGAGTGGAAGGGGTGAGGATGGCAGATAGGGGGAATGGTGGTCCCTGAAGAAGGCGCAGAAAGTGATGAGGAGAGAAACCCTTCCTTCTATCAGCTGATCAAAGAATTTGTGCAGAGGGTATCTGTGTACACACTCTGTGTATATGGAGGGTTCACAACCTGGTTCCCTTGCTGGGTGGTAAAGGTCCACGGCATAAAAACAGTTTGGAATTCCTGGTCCGCATCAACGGTGTGGAGATTGAGAGGGTAGAGAGCTTCAAGTTTCTCGTTGCAAGCTAAATAATTTTCAAGGTCCAACCGTGTTTTTGCCACAGTCAACAAAGCACCATCAAATTTGCTCTGCTACTCCATTATGGTTGGTTTATCATCCTTGTCAACCTCCTCCTCCTGCCTTCACCCCATAACATTTGATGCCCTTACAAATCAAGAATCTATCAACCTCCCCTTTAAATATACTCATCAAATAGCAATAAGTTCCATAGATTCACCACCCTCTGGCTAAAAAAATTCCTCCCCATCTCTTTTCTAAAGTGATGTCATTGTTCTCTGAGGCTATGCCCTCTGGTCCTATCTATATGTTTAAAGGGAGTGTAAGGGGAAACTTCTTCACCCAAACAGTCATGCCCATATGGAATGAGCTGCCAGTGCAAGTGATGCATGCAATCTCAATTTCAACACTTCAGAGAAGTTCAGATAGGTTTCTGAATGGGAGGAGTATGGCGGACTATGGGCCTGGTGCAGGTCATTTGGACTAGGCACTAGAACGGCTTGTTTCTGTTCCATACATTTCAATGATTCTATAACTCTATAGGAAATGTTCTTCCCACATCCACTCCATCTAGGCCTTTCAATATTCGATAGGTTCCATAGAAACGTAGAGCACTACAGCACAATAAAGGCCCTTCGGCCTCCAATGCTGTGCCGAAAATGTACTTACTTTAGAAAATACCTAGGGTTACCGAATGCCCTCTATTTTTCGAAGCTCCGTGTACCTATCCAGGAGTCTCTTAAAAGACCCTATCATACGCAACTCCAACACCGTAGCCGGCAGGCCATTCCCCGCACTCACCACTCTCTGAATCAAAAAATTACCCCTGACATCTCCTCTTTACCTACGTCCAAGCACCTTAAACCTGTGCCCTCTCATGTTGGCTATTTCAGCCCTGGGAAAAAGCCTCTGGCTATCCACATGATCAATGTCTTTCATCATTTTATACACCTCTATCAGGTCACCACTCATCCTCCGTTACTCCAAGGAGAAAAGGCCAAGTTCACTCAACCTATTCTGATAAGGCATGCTTCCCAATCCAGGCAACATCCTTGTAAATCTCCACTGAGCTTTCAATGAGATCACCCCCTCATTCTTCTAAACTCCAGTGAGTATAGGCCCACAGCCATCAAATGCTCTTCATAGGTTAACACTTTCCTTCCTGGAATCATTGTGGTGAACCTGCTCTGAACTCTTCCCGATGCCTGCACATCATTTGTTAGATACAGGGCTCAAAACTGCACATAATACTCCAAGTGTGGTTTGGCCAATGCCTCGGAATGGGGTTGTTTGCTGACCAAAACAATGCATTTTAGTATATGCTTTGATGTACATATAGCCAATGTGTTTTTCACACAGTTTTCCCCAGGGATGGGGGTACAGAGATAGAAGGCAGAGCTTTAAAGTGGGGAGATAGATTGAAAAGGGACCTGAGAGGCAGGTTTTCCATACAGAGGGTGGTGGGCATATGGAACAAGAGGTGGGTTCAATTACAATGCTTAAGAAACATGTCATGGCCCGCTCCGTAAGGTCCGCGTTCCGGTTCACAGTCCAGTCTGTGGACTCCAGACTCTGGGTCTTCTGGCTGTCCCTTGTTTCATATGGGCATAATCATAGGCACTTGATTCTCGTCTTGTGGCTGGGAATATAAGTGGCCCTGGGTTCAAGTGTAGGTGCTGGTTTGTCTTATCAGTATCCTGTCCTTGCCTCGATGGGTAAGTCAGGCTGCCTTTGTCATTATCCTGAGGCTGGACTGTTTCCTTCCCTTCCCCTTCTTTCTGCTACCCACGCCTGAGGCCTTGCCTGCAACCCACACCTGAGGCCTTGCCAGCAAACTCGCCTGTGTCCTTGCCTGTATTGCCGTCGTTCAGCTGTTGGAGTGACACCAGAGCCTTGCTTCACCAACAGAAGGAACTATGTATTGTTGAGCTTGGAATTGTCTCTTTGTGTTCCTGTGTTTAGTGTCCATGTATGAGTCCCGGCTCTATGTCCTATTCCCAAGAAGGGGTCCTGGCTCTGTGTTCTGGTTTTCCTCTGCTCAGTCCTAGGCTCAGTGATCATGTGCTCAAGTCCGAGGCTCAGTGTTCCTCTGCTCAGGTCCAAGGCTCCAAGGAGGTTCCAGTCCATGTCCAAGTCCAAGTCGTAGCCTAGGCCTTGTGTCCTGGTCTTGTCCAGGGCCAGTGTCCGTGTCCAGCTACGCCTCTCCGTGCTTCTACTTTGCTCTCCCTCGAACTAGGCTCTGCATTCCTGCTCTCCCTCGACCTAGGCTCTGCGTTCCTGCTCTCCCTCGACCTAGGCTTTGCGTTCCTGCTCTCCCTGGACCTAGGCTCTGCATTCCTGCTCTCCCTGGACCTAGGCTCTGCGTTCCTGCTCTCCCTCGACCTAGGCTCTGCGTTCCTGCTCTCCCTGGACCTAGGCTCTGCGTTCCTGCTCTCCCTCGACCTAGGCTCTGCGTTCCTGCTCTCCCTCGACCTAGGCTTTGCGTTCCTGCTCTCCCTGGACCTAGGCTCTGCGTTCCTGCTCTCCCTCGACCTAGGCTCTGCGTTCCTGCTCTCCCTCGACCTAGGCTTTGCGTTCCTGCTCTCCCTGGACCTAGGCTCTGCATTCCTGCTCTCCCTCGATGCAGACCAAGTCTGAGCTTCATGTCCTCGTCCAGCCCTGGAGTTCCGCATCTTGACCCCACATCCAGTTCTGTTGCCTTGCCAGGTCCAGTCCACTCCTGGATCTGGAGTTTGAGCCTGAGTCAAGGCCCAGGTTCTGGGTCCCTGTCCATTCTCTGGCTTGGGGTCCTTGTCCAAGTTCCCAGTTCCTAGTTCCTCAACAGGTCCCACATTTCCTAGTACGTCAGTGTCTCTGTCTTGCTTTTGAGTCCGTTCCCAACGCCCACCTTATAACAAAACACTTGGACAGGAATATGGAGGACTATGGGCCAAACATGGGCAGATAGGATTAATTTAAGAAAGCGCCTTGTTTGGCATGGACAGACTGGGTTGAAGCAGTAGTTTCCCTGCTGTTTTGCTCTACAGGTCCCTAACAATCAGTGACACATTCACACCTATCCCATTCTGTTCTTTTCACATTTACCACCACCTGGCGCCAGATTCTCCTCTTCACCCGCACACACTCGGTGCATGTGTGTTTATGTGTGGGGGTTGATTAACCCACTCAACCCGCGAAGTGGGATCACACTGGAATGTCACAGAAAGGGCAAGCGATCATCTGCAAAGACAGGGCCAGAGGTTGGGATTAAGCCCAGGTGCCTGGGGCTCGGAAGCTGTCGCTGCACCCACAGTGCCGTTGGATCAAGCCCACTTTCAGGGGAGGGAAGCAATGTAGTAAAACAGCAGAGCAATGTCACGGAAGAAGCAAAAGCGAAGAATCACGGACAAAGAACGTAGTTTCATCCAATACTGCCTCAATGTTATGGCACCGTGTCCAGATAAACAAAGGTTTCTGAAATGTCACCTGATGGCCCAAAATAGTGCTGGCGTATATCGGTGACTCTCTGCAGTCTGCAGAAAATTGTACCTGTTTTCCTCTTAAATATCCCCCCTTTGAATTACTTTTGCTGCAATCTGCAGCATTTAAATTTTCTCTCAACAACAGATTACGAAATTACATCAATGATCTTCCGATGTCCTATTCAATAGTTAACTGCGGAGCAAAAGTCATGAACTACAGCAGAACAGTTAAGCGCGGCCCCTTTAAGTCAACGCCATAGAGAAAATGTGGCAGGAGAGCTGGAATTCAAACTAGGCTGAAGCTCAGGGGGACGAGCCCTTCTCTACATAGTATCTTTTTGGTGAGTTATTGAGTCGCCGGAAAATAAGCTTGACGACCTCAGGGCAAGGCTGCTCTATCTTAGGCAGATAAGACTGATCTCATTTGTTTTTTTTTCCCCTGAAACTTGGCTTCCGATATAAGGATACGACCAAAATATTTTACGATATACAGGATGGCTCAAACAGCGAACTCTGGTAAGGATAAAGGTGGCAGCATATGTTTTTTAGTCGATTCTCATTGATGCACGGATGTCAACTTCTTGTTCGCCTGAATTAGAACAACTAATAATTAAATGTAGACTAATCTATTTGCCTTGGGAGTTCTTAAACATGATCTTGACTGCAGTTTGAATACCACCAGTGGCAGATAATCAACAAGCGCTTGTGAATCTGCACAATGTTGTCTGTAAACAAGACACGGTCCATCCCGATACATTTCAAATTTTAATTGGCGACTTCAATCAAACTTGTTTGCAGAAAACCCTCCCCAGTAATCACCAGCATGTTACCTGTTGCACCAGAGGTCCCAACAGACTAGATTACTGCTACACTACGATAAGGACTATCATTCATTTCTGAGGCCGCATTTTTGCAAGTCGGTTCACCTGGCTGTACTCCGCTACCAGCATACGATGGAGCTTAAAAAGCAAGTCTCCGGAGTTCACGACATCTAAGAGGTGGTCGCAGGAGGAGGAGGGAAGCATACAGGATTGCATTGAGTCTGTGAACGTGCCTATGTTAAAGAATACATCTGAGGACCTGAATGACAACACCAGGGCTATTACAAACCTATTATAATATAGGCTATTAAAATAGTTGTGGATCAAAGTGTCTCCACAACTTTTTTTTAGTGTTTTCAGCAATCAGAAGCCCTGGATGAACAATGAAATCTGGAATCAGCTGAGAGCCAGATCAGTGGCATTCAAGTGTGGGGATCAAGAATGCTACAGGAAGTGCAGGTATGATTCCCAGAAAGCTATCTCATGGGCTACGTGGAGATTCTGGACTAGACTGGAATCAATACGGATTTCTTGACAGCTGCGGCAAAGTCTGAATGCCATAACCTCCTACAAAGTTAAATCTTGCGACATAGATAGAGGACAGTAGATCTTTGATTCCAGATGAGATCAATGCCTTCTATATTTGCTTTGATCACCAGAACAGCTCACTCCCATGTCTCCCAACAAATCTTTGGTCTCAGTATCTGAAGACGATCTGTGGGCTAGCTTCAAGAGAGTGAATCCAAGGAAAGCATTCGATCTGGACAGAGTACCTGGCCGAGTACTGAAGACCTGTGCTGACCAATTTGCTGGTGTATTCACAGATATTCATTACAGGAAAAATACTGGCATGGATAGAAGAATGGTTGACAGGAAGGAGGCAGTGAGTGGAATAAAGATGGCCTTTTCTGGTTTACTGCCAGTGACTACTGGTGTTCCTCGGGGGTCAGAATTGGGACTGTTACTTTTCACATTTTTGTCAATGATTTGGATAATGGAAATGGTGACATTGTGGCAAAGTTTGCGGAAGATACAAAGTGGAGGGCTAGTTACTACTGATGAACCAATACGATTGCAGCAGGAATTAGATAAATTGGAAGAATGGGCAAAAAATGTAGAATACAGATAGAATGCAGTGTTGGAAAATGTATGATAATGCATTTTTGTAAAAGGTACATTAGTGTGGAATAATATTGTTGTAAATTGGGAGAAGATTCAAACATCAGAGGTGTTAGGAGTCCTCATGCAAGACTTCCTGCAGGAGAGAATGTTGAGCCTTTATAAGACACTAGTCAGGCTGCACTTGGAGTATTGTCAACAGTGTTGGGCCCCATATCTCAGGAAAAATATTTTGAAATTGGTGAGAGTCCAGAGGAAGTTCACAAGGATGATTCTGGGAATAAAGGGTTTAACATATGAGAAGCGTTTGGTAGCTTCGAGCTTGTACTCACTGGGATTTAGAAGAACACGAGGGGATCTCATTGAAACCTACTGAACGTTGAAAGGACTGGATATGGTGAATGTGGAGAGGATGTTCCCTATAGTGGGGATATCCAGAACCAGAGGCACAGTGTCAAAATTGAGGGACAACCTTTTAAAACAGAGGTAAGTAGGAATTTTTTAGCCAGAGAGTAGTGAATCTGTGGAATGCTCTACCACAAACTGTTGTGGAGGCAAAGTCTGTGGATATATTTAAGGCAGAAATTGATAGTTTCCTGATTGGTCAGGGAATCAAAAGATTGTTCTCCGTTGATCTGGTTTACAGTTGCTGTTATGTGGATTTACTAAGTATGCCCACAGAAAAAGAATCTCAGGGTTGAATGTGGTGACATATATGTACTTAGGTTGTCAATTTTACTTTGTCTTTGATCTTGCAGAAATATGCAACATCAAGGAAGGAATTTTGCTTACTGACATTCTTTTCCTCTCAAGAGCCGATGTTTGCTTCCTTCTCAAGCCCTGCCAACAGCTTGGAAATCCCCAGGTTTTTTTTTACAATACTTAAAGGTCTAAATTTGCATTTAATTACATGTCAGGGCCGACATGAATAGAATAGCCCACCTGGAGTACAATGGAGTACCCCATTGGAAATGGAGGTAATGGAATCTCTGTCATTCAATAGTGCTCTACTGGGGGGTGGAGAGAGATTGGTTCTGTGGCACTGCTTGAGAATCAAATTAAATAGGATAGCAGGGTATAAAGTGTGGAATGGCATGGTAGCGCCATGGTAGCATGATTCTGTTCAAGGTCAGGGCTTTAGAGTTCAATTCCAACACTGTCTATAGGGAGCTTGTACTTTCTCCCAGTGACTGCATGGATTTCCTTCCACAGTCCAAAGATGTACCAGTTAGTGGGTTAATGAGTTAGTACGGAACAATAAGTACTCCTGCTTGAGTAGTGTTGGGGGGGGGGGGGGAACAGCCTACCTGGGGGAAGTAACAGTGGCCGTGCCTCTGGCACAGAGTCTGGACCTGTGGCTCAGAAGGGTAGGGAAGGGAAGAGTATGGCAGTAGTGATAGGGGACTCTACAATTAGGGGGTCAGACAGGGGTTTCTGTGGATGCAGGAAGGAAACACGGATGGTAGTTTGGATCTGGGATGTTTCTGATTGCGCCCACAATATCCTGAAGTGGGATGGAGAAAAGCAAGAGGTCCTTGTACATATTGGTACCAACAACATAGGTAGGAAAAGGGAAGAGATCCTGAAAGTAGACTACATGGAGTTAGAAAGGAAGTTGAGAAGCAGGACCACAAATGTAGTAATATCAGGATTACTTGCCTGTGTCACATGACAGTGAGAATAGCAATAGATTGAGGTGGAGGATAAATGTGTGGCAGAGGGATTGGAGCAGGGGACAGGGATTTGAATTTCTGGATCATTGGGACCTGTTTTGGGGCAGGTGTGACCTGCACAAAAAGGACGGGTTGCACTTGAATCCCAGGGGGACCAATATCCTGGCAGGGAGATTTGCTAAGGCTATTGGTGATAGTTTAAACTAGAATTGCTGTGGGGAGGGAACTGAACTGAAGAGATGGAGTAAGAGGCGGTTGCCTCACAAATAGAGAAAGCTTGGACACAATGTGAGAGAGAGGATAGACAGGTGATAGAGAAGGGACGCACTCAGACCAATGGTTTGAGGTGTGTCTATTTTAATGCAAGGAGTATTATGAACGAAGCGGATGAGCTTAGAGCGTGGATCAGTACTTGGAGCTATGATGTTGTGGCCATTACAGAGAATTAGCTGGCTCAGGGGCAGGAATGGTTATTTCGAGTACCAGGCTTCAGCTGTTTCAGAAAGGACAGGGAGGGAGGCAAAAGAGGTGACGGTGTGGCACTGTTAATCAGAGAAAGTTCCACAGCTGCAGAAAGGGAGTAAATCATGGAGGGATTTTCTACGGAGTCTCTGTGGGTGGAAGTTAGGAACAGCAAGGGGTCAATAACTCTACTGGGTGGTTTTTATAGACTACCCAATAGTAACAGGGACATCAAGGAGCAGAATGTACTAGAGACCATTATTAAAGATGAGATAGTGGCATATCTAGATAGCAGTGATAGGATTGGGCCGAGCCAGCATGGATTTACCAAGGGTAAATCATGCTTGAGTAATCTATTGGAGTTTTTCAAGGATGCAACCAGGAAGTTAGACAAGGGAGATCCAGTATACTTCGATTTTCAGAAGGCATTTGATAAGGTCCCACATAGGAGATTGGTGCGTAAAATCAGAGCTCATGGCATTCGGGGGAAGACATTGACATGGATAGAAAACTGGTTGGCAGATAGAAAGCAAAGGGTAGAGGTGAATGGGTGTTTCTCGGAATGGCAGGTGGTGACTAGTGGGGTGCCACAGGGCTCGGTATTGGGACCACAGCTATTTATGATTTACGTCAATGATTTAGATGAAGGCATTGAGAATAACATCAGCAAGTTTGCTGATGATACTAAGCTGGGTGGCAGTGTGACATGTGATGAGGATGTTAGGAGAATTCAGGGTGACTTGGATAGGCTGGGTGAGTGGGCAGATATTTGGCAGATGACGTTTAATGTGAATAACTGTGAGGTTATCCACTTTGGGAGTAAGAACAGGAAGGCAGATTATTACCTGAATGGTGTAAAGTTAGGTAAGGGAGAAATACAAAGAGATCTAGGAGTCCTTGTTCATCAGTCACTGAAGGTGAATGAGCAAGTGCAGCAGGCAGTGAAGAAGGCTAATGGAATGTTGGCCTTTATTACAAAGGGAATTGAGTACAAGAGCAAGGAAATCCTCTTGCATTTGTACAGGGCCTTGGTGAGACCACACCTGGAGTATTGTGTACAGTTTTGGTCTCCAGGTTTAAGGAAGGACATCCTGGCTGTAGAGGAAGTACAGCGTAGATTCACAAGGTGAATTCCTGGGATGTCAGGACTGTCTTACACAGAGTGGTTAGAGAGACTGGGCTTGTACACGCTGGAATTAAGGAGATTGAGAGGGGATATGATTGCAACATATAAGATTATTAAGGGATTGGACAAGATAGAGGCAGGAAATATGTTCCAGATGCTGGGAGAGTCCAGTACCAGAGGGCATGGTTTGAGAATAAGGGGTAGGTCATTTAGGACAGAGTTAAGGAAAAACTTCTTCTCCCAGAGAGCTGTGGGGGTCTGGAATGCACTGCCTCGGAAGGCAGTGGAGGCCAATTTTCTGAATGCCATCAAGAAGGAGCTAGATAGGTACCTTATGGATAGGGGAATCAAGGGATATGGGGACAAGGCAGGAACTGGGTATTGATAGTAGATGATCATCTATGATCTCAAAATGGCGGTGCAGGCTCGAAGGGCCAAATGGTCTACTTCTGCACCTATTGTCTATTGTCAGAATGGGAGACAGATTCTGGAAAGGTGTAATAATAGCAGAGTTGTCGTCATGGGAGATTTTAATTTCCCAAATATCGATTGGCATCTCCCTAGACCGAGGGGCTTAGATATGGTGGAGTTTGTTAGATGTATTCAGGAAGATTTCTTGACAAAATATGTAGATAAGCCTACAAGAGAAGAGGCTGTACTTGATCTGGTATTGGGAAATGAACCTGGTCAGGTGTCAGATCACAATCTCTCAATGGGAGAGCATTTTGGAGATAGTGATCACAATTCTATCTCCTTTACCATAACATTGGAGAAAGATAGGAACAGACAAGTTAGTAAAACGTTTAATTGGAGTAAGGGGAAATATGAGGCTATCAGGCAGGAACTTGGAATCATAAATTGAAATTAGGACAGCCTGAAGGGGCTATGAGAAGACCTTGGCAGACAGGATTAAGGAAAACCCCAAGGCATTCTATGGGTATGTGAAGAGCAAGAGGATAAGACATGAGAGAATAGGACCAATCAAGTGTGACAGTGGAAAAGTGTGTATGGAACGGGAGGAGATAGCAGAGGTACTTAATGAATACTTTGCTTCAGTACACACTATGGAAAAGGATGTTGGTGATTGTAGGGATGACTTACAGTGGACTAATAAGCTTGAGCAGGTATATATTAAGAAAGAGGATGTGCTGGAGCTTTGGGAAAGCATCAAGTTGGATAAGTCACTGGGACTGAATGAGATGTACCCCAGGCTGCTGTGGGAGGCGAGGGAGGTGATTGCTGAGTCTCTGGCAATGATCTTTGCATCATCAATGGGGACAGGAGAGGTTCAGGTGGTTTGGAGGGTTGCGGATGGTGATCCCTTATTCAAGAAAGGGAGTAGAAATAGCCCAGGAAATTATAGACCAGTGAGTCTTTATTCAGTGGTTGGTAAGTTGATGGGGAAGATCCTGAGAGGCAGGATTTATGAACATTTGGAGAGGCATAACATGATTAGGAATAGTCAGCATGGCTTTGTCAAAGGCAGTTCCTGCCTTACGAGTTTGATTGAATTTTTTGAGGATGTGACTAAACAGATTGATAAAGGTAGTGCAGTAGATATTATGTATATGGATATCAGCAAGTCATTTGATAAGGTACCCCATGCAAGGCTTATTGAGAAAGTAAGGAGGCATGGGATCCAAGGGGACATTGCTTTGTGGATCTAGAACTGGCTTGCCCACAGAAAGCAAAGAGTGGTTGTAGACGGATCATATTCTGCATGGAGTTCGGTGACCAGTGTTGTGCTTCAGGGATCTGTTCCAGGAGCCCAGCTCTTTGCCATTTTTATAAATGACCTGGATGAGGAAGTGGAGAGATGGGTTAGTAAATTTGCTGCTGACACAAAGGTTTGGTGTGTTGTGGATGGTGTTGTGGGCTGTCAGAGGTTACAATGGGACATTGATATGATGCAAAGTTGTGCTGGGAAGTGGCAGCTGCAGTTAAACCCAGATAAGTGTGGGGTGGTTCATTGTGGTAGGTCAAGTATGATGGCAGAAGATAGCATTAATGGTAAGACCATTGGCAGCGGGGAGGATCAGAGGGATCTTGGGGTCTGAGTCCGCAGGACACTCAAAGCTGTTGCGCAGGTTGACTCTGTGTTTAAGAAAGCATAACGTGTGTTGGCTTTCATCAACCGTGGGATTGAGTTTAGGAACTGAGAGGTAATGTTGCAGCTATATAGCACCCTGTTCAGACTGCACTTGGATTACTGTGCTCAGTTCTCGTCGCCTCACTTCAGGAAGGATGTGGAAACCATAGAAAGGGTGGAAAGGAGATTTGTTGCCTGGATTGGGAAGCATGCCTTATGACAATAGGTTGAGTGAACTTGGCCTTTTCTCCTTTGTGCAATGAAGGATACACCTGATAGAGGTGTATAAGATGATGAGAGGCATTGATCGTGTGGATAGTCAGAGGCTTTGTCCCAGGGCTGAAATGGCTAGCACGAGAGGGCACAGTTTTAAGGTGCTTGGAAGTAGGCACAGAGTAGATGTCAGGGTAAATTTTTTATGCAGAGAGTGGTAGTTGCGTGGAATGTGCTGCTGGCAACAGTGGTGGACGTGAATACTATAGGGTCTTTTAAGAGACTCCTGGGTAGGTACATGGACTTAGAAAAATAGAGGGCTATGGGTAACCGTCGGTAATTTCTAAGGTAAGGACATGTTTGGCACAGCTTTGTGGGCTGAAGAGCCAGTATTGTGTTGTTGGTTTCCTATGTTTCTAATTTATCATTGTAAATCGTCCGGTGATTAGGTTGGGAATTTCATATGTGGTTTGCTGAGTGGTGTGGCTCGTTGGGCCTGAAGGACTGGTTCTACACTATATCTCTAAATCAGCGTTTCTCAACCTTTTTTTCCTAAACCTAAAGCACTTACATACGTGCCAACACCTGCCTAAAGCACCTTTGTTTGTCAATGACCCTCTTTGGCACAATACACTTTCCAGTACCCCCATAGTGTAAAAACATGTCTACCATATGTGATACGCACAACACGCTGGAGGAACTCAGCATTCTGCCCGACCTGCTGAGTTCCTCCAGTGTGTTGTGTGTGTTGCTTTGACCTCAGCATCTGCAGAGTCTTTTGTGTCTACCATGTGTGTGTGTGTGTGTGTGTGTGTGCACGCGCGTGTGCGAGCGCACCCTTAATTCCTAGTGGAGTCATCAGGCGCCATCATGACAAGCTTTTTTGCTCCGATCTTTTTGGTGATTTCTCATCACATGGCATGGGCATCTTGGGCATCTGAAACCTGGCGGAGCCCATCCCTCTCCAGGTCTACCATATGCTAGCATAAGAAAAATTATTCAATTTTAAATTTTTGTCTTTAACCCTTGCTTACACAGTACCCGTGTGCTGTACAGCAGCTTTGATATCAATGAGATCCTTGAGATAAATGGTTTTTAGCAAGAGCTGAAATCCCTAGTTCAAGTTGTGACAGCAAAAGCTTCAAGTCCCCATGCTTTAGAATGTGCAAGTGATTTCTCTTTTGTTTGGAAGTATGTGGATCACTGCATTGAAACCTCTTCCAACAAGGTAGGAGGATGGAAATGAAATGAAGAGCAGTTTGGCTCTTCTCCAAAGATCAGGAAACTTTGTTTAACACTGTAGCCACATCCGACAAAGCCAACATTTTTGAAAAGCATTTTTACTACTTCATCACTTTGAATTTCGATAATTTCTTCTTGCAAACTCTATCCTTGTTCTTCCACTCTGGAATTTCCACGCTAATTATCCACTCTGGAATTTTCAGATCGTTCAAATCTGTGAATCGATTCTGAAAATCCTTCTTCAGTGGCTACAGGTGTAAGCAGTACTCTTGCATATCACTGTCTATGAAAGAGACTGCCATGCTTTTCATGCGGGGAAACAGAGAGAACATTCTTCTCCCAATGTTTTGCTTATATACTTCCAATTTTCTGATAAAAGTGGACACTGCTCTTTTTGATTGGGTTAAATTGAAATTTTCACCTTACAGTTTCATATTTGGAATGTTCATATTGTCAGACAGTTTGGCTAGGTATGCCATATCTCCACGTAAAAGTTCAGTCTTGTTTCTCAAACTATTGTTGACTTTGAGCAAGCATTCAGCACAGTATCAAAAAGATCAAAGCAGCATTTTAAGCAGCAACCTTTTGACAGCCAACGTGCTTCAGTGTGAAGAAGCACGTGTTCAAGCTCTTCATCATTATCTTCACATAACTGGCAAAATATTTTGCTTTTTGATGGATTAGCTTTAATTTTGTTGATAGCAGATATTACACAAGTCATGCTTGAAAAAAGTCATTGGCTGAGGTTCATGGCTGGGAGATGTTGATGATGAATACACAATGGTTTACAAACCGACTTGGAATTTCTTTTATCATAAATGCCCCTAAACCGGCATGGCGACCAGTATGGTGTTCCCCTATTGCACAAGACATCATGTCCCTAATCAGAGTACTTTTATCCTCAATGTACATTTTGAGCTTTTTGTAGGTTGATTCTCCATTGATATTTGTTTTAAACTTTTTTACAAAAGAGAATCTCTTCATAAACTTTTCCATTTTTGATAAACCATTATTTATGCTATTTGGTCAAAGGCAAGGTCAAATTGCCTGAGGTGAATTGATGGCAGAGTCCTGACTCGATGTACATGCCCAGTGTCCATGTTTATCCCTCGAAGAAGAGTCCTGGCTTGGTGCCTGAGTTGAAGACGGAATCCTGGCGACGTTCCAGTCCTGTGTTTGGTGCCATTGAACAGATTTTTCATTAACAGCATGCAATTAGTTGTCTTTTTAAACTGCAGTTTAAGTTATATTTTTCTTTTCTCTGTGCAGTCCCTTTATTTTTGTCTGCCTGACATACTCTTTATATGTGTCCGACATTGTTGAGTTTTCTGCAGATTTCACCTATGAACCTGCATTGGTCTGTGAGCCCCTGCCACAATAGTAACACAATTTATTCAGGCAGACACACTTCTGGTTAGATGTTGTAATTTTGTTCATGCTCATTTTCATCCTTGACTGCAACTCATTTGCATCTCTGTCTGCTACTTCCATTGACACAGTTATTTCAACTGCTCTTTAAATGTAGTTGTATGTTTGTTAGGAGCCATTTTTGAATGCTCTCCAGTAAGATTCTACAAACTAAACAATCTATCAGCACATTATTAGGCCCTTTATCGAACTGACCATGCTCAGACCTCTTCAATTCAGCCACTTTACCAGATGCTGCCTGAATTAGAGTGCATGAGCAATAAGCAGAAGGCTCAACAAACTTGAATTGTTTGCTCTGGGGAAATGGAGGCTGAGGGGACACTGATAGAGCTTTCTGAGATTATGAGATGTGAATATAGGGTGAGTAGAAGAACTGGCACAGGAGACTGGTCAAAGGTGGATCCAAGTGAAGGGGTCTTTCCTCGCATTGCTGATGCCTATCTCAATGTATTGTATGTCCCTGGGAAGAGCCACTAGATTGGAAAGTCTTTTACACAGACACAGGGGAATGAAACAGGACACAGAGCCTCTCCAGAAGCAGGATATGGACTCACCCTGGAACCTCTTGGCAAACCCGGGTCTCACAGAGGCCTCACTTTCTGAATGCAGGGATTGGTGGTAGTGAGTGACTGTAACTGAAGTGATCTCCATACATGTCCCTTCAAACTCTTCCATTCTGACTGCTCAGCCCATACAAAATCTGCCCTCCTCTCTGGAGGCAGGTTAGCACTGCAAGTTATTATGTACTGAAGGGCATCTTCTCTCACCTACTGATCATACACAGAAAGATTCAATCAAAAGACTCTAGTCAAGCTGATCTGAATCCTTTGTTTGATATGGAGAAAATATCACTCTGGCTAGACCCTGTTTGGAATGTTGTGTTCAGTTCTGGTCCCCTGTTATAGGAAGGATGTAAAAGCTTCAGATATGGAGCAGAATACATGCACCAGAATTCTGGTAGCATTAGAAAACATGTCTTAAGAAAATAGGTTGAGTAAGCTAGAGTATTTCTCTTTGGAGTGAACATGAGGTGACTGGATAGGGGTATATAAGATGTTAGAAACATTAATACAGTGGACAGCCAGAGGTCCTTCACAGGGTGGAAATGGCTAATATAAAGGGATTTGATTTAAAGGTTATTGAATGAAGGTAGAGAGGACACTAGAGGTAGTTTTTTCATATAAAGAGAGTGATGGATATGTGGATATGTACTGCCGGAAGTTGTGGTGAAGGAAGAGGCATTAGGGACATTCTAGAGACTCTTAGAACGGCAGATGGAAAGAAAAAAATAGAAGGCTGTGTGGGAGGGAAAGGTTGTTTTCATTTTGGACTAGATTAAAAGATTAGGCCAAAGTGCCAGTACTGTGCTGTACTGTTCTATGTTTGAGGAATACACCAGAAGCACAGTCACCACTTGGCCCTCTCTGTACCCCCACTGTTCAGTATGATCTATCTGATAGTTCATCTCTCTCTGTGCAGATTCCCCATCACCACTATCCCATTGCACCCTAACCAGACACGTACCGGCCTCCTTAATTGCCCCTACATAACTGATCTGCCCTCCACCTCCCTCTGGAGCAGAAGATTCCCAAGCTTCCTCAGCCTGAAGCTCTCCCCCTGTGTTAAATAACAATTGCATACCCCTCCCCAAATGTGTCCTACTGGGAGCCTTGTTCCTCTAACACTCCACCTGGCACAGAGTCATCAGACAGTGAAAGCAGAGCAGTTCCATTGAGTGAACGACACCACATCTGACAAAGATGGAATAACTCACCGCCCCTCCCATAGTGTGACTCTCCCTCCTCATGGCCCCTTCCCCAGCGCAGTTCTCCCTCGCCTCTTTCCTGAACGCATCACCTATACCTCTAGCTACACTTGAGAAGGGATCAAAGAGGGTAATAAATGTCCGAACAGTCTTTTGTCTCTGCCTCTAGAAGTGGACAGGCTACCCTGATAACTAGGGGTGTCCGTGGAGGTGGTCCAACCCCACAAGCAGTGAGCGTTGAGGGAACCTCTGGCAACTGCATGCCCGGGGATGGGGAATATTTTTAAGTTGCAACACTGGGGAGGTTCCAATATGTTGACAAACCCATTGGTGTGATGGTGGTGGAGAGAATCGAGAGAGGGAATGTTTAGGGGGTGGTGGAGGAAATGGAAGGAGAAGAAGAAAGGGGGAAGGGGAAGAGGGAATGAGGTAGATTGAAGAGAAAGGGAGTGAACGAGAGTGGGAGTTAGTGGGACAGAGACAAAATAAGAGGCGGGGGAGAGAGGGTGAGAGACGAGAGCAAGGGAGAAAAAGAGGAACAGAAAGTGGAGGGACAAGGGAACGCGATGTGGGGTAATAATTGGGGAAAGGGGATAAGAGAAAGTGAAAGAAGGGATGATGAAGAAAATAGGGGAGAAGAAGGAGGATGATGAGGGTGGCAGATAGAGGGGAGGGGAAGTAATTGACGGTTGTGGAGTAGGTATTTAGGAGGGTAAGGGGCGAGGGTCTGAAGAGGGAGAGGAGTTGTATGTTTGGTGTGGCAGGGGATGAGGACTGTTAGGAGAAGGAGGCGGTGAGGAAGTGGAAGAGGGATGAATGGGAGTCGGCAGGTGTATGAGATGGGGGAGAGGAAACCATATGTTGTACCGGTATGAGCACCGCAACATCAGTGGCGGCTCAGATCCATCCACTCCTTCCTGCTTCCTTCTCCTCGCAGATTTCCCGGGGACTTTTCAGCGTTCAGTCAGGTAGTGGGTGGACACACCCGCAGCCCGGCTCCGGTTTCGTTCGGCTACTTTCTCCTCCCACTGGAAGACGCCTTAAAATGCCGTCGTGCGCTTCAGGAGCACTGATTGATGCGCAGAGATGGCTACCTTACTGACACTTGCCCTGTTCTTGGGTTTGGCCGCTGAGGGTAAGTTAGATGCAACCGTCCGCTTTCACCAATCACAACGCTTTCCCGGGACTAGAGACTGGATTGGAGGTCGGGGGCGGGGATGTGTGGGGGTGTGGAAGTTGGATGACGGTGGGGTCTCTGACCCGTGGTCGCTTATCCCGGGAGCAGTCTTGGACGGAGAATGCTGGCGTAGATTCCCCTGGAAACTATTGTTCGGTATTCTCTCCTGTGGAATTGTGCTATTGTGTTCCTGGGAAGCAATTCCCGTTAGAGGTAGCATATGTCCCACTGGGAATATGTTACTACGGGAACTGTTATGGGAATATCCTCCACCCACCAATCTCGCTGGAAATTGTATTCCAATGGGAAGTGTTATCAAGCTTTCCAGCTTTCTTAATTCTGTTCCTGTGACTTCTGGACATTGAAACGTGGAATGGGCTCTCCCTTTGGGATTTGTGCTCATGTGGGGTAGGTCAGTCATCCCCCGCTGGGAACTGTGTTCTTGTCGGAGTTATGGGGAGATTTGTCCCGCTGGAAATCGTGCTCCCGTAATGGATCACTCAACTCCATCACCAGCGGGAACCCAGCGTTGCCCTTCTGTTTCTCCCAGTGGGTTCCCCGTGCGGCCGTCAGTGAGGAAGGGTTTTCTCCACACCCAGACACACCGCTATCGGGAGCCCCAGTAACTCCGAATAAGTGGCTCAATTCAAAGACTCTCGGTCTGATATTCTAGCAACGAGTCCGGGAGGTGAGACGCCGAATGTACCCGTCCCCACAGACGAAGCCCATCCCCCGAGTGTCTCAGTGTTTGTTTCGGGATTTGCTCATCGTTCTAGGAATTTGCTTTTTGGTGGGAATACAAAGATTCCGTAGTTTCGGACCGGGCGGGGATGTATGTTGTAATATTTGGGAAGGATACTCCCGGATCACAGCGAGCCGCGGTTCCCAGAGCTGCTATGCGCTACGCTCACGGAAAACGGGGAGAGAGTAGGGGAGAGAAGGAGTTGGAAACGGGTGGGGTTATAGATACGGAGAGGGTTGTACGGGAAGGAGTGTGTAGCAGGGACAGGGATGGGTGTAGGGGTTGGAAGGGGATGGGCGACTGAGACGGAGACGGTTGAACAAACATTGTGCAGTTTGTACGCAAGATGGATACAACCACGAAGAAGACACGCCGGAGGTATATCGGTGCTCCAGGGAGAGAGAGTGCAGAAGATAATGAGGAGTGTGGGTGGGGAGGGAAGGGGGAGGAGAGAGGACGGTGAGTGAGGGAGGTGGGGCGGTATGTTGCGGTTAGGCAGCCGTGAATGATCCCGGAACATTTCTGACGGAGTTTCTCTTTCCGCAGCCACCTCCCTCCAATGTTACACCTGCAACAGTTTCAACCAGAACTGCACCCTGAACGCCACCGGCTGTAATGTGACCCTGCACCAGACCTGCAGCAGTCACTCTGTCCGCGAGAAAGGCCGTAAGTTCCCTCAAATGACTTTACGTGGCTTCTGCGCAGTCCCGGGGCCGTTCGGAGGGAGCTATCTGGCCGAGTGGTGCTGGAGAAACAAGCGAGGAATCGGCCGAGGCGCAAGGGACAAGATGGGGTGGGGAAGGGCAGAGGGTGGGAAGGGAGAGGAAAGGAGTGTGGGATTATGTCAGGTTTATTATTGTGGAAGTATGTTGTAAAATTCGTTGTTTGTGGCAGTAGTACAGCGCAAGACATAAAAATGATTGTCGGTTGTAGTAAAAATCTCAATCAATTAATAGCGCCGAACACGAATATCGAGGTAGACAGTGTTCGCTACTCCACGGACCGCACAGGAATCTAATTAACTCAAAGCATAGGAGAAAAAGCCGTTTTTAAGGCATTGAGTGTCTGTCTTCAGGCAGCTGTACCTCCTCCCTGATGGTGGTAATGAGAAGAGAACAGATACCCGATAGCGAGGCTGTTCTATGACCGATGCCGCTTTCTTGGATCACCGACTTTTTAAAGTGATGCAGCTTGGCTGAGCGTCCAGCCCAATGCATCCACTTCCGATCCTGCGCGTTGGAGCCTCCACGCCAGTCAGAATGCTACTCTATTGTACACGAGTAGAAAATTACTAGTTTTTTTGTGGGAGGGGAGGGGGAGACATATCAAGTCTCCACAGCTCCTCGGGAAACATTGCCACTGGCGTACCTTCTCCGTGGTCATATCAATATATTTTGTGCCCGGGATATTGCATGAATACATCGCTCAGAGATGTTGACGCCCAGGACTAGATTCTGCTTACCCTATCCCTGGATAAGGACTGGCAGTCCCCTTCCTGTAGCTAACAATTTCTTAGTCTTAACGGATGTTGAGCGCAACACCACTCAACCAGCCAATCATTCTCACTCCTGTCTGTCTCCTCATCACCAGCTGAGACCGACACAACAACGTTGTGCATATCCGGCCGCATTTGAGCTGTGTCCTGCCACACGGCCGCTGGAGGGAGAGGGAATGTCATAAGAAGGGGAATGAAGTGACAGGCGGAGCAGGAAGAGGGGGAATGCGGAAAGGGAGTGTGGGAAAAGGGAGGGACATGAAGGGACAGTGAGCGGGAATGGGAGAGGAGGGTGACAGGAAGGTGTGGAGGGAAAGGGAGAGGAAGAGGGGCACGGAGAGGCAGTGGAGAGGAAGGGTTTGTGGAAGAGGGTGAGCGGCAGAGGTGGGGAGGGGTAGTGGATGTGCAGGGGAGGAAATAAAGGCAGATTGGGAGGAAGGAATAAGGAGTGGGTCGGAAGAAAGGAAGGAGAGAGAGGAAATGGAGGAATTAGGGGGAGGTGAGAGGAGGAGTAGGAAGTAAGCGGAGAGTGGAGGAGGGGCAGAGGGGAGGGGGAGAAGAAATGAATTGATGGGGAGAAGAGTGTGAAGAGGGGAAGAGATGTTGGAATGTGTGGGAAGCTTAATGTGGAGAGTAGGAAGGGGAAATGAAACTCAGTGAAGGGGAGACGAGGAGGGGGTTTGGGGTGAGAATGTACGAGCCTCGCAACGGGATGGGATGTACCACGTGCCAGTCTAACGCCGACGGTTACCCACAGGAAGCCACGACCACGAGTACATCGTAAATGGATGCGGGTACTGCCTGGGTCTCATTTCCTTCAACAGCGGCCCCTACTCGGCCTTCGTACACTCTACCTGCTGTAACTCAGATCTGTGCAACAATCAAGTGGAACCAGGTACGGAGGAGCAGGGGAGGGCCAGGTGGTAGGGGAGCGACATACTCTGTTCTCCATATTCGGAGCTCTCTGTGCGGCCTCCTGTACATTGAAGAGACCCGACAGAGATTGCGGTCGCTTTGTTCAACAACTTCGTTCTTGTCACGGTAAAAGGTAAGATCTCCCGGTGGCTACCCACTTCAAGTTGACTCGCTATTCCCATTACCACATGTTGGTCCATGACCCACTCTACTCTCCCGGTAATTCCACTCTCAGGTTAGAGGCGCTTAACCTCATACTCCGTCTAGGTAGCTGATGGCGCGAACATAGATTTCTCCAAATTCTAGTAACTTCTCTTCCTTCCCGCTCTCTTAGAATCTTTTGGCATTCAGGTTATCCTCACATCTAACCTCTCACTTGCCTATCACCTTCCTCTGGCTCCCCTGCTCTCTCCTCACATTCAGCCATTTATCTCTCCCACCTGTCACCTCCCTGCTTCTTACTTCAGCCCGTTTACCTTATACATTCACCTTTCCCCTGAACTGGCTTTACCGATCACTGGCCAGCTTGTACTCCTCCCCCTCGCTCTGACTTCTTATCCTGGACGTCTCCCCTTCCTGTCCAGTCCCGATGGAAGGTTGAAGCCCGAAACTTCCTCTGGTCTATATATTTCCCTCCTTAGATACTGCCTGCTGACTTCCTAGAACATTTTGTGATCCGTGCGCTCTCTCTCTTCCCACATACTATCCCTCCCTCAGAGTGCCTTCCTCTTTCCGTCTCCCTCCCTCTCGCTCCTTCTCCGACTCCCTTCTTCTACACCCCCTTACTCCGCCCTCACTTGCTCACTCCGACATCTGCCAAAACACGAATCAGAAATTGAAATTATTGGTATCAATTTTCTCCACTAATCATCTAACCCCCTGTTTGGTACAGCAAGATCCCACGAGAGTGCGCTCCCTCCTCACCGTCACTTCCACCGCAGCGCTTTTTCCCCGCTTCCCTCACGTGCGCTGAGAATATTTAATACAGACATGTTCTCAGTCGCACACGCTCAGAGACCGAGAGTCCACCACCTTCTGGAGAAGGACTTGGAGGGGGTGGCGACCTGCGCGTGGTGTTGTTTCACTGTCGCACAGTTACTGTGTGCTTCATAGTTACTCGGGTGCGAGAGGGTTTCAAGAAGGGTTTCCGGAGTGGTCCGCGGTGTGCAGGAGGTGGAGTGTTTAGGGAGGGTGGGTAGGTTGCCTTTAAGAGAGCTGCCCTGCCCAGAGGCGCATTCACCCAAGGAAGTGCCCTATCAGACTCCTAACCTGCAGATGAAGGACAGGTAAGGTGGTGGGTATGGAATAAAACCACCCAGGGGTGTTGAGTGTGTGCTATAGACTGTTACCATTAGATGGGGAAGAACCTTGGAGTGTCACTGGGTGACCACTCTCCACCAGTGCCCTGAACCAGACTGGGAGCCGTGGTGGGGAAGGGGTGCTAACAGGCTTGGTGGGCAGGAGTTGAAGCTCAGGGAGAGGACAGTGGGGTTGGGATGGGCTCTGGTGACCGCGTGTGTCCTGTTTGCAGAGAAAGAAGACACGGCCCCGAACGGCCTGGAGTGTGAGGGCTGCTTCGCAATAACGGAGAGAGGTTGTAACCGCTCTATGGCCGCAGTGAAATGCTATGGGCAACAGGACCGGTGTATTCACACGTCGGGCAACCTGCACTGGTGTAAGTTCAGCCTGCTCCTCCGTGAAACCGCGATAACTTCTGGTACTTGAGGGGAATTGTCCTGACTGGAGTGCCGTGACAAGTGGTGTACCGCAATGATCCTTACTGGGATCTCATCCGTATGTGATATGTAGAAATGATATGGATGAAATACAAACGCAAGAGGTTGCGCAGATGCTAGAATTTCAGAGCAACACGCACAAACTGCTGGAGGAGCTCAGCAAGTCAGGGAGCATTTATGGTGGGGAATATGGGCCCCACAGTAGCATAGCGGTGAACGAGCTACAGGAGCCTCAAGGCACACAATTAATGATACAGGAATAACTTTTTACCCTCGGTCATCAAATTTCTGAATGGATGTTGAACCCATCAACACTACATCCCTAGCTTCTTTTTCTATTCACTACTTGTTTATTTTAACATTTTTAATAGATATACTTCTTACTGTAAAGACAGATCTAGTGCTTTCTCCGCTTATATGACGATAAACTCCTCTCGGGCTTCCAGTCTGGTTCAGCTATCGATTGTAACCGATGTTTTCATGTCAAACTCTACCATCCTCATCAGGGACGACGCATGCGCTTATTTCTTCCGGTGGTATTTATAAGCACCGTAGTCTGTCCCCCCTGACTGGTTAGTCCTCATCCAATCAGGTTTCTGCTCTCCCACCTTGTTTACAATGAAATTCTTACTGACAGTGAACCTGTGTGATTTTCCTCCAGTTTTATTTCAATGGATTCCTTTACCAGGCAGCTCCAAAAGACAATGGCGCGACACAGTAGTTTTGATCCGACAAGTCAATGGTTGGTAATTGCGCCTAGCCCCCCCCCCCACTTCACCATTCCCTATTCCTATTTCCCTCTCTCTCCGTAATTGCCCATCACCTCCCTCTGGGGCTCCTCCCCTTCCCTTTCTGCCATGGACTTCTGTCCTCTCCTATCAGATTTCCCCTTTTCCAGCCATTTATGTCTTTCACCAACCGACGTCACCAAACTCTTTACTTCACCCCTCCCTCTCTCCCGGTTTCACCTATCACCCACTAGCTTGAATTATTTCCTCCACCCCCCCCACCTTCTTACTCTGCGTTTTCTTCTGTCTTCTCCAGTCCTGATGAAGAGTCTTGTCCTGAAGCGTCTACTGTTTACTCTTTTCCATAGATGTTGCCTGGCCTGCTGAGTTCCTCAAGCATTTTGTGTGAATTGTTTGGATTTCCAGCATCTGCAAATTCTCTCTTGTTTGTGATTTCTCCAACCGTATCTTTATCTCTGACAGTCTTCTACACAGTCCACAACACCACCAATTATTGTAACATCTGAAAACTTACTCAGCCACCAATGCACGTTTGTCTTCAGGTCACTGATCCCAGTGCAGATATTCCGTCTTCTCTCTTGTCATAAGCCTTTCTCTCCATCTCAGTTTTTCTGGAGGGGCAGAGGCATATCCTCTGAGCAGATGTTAGTAAAACAGCTGGAGTTGTAGACAGCATAGAAGGATATGAAAAGTCACAGTGGGATGTTGTTCAGCTGGGTGTGCATGCCAAGGATTGGTAAACGATTTTGCAAACCAGCTACGTATAGGTGTTGCATTCTGGGTGATCAAACCAGGGTCATACTCACACAGTGAATGGTGGGGCCCTGGTGAGTGTGATGGAATAGGAGTACAAGTTCACTGGAAATGATAACACAGGTAGGCACGGTGGTGAAGAGGATCATGGGTACACTAGCCATCATTAGCCAGGAAAATAGGAAGTCAATCAGACAGAAATGTATGCTGCAGTTCCAAAGATATTGGTGAGGCCACAATTGGAGTATTGTATACTGTTTTGGTCACTATGATAGGAAAACATGAAGATGCAGAAGAGTGCAGAAAAAGATTTGCCAGGATGTTTCTTGAACTTGGAGTCCTGAGATAGAAGGAGAGGTTGTGTAGACTAGCACTTTATCCCCTGCAAACTGAGATTGAGAGTTATATTAGAACTTCAGGGCTGAAGAAACTGTGAAAGCCAGGGAGGGGCGCTGTAAACAAGAAGGCAATAGCTTTAAAACAGAAGTGAGAAATTTAAAAGTGGCATCAGCTTCTCCAGAGGTAGTGTTGCTATTTGTAATCTTCCTATTTAAGGAGGAAGCTGATAGATTCTTGATTAACCAGGTATCAAAGGTTACAGGTAGAAGGCAGGGGAGTGAGGGATATTAATTACTAGAATACCTAAATAGAATAGCTGTGGAGAAGGTGTTTCCTATAGTAGGAGAGTCTAGGACCAGGGACCACAGCCTCAGAATCGAGGGAAGGTCGTTTTGAACAGAGATGAGGAAGAATTAAGCCTAGGGAATCTGTGCAATTCATTGCCACAGATGACTGTGGAGGCCAGGTCACTGAGTATATTTAGAGAAGTGGTTGATAGATCCATGATTAGTTATGGGGCAGAAGGCAGAAGAATAAGTTGCAGAAGGATAAAAAGTCAGCCATGATAGGATGAAAGAGCGGACTCGATGAGCCGAATTAACTAATTCAGCTCCTACAATATGTCTTATGGAAAGCATGGTTGAGGCGAGCACCTTAGCCATGTTTAAAAACCAGATAGATACTGACGTGGATAGGAAAGATTTAGAGGTTTGAAGGCAGATGGGACTCATTCACTAGGGAACACTCAGGTGTGTTGGGCCAAAAAGACTGTTTCATTGATGTGACTCCATAATGCTGAGTGTTGGCCTTCCTCTTGAATTTGCTGCTGACATTGTTCCCTCTCCTTCTTTCTCCACAGTGGACAGCACTACTTACGTCTTCAAGGGCTGTGCGTCCCACTATGTCTGCTACAACAATAACTCACTATCCGTATTTGGCTTGGAGCCCATCAATGGCTTCTACTGCTGCCAGGGTGACCGGTGTAACCTGGAGTTTCGGAACCTGACACGGGACAGCACAATGGCACTGGACACCAACAATGCAGCCACTTCCCTTGGCACCCAGAGATTCCTACTAATTGCCCTACTGCTGATATTGAGGGTGTTTGAACTCTAGGATGCGACATCTCAGGGGAGCAAGTAGGGGAGAGAGGGGGTAGGTGCTGAGCTCCTTGCCTGATGCAACGTAGAGGGCTCTAGTGGGGAGGGGGGAGGGAATGGCAGTTGCTTCAGGATTCATAGCCTCAAATCCAACCCCTCTCTTCCTCCTCTCTCTCTCCCAATCATCCTCTCTGCATCCCTCCCTCCATATCCCCTCACTCCTCTCCTTCCCTACCTCATCCTCTCTCCTTACCTCATCTTCCGACCCACAGCCCTCAGTGTTAAAAATATCTTTGACTCCATTGATGGCGCGACAAGGGCGTTGATGAAGGTGATACACTCAGACAAATCCACTGCCCTCTGTCTATCCCCTTCAAATTTCACTACCCCACTTTCTCCCCACAGACCTGCTTCAGTGCCCACACTAATCCCACTGCATTCCACCCTGTCAATCCTGAACTCATCCCACCGTCCCACTCTCTCTCCATGACCTCATGTTTAAAACTAATCCCATTGCCCTCCCTCTGTCAATCTCAATCAAATCCCACTGCCCTGCTCTCTCTCCCCAGCTGTCTTTCAGCCCCCAAACCAAGCCCACTGCCCCACTTTCTCTCTGCAGCATTGTCAGTCCCCGTGGTCCCATCCCAATATTCTCTTTCATTCTCTCCACTTCTCTGTTTTCATCTCACTGTGATATGAACATGAAAGATTATTTGCTTTACTTTATGAAAATAAACGTGTGAACTTTGGACTGGATTTGTTCTCTATGTGTCAGTTTTTTCCAAGATTTACTTGCCCCGGAATTCTTCACATTAACGTGAATAGTTATGTCCTTTTGTACCGTCTGGACAACTCTCAACACCATCCAGGACAGAGAATAGCCTCGATCAGCACTCCACCCATGCACACTAAACTCTCTTCACTACTGGCACACAGTGGCTGTAGTGTCCCCTCTTACTTGGCCAGGCTACTCAGGCAGCCCCTACCAAACCCTCAGTCGCACTGTGCGTGGTGGGATTGGTGGTTAGGCAGGGATTCAACACTGCCCATAGTGTGACAGATGTGAGTGGGGCAGTGGGGTGATGGGACAGTGACTTATTGAAACATCTGTAGGGATTGGAGTTGAGCTGAGTGACAACAGCGTGACACGGTAGGGCACTGAGACTGTGAGAGGCTGAGTGGGATGATGGGATACTGACACAGTGAGACCCTATTTGTGACAGGTGGTGAGTGGGTGATGGCAAAATTACACATTGAAACATCTGTATGGACAGAGAGTGGTGGGTGATAGGACAGTGACACAATGAGACACCTGTAGGGGCAGATGTTGAGTGGGTGATGGGTTAGTAACACAGTGAAATCCCTGTATGGACAGGACATTACAGAGCAGGTGATACAGTGACCTGGGAAGTTACCTCTAGGGACAGGCGGTGAGTGGGTTACAGACAGTATAACAGCTGTAGTGATGGGTGGTGAGTGGGAGGGGACAGTACAGTGACATTGAGACACTTGTGGGTGGAAGTGGTGAGCTGAACGATTTGCTAGTGGACATCTGTGTCACGGTTCATCCCGAGCAGCTGCGTGACAGAGGACTCGGATCTACGGGCTTTTCCCAGGGACACATGGAGGCGAACGTCAAGTCTTGCTGACAGATCATCAACTTGGTGGAAGACCCTCTTCAGTCGACCCAAAACCTGTAGTCTGCCAGTACATTGCCTAGATATGTCAAATAGATATATGTGTCCAAAATTAACCATGGCGAGGTGCTGCAATCTGTTTAAAAAACTTCTAAGTATACTTATTTTGCAATCTGCAGCATATATTTTCCCTTCAAGCAACCTACGTTTGAACTCCCTCAATAAACTAGTGATTTTATAATCTTCTGAAGGACTCATTAGAATTAACACACAAGCATGTGGGTATGGAACATTTAAGGGCCATGGTTAGAAGAGAGGGAGGACAGGTGGACTCTAAGCCAGACTGAAATGCAGATTGAGGACCTCGGGGCAAGATATTTGTATAGAGTGATATGAGGAGTTGCTGCGTTCTGCATTTCATGGAGACGTAGCTCACTCCAGAGACACCCGAAGCATTGGTAAGACCTGAAGACCTCTTGATACACAGGATGAATGGATCTGTGATTTGGAGAATGCATACAATAATCGGCAGCTGCTTGTAACCATAGAGGGGAAGGGGTGTGGTGTGGTTATGTTCTTTGGGCCTATGCTGGAGATCATTGGGCTTCGAGATTTTCAGCACATCTGAATTGTTTAGTTTTGTGTAATGACAGTTGTAAATCATTTAGAGTTTCTTGTGTGTTTTCTTGAGTGGATCTCTTTGTAATCCATTCTCCTGGTGGCTTCTGTTTAAGCTTGTTAAAATTATTTTGATAAGCTTGGGAATCTCCGTTACTTGTATTATTTTCATGGATCACACAAAATGCTGGAGGAACTCAGCAGGCCAAGCAGCATCTATTGAAGAGAGAACAGTCGACACTTCAGGCTGAGGCCCTTCATCAGGACAGGTCAGCTTGCAGGTGCAGCAGGGTATCAAGAAGGCAAATGGAATGCTGGCCTTCATTGCTAGAGAGATTGAATCTAAGAGCAGGGAGGTTATGCTGCAACTGTATGGAGTACTGGTGAGGCTGTATCTGGAGTACTGCATGCAGTTTTGGTCTCCTTATTTAAGGAAGGATGTTAAAAACGCAAACATGAGGAAACCTGCGGATGCCAGCAATTTAAGCAGCAAGATTGAGGAAGGATAGAATGGCTTTGGAGGTGATGCAGTTGAGGTACACCAGGTTGATTCCAGAGATGAAGGGGTTAGATATTGAATCACCTGGGACTGTACTCACTGGAATTTAGAAGAATGAGAGGAGAGCTTATAGAAATATATAAGATTATAAAAGGGATAGATATGATAGAGGCAGGAAAGTTGCTTCCACTGGTAGGTGAGACTAGAGCAAGGGGACATGTCCTCAAGATTCGGGGAAGTATATTTAGGATGGAGGTGAGGAGGAACTTCTATTCCCAAAGAGTGGTGATTCTGTGTAATTCTCTGTCCAGTGAAGAAGTGGAAGCTACCTCAGTAAATATATTTAGAACAAGGTTGGATAGATATCTGTATAGTAGGGGAGTTAAGGGTTATGGGGAAAAGGCAGGTAGTTGGAGATAAATCCATGGTCAGATTATCCATGATTTTATTGAACGGTGGAGCAGGCTCAATGACCCAGATGGACTACTCTTACTCCTATTTCTTATGTTCTTATGGGCCTTGGCCTGAAATGTCAACTGTACTTTTTCCCATAGATGCTACCTGGCCAACTGAGTCCCTCCAGCATTTTGTGTGTTTCTTGGAATTCCAGCATCTGTATATTTTCTCTTGCTTGTTATTTAAGCAGATACCTGAGTAGTGCTAATTGCAGGTCTCTAAATTTGAGCACGCTACTTCTTGAGGTGTCGTTTGGTTGAGCCATTGATATTATTTTGGAATTACCTGCACTTAGGTTCTGATGTTGCCAGCATACATCACATCGGTGCTGGGGCAGGGGGAGGCTGAAGTGTAGTGAATGTGGGCAGAGTATGCTGCACACACCTTGTCTCAGAGAACTGGATATACAGTTTGGCAGTCTACAAAATTGTTCCCTGGTTGGATAGTGGGATTCGTGGTCTGACTAGTGGGAGAGCAGACCAACAACTATCCCTCCTTTCTGTCTGTTTGCTGCCTTTTCTCCTTGATTCCCTGCCCGGCTCTTTTCTGGATTCTTCAGTCTGGGTGTTCCTCGCTGACTGTGTTGTCTTTCTCTGATCTGTCTATGTATGCTTCTCTCTTTCATTTGTGTTTGTACATCTCTCTCTGATCTCTCTCATTTTGTGAGTTTCCTCTCCTTCACCTCTGAGTCTGCATGTTTCTATTAGATCTTTCTCCTTGTCTGCCACTGTCTTTCTCTGTCTCACTGATTCGCTCCCTCATTCTCTTTTCCTAGTTTGTTTTCATGATTTCTCTCCCATTCACACTCACTTCCCCTCTGTCTCTGTCTGTCTGTATGTCTCTCTCTCACCCTTTCCCCAGCAGCTTCTCTCACCAGCTAAGGCTTTGGAATGGTTCCTCTAGGGTTTAGTGAGTATTAATGTATGAATACCTCCACACAACCTAGGGAGCCAATAAGTGGCTAGAGTTTCACAAGATCCCCAACACCAAATGTTGGGCAGTGGAGAAAGGCCTGGGGGTGAAGGGGTGGCTCAGGTGACCACACCCCACCCTTCCATCCACTTTACACACCGCAATGTGGGATGTCCCTACTCTTATCACCTGAACTGTTGCCCCATCTCTATCAGTACAGTTAGACGAGAAGCTAGACTGGACTGCCAACACAGATGCCTTGTGCAGGAAGGCACAGAGTCGACTGCACTTCCTTAGAAGGTTGGCGTCATTCAATGTTTGTAGTGAGATGCTGAAGATGTTCTATAGGTCAGTTGTGGAGAGCGCCCTCTTCTTTGTGGTGGCGTGCTGGGGAGGCAGCATTAAGAAGAGGGACGCCTCACGTCTTAATAAGCTGGTAAGGAAGGCGGGCTCTGTCGTGGGCAAAGTACTGGAGAGTATAACAGCGGTAGCAGAGCGAAGGGTGCTGAGTAGGCTACGGTCAATTATGGAAAACCCTGAACATCCTCTACATAGCACCATCCAGAGACAGAAAAGCAGTTTCAGAGACAGGTTGCTATCGATGCAATGCTCCTCAGACAGGATGAAGAGATCAATACTCCCCAATGCCATTCGGCTTTACAATTCCACCGCCAGGAGTAAGATATGTTAAAGTGCCGGGGTTAGGACTCAATGTATTTAAGTAAACTACGTAAGAACTTTTTAAAAGCTATTATTAATGCTTTTTGAGAGAGTGATTTTAGATGCATATCATATTTTTATTGAGTTAAGTATTGTATGTAATTAGTTTTACTACAATAAGTGTATGGGACATTGGAAAAAATGTTGAATTTCCCCATGGGGATGAATAAAGTATCTATCTATCTATCTATCTCACTCTCTTCCTCTCCATTTCTGATCTACTCATTACTCTCCACCTCTCTACCCCTCTTCTCTCACTGTCCTGTATCCCATTTTTTGGTGCCCTACTTTCTGTTCCTCTCTCTTCCATCTGCCTCTTTTTGCCCTCTATTTCTGATTATCTACTCTTCTCTACTCTGAACCCTCTCTCTCTCAGACCATCTCTAAGCTACACCCTTTCTCTGCCACACTCTATGTTTCTCTTTAGCCCCCTTTCCACTTTTTCTCTCTGACTCCCTTTCTCTCTCCCTTTCTCTTCAGCTCCCCTCTCCTTGGTTTTCTTCCTTTATCATTTACTCTTTCTCACTCACTCTCCCTTGCCCCTCCTTGATCCCTTCTTATCTCCCTCCATGCTGTCCAGACCTATGTTTTTCTCTCACCCTGCCTTCATCCGTCACTCTGCTTCTAGCGCTCTATTCTGATCACTCTCACCATCTCTCTCGGACCTACTGTTGCACCCATTCTGCCTTTCCCTCTCAACACACACAATGCTGGAGGAATACAGCAAATCAGGCAACATCTATATGGTGGAGGAGGGAACAAACAGTCGATGTTTTGGGCTGAGACCCCTTGAATTTTAAAGTTCAAAGTATCTATATGTTATCATATGGTACCTTGATTTTTTTTTGAAGAAAAATGCATATGATGCATATGAAAAGATGGACAAACAACCAATGTGTAAGTGGAGACATCTTGTGCAGATGAATATAATATTGAGAACAGTGATGAGTGAAGTCATCCATGCTGCTTCAGGAGCCTGATGGTTGTAGAGTAAAAACTGTTACAGAACCTGGTGGTGTGTGGTCTCAGGCTCTGTACCGCCTGCATGCTGGTAGCAGTAAGCAGAGAGCATGTTCATTGTTCATTGCACAGTGCATTGAGGTAGAGCAAGGCAAAACAATAACAAGACACTCCATGGCTGAAGGTCAATAATTGTAGATCTCAGGTCTGAGAAGACTCAAAGGTCAAACCTGTGATGAGTGATTCCTGGAGTCCAGGTCTAAAGGTTAAACCAAAAACCTTCAAGTCCTAGGTTCAGGGCCAAAGATCAAACCTGCAACCAGCAAGTCCAGCAGTCAATATGGCAGCCGATACTCATCTGTCCAGAGGGCAAAGAAGGCGGTTGAAATCCAGAGCTCAGTGAGTCCGGAGGTAAAGGGTATGTCGGACCAGAGACTGGAGAATGGAGGCCCCCATGTCTGTGAGTGTGAGAGTCTAGGTTGTCTCACAGCAGCAGTACATTGCAATACATAGTCATAAAGACTATAATTAAAAATAAAATATACATATATATAAATATTATAAATTAAGCAAGTAGTGCAAAAAGAGAGGGAAAACACTGCAGAAATATTCACTGATTCATTATCCATTCTGAAATCTGATGGCAGAGGGGAAGAAGCTGTTCCTAAGATATTGAGTCTGTGTCTTCAGACTCCCGTACCACCTCGTTGATGGTAGCGATGAGATGAAGGCATTTCCAGGGTGATGGGGATACTCAATGATGGATGCCGCCTTTCTGAGGTATCGCCTTTTGAAGATGTCCTGGAGGACATTTCGGTTGTTCTGCCGATCATGGTGGGTGTGCTACATTGACATCAGAATGTGTTTTTATAGTTGTAGCCAGCCCTCAGCACATTCTTGGGTGTGGTGGTTATTAACGCAAACAACACATTGCCTTGTATCTTTTCATATAGTGTACGTACATCTGATAAATAAATCTAAATCTAAAACTAAAAATTCTAATCGCTGCGGAAGAAGTGCAGTCCTGGTAAATAATAAAGGGCAAGACTATCACATAGCAGATTGTAAAGTCAACAGTCCAGCATCTCATACAATAGGTCCATTGAAGAGTCTGATAACAGTGATAACAGTTCTTCCTGGTGGTCTGAACTTTCAGGCTTTTGTATCTTCTGCCTGATGGGACAGGCAATGGGCAGGTGAAGTGTTTGGAGAAAAGGAACGAGACAAGGCAATGGGGTCTGGGTACGAGTTACTGGGCAGATCAGGGAGAGAGAGAGAGAGAAGGGGACAGAGGGAGAAAGTGACCCAGAGCTGGAGAATTTCATGTTCGTGCCACCAGGAGTTTGTACATTCATAAAAAATCCTGAACCGTCATTCTATTAAACGTGATCTGTCCGGACCCAGCACTTACAGTAAGTGTCATTATACAGAAGGCACTACAGCATCTACTTTCTTAGAAGTTTGTATAGATTCAATGTGTCACCTAAAACTTTGGTAGCTGCATGGTGGAAAGTATCGTCACTGGGTGACATCATGACGTATGGAAACACCAAAGCCCAGGAATGGAGAGGGTGATACAAAGTTGTGGATAGAGGCCAGTCCATCACAGACAGAATCCTCACCACCACTGATCACATTTACAAGGAGCGTTAACATGGGTGAACATTAATTATCAAGGACACCCACCATACAGAGCATACTCTCTTGTCATCTGCCATTAGGAAGGAGTTACAGGAGCTTTAGGTCCACACCACCAGGCTCAGGAACAATTATTACACTGCAAACATCAGGGTTCAGTATCAGCATTGGATACTTCAATCAGTAAAATTCTGAATTGAATCCACAACCTACAGACTCACTTTCAGGGAATCTACAACTTTATGTTCTCAGTACTATCTATATTGTTCATTCATTCATTTATTTTTAATTTGCACAAATTGTGTTTCTTGTACATGTCAGTCTTTATTCCTGTTTTTTTTTGCACAGAATTAGAAAAAGATGTAGGAAGTTATAAAGTCAGCCATCCCCATCATGGCATTAGCCTCCTCAGTGCCCAGAACAGCTTCAAAAGGTGATGGCCTCAAAAAGGCAGCATCCATCATTCAGGAGTCCCATCACTCAGGACATGCCCTCTTCTCATTTCTACCATCAAGGAGATACTAGGAGCCTGAAGACAGACGTTCAACATTCGAGGAATAACTTTTGCCTCCGCCAACAGATTTCTGAATGGACTGGGTACCCTGAGCACTTCCTCAGTATTTTCCCTCTTCTTTCTGTACTACTTATTTAATTTTTATTTATTTATTTTGTATACTTATTGTAATTTATAATTTTCCTTATGTACTGCAATGTATTGCTACTGCAAAACAACAAATTTTATGACATGTGCCAATGGTATTAACCCTGATTTTGATTCAGATTCTGAAAAAGTGCTATTGTATTTCTTTAAATGCCAGCAAGAAAATTAAATCTCGTGGTAGTATATTGTGGCGTGTACATACTTAGATAATAAATTTATTTTGACTTGCACTTTGAACCGATTTGTCTGGGTGGTGTTCTTTCTACTCTCTCTCCCAGCTTTTTTTCCCCCACCCTTCCCCTTGGTACTTCCTTCCCTCCCATGGCAATCACATGACAGAGACGTCATTTACCCACTTACCAATGTCAATGGAATGTGGAAAAATCTGTTTGGCAGGTCTGGCATTTGAGTTGAAACTCTTACAAATGTCGCCAGATTTATTTGCAGTCCTCACTTTGCTAACAAAGTGATAGCAAGCCCCAGGGCACCAGGTGCTCGGGTTTGGAGTAAGTCTCAGCAATTTGATGCCGATGACTCTGATCTGTGGACTGTTCCTAGGGACATACACACACATGTAGGCATAAAAAAAACAAGAGATTCTGCAGATGCTGGAAAGCTTGAGAAACACAGCCAATGTTTCACACAGTCAATGTTTCAGGCCCAGGCTCTTCATCAGGACTGCAAGGGAAGACGACAGAAGCCAGATTAGGAAGGAACATGAAGGAGGAAGAGTACAGGATGGCAGGTGATATTTATGACCAGGTGAGAGGTAATGTGTGTGAATAGGGGAAAGGGGATGAGGCTACCCTCTCAGTTAAGGAGCAATGTTTTATATTGATCAGGGAACCCTCCAAAATGATGGCATGGTTATCAATTTCTCCTTTCAGTGAAAATAATTCCACCTTTCCTCCATTCTCCACTATGGACTCAGATTGCTTCTCACCTGCCTATTACTTTCCCCTGGGTCCCTTCCTCCTTCCCTTTCTCCTGTTGTCCACAATCTATAAGACTATAAGATAGAGCAGCAGAGTTAGACTATTTGGCCCATGGAGTCTGCCAGTTCATGATGGCTGACCCATTTACCTCAGCTCCTATCTTCTGCCTTCTCCCCATATCCTTTCATGTCCTGAATAAAGGAATCTATCAACTTTTGCCTTAAATATACATTAAGATTTGGTCTCCACAGTCCCCTGTGGCAATGAATTCTACAGATTCACCACTCATTGGCTAAAGAAATTCCTTCTCATCTCCTTTATAAAAGGACACTAATCTATCCTGAGGCTGTGTCTTCTGTTCATAGACACCCCCACCATAGTAAACATCATTTCCACATTCATTCTATCAAGGCCTTTCAACATTCGATAGGTATCAATGAGGTCACCCCACATTCTTCTGAATTTCAGTGAGTACAGGCCCAGAGCCATCAAACACTCCTCATATGGCAAGCTTTTCAATCTTGGAATCATTTTTGTGAACCTCATTTGAACCTTCTTCAATGTATGCACATCCTTTCTTAGATATAGGGCTCAAAGCTGCTCACAACACTCCAAGTGAGGCATCACCAGTGCTTTATAATGCCTCAATATTACATTCTTGCTTTTATATACTAGACCTCCTGAAATGAATGATGTTATCAAAACAAAATGCATGTCCATACACTTCCCAACATGGTATTTCATATGCCACTTCTTTGCCCATTCTCTTATTCTGTCTAAGTCCTTCCATAGCCCATGCACCATCACTAGGCATCAACAGCCAACCAGAAAAGGTTCCCTTTATTCCCACCCTTTGCCTCCTGCCAATCAGCCAATGTCAGAATCAGAATCAGGTTTATTATTACTGGCATGTGACGTGAAATTTGTTAACTTAGCCGCACCAGTTCAATTCAATACATAAAACAGAAATACTGTATATTAAAAAGAGTGAAGTAGTGTCCAAAGGTTCAACATCCATTTATGAATTGGATGGCAGAGGGGAAGAAGCTGTTCCTGAATCACTGAGTGTGTGTCTTCAGGCTTCTGTACCTCCTGTCTGATGGTACCAGTGAGAAAAGGGCATTCCCAGGATGCTGGAGGTAGTTAATAATGGACACAGCCTTTCTGAGACAGCGCTCCATGAAGATGTCCTGTGTTCTTTGTAGGTTAGTACCAAGATGGAGGTGACTAGATGTATGGCCCTCTGCAGTTTCTTTCAGTCTTGTGCATTAGCCCCCATACCAGGCAGTGATACAGTCTGTCAGAATGCTCTCCATGGTACATATGTAGAAGTTTTTGAGTGTATTTGTTGACATGCCAAATCTCTTCAAACTCCTAGTGAAGTATAGCCGCTGTCTTTCCATCTTTATAACTACATTGATATGTAGGGACCAGGTTAGATCCTCAGAGATCTTGACACCCAGGAACTTGAAGCTGCTCACTCTCTCCACTTCTGATCTCTCTATGAGGATTGGTATGTGATCCTTCATCTTACCCTTCCTGAATTCCACAATCAGCTCATTCATCTTACTGACGTTGACTGCCAGGTTGTTGCCACAGCATCTCTCCTCTAGTTGGCATATCTCACTCCTGTATGCCCTCTTGTCACCACCTGCGATTCTACCAACAATGGTTGAATTGTCAGCAAATTTATAGATGGTATTTGAGCTATGCCTAGCCACACAGATCAGAGCAGTGGGCTATGCAGAAATCCCTGAGGTGCGCCAGTGTTGATCGTCAGTGAGGTGGCTATGTTATCAGCAATCTACACAGATTGTGTTCTTCAAGTTAGGAAGTCAAGGATCCAAATGCAGAGGGAGATACAGAGACTCAGTTTCTGCAACTTCTGAATCAGGATTGTGGGAATGATGGTGTTAAATGATGAGCTATAGTCGATGAACAGCATCCTGACATAGGTGTTTGTATAGTCCAGCTGCTCTAAAGCTTTGAGCAGAGCCATTGAGATTGCATGTGCCATTGACCTATTTTAGCAATGGGCAAAGTTCAATGAGTTCAGGTCCTTGCTGAGACAGGAGTTTAGTCTACTCATGACCAACCTCTCAAAACATTTCATCACTGTTGATGTGTTTTCTACAAGGCGATAGTCATTAAAGCAGCCCACATTATTCTTCTTAGGCACTGGTATAATTGTTGCCTTTTTGAAGCAAGTGGGAACTTCTGCCCATAGCAGTGAGAGGTTGAAAATGTCCTTGAATACTCCCCCTAGTTGGTGGGCACAGGGTTTTCAGAGCCATACCAGGTACTCCATTAGGACTTTCTGCCTCGCGAGGGTTCACTCTCGTTAAAGACAGCCTAACATTGGCCTCTGAGATGGAGATAACAGGGTCATCAGATGCAGCAAGGAGCTTCACAGCTGAAGCTGTGTTCCCCCTTTCAAAGCGTGCATACAGGGTGTTGAGTTCAACTGGTAGCGAAGCATCTCTGCCTTTCATGCCATTGGGCTTCACATTGTAGTAAGTAATGTCTTGCAGACCCCGCCAGAGCATGTTTTACCATGCTAGTTTCTTTCCTGTCATACCATGGCCTCTTAACTTGTTAAGCAGCCTCATTTGTGACACCTTGTCAAAGGCCTTCTGAAAATCGAAGTACACAACATCCAGCTGTAGTCTATCCTGCTTGGTATTTCTTCAAGGATTTGTCAGGCAAGATGTTCCCATAAGGAAACCATGCTGTCTATGGCATATTTTATCATGTGCCTCCAAGTACCCCAAAAGCAGATCCTTAACAATCAATTCCAACCACTGTGGTCAGACTAATTGGCCTATAATTTTTATTCTCCTGTCTCCAATTTCTTGTAGAGTGACATTTGAAATTTTCTATACCTCTACAGCCATGCCAGAATTAATTGATACTTGAAAGTTCATTACTAAAGCCTCTACAATCTCTACAGTCACCCCTTTCAGAAGCCTGTGGTGTATACCATTTGGTCCAGGTGAATTATTTACCTTCAAACCTTTCAGTTTATCAAGAATCTTCACCTTAATGATGGCAACTTCACACATTTCTGCCCTGACACTTTCAAACTAATGTCTACCACAGTGAAGACTGATAGAAAAGAATAACTATTCAGTTGATCCACCATTTACTTGTCTCCCATTGCTACCTCTCCAACATATTTCCAATGTTGCAATATCTACTCTCACCTCTCTTTTACACTTTATGTATCTGAAGAAACTTTTGGTATCCTCTTTAATATTATTGAGCAGTTTACCTTCATATTCATCTTTTCCTTCTTTATGACTTCCTTATTTGCTTTCTGTCAGTTTTTAAAAGATTCCCAATTCTCCATCTTCTCAGTGATTTTTTTGCTCTATTATGTGCCCTTTCTTTGGGTTTTATGATGGCTTTGACAACTCTTGTCAGTTATGGTTGTGTCATCCTGTATTTAGAATACTTCTTCCTCTGTGGGATGTATATATCCTGCACTTTCCAAATTGCTCCCAGAAATTCCAGCCATTGCTGCTCTGCTGTCATCCCTACCAGTGTTCTTTTCCAATCTCAATTTGACCAGGTCCTCTCTCATGCCTCTATAATATCCTTTACTCCACTGTAATACTGATATATCTGAATTTTTCTTCTTCTCAAATTGTAATGTGAATTCTATCTTATTATCATCACTTGTTTCTAAGGTTTCCTTTACCTTAAGCTCTCTAATCAACAACCATGTGAAAATCTGCAGATGCTGGAAATCCAAAGCAATACATACAAGATGCTGAAGGAACTCTGCAGGTCAGACAGCACTGATGGAAAAGATGGAACAGTCGACATTTCAGGCTGAGACCCTCTGGCAACCTACTTGTCCATTTGAAACAATGCGTATCTTTCAATATTAAGGTCCCAGCTATAATCTTCTTTCTGCCACAATTTAGTGATGCCCATAACATCATGCATGCCAATCTGTAACTGTGCTACAAGCTCATCAACCTTATTCAGTATACCACACACATTCAAATATAACACCTTCAGTCCTGTATTCACCTTGTATGTTTTTGTCTGCCTTTTAAATTGCAACTCATCCTTTTGACTGAAAATTTGCCCTATCATCAGCCTCTCCCTGCTAGCAGTCCCACTGCACACTACATCTGTTGTAAACCAGCTACTTCATCCTCAGCACTATCACTTCACTTTCCACCCCCTGCCAAATCAGGTCAAGCCCTCCTGACCAGCTCTAGCAAACCTGCCCACAAAGATATTGGTAGCCCATCTCTTTTTTACAGATTGTACCTTCCCCAGAGGTGATCCCAATGATCCAAGTATCGGAACCCCTGACCCCACACCAGTTTCTCAGCCACACATTCATCTTCCAAATCATCCTATTCTTACCCCCAATGGTGCATGGCACAGGCAACAATTGGGAGATTACTATCCTGGAGGTCCTATATTTCAACTTTCTACCTAGCTTTGTAAAATCTTTCTTCAGGACCTCTTCACCTTTCCTATGTACATTATTGATGCTAATATGAACTCTCCTCTCCTATCTGATTCTTTCTTCTCCAGTCCTTGAACTTTCCCACCAACCTGGCTTCACCTATCACCTACCATAAAGCTTCATTCCCCCCCACCCCCTTTTATTTTGGCATATTCACCCTTTCTTCTCAGTCCTGAAGAAGGGTTCCGGCCAAAAATGTCAACTGTTTACTCTTTTCCATAGATGGTGCCTGACCTGTTCAGTTGTTTGTGTGTGTTGCATGAGGTAAGAAGATTCAAGGTAATAGGTGGGAGATTTCAAGGACTGAAGAAGAATGAATATAGTAGGAGAGGACAGCAGACCATGACAAAAATGGAGAGTGGCACCAGAGGGAGTTGATAGACAGGCGAGGAAGAGGTTAACCAGAAAGGAGAATGGAAAAAAAAAGTGAAGGGTGTTGAGTGAGGTAATTACCTGAATTTGGAGAAATCAAAAATGTGGCATCTATCATTAAGTACTCCTGTCACCCAAAGTATGCTCTCTTCTCATTGCTGTCATCAAGGAAGGAGTACAGGAGCCCAAACACACATATACACACACTCAACATTTCAGGAACAGATTCTTCCCCTCTGTCATCATATTTCTGAATGGACAATGAACCCATGTCCACAACCCCACTACTTTATCTTTTGTTTTTGCTTTCTTTTTGAACTACTTTTCAAATTATATATATATATATATATATATATAACATCACAATTTATAGCTTTTATCATGAATTGCAATATACTACTGCCACAAAGAAAATATTTCACAGCATATACCAGTGATATTAAAAATAGATTAGATTCATGCCATCATGTTAGTGGCTACCCAGAAGGAATATGAGGTGTTACTCTTCCATCCTGAGATTGGCAGGAATTTACTTCTTCCTGGTAATAGAGGAAGTCATAGACAGACATATCAGAATGGGAATGTTCAGTCTCTCTCTCTCTACTGTTCTCTCCTCCTCACCTGCCCATGTCTGTGTGTTGCACACTTGAACACAAAAGGAACTTCCAGGCATGCAGAAGTTTAAAATAACGTATTTATTTACCTTTCTGGAAATATCAGAACACAAGCACATCGGCTTACCATACATGCTGCGGGGTCGTTCCCGACTACTCTACACATGCACACTGCCATCCCCCAGGACCCCTCAGTTGCCCCCAAGTGCCTGTATAAGCATTGCTCGTCGTAACCATCAATGAACCTACTAAAATATTACCGTTGCTAGTGCAACTGAACATTAATCAGTTTGTGAATAAACAAAATAACAAACCAAAGCAACAAAAATTATATGACATTCTCAAACTCCTTGCCCTGATCATGATGCAACTTGGCCGGAAATCCAAATTTGAGCACAAAGTCTCCAAAGAAGTTTTCAGCAGCAGTTCTTGCTGACTTGTTGGTACGTGTGTATACCTGGGCAAAGCATGTAAAGTGATCGAAGACAACCAGGATATATTCATAAACTTCTTTACAGCTTTCTAGATGCAGGTAATCTATTGAAACCATCTCAAAAGGATATGTGGTTACTACATTAACCAGTGGTGCTCTAGTTGGCTTGTTCGGACGCTTCCGCTTCAGGCAGCTACACACCTTGGTCACATAATGGTCCGCATCTCTTTGCATATGAGGCCAATAGAATCGATCAGGCTGAGTGTCCGCTCCAATCCGAGGCATCCCATCTCCTCATGCAGCTCCTTGCATATCAGCTGATGGAATGTTTTAGATAACACTAGTTGACCTCGAGCCACTAACTTTCTGTACAGAATGCCGTCTTTATTGAGATACAACTTGTTTCTCTCCCTCACCATCACGCCGGTCTCTTCCCCGTTGATGAGGCCACTGTCCCGTCATGACATACTCTCGCACCTTGCCAATGACTGGATCATCCTTTTGTGCTTTCTTTAGGTTCTCGGTGGAGATTTCTGCCACTGTGGAAGTTAGTCTTTCCTGCTCTACATCAGTGCCTGCTGCAGTGATGGTGGCTGGACACAACCAGGGCTCATGTTCATGTGATTCCAGTTGGAGTACCTGTGTGACATTTGTTATTGTCACTGGCTCCATTTCCTGTGAGCATATGCGGATGTACTGCTCTGTATCATCTGTGACAAGCCACCTGCATCTCCATTAACTTTCCCAGGCCGATACTTGATTGAGAAATTAAAGTTGGCTAACTCCAGAATCCACTGGTGTATTGTGGCGTTCAGCTTCGCTGTGGTCAAAATATAGGTTAAGGGATTATTATTGGTGTAGACAGTGATTCAGAGTGCATAATATATCCATGAAATCTTTCACAAATGTCCCAGTTCATTGCTAAAAACTCTAACTTTCCAGAATGGAGGTGGTAATTTATTTCTGGTGCAGTTAGTATTCTCGACCCATAACCTATGATGACCAGGTTGCCTTGTTGTCTCTGGTACCGTACTGCACCCAGCCCCTCCTGAGAGGCATCACAATGCAACACAAACAGCTTCTCGAAGTCGGGGTAACCTGGGAGTGGTGGGCGCAGCAAGTACTCTAACAGCTGGCAGAGCACTTCCTGGTGTTTTTCGGTCCAAGTGATCGGTTGGCTTGAGGGTAGCTGGTCTGACTCCTTGCGTTTCCCCCTACTCCTACTTACACTTGATCCTTGGATCTTACTTCCTGGGGTCTTCTCGGTGGATAGCAGACTGTACAGCGGCTTGGCAATGCGTCAGAAGTTTGGGATATATGGGCAGTAGTACGAGAGAAACCCCAGTGTTTTCCTCAGGTCTCCCACAATCTCAGGTTTGCAGTCTTTGAGTGCTTGTACTGGTACTATCTCAGCAGGATCCATGCAATAGCCATCTTTGGATACAATCTTTCCCAGGAATTTCACTTTGTCTTTAAACACTTCACACTTTTTAGCTGTCAGTTTTACCCCATGTGCTTGATAGCGACGTAACACCTCTCTCATATCCCGCAGATGGTCTTCAAAAGACTGGCTGTGGACAAGATTGTCATCCAAATATGGCTGACATGTTTCATCCCTCAAACCCACGAAGCACTCCTCCATACTGCGCTGGAAATCTGCTGGGGCCGAGGACAGGCTGAAGGGGATCCTTACCCACTTGCATAAGCCTCAAGGTGTTATAAAGGCTGTAAGTGGTCTACTACTCTCAAGGAGACCCTGATGGTACGCCTTGCCCTGATCCAGTACCAAGAACCATACACTCCCACTCAGGCTGTTCAACATATCTTGCACTCGAGGGATGCGGTGATGGTGAGGGATGGATTTTCGGTTCAGCTCACGGGAATCCACGCATAGATGTAAACTCCCATCCTTCTTACGAACGCAGACTATTGGTGATGAGTATGGGGACCGGGATTTTTGAATCCATCCTCTATTCAGTAGGTCCTCCACATACTCCTTCAGCTCCTTGAGGAGTGGTTTAGGTACAGAAGTGTAGGTGCACTGTACAGGAATTGTGTCGCTCTGTCTGATTTTTAGCTGCAGAGATGGAATGCATCCCACGTCACTCTCATCTCTTGAAAATGCAGCACACTCTTCTCGCAGCATCTGTCTCACCTGTTCCTGCTGGTCTGGAGCCAGGTGATCAACAGGGTCCCATGTCTCATGTTTGCATGTGTCCAGCTGTTTGTGTTTCTCTTTGTGATTCTCAGGACCGCTGGCTGTGCTGGCAGTGTTTTCACTAATGTGGGCTGTTTTCACTGTGTTTACACTGGCATTGACTGGCCTTACATCCACTGGGTAAATAGCCTTAAATTGTTGTAGCTGTCCCAGCACTGTACGAGGGGTGAGAGTAATGTTGTGGCTGCTTTGCCCACAAGTTTCTCATTCTCACCCAGGAGCTCATCCAAGTTCCGTACCCCGATGTGTGGAAAACAGGACTCTCTCCACTTTTCATTGATAATAGTGACCTGTGAGCCGGTATCCCATAGTGCTTGTGTTGTACTCCCTCAAAGAAACAATCCACCGTGCACTTCTTCCCAATGAGAGCTGTCAGCTTGGCTTGATGACATAAAGAAAGATGACTGGCATAGGTAGCACCCACCATCTGTTGTTCAGCCTTCCCAATTTTCTCTAACTCCGCCTCCAGCTGCCTGATTCTCTCGCACAGAAGCTCATGCACCTTGTCATCTGGTCCAGCTGGGCTTGGAGCTGATGATTCTGGGATTGTGACAGGCCGGATTGTCACATTGCCGTCAGATTTGCCTGCCAGCCTTCTTTGTCCTCTACAGCCTCGAGAGCTGCCCTGTCCGCCCGCACCTGAAACACTGTTCACACTGGTCACCTGTTCCCTGCTCCTGACATGCTTTACATCCTCTCCTAACACTCATTCTTACTTAGCCGGTGGGTCCTTGCGGGTTAGCTATGCTTTTCCTTATTTCAGCCATTTCTTCTCTCAGCAGCCTGACTGCTTCATGAAGCTCTGTGTCTCTTGAACTAGCCACAACACGTGTTTTACGGCTCTTAGGCTTCACAACTTCATCTGACTGCTCTAGAACCTTCACTCTGGCTTCGGCTGCACCCTAGCTCTGCTGACTGCTCTGCATTTCTGTCTGTAACTCATTTACTTTTAGGACTCTGCTGCTTGTGTTCTTTCTTTGCTTGGACTGTCTTTCTGATTCAACACAGGCTGCTTCATTCATCCTGTCGATGAGTATTTCATCTGTCACTCTCTGATCGTCGAGATAAGGCTTAAGCTGAAACTTGATATGGTCACTTGACAGCCCAGTACTAAATGACCTCAAGAATCTCTTCTGGATGAGCTCGGGACTGTACTGTTTTTCTGACCCTACTTCTTTTGAAGCAAGTAACAGCCTCTCTTTTAACTCAATTGCTCTAAAGAGGAAATTTTGGGGAGACTCACAACTGTCTTGTGTTATGTTTACCAGTCTGTGATATAAATCTATGGAGCTGTCCTCGTTGAAATATCCCTTTAATATTGTCTTCAGTCGAGGAAGGCTAAGGTCACTTTTTATCTCGAGCATATCACGAATACTCAAACCTGGACTGATTGACTTGATCACTGCTCCCATGACCTCAGCCTCACTGTGTCCCCTACTCAGGCCTCTGTCAATCTGATGCATCAGGTTGTGTATGAGAGTTTGTCCTTCTGTCCCTTTTCCACGATCTGACCCCAGATCTTGAATTCTCTCCTTATTGTCTCTTCCGGGAGCCGGTTTACAGCTGTAGGCAACACATTTTGAGGAGCTGAAGCTTGGCTTGAAGATGCACTGTTCACTCTTTCATTCAGCCTCCTAACCTCATCCTGCAGAGCTTGACTGTTTAGCTGGAGCTGTAAGTATTTTTCTGCCAAGCTCATTTCTTCAGCTGTTCTCTGGCTGGTTTGTGCTGTGTTGTCTGCTTTTTTTCCCCATTACCAGTGTTTCCGGTATTTCCTCTCATTTGCTCAACTGATTCCAACATTGTCCTTAGATAATACTTCACAACCTCCTCCCCTTCATCATTTATTACATTGTCCATAGATTCAGTAATTAGTCTAATTAACGTTTGCCTTGTGGTAACATTTTCATACCGGATCTTAGCTTCCACACACACCTCTTTGAGCTGATCCAGTTGCAAAAGCCATATTCTCTGAGACAAGGCCTCTGCCAACTCCTCCAAATCCATTGTGTGTGGTATAGCCGCGCCCCGAAGCTACGCGCTCCCGCTGTCAATCAAAGGTGATCCGTGTCCTCGTTGTTGCCACACTAAGCGCAACGTTAATTATCTCAGCGGCGCCTCCAATGTTTGTTGCACACTTGGACACAAAAGGGACTTCCAGGCATGCAGAAGTTTAAAATGACGTCTTTATTTACCTTTCTGGAAATACCGGAACACAAGCGCATCGGCTTACCATACATGCTGCGGGGTCGTTCCCGACTACTCTACACATGCACACTGCCATCCCCCAGGACCCCTCAGCTGCCCCCAAGTGCCTGTATAAGCTTTGATCCTCGTAACCATCAATTAATCTACTAGAATATTACCATTGTTAGTGTAACTGAACATTAATCAAATTGTGAATCAACAAAATAACAAACCAAAGCAAAAAACAAAAATAATATGACCATCTTATAAGGAAACTGGGGGGGGGGGGCGGGGGGTATCCAGTGTCCATTAATATGCTCCACATTACTATAGGTCCCACATGTGGAACAACCTCTCCATCTCCTGAAGTGTGAACTATTCAAAGAGGCCTGCGGAGGGGCAATGTTGTCTTGTTATGTAGAATTTTGCAGACACCCCAGACATCTATCCCAGTCGCAGGTATTGGAGACAGGCCCTTTGGGGCAACTCATCCATATTGACTATAATGCCCATCTAAGCTAATTCCATTCACCTGCTTACATCCCTTTAAATCTTTCCTAGCCATATACCTGTCCAAGTATCTTTTAAATCTTGTTAATGTACCTGCCTCAACCACTTTCTCTGGTGACACACTCCTCTAACCTATGTCCTCTGGTTTTAAACACCGCATTCACTAGGTAAAAAAACTGTGGTTCATCCACTGTATCTAGGGGTATGCATTGACCTTAAATAGAGTCCTTGAAATCTCAGAACACTACAGAACCCTTTGGCCCATCTCATTGGAGACGACCTAGTCCCATCTAACTACACATGGGCCATATCCCAACAATCTTCTCCCATCCATGTACCTGTTAAAAGTTCTGTTAAATGTTACAGCCGAACTTGTATCCACCACTTTCACGCGCACACCACACTCTATTGTTTGCCCTCAGATTCCTCTTATATATTTCACCTTTCACCCGAAACCCATGATCTCTAGTTCAAGTCTCACCCAACCTGAGATGGAGTAGATGTGAAGAGGCAGGCTAGGACCAGAGGTCACAATGTCAGAATATAAAGATATCACTTCAGAACAGAGATGAGGAGATGGAATTTCTTCATGCAGATGGGGGGTGATGGGGGAAGCAGTGTAGAATTCATGGCAACACACAGCTGTGGAGGCTGAGTCATTGAGCATATTTAAAACAGAGATTGATATCTTCTTCATTAGTAAGGGTGTCAAAGGTTATGATGAGCAAGCAGGAGAATGGGGTTTAGAGGGAAAATAAATTAGCCATGACTGAATGCCACAGCAGACTCAATGGTCAATGGTCTAGATATGCTTATATGTGCTAAGAAAATTTGTTGATTTTTTTGGCACTACTAGGTACAATTAGAAAATACAGTAAATAAATAGAGCAAAAAGGAATAACATAGCAGCATTCATCGGTCCATGGACTGTTCCAGAAATCTGAAGGCAGAAGACAAGAAGCTGTCCTGAAAATTCTGAGTATGGGTCTTGTTGCTCCTAAATCAGCTCCCAGGTCTTCTGCTCTTGTGGTAGCCCTGTTCACTGTGAGAACCTCACACCCACAAAGAATTTGAAAATAAACTTACTCAGCCTATTATTGACTTGCCCGGCTCACTGCTGATTACCACCTTCCATTACCAAAGTGAGAAGCTCATCCTCTGATAGCAACAGGCCCTTCATCCCACACATACCCTGCCAGCCTTCAACCAAACATTCACACAAATCCCAGTCTATTCTCCCCACAGGATTCACTGAAGCCTGTTCTCCTTCCCAGCCTGGAGTGTGGGAGAGAACCAGAGCCCTACGGGGGAAACCCTCAGTGTCATGGGGAGAACATGGAAATTCTTCGTAGACAGATGTACAGATACCGCAAACCCCATTTATACACACAGATACAGAACTGAACCTGCGTCTTTGGGGCTCTTCATGCTGCACCACTATGTAGCTGTTGTCTATCAACAGAAAATGTTTGACGTTAACTCAATGGTGGAATATTTTTTTCTCATTTCTCATTTACTGTTTCTCTCTATGACTGTTCTGCCTTCTCTGCATCTGACATACTGATTGTCAATCTGCCCCTGTTTACAGCAGGTTTCCCAGAGCCTTGGAGAGATACCAGCATGACTGCTTCCTTAAACTGCTCCAAGCTCACAGGAAGGATATGTGTAACAACATCAGGATCCTGTGCCCAATTAGCACCCTAATAAAGAGGTCCTGGTCATCATCACTGACTTACCCATGGGTGATATCCTGGGGGATTCCTGCTATCCGGAATCTCTCAACTCCTAACTCGCTACGGCTTCCGGATCTGGCCTTCAACAGTTCCATCTGCAACTGGATCTTCAACTTCCTGACCAACAGGCCATAATCAGAAAGTTATGAACACATGAGATTCTGCAGGTGCTGAAATCTTGAGCAGCGTACACAATTTGCTCAAGGAACACAACAGTTCACTCAGCTTCTATGGAGAGGAAAACCCAGTCCATGTTTTGGGTCAGGTCTCGTCAACAGGACTGGAAAGGAAGGGGGAAGATTCTGAAATGAGATGTTGGGAGAGGGGGTGTAGTATGTTGGCAGACGAAAGGAGATGAGGACTGGGGAAAGGTGTATGGGTGGAGGAGAGGTATGACGAAGAAAGTTGAGAGAGAATATGTGGAAAAGGTAAAGGGCTGTAGAGGAAGGAATCTGACAGGAGAGGAGAGAAGAATATGGAAGGAAGGAAAAGTGTAAGGGATTCAAAGGGAGGTGATAGGAAAGTGAGGAGAAAAGAAGTGGGTGAGAGGGGATCCAGAATAGACAATGGAGAAAGAGAGAAGTGGGTAGCAAAGAAATTTCCAAAACTTGGAGAAAATAATGTTCATGCCATTAGGTTGCAGGCTATGATATGTTGCTCCTCCAACCTGAGTTTGGCCTCATCATGCCAATGAATTTCAATCCATTGATGCTGCCTGACTTACTGAATTCCTCCGGAATTTTGTGTGTTCTGTCCTCAGTTAGTAAGGGTTGGCAGCAACACCTTCACTATAAATATTCTCCCACTGGTGCGTGACGAGTCTCTGACCTCAGCCCCCGAAACTGTTCCCTGAACACTCATGGCTGTGTGGCTGGATTCTGCACTAACTCCATCTACAAATTTGCAGATGATACCATTGCAGCGGACCGTAGCTCATGAAACAATAAGTCAGAGTATAGGAAGGAGATAGAGAGCTTAGTGGTGCGGTGTCATGAGAATAAAATTTCCCTCAATGTCAACAAAACAAATGAGCTCATCATTGACATCAGGATGGAGAGTGGAGTATATATCTCTGTTTGTAGCGATGATGAGGTTGAGAGTACTGACAAACATTGGTCCTGGTGCAGCCACATAGAACCCTCAGCCACGTAAGCTGACCAGACCACCTAGTTCCACAGAAGGCTGATGAAATCACACATGTCCCCTTTGACTCTCAATAATTTTTGATGATGCAACATAGAATGCAAAATACCTAGATGCATCAAGGCTTGGTACAGCAACTGCTCTGCCTGTGACTGCAAGAATTTGCAGAGTTGTGGACACAGTTCAGCACATCACAGAAACCAACCTCCCCTCCATAGACTCCATGAACATTTCTCACTGCCTCAGTAAAGCAGCCAGCATAATCAAAGACGTATCCCAGGCATCCTCTCCTTTCCCCTCTCACATTGGGTAGAATATGCAAAAGCCTTAAAATACATACAACAAGGCTCAAGGACAGCTTCTCCTTACCGGTTGGCTGACTATTGGATGCATCTCTTGCATGCTAATGATAAATTCTTGCTCTCCCAATCTACCTCATTGTGGTACACAGGAAATCCATCTCACCTTGTACTTTGTTGTTAACCTGTACCTGTAACTGTAACACCATATTCTGCATTTATTTTCCAAGTTTACTACCTTGATATATTTAAATAAGGCATGATCTGTTTGTGATGGCATGCAAACAATGTTTTTCACTGCCTCAGTGCATATTATGATAATACAGTTACCCTTTAATAAGGAACAAGTCAAATATTTTGATGGGACACTCCTATTTGCTTAGGTGACTCCAGCTTCAACAATTCTCGAGAGGATTGGCACCATCCATGACACAGATGCATGCTCAATCGACAGACGCCTCTTCACTGACTAAACCACTGGCACTATAGAACACTATTTCAGTGTTTAATGGTCTCTTTCTTCAATTTTGTTTGAGCTTTTTGTCATCTAAATGTACATATATACAACTAAACAAAATATTGATCCTCCAGACTGCAGTGTACCCACAAAACTTATATCACAAACAGCACATTAAACAGACCATTACCACAAATAAGTTAATAAAGTACAATTTGAAGTTCATGTAGTGCATAGCACAGGTAAACAGTAAACAGCTTGATGTCCTACTGATGAGACTTCAGAGGTGGTAGGGTCTTGTTACCCAGGCAGGCAGTCCTAGTCTTGATGCTCCTGTAACTCCCTCCCCATAGTAGAGAGTCCAGGAGACTGCAGGATGTTGGTAAGGATCCTCAATAATGCTTCAGGCCCTTTGGATACAACACTCTTGGTGCATGTCACAAATCAGGGAGAAGAAGGCAGGGAGCCTTGCACACCTTAATCTCCTCAAAGCGTAGACACTGCTGTGTGTTCTTGACTAATCTGGAGGTGTTGTGGGAGCAGGCTAGATAACCAAGGAACTATGTGCTTTGCAAAACAGACCATTGACGTGCAATAACAAGTCTTGTCTTTTTTATTTTCCTGCCTGTCTCCCAACCCTCTGCTCTCTGCATCCCCAAGTACTAATGCACTCTGCATTAATACTTGGAGCTATGATGTTGTGGCCATTACAGAGAATTGAATGGTTCAGGGGCAGGAATGGTTACTTAGAGTGCCAGGCTTTAGATGTTTCAGAAAGGACAGGGAGGGAGGTAAAAGAGGTGGGGGTGTGGCACTGCTGATCAGTGAGAGCGTCACTGCTGCAGAAAAGGAGGAAGTCATGGAGGGATTGTCTACTGAGTCTCTGTGGGTGGAAGTTAAGAACAGAAAAGGGTCAATAACTCCACTGTGCATTTTTTTATAGACCACCCAATAGTAACAGGAATATCAAGGAGCAGATTCTGGTAAGGTGCAATAACAGCAGGGTTGTCATGGTGAGAGATTTTAATTTCCCAAATATTGATTGGCATCTCCCGAGAGCAAGGGTTTGGGGGAGAGTTTGTTAGGTGAGTTCAGGAAGGTTTCCTGACACAATATTTAGAAAATCCTACAAGAGGAGAGGCTGTTCTTGATTTGGCATTGGGAAATGAACCTGGTCAAGTATCAGGTCTCTCAGAGGGAGAGCATTATGGAGACAGTGATCACATTTCTATCTCCTTTACAATAACTTTGGAGAGGGATAAGAACAGATAAGTTAGGAAAGTGTTTAATTGGAGTAGGGTGAAATAGGAAGCTATCAGGCAGGGACTTAGAAGCATAAATTGGGAACAGACATGCTCAGGGAAATGTACACAGAAATGTGGCAAATGTTCAGTGGGTATTTGCATGGCATTCTGCAGAGGTACATTCCAATGAGAGAGGGAAAGGATAGTAGGGTACAGGGATGTGGTGTACAAAGGCTGTTGAAAATCTAGTAAAGAAGTAAAGAAAAGCTTATGAAAGGTTCAAAAAGCTAGGTAATGTTAGAGATCTAGAAGATTATAAGGCTAGCAGGAAGGTGCTTAAGAATGAAATTAGTAGAGCCAGAAGGGGCCATGAGAAGGCCTTGGTGAGCAGGATTAAGGAAAACCCCAAGGCATTCTACAAGTATGTGAAGAGCAAGAGGATAAGTGGTGAGAGAATAGGACCAATCAATTATGACAGTGGAAAAGTGCATGGAACTGGAGGAGATAGCGGAGGTACTTAATGAATACTTTGCTTCAGTATTTGCTATGGAAAAGCATCTTGGCAATTGTAGGGATGACTTACAGCTGATTGAAAAGCTTGAGCATATAGACATTAAGATGTGCTGGAGCTCTTGGAAAGCATCAAGTTGGATAAGTCTTCGGGACTGGATGAGATGTACCCTAGGCAATTCTGGGAGCTGAGGGAAGAGATTGCTGAGCCTCTGCTATTATCTTTGCATCATCAGTGGGGATGGGGGAGGTTCTGGAGGATTGGAGGGTTGTAGATGTTGTTCCCTTATTCAAGAAAGGGAGTAGTGATAGTCCAGGGAATTATACTCTTGTGAGTCTTACTTCAGTGGTTCGTAAGTTAATGGAAAAGATCCTGAGAGGCAGGATTTATGAATATTTGGAGAGGCTAATATGGTTAGAAATTAGGAATAATTAGAATGGCTTTGTCAAAGGCAGGTTGTGCCTTACGAGCCTGAATTGAATTTTTTGAGGCTGTGACTAAACACGCTGATGAAGGTAGAGCAGTAGACATAGTGCACATGGATTTCAGCAAGGCATTCAATAAGGTACCCCATGCAAGGCTTATTGAGAAAGCAAGGAGGCATGGGGTCCAAGGACACCTTGTTTTGGTGGATCCAGAATGGCTTGCCCACAAGAAGGCAAAGAGTGGTTGTAGATGGGTCATATTCTGAATGGAGGTTGATGACCAGTGGTGTGCCTCAGAGATCTGTTCTGGGACCCCTTCTCTTCGTGATTTTTATAAGTGACCTGGATGAGGAAGAGGACGGATGGGTTAGTAAATTTGCTGATGACACAAAGGATGTGGATGTTGTGGATAGTGTGGAGAGTTGTCAGAGGTTTCAGTGGGGCATTGATAGGATGCAAAACCGGGCTGAGAAGTGGCAGGTGGAGTTCAACCCAGATGTGTGAAGTGGTTCATTTTTGTGGGACAAACATGATGGCAAAGTATAGTATTAATGGCAAGATACTTGGCAGTGGAGGACAGAGGGATCATGGGTTCCAAGTACATAGAATCTCTGAAAGCTACTGCGTAGGTTGACTGTGATTAAGAAGGCATATAGTGCATTGACCTTCATCAACCATAGGATTGAGTTTAAGAACCAAAAGGTAATATTACATCTATGTAGGACCCTAGTACGACCCTACTTGTAATACTGTGCTCAGTTTTAGTCACCTCACTGCAGGAAAGATGTGGAAACTATAGAAAGGGTGCAGAGGAGATTTACAAGGATGTTGCTTGGATTGGGGAGCATGCCTTATGAGAATAGGTTGAGTGAAATTGGCCTTTTCTCCTTGGAGTGATGGAAGATGAGAGGTGACTTGATAGAGGTGCAGAAGCTGATGATGATATCGTGTGGATATTCAGAGGTTTTTATCCCAGGGCTGAAATGGCTAACACAAGAGGGCACAGTTTTAATCTGCTTGGAAGTAGCTACAGAGGAGATGTCAGGGGTAAGTTTCTTTTACATTGAGAGTGGTGAATGTGTGGAATAGGCTAACTTTGATGGTGGTGGAGTTGGATATGATCTGGTCTTTTAAGAGATTCCTGGACAGGTACATGGAGCTTAGAAAAATAGAGGGTTACCGGTAATCCTTGATAATTTCTACAGTAATTTCGGCACAGCATTGTGGGCTGAAAGGCCTGTATTATGCTGTAGTATTTCAATTTTCCATCTCCTTTTATTTTTCACCTTCTCTTTCTATCAGTCAGTCTCCCTCTCCTCCATTTTCTCACACTCGCTCTCCTTTTGACCTGTGCCATTCTTTAAAAACTAAATCAGTAATGGAGCATTTTAAAAAATTAGAATAAATGGGACTTGAAAGGGAAAATCTCAATATACCAAAGTTTTTTTGAAATTGTATTCAGATCCTCAGGGTATGTTGAACTATTAAATTATCAGTTAGTTTACTTACATATAAAGGAAATGAGCATCCAAGAAGAGAAATAATAGAAAAATTATTAACAGAGTTAGCTTCTATAGAGACCCATGCCGGATAGTCTACATGATTAATATAATATAGCCAAATCATAAGATATTGTATATTAACTGCCCAGTAATAAAACCTAAAATTAGGTAAGGCTAAACCTCCAGACTTTTTAGATTTTTGACAGTGGACTTTAGTTAAATGAGGACGTTTATTTTTCCATATATAGGAAGATAAATTAGAATCAAGAGAGTCAAAAAAGGATTTAGGAATAAAAACGGGTAAATCCTGAAAAAGAAATTTAGGCAGAATATTCATTTTAATAGAATTAATTCATCCAATCAACGATATTGAAAGAGGTGACCAATTTAATAATATCCTTTTTACATGATTCAATAAAGTAAGAAAGGCTTCTTAAGCAGGTGTTTGTAATTCTTAGTGACTGTTACACCCAAATAAGTAAATTGATTCCTTACAACTTTAAAAGGGAGATTAGTATTAATTGACACTAAATTATTTAAAGGAAATAATTCACTCTTATGTAGGTTCAATTTAAATCCTGAAAACTGACTAAAAAGGGAGAGAAAAGAAAGTATGCAAGGCAACGACGTCTTAATATCAGAGATAAAAAGTGAGATTTTGTGAGTAATGCCTCCTGTTAAAATACAACAGATATCATTAGATTCTCGAAAAGCAATGGCAAGAGGTTCTAAATCTAGATCAAAGACCAAAGGGCTCAATGGACAACCTTGTCTAATTCTGTGATGAAGTTTGAATGGTTTGGAATTTTGTAAATTACTAAGAACCCGAGCAGAAGGAGATAGATAAAGTAATTTAATCCATTGAATAAAATCTGGTCCAAAATTAAAATTTTCCAAGGTTTTAAATAAATCATTCCATTCAACCCAATCAAAGGCCTTATCAGCATTTAAGGATATCACACATTCTGATATCTCCTGGGAAGGAGAGTAAATAACATTTAATACACGGTGTATATTAAAATGGGAATGTTGGTTTTTAATAAATACAGTCTGATCATCAGAAATAATAGAAGGTAAAATATTTTCAATCCTACGAGCCAGAACTTTAGGAAGGATTTTAGTATCAACATTGAGTAATGAAATTGGCCTATATGAAGAGCAGTTTGTTCTTCTTTAGGATAAGCGAATTAGAGGCTTCATGGAAAGATTGATGCAAGCTACCCAACTTGAAAGAATCCAAAAAGACTAAGTGTAACTGTGGTATAATTAATGAAGAAAAAGCCTTAAAAAATCCCCAGAAAATCCATCTGGACCCGGAGCCTTCCCCAAGTGTAATGAACGTATAGCCTTGACAATTTCCTTATCAGAAATGGGTTGATACATCTGTTTACAATTATCTGCAGAAAGTGCAGGGATATTTAATTAATCTAGAAAATTATTCATTACAGTATTATCTTTAGGGGAATCAGAACTATAAACTTTAGAATAGAATTCTCTAAACATATCACTTATTTCAGAGTGATCGGTTGTCCTATCACAATTAGGTTTGCAAATTTCTTTAATTTGTCATTTAACTACAGAAGTTTTTAATTGGTTGGCCAATACTTGGCCTGATTTATTTCTGTGAATGTAAAATTGAGTTTCAATTGGATATGTTAACAGAAGATCATATTTAGTATTAACTTCTACACGTAATTTATATAAAACAGGATCTGGAGCTATAGCATATTTTTGATCTAATTGTTTCAATTGATTGGCTAATTCAATTCTTTCTTTATTAGCTTTATTCTTAACACTCGTGGTATAATAAATAACTTGTCCTCTAATATGGGCCTTGAAAGTGTCCCATACAATAAGATTAGAAGTCTCTTCCTTTTTATTCTCTTCAAAAAACAAAATACCAACGTAATATGCCTCTCTAGAAATTTTAAAAATTCTTATCAGATAACAAAGTTGTATTAAAGGGCCAAAATCTGTTTGTTTGTGGAAGACCAGGGAGATTTAAAGATAGAAATACAGGAGCATGATCTGAAACAGCAATCTCTTTATATTCACAGGAACAAACTGATGAAATCATTTGATTTATTTGAGGAATAATAAATCAGCCAGATTAGAATGATGGAGTAGACTCAATGGGCCACATAGCCCAATCCTGCTCCTATGTCTTATGGCATGTTACGGCTACTGCTCTGCCCGTGACCAGAAAAATAAGCTCAGTTCATCACAGAAACCAATCTCCTCTCCACGGTAATCATGAGGAAATCTGCAGATGCTGGAAATTCAAGCAACACACACAAAATGCTGGTGGAACGCAGCAGGCCAGGTAGCATTTTTTTGTGTGTTCCTCTCCATGGTACCTGTCCACCTTTCTCACTGCCTTAGCAAAGCAGCCGATACACCTCATACTCTCCCCCCATCCTTTTGGGCAGATGATACAAAAGTCTCAAGAACAGATTCTACTCCACTGTTAAAATACAATTGAATATTCCCCTCCTACAATAAGATGGATTCTTGACCTTACAATGTACCTCATTGTGATTTTGCTCATTTTTACCTATACTATACTCTGTGTAGCTGTAACATTTTATTCTATACTATGTTATTCCTTTTCCCTGTAGTACCTCAAAGTACTGATGTAATCAGGTGATCTAAAGGGAATGGTATGCAAAAGAAAACCCCTCACTGTACCTCAGGGTACATGAGACAGTGAACTAATTTACCTGATTTACTAACTTACATTGACTAATAAAAGACAAGAATAACAGGTTTACAGAAGCTTTGTTCTCAACAAATATTCAGGCCATGTTTAAGAAAAAAAGATGCAGAGTAGGTATAAGCAGGTAGGAACAAAATTAGATACTTGAGGAGTGAAAGAAATGTAAGATAACACTTAAGAAAGAAATCAGGATGACTAAACGAAGGCATGAAGTTGCTCTAGCAGACAAGGTGATGGAGAATACCAAGGGATTCTACAGATGCAGTGCCTATAAGAAGTATTCACTCCCTTGGAAGTTTTCATGTTTTATTGCTTCTCACTGTTGAATCACTGTGGATTACTTTGGCTTTTTTGACACTGATCAACAGGAAAACATGCTATCATGTCAAAGTGAAAATAGATCTCTACAAAGTGATCTAAAATATTTACAAATATAAAACACAAAATAGTTGATTATATAAGCTTGCACCCCCTTTAATATGACACATCAAATCATCACTGGTGCAACCATTTGGTTTTACAAGTCATATCATTAGTTAAATGGAGATCATTTGTGTGCATTCAAGGTGTTTCAAATGATTGTAGTAAAAATACACCTGAATCTTTAAGGTCCAGCTGCTGTTGAGTCAGCATCCTGTCAAAAACTACACCATGAAAACAAAAAAAAACACTCCAAGCAACTCAGTGAAAAGGTAATTGAAAAGTACAAGTCATGACATGGATCCAAGAAAATTTCCAAGTAACTGAATATCCCTTGGTGTACAGTTAAGTAAATCATCAAGAAATGGAAAGAATATGGCACAGTTATAAATCTGCCTAGAGCAGGCCATCCTCAAAGACTGAGTGGCCGTGCAAGAAGAGAACTAGTGAAGGAGGCCTACCAAGTGACCTATGTCAACTCTGGAGGAGTTACAAATTTCAGTGGCTGAGATAGGAGAGACTGTGCTTTACAGGAGAGTGGAAAAGAGAAATCTAATGTTGAAAAAAACTCACATGAAATCTTAATGTTTGCCAGAAGGCATGTGGGAAAATCTGAAGTCAGGTGGTAAAAGGTTCTATGTATTTATCCGAACTGTACACTTCATAATTTAGTATACCGCTATCAAATCTCCACTCCTTTTTTTTCTAGGGAATAAAATTCTAACCTATTCAATCCTTGTTTACAACTCAGGTCCTTCAGTCCTGGCAACATCCTTGTAAAATTTCACTGTACTTTTTCAGTCTCATTTGCATCTTTCCTGTAGGGATGTGACCAAAACTGCACACACTATTCCAAATTAGGCTTCAAAGTCTTGTACAACTTCAACATATCATCCCAGCTTCAGTAGTCAGTACTTTAATCTAAGAAGGTCAATGTGCCAAAAAATTTCATGATGACCCTATTTATTCATGATACTACTTTCAATAAATTATGGAACTGTATACCAAAATCCCTTTGTTCTACTGCTTTCCTTAGTACCATACTGCTCACCGTGTAAGCCTGCTCACTGGTTTGTCCTTCCAAAGTGCAATTCCCCCTCCCTCCCTTCCCTTAACACTCTGCTCCCTGCCCCTCCCTCTTCCTTCCTCCCACTCCCCATCTCCCATCCTCTCTCCCTCTCCCTCCCCAAACCCTTCTCCCTTCCTGCCCCCTACAACCCCACTCCCTCCATCCCCTCCCCCCGTCCCTCTCTTTTTGCCCTTCCACCACCCCTCCCCCCTCCGCCACTGAGATACTCTCCACCGTTTGCAACTTGTTACACAATGCGCGTCAACGGAGGGTGTCCTTTGCGTGTGAACCGATGGCCGGGGTGGAGTTAACTCTGATCAGAGTGTGCTGTCAGTAATTTCTCAGTGGGAACGCATCCAACCGCCCCTAGGTCTGGGTGTAGCGCTTGGTACAATGCTCACAAACAGCAGACGCAATCTGCAGGAGGCTCGGGGAAGGTGTATAACTCTCCGTCAGGAAGGATGAAGAGGCTGGCTGGGATCTTCGTACTCTGTGCGCTGATTATCAAAGGTGAGCTTTGGGTCAAACTGGTTCTCCCGGCCATTCTGACGGGCAGTGTCATTGATGTTGTCAGCTGGTGTTGGGGACTACTGACGCTGTTTTTAACGCTGAGAGCTGGTAGAAGTTTTCAGAAATGATTATTGGGAGAATGAATCAGAATCAGAACCTATCTCAGGTTTATTATCACCGATGTATATGTTTGTTTGGCGGCAGCATTACATAGCAGTACATACAATATGAGAAGCCCCCTGAGAAGCTGCCTCCTCGATCTGCCGCGCTCCCAGGAAAGCGTGTCCCAGTATTAGACCAGGCGGTGGTGAAGGAACGGCTGAAAGGATTTCAAAAAGGGATGGTGGAGGCGAGAACCTGCGGGTTGTGGTGTTACCACAGTCCCCCGCCCCACCCCCCGAACCCGCTGTCCTCCACTCCCTGGGGGGGGGGGGGGAGATGCATGGTTTCAGTAGGGTTTGTCGGAGTAGCCCTGGCAAGTAACCGCGGTGTGTGACCCGTGGATGCAACCACTGTGTGCCAATAGGGTGTGAGTCGGGTAGTTACCGGACGGTGTGGAGTTACTCCAGAGTTGGAGCTGCACTCACCCAGTAGTGTGGAGTGTCCCAGCACACTCCTGACCTGTAGACAGGAGAGGAAAGACCTTGGGGTGTTACTCTCCGCAGGATCCCCAGCATCTGACCCGCTCCTGCAGCCACGGTGTTTGTGCGGCAGGTCTGGTTGAGTTTCTGCAGAGTGGTGTCCCCCAGGGCGTTAACGGGAGTCAGGAAGACCCAGCGGCAGAGATTCCTGTTCTTTCCTCTGTCTATGGGTCAGGTCGTTTGGAAACTGAAACAGGTAACCCAGCTAACAGATCAGCGCACTGGGGGAGGGACGTTATCCTAAACTCCGCTCTCACTTTTAATCCCCTGATGACCATGAGAGAATCAACTGTCACAAAGCTGTCAACAGTCAAAGTTGGGTTTATTGTCAGACACACAATGAACAACTTAAATACAGCAGAAATGTAGAAACACAAGCAAATCATAATTATACACAGTTAAACAAAAATGAACACGGAATTAGCACAACAATAAATGAGTTGTAGTACAAAATGGTCACAGTGTTATTATACTGAGGTATGATTAGGGTTATACTAGTTAGTTCAAAAACTGAATGATTGAAGGGAAATAGTTATTCCAAAACCTGATGAAGTGGGACCTCAGGCTTCTGTACCTCCTGCCTGAGGGGAACTGTGAGAATGTGGTATGACCCCAGTGGTGGTGATCTTTGATGATGGATGCTGCCTTCTTGAGGAATGGGCAGGGATGTGCCCATGATGTATTGAGCTGAGTTAACTACTGTCTGGAACTTGTTATATTCCTGTGTATTTGAATCGCTGTATGAGACTGCAGTCAGTCAGCATATCTGTAGAGATTTGTTGAAGTATTCTGTCATATTCCAAGGAAGACAAACGACCTCATCCTGGACTGCTACTGGAACTCATCAAGCTGGCACTGGTTTAAGAAGGGTATTGTAACCAAATGTACACCTTCAATGTTTTTCTTCACCCTGATTATGAACATGCTGCTTAAGACAGCCGAAGTGCAGTGACACAGGCATGCAGCTTCCCTCAATCAGAGCTTCATGGATGACCTCACATCGACAACTACAGCAGTCCCAGTGAGTAGATGAATCCTCCAGGGCCAGGAGAGGCTGAGAAATCCAGCTCTCTGGTGTTAATGGAAGGCAGACACACAGACGCATTCTGTTTCTCCTTGGATGTTAGTGCTGTCCCAACCATCTCTGAAAAAACAGTCAAGAGCCTTTGGATGGTCTATGACTACAACCTAAGAGATGCAGCTGCCGTCCAGAAGTCTCTCAAGGATTTAGAAGTCTGACTCACCAGTGTGTACAAGTCAGGAAATGTATACTGCCAGAGTGGTAGAAATGGGGCAGCAGGGTGCTTTTATAAGGTGGGAGGGAGCGCTGAGCAGGATATGTCCTGGTTCAACATCTGACAGGCAGAATTCTCTTGTATAAAATTCATGATCCAAATTGCGTGTTATGTCCTGCTTACTCCAGCTTGAGGCAAAAGCAAGACACCATGATGTCCTTTCTGCCTTGTCAGAGGGACCATGGAGCACAACCTCTGCAGCTGCCCAAAGTCCTTGGGAGAACCCCGTTGCTGCTGCTGCCACGATGACCAGGTGCTGAAGACAGTGGCTGAAAATATATACTGGCCTCTTTACAATAGTTTTCTGCCAACCCAGAAAACACATATCTTTAGTCAAAGCTGGAAAGGAACCACAGCCTCAGCCCAAATCACCAGCAAGCGTGCTGACAATGGAGTCTGACTGGCAACTGAAAGTCATTTTGGGCAACCAGTTAAAGTTCCCTGACTTTCTGTTCCTTCTGTCATAAACCATAAAGTAGGTGGTTATGATAGAACTGACAGTGCCTTGGGAAGACTAGATTGAGGAGACTTTCCAGCATAAGAAAGCCAGGTACAAGGAGCTAAAGAGCAGTGCCAGTAATGGGGGTGGAGGGCTTGATGCAAACTTATAGAAGTGGAGCATAGAGGTTTTGCAGGCTGCTCACTCTGCAGGACCTACTCTCTCCTTGGCATAAGATTATGAGATGTGAACAAAATTAGGCCCATCAAGTCTGCTCTCCCATCTCATCATGTCTAATCCAGTTCCCTCTTAACCCCAATCTCTCGCCTTCTCACAGTATCTATTCATGCCCTGTTTAATCAAGAATCTATCAACTTCCTGCCTTAAATATACACAATGACTTGGCCTCCACAGCCACCTGCAGCAATGGTCTAAAGTTAATATAGACAACATCCACAACCTTTCCTGGTCACTACCTTAAATTGGTTAGACATGACCTATCATTCACAAAGCCATGCTAACTGACCATAATTAGTTGGAATTTTTTGAAAAAATAATAAGCAGGACAGACAAAGTAGAATTGGTTGATGTTGTGTTCTTGGATTTCAGAAGGCCTTTGACAAACAGCCTCATGTGTGGCACCTTAACAATTTAAGAGCCCATAGTACAGAATTGCAAGAAAGATAGTAGCATGGATAAAGCGGTGGTTTATTGGCAGGAGACAAAGAGTGCAAATAAAGGGAGACTTTTCTGGCTGGCTGCTGGTGACTAGTGGTATCCTACAGGGGTCTGTGTTGGAACCGCTTCTTCTTACATCGTATGTCAGTGACTTTGATGACAGAATTGTTGACTTTGTTGCAAAGTTTGTGGACAGTATGAAGGTAAGTGGAGGGGCGGTTAGTTTTGAAGAAGTAGAGATTACAGAAGTCCTTAGACAGATTAGGAGAATTGGCAAAAGAGAGACAGATGGAATATTGTGTCAGAATGTGCATGATGATGCACTTTGGTCAAAGTTCTATTTTCTAAGTGGAGAGAAAATGCAAGAATCTGAGGCAAAAGGGAATTGGAAGTTCTTGTGCAGGTTGAGTCTGTGGTGATCAAGGCAAATATGATGTTAGCATTCATTTCAAGAGAATGAGAATATAAAAAAGAAGCAGGTAATGTTGAGGCATTATGAAACACTGGTGAGGTCAACTTGGAGTATTGTAAGCAGTTCTGGCCTCTTATCTTAGAAAGGATGTATTGGCACTGGACAGGGTTCAAAGCAGGTTCATGAATGGTTTGTCACATTTGATGGCCCTGGGTCTGTACTCACTGGAATTCAGGACAAAGAGGGGTGACCTCATTAAAATGCATCAAATGTGGAAAGGCCTTGATAGAGTGGATGTGGAGAGGATGTTTCCAATGATGGGAGAGACTACGACTGGAGGACACAGCCTCAGAATAGAGGGGCATCCTTTTAGAATGGAAATGAGGAAACATATCTTTAGCCAGAGGATGATGAATCTGTGGAATTTGTTGCTACAGAACAGCTGTGGCAGCCAAGTGTTTACATATATTTAAGGCAGATTTTGATAGATTCTTCATTTCTCCAGGAATTAAGTGGTATGGGGAGAAGGCAGGAAACTGCAACTGAGGAAAAATAGATCAGCCATGATGAAACAGTGGAGTGGACTAGATGCACCAAATAGACTAATTTGGCTCCTATATCTTATATCTTGTGGTCTAATCAATCCATGTGTATCCAAATATGCATCCATCTAGTCCCTTAGAATACCTTCCAATAGCTTTTCCACTACTGATGTCTGACACTGGCCTACAATTTCCTAGTTTATTTTTTAGAGCCTATCTTAAACAATGGAACAACATTATCCTCTAACTGTCCGATACTTTATCGGTCGCTAAGGATGATTTAAATATTGCTCCTAGGGCTGTAGCAGTTTCTACACTATCCTCCCACTGGGTTTGAGGGAACACCTTAACAGGCCCTGAGGATTTATCCACCTGATTTTCCTGAAGAAGCAAACACCTCCTTCTCTAATCTGTATAGGGTCCATGAAATTGATGTTGTTTTGCCTCACTTCTATATACCCTATGTCCATCTTCTGCATAAATACAGATACGAAAAATCCATTTAAGATCTTTCCCATCTCTTTTGGCTCCACAAATAGACTACCATTCTGATCTCCCAGAGGAGCAATTTTGTCCCTTGCAATCTATTTGCTCTTAATATATCATTTGAATCCCTTATTGTTCTCCTTCACCTTGACTGCTCAGGCAACTTCATGCATTCTTTGAGCCCTCCTAATTATTTTTGTTAAATATTCTCTTGCATCTCTTATGCTCTACAAGTACTTTATTAGATCTTATCTACTTATGCATCTTCTTTTGTTTTTCTTAACCAGACCCTCAACATTTCTTGAAATCCAAGGTTCCCCAATCCTGTTATCTTTACCTTTAATTCTAACTGGCAGGTATCTCTGCAAAACAAAAAAAAAATGTTACATTAATAAAAGAGGAGAAGATGCAAAAGAGGAATAAAACCATAATGTTTATGTTTTCATGAGCCATTCAGAAATCAGATGGCAGAGGTGCAGAAGCTGTTTCTAAAACATTGAATGTGGGTCATCTGACATCCATACCCCTTCTCTGAAGGAAGTAACGAAAAGGCAGCATATCACAGACGGTGAGGGTCCTTACTGATGGATGCCATCTTCTTGAGCATCATGTTTTGAAGAAGGGAGGATGATACCTCTGATAGAGCTGGCTGAGTATACAACCCAGTGCATCCACTTGTGATTTTGTATTTTGCAGAGGTCTTTAAGACAAGGGAAAGTGTGGATAGCGAGAATGCAGAGGTGAAGTTTCTAGTTTCCATAGAGAGAGCAGAACTGGAAGTCATTAGTGTGAGAGTCACCAGGGAATGCAAGATAGTTGTGATGGTGGAGGGGGGTTGGCGGTGTGGATGTCAGCAGACATCCTTTCTTCCCGAATGGAAACCAGAACAGACTGGATAGAGTGGACGTGGAAAGCATGCTTCCAGCAGTGGAGAGACTCGTATCTGAGGGCACAACCTCATAAAAAAGGGACGTCCCTTTAGAACAGAGAGGAAGAGTATTTTAATCAGCTGGAGAATTGTATGTCCAGAATTCATTGCCACAGAGATCAGCGGGGACCATTATTGAGCATATTTAAGGCAGAGAATGATTGGCAAGGAGGGAAAGATTTCAGGGAGCAAAGGATTTTGCGGAGAAGGTGGGAAAGTGGATTTGAGAAAATCAACAATGATTCAATGGTGGGGAAACTCAATTGGCTAAGTGGCCCAATTCTCCTCCGATATCTTATTGTAGATGTGTGCGGGTAACAAGCAAGGGAATAATTGGTTAAAGCTGGAGCAGGATCATATTTAGTATTCACCAGCTGGGCCGAATAGCCTGTCTTTGTTGCTACACCAATCCGAGACATGGAGCAGTATCACCTGTTGTTTGCAGCCGTGTCCTTCCTTGTTGGCCTTCATAACAAGGGGAGTTGAGACTAGGAGCAAAGAGGTCCTTCTGCAGTTGTACAGGGCCCTGGTGAGACCACACCTGGAGTATTGTGTGCAGCTTTGGTCCCCAAATTAAAGGAAGGACATTCTTGCTATTGAGGGAGTGCAGCGTAGGTTCACGAGGTTGATTCCCGGGATGGCGGGACTGTCATATGTTGAAAGATTGGAGCGACTGGGCTTGTATACACTGGAATTTAGAAGGATGAGAGGGGATCTGATTGAAACATGTAAGATTATTAAGGGATTGGACACACTTGAAGCAGGAAACATGTTCCCGATGTTGGGGGAGTCCAGAACCAGAGGCCACAGTTTAAGAATAAGGGGTAGGCCATTTAGAACGGAGTTCAGGAAAAACTTTTTCACCCAGAGAGTTGTGGATCTATGGAATGCTCCACCTCAGAAGGCAGTGGAGGCCTTCTCTGGATGCTTTCAAGAAAGAGTTAGATAGAGCTCTTAAAAATAGCGGAGTCAAGGGATATGGGGAGAGGGCAGGAATGGGGTACTGATTATGGGTGATCAGCCACAATCACATTGAATGGCGGTGCTGGCTCGAAGGGCCAAATGGCCTACTCCTGCACCTATTGTCTATTGTGGGATTGGCTATCCCTTTCGGCAGTTCACAGTTTGGGAATACATCAGAGATCCATGGGGTCTGGTTCCCAGTCCTTAGGTTTCCAGTGATCCCTATCCGCTTATCTCTAACAGGACGGAGCCTGAAGTGTTTCAAATGCATGGATTCCGACGGAGACTGTACCCGGGATGGATCGGTCTGTGACGCCCTGAAGGACCAGTCGTGCACCACAACCTTGATCGCACACACTGTTGGTGAGGTTCTCATCTGGGTGCTGTAGCCGGTGGAAATCTAGAGAAAGCTCCCCAGTTTGTAGGTTCTATCCACCAGACAGCTGACAAATGGACAGGTAACTTAATGGATAAATAGTTGGGCAGATAGAAAGAATTGTCGCAAGCAGCTTCGCGGTGCAGTGTACAGAGCTGCTGCGTCCCAGACCTAGAGGGAAGGGATATGAGAAGGAACAGGCAGGGAAGAGGAATAGAGCGTCACATGGCGAGGGGAAGTGAGGAAAACACGAGTTTGGGCTAATGGGGAGGGGAAGGTTACGGGAGTGGGCTGTTGCCTTCACTAACGCTGTTGACACTCCTCACCCACTTCGGTTGTCCTCTCCCCAGGCGAGAAGAGAGCCCGTACGCTTGTGAGGAGTTGCGGCGTCTGCGGAGACCCCACGTCCTTCAACGCCGGCTTCATGCGCCAGGTCGTGAACAGCAGCTGCTGCGCCTCGCACCTCTGCAACAACTGGGACACTCACGGTAAGGTCGGATCATGGGGCAGGGAAATAGCGAATCCCTCCCCTCCACCTTCACCCCAACTGCTCTCGCCTGGACACTAACGTGTCTGTGTCCGCTTTCCAGTGACGGAGGACATGACGCCCAATGGATTCAAGTGTTACAGCTGCTTTAACAGCTCGGCAGAGACCTGCATCCAGAATACTAGAGTCCTGCAGTGTGTCGGGAATGAGTATTACTGCTTCCACGATGATAGTACCGTCATTAGCAGTAAGTCCTCCTCACGTTCAGATCTATTTCTGTTTAACGGCGACAGGACGCAATCAATTTGCTGTTGGGGTTTACCATCTCCCCCACTCCCGCCCCCATGCGTTGTGCTTGTGTTGCAGAGATTTCCCGGAACGTCGCCGCGGTTGGAGGGATTCCGAGACGGGGAGCGATCCGGCAAGCTGGGCTGGTTTTCCCCTGGGGCGGGTTGAGATTGTGGAGGGGTGACGCTACACAAGCGGCAAGAAGAGAAATAGTTCAGGGTTATGTATCACAATCAAAGGGGTACAGATAAAGCTGCGATAAAGGGGTCCGAGAATCGAAGTCGGGAAGTGTAACCAAATTATTTTAGCATCCACTCCCTTGTTCTTCCTAATTCAGCACGAGGTACTTCGCAACCAATGAAGGCGCTAAACGACCGCTATAAGCGGCAAAGGCACCAGTTTGTTAGGACAATGAGAAGGAATTAACTAACCAAATAGTTAAAATTTAGCTGTAAACCTTTCTGTTATGTATTTTCATTTCAACTTTATACATATAGACAACAAAGGAAACAAACAAGAACCGTAAAATCATAGAATATAAGTATTACTGACAAAATAAAGTGTCCCGATGAAGGGTTTCTGCCCGAAACGTCGACAGTTTATTCTCCTCCATAGATGATCCCTGAGTTGCCGAATTCCCGCAGCATTTTGTGTGTATTGCTCTGGATTTCCAGCATCTGGAGAATCTGTAACGTTTATGAATACTTACCAAGCAGTAAAAATCTATCTGTTGTTCTTTTTCTTTCCAACGGACTCCTTTCCGCGCCCGCCACCCTCCCACCGCTAACACACACACGCGTGCTTTCTCTATCCTTTGCTCCATTAGTCTGCCAGTTAGATCCGGTCGCGACTCCAGCGTAAAGCCAAAGTCCTCTCTGCTCCTTTTGTACACTAACACCTTCCCTTGTACTTCTCATTATATCTCTATCTCTATGTCCATGCGGCCTCGGCTCTATGTATAAATGCAGACAGCATGTTTTGGTGTCAAACACGTTTCCCACTCTTATCGGGTGCCAATTTGTCCCCGGAGCTTGTACAATTCTTAAGCAAGCAGAGGGTGAGGAGTGGGGTGGGCGCTGGGGAGGAGGCGACCTCCCTACTGTTTCCTTGTGTCGCGCACTATGTGAATTTCGAATTGTATTTTAAGAACTTGTTTGGGGTGATATTTTATTTTTTTATGCTGTGTGTGTGTGATATGTTATGTGAATATACCCTGGTCAAGCGGAACGTTGTTTCATTTGGTTGTATATATGTACTTAAGAGGTATGGACTGACCAGATACTTAACATCCAACTAGGAGCAGCACCTATAACAATCCATTTCAGAAACCACTTTTCTATCTGCACTTACTAAGTAGGAATATCTCTTCTAGAAAATGTAATTCTCCTTTTACAGAAAATTATGTTGCAGCAGTATTAACCCCTTGGTCAGGCTGAACTTAGAGTTTTGGCCATAACATCACAGGAGGACTGTGGAGGCTTTCGTGAGGGTGCAGAAAGAGTTCATTAAGATGCTGGTTGGATTAGAGGGCACATGCTATAGATTAGGGGGAAAAAAACTTGGTTTGTTTGGTAGGCACTGAAGGGAGACCTGATAGGTTTATAAGGTTAGGAGAAACATAGAGAGAGCAGACAGGCAAAATAATTTTCCCCTAGGTTTGAAAAGTCAAACACCAGAGGACATGCTTTTGAGGTAAGAGTGAGGGGGGTTTGTTAAAGGTAATGTGAGTGACAAGTGGTGGGAGTCTCAAGTGGGTTATTAGGGAATCAAGTGTTTTGGTGCAGTTTCAAAGGCTTTTAATTAGACTGTTAAAGGCTTTTAAATAAGAAGGAATTGGGGGTGGAATGGGTTGGGATATGCAGGATACACAGGAGGAGGACATTAAATATAAAGTGCCATTAAGTTCAGCATTAAATTGTGGGCTGAATGGTCTGTTCGGTGCAATACTGTTTTGTTAGTCATTTGGAGTCTTTTTTACTCCTAAGTTGGAAATGTCAAATATTAGAGGTCATAAGCTTAAAATCAGAGGGAGACATTTCAAAAGATGTGAGGTAAGCTGATTAAAACAAGGGGTGGTGGGTGCCTGGAGTGCACTACTTGGGGTGGAGAGGGAGGCAGTAGAGGTGTATAAGCACCTCTGAGAAGGGAACATGGGTGAGCATAGAATGGAGGGCTATAGACCACGTGCAGGGATGCAGCATTAAGTATGTTGCATTTAGACAGAATCACAATCAGCTTCATTCTTATTGACCTGTCATAAACTATATTGTTGTGTGGCAGCAGTAGAGTAGGAAGGCATAAAAATTCATATATGTCACAATAAAATAGATGGACAGGCAGATAGACAATGTAAAAGAAGAATATTGAGAAAACCATAAGACCATGTGATATAGGAGGAAAATTAGACAATTTGGCCCATTGAATTTGCTCCACCATTTCATCATGACTGTTCCAATTTTCCTCAGCCTCAATTACCAGCCTTCTCTCAATAACCCTTCATGCCTTGACCAATCAAGAACTAATCTCACTCTGCCTTAACTATATATAAAGACTTCGTCGCCACAGCTGCCTGTGGTAGCGAATTCCACAGATTCACCACACTCTGGCTAAAGAAATTTCTCCCTATTTCAGTTCTAAAAGGATGCCCCTCTATTCTGATGCTGTGCCGTCTGGTCTTAAACTCTCCCACCACACCGAAACATTCTCTCCACATCCACTCTATCAAGACATTTTGCCATTCAATAGGTTTCAATCAGGTTGCAACTCATTCTGCTGAATTGTAGTGAATATAGACCCAGAGCCATCAAACATTTCTTATATGACAAGCCATTCAATACTGGAATAATTTTTGCGAAGCTCCATTGAGTCCTTTCCAGTCTCAACAGATCACTCCTAGGATAACATGCCCAAAACTGCTCACAATACTCCAAGTCTCAACTTTAAATCCTTGTTTTTATATTCTAGTCATCTTGAAATGAATGTTAACATCGGATTTGCCTTCCTCACCACAGGCACATCCTACAAGTTAATCTTTAGGGAGTCTTACACAAGGTCTCCCAAGCTCCTTTGCACCTCAGATTTTTGAATTTTCTTTCCATTTTGAAAATACCCAAACCTTTCATTTCTTCTACCACAGTGCATGACCAGATATTTCTCAACACTGTATTCCACCTGTCACCTCCTTGCTCATTTCCTTATTCTGTCCTATTCCTTCTTAAGCCTCTCTACTTCCTAAAAATGACTTGCCTCTCCACTTATCTTCATATCATCTGGAAGTTTTGCAACAAAGCCATTAATTTCACATCTAAATCACTGACATATAACACGAAAACATTCAGTTCTAACACTGACCCATTTGGAACACCACTAATCATGGGCAGCCAACCAGAAAATGTGCTCTTTATTCGTACTCTTTGCCTCCTGCTTATCCGCCACTGCTCTACCCATTCTGGAACCATTCCTGTAATACCAGGAGCTTGTGGCTTGTTAAGCAGCCTCATGTGTGTCACTTTGAGAAAGGCCTTCTGAAAATCCAAGTACACAACATTAACCCATTCTGTTTTGTATTTCCTGCTTGTCATTTCTTCAAAAATTCCAACAGTTTTGGCAGGAAAGATTTTCCCTTGAGGAAACCACCTGACTATGGCCTATTTTATCATGTTTCTCCAAGTGCCCAGAGACATTGTACTTAATAATTGACTCCAAAATCTTCCCAATCACTGAGGTCAGATTAACTGGCCTATATTTTCCTTTCTTCTGCCTCTCTCCCTTCTTGAAGAGTGATTTAATGTTCGCAATTTTCCAGTCTTCCAGAACCACTCCAGAATCTAGTGATTTTTTGAGAGATCATTACTAATGCCTTCACAATCTCTTTAGCTACCCCTTTCAAAATGCTGGTGTGTACACCATCTGGTCCAGGTAACTTAACAAACTTCAGATAAGTTTCACCAGAATCTTCTCTCTAGTACTCGTTAGTACTGGTAATTTAACACACCTGGAAATCCCACCAAACCTTAACATCTGCCACAGTGAAGACTGATGCAAAATACTTATTCAGTTCATCTGCCATTTCCTTGTCCCCATTACTACCTCTCCAGCTTAGTTTTCCAGTGGTCTGATATCCACTCTCACCTCTCTTTTACACTATACATATCCGAAGAAACTTTTCGTATCCTCTTTCATATCTTTGGCTGGCTTATTTTCATTTTCCATCTTTACCTCAATGACTTGTTTTAGTTCCTTTCTGTAGGTTTTAAAAGCTTCCCAATCCTCTAACTTCCCAATATTTTATTCTCTTTCATATACATTCTTTTGGGCTTTGACTTCTCTTGTTAGCCAGTGTTGTGTTAACTTGCCTTTAGAACATTTCTTGCTCTTTTGGATGTATATATCCCACGCCTTCTGAATTGCTTCCTGAAATTCAGCCATTGCTGTTCTGCCATCATTCCTGCTAGTGTCCTTTTGCAGTCAATTCCAGCCAACTCCTTTCTTATGCCTTCAATTCCTTTTACTCCACTGTAATACCGACTTTAGCTTCTCCTTCTCAAATATCACGATGAATCCAATCATATCATGATCACTTTCACCCAAGTGTTCTTTTACCTAAAGCTCTCTAATCAATTCTGGTTAATTGACTAATCCAGGATAGTTAAGTCATCTTGCAGGCATTCTCAAAATTCCCCCTTTTAGAATCCATTAGCAACCAATTTTCCAAATCTACCTGAATATTGTAACATTGCCCTTTTGACATGCATTTTCTATCTCCTGTTGTAATTTGTAGACTACATCTTCATTACTGTTTGGAGGTATGTATACAACTCCCGTGAGTGTCTTTATACCCTTGCAGTTCCTTCACTCTATCCACAATGATGGGGTCATGGACCATTTGGAAGTCTGATGACAGAGAGGAAGAAGGTATTCCTGAATCACTGAGGGTATTACTTGCCGGTGCCCATTGGCGGGGGTGCCATAGTGTGCTCGGCAGAGGATAGTGCTCAGAGAGGCTGTGCCAGAGGGGATGATCGGAGATTCGGAGGTTCGACGGACTCGGAGTCCACTGCGGTCGGGGTACTTTCACTGCGTGCTGCTTCTGCAGGGCTGAGCCGTGGAAGTCCATAGTGGGGATATTCCTTTCTGCCACCTGCGTGAGATGACGAGTCTATCGGGACCCTGAGGACTTATGGAAACTGTGTGGTGGTTTCTTTTGAACTTATAGTCTTTTAACATCTTTGGACTAACTTTACTGTGCCCATGGTCTTTTTTTTTGATCAATTATGGTATTGTCCTCACTGTTGTAACTATATGTTAACTATAACTATTTGTAACTATGTGGTTTTATGTTGGTCTTGTAGCTTTAGTTTTTGGTTTGTTGAGTGGTAGAGTTGGTCCCCTGACTTGGTGTGTCTGGGTAGTCTTGTTTTGTCTGGTGGCTTTGGAGCTCCTTTCTGGTGAACACGCTAAGACGGTAGTGCAATATTAATACGCAGCAGCTTCTCCAGACTCTGGATTTGGGGATTACCAAATGTTATGTGGATTTTCTGGTGTAGTCTGCTTTATCGTGTGCTTTTGTGATATCATTCTGAAGGAACGTTGTCTCATTTTTTAACTGCATTGCATTTGTGGTTTCTAAATGACAATAAACTGAATCTTGTATCCTGTTCTATCTTGTATCCTGTACCTCCTTCCCAATTGTAATGAGAAAGAGGTATGTCCCATATGGTGATGATCCTTAGTGACAGACGCTGTCTTTTTGAGGGACAACCTTTTGAAAATGTTCTTGATGGTGAGGTAGGTTGTTCCTATGCTGGAGCTGGCTGAGTCTACAGTCCTTTGTAGTGTCTTTTAATCTTGTGATTTGGAACCTCCATATCAGATGATGCAACCAGTCGAAATGCTCTGTCATACATCTGTAGAAACTTGCAGCAGTCTTTGTTGACATCCCCAAGTTTAGCAGGCTTTAGGTTATTGGAGCAGGCAGGAATTGAAGCACACTTACCACATGTAGGGATGGGACTAATTCTGAGAAACTTAGCTGAACAAGTATGGATGAATGGACACGACATGCAGGAAGATAGGATGAGTTTCACATCAAGGTCAGCACAGAATGGGTGGGTCGTATGGACAGTTTCTATGGAGAGAAGTTGGATGTCCGAGAGACCTGATGTGATATAATGCCACTGTGCTCCCTCTTCCCACCACCAACACCCTTCTTTTCTCCACAGCTGATTCAATGGTCGTCGCCAAGGGCTGTGCATCGCAGCGGATTTGCTGGATGCCACGGTCTTCCAGGTATGGAGTACAGACCACCTCAGACACCAGCTGCTGCAAGGGACCACTCTGTAACCACCACAGCAATCTGCCAGGTATGAAGCAGTGGGTGTGGTGGTGGCTGGGTTGGTGAGGGTGGTGGGGGAGGTTGGAGGAGGTGGGGTCCTTGGATCCAGCACCCACTGCTGATACTTGAGTCTAAAAGTTCCTTCTCATCCACCCAGGTCTGAAGTGCCACTCCCAGCTTGAAGGATTGCAACCCATCATTATACGTTGCATCTTGCATGCCTGCAAGACTCTCCAAGTCTCCATTTCTGATGGTGAGTTCCAGTGGTGTGGGACCAGCGAAATCCCTTTCTGAGATAGGCGGGGGGTTATTGGGGAGTGAAAGTGGTGAAAATTTGGAACCCATCTCCCTCAGGTTCAAGTGGGAGGGGAATACCTAAAGAGCAACACACACAAAATGCTGGAGGAAATCAGTAGATCAGGCAGAATCTATGGAAAAGAGTGAACAGTCAATGTTTTGGGCCGAGATCTTCCATCAGGATTGGAGAAACAGACGAGAGGACAGAACAAATGGCAGGGGAGAAATAGAAGTACAAGGTGGTAGGTGATAGGTGAATCTCGAAGAGAAGATAGGATGAAGTAAGGAGCTGGGAAGTTAATTGGTGAAAGACAAGGAAAAGGAGGAATCTGATAGGAGAGGGTAGAAAACCAAGGAAGGCAAGGAATGGGAGGAGCACCACAGGGAGATGATGGGTATGCAAGGAAGTAAGGTAAGAGAGGGAAATGGGAATGGTGAAGGGGGGAGAAATTACTGAAATTTCGCAAAATTAATGTTCACGCCATCAGGTTGGAGGCTACCCAGACAAAGTACAAGATGTTGCTCCTGCAATTGTCTTTAATTTTATCTGGGTAGCCTCCAACTTGATGGCATGCATATGAATTTCTCAAAGCCATGATGAGACCACATTTGGGTTATAGGAGCAACACCTTGTATTCCATCTGGGTAGCCTCCAGACTGATGGAATGAACATTGATTTCTCAAACTTCTGGCAATTCTGGCCCCCGATTTCACAGAGATGATGAAAGGAGTAAGGGCAGGAGGGGGTAACAGAGATGGGAGAGGTGTTCCCAGAGGGGCTAACGGAAGTGTGCCAGGGACAGAGGGGTCTCAGAATTTGAGGTGGATGTTGGGGGCAGAACAAGTCAGAAAGACAGAGAGCGCTGTAGGGGTATCACCAACACCAAGAGGAGTGTAAGGTTTGGACTGGAGGTGTATAGGGGTTGAAGGCGTTCACAGAGATGGGGACAAGTGTAGGCGCTGAAGTTAGTCACAGAAATGTGGAGGGGGTTTAGGGTTGAAGGGGGTCACAGATACGGGTAGGGGTGATTGGGATAGAGGGGTCACAATGATGGTTGGGGTGTCAGGATTGGAGGAGGTCAAAAAATAGGAGGGATTTTGGGGTTAGTGGGTGGTTCACAGAGGTGAGGGGGTGTAGGGGTAGGAAAGGTTACAGAGGTTAGAAGAGTGGGAATGAAGAGGGTCATAGAAATGGGGAGGAATGTAGGCACCAGAAGTATTTGCAGAGTCGGGGATGAGAAAAGGGCATCACCGAGACATGGAGGGGATGAATATATATTTGTGTTGGGATCTGTCAGATGGTGTGTGCGTGTCTCAGAAGTTAGTCATTGCCATTGAGATGTGTGCTGGTGGGTACCCACAGTCAAGGCAAGTGGGATCACTAGATTATGAGCAATTGGGGTGGTGTTGAGTGGAGGGAGACCTGGTGGGTAATGTTTTTGGATAGTACAATAGGAGGTCAGCTGGTTCAGCCCATATCAAACTGCCATGTGCACTTCTGTAGGTGGGAGATCCCAGAAGCTGGAGATCCGTGGATGTGGATCATGCAAGGAAGGCCTTTCATTCAGCACTGGAACTTTCTCACTCTACATCTCCGAGACCTGCTGCCAGACAAAGCTGTGTAACAACCAGAGCATCCCAGGTACAGTTGGATGCAAGGAAATCTAGCTCCAAACAGCCCATCCTGCAGCCGTCAGTGTGTCGTCATTCTGGTTAGACCACACTTGGAATATTGTGTTTGGTATCTCATCATAGGAAGGATGTGGAGGTGTTAGACAGGGTGCATGTCTTTTCAGGCAAGGTTAAGCAAACTAAGACTTTTCTCTTTGGAATGAAGGAAGGGGTAAGGTGACTTGATGGAGGTGTATGAGATGATAAGAGTTACTGATAGAGTGGAGAAACAGAGACTTTTTCCCCTGGGTGGAAATGTCAGATACAGAGGGGTTGGAGAAGTGTAGAGATGTTTAGGGGTAGGATATTTTACACAGACAGTGGTAAATAGTTGGAACATGCGGCTGGGGAGGTGGTAGAGGTTATTAGTGTCATTTACGATTCTAAAAGGGACACATAAATGAAAGAAAAATGAAGGGATATGCAGGAGGGAAGGATTAGATTGACCTTGAAATAGGTTAAAAGATTGGCACAAACTCTGTACTGTGCTCTAACATTCAATTTTCTGTGTAAAGGGAACAGAATTTCTCCAGAGAGTGGGAGACAAATTAGTGAAAAATATTAAAAATTTATCAAAGTTTGTGCAGTGTATGTGAGAGCGTGCAGGCTGCCTCAGGATTACAGAACATTCCCTCCTGAAAAAATGTCCCCAAGTTGAGTTATACTGTGCAGAGAGGCCTGGGGAGATTGGACCTGAAATGGATATTTCCTATAGTGAGGGAGTCTATGCCCGGAGGGCACAACCTCAGAATAGAAGGACATCTCACTAGAACAGATATGAGGACAAATTACTTTAATTAGATGGTGGTGAATTGCTAGACTTGGTTTCAGGAGGCCAAGTTATACTGGGGATATATAATGCAATGACTGATAAGTTCTTCATTAAGTAAGGGTGTCAAAATGAGAATGAAGGAGAAAGGGGTGGAGGGGGTTAATAAATCAGCCATGATGGAACGGTGGACGATATGCAATGGGTTGAATGGACTAATTCTTCTCCTGTATCTTATGGATTTTCATTTTATCGGCACTGTGCTGAATCGCTTATCTGCCTGGAGGAACAGACAGTTTGCTGGAGGACCTCAGTGGGTTGAGTGGTGTGCGTCAGGAGAGGGACTGGGAGCATTTCAGTTCTGAGAGTTTGCCATTAGTTCCGAACCTCCAGCAGTAGTAGTAGAAAATCTGCAGATTTCCACCATCCTGACTGAAACAAAAGTTAAACTCTTGGCATGGAAGAGAATCAGTTCATCTTCAGTTAGTTTGGGAGAGTTGGAGGCTGCAATTGACAGAGAGGAGCAGCTGATCATTCATAAGAAAAAGAGGATTAGCATTCAGCCATTCTCGATTTTATCCTGTCCCACCATTCAGTGCCATCTGCCCCAGACCTGATCCCCTTCTATTCTTGTTACCAATTGCCCACAATCCTCTGATCATTTGAGCACTTATCTCCCTCCTCTTTAATTCCTTCACTTCAAGTTCAAGTTCAGGTTCTGTTTGTTGTCATTCACATGTACACCACCAAATGAAATAATATTCCCCTGACCAAAGACCACAGTATAAATAACTCTCATAAAATACATAGTAACATTACCAGAAATAAATAAAAAAATAGTAAGGTGCATATAGGATACAATTTAAAATGCAAAAAGAATATCAGTACTGGTGCTTCATATATGAGGAAACCATATGAGAGATTCGTACTGGGTGGCAGGGAGTTCATTTATCTGTGTGAATTCCCTGTAGGCATTCGGAAGAAGCTATTTTCCATTCTAATGGTTCTTGTCCTTCAGAGTGGAGATGTTTCAGTAAAGTCATGCCTCATTTTTTTTTTGAAACCCATGGTTCAGAGCCAACCACTGTAGTCTTGCTTGATGGGACAATTCCCTCCTTCCAAGGTGGAGTTTAACAAAGGAGGGAGGGATCTGGAGAGAGGTTGTGGAGGGGTGTTGTAGTATAGGAGAGTGGTGTGGAGCAGATTGAGGTGAGTGTGGAGAAGATTGAGTTGTTTCAGAAGGTTGTGGAAGCGTCTGAGGGGATGGGGGCAATGTGGAAGGGTCTGAGACAGCTGAGAAAAAATGTGGACAGGAAGAGTGAAGAGAGGAGGTTTGGAGAAAATGTGAAGGTGATGAAGGGAGGATAGAGTAAGAGAGAGAAGGGGGAGAGATTGATTGCAGAGTAGGTATTTCAGGGAGTGAGAAGTGGAAGGGGAGTGAGTGGAGGAAGGAAGATTGAGAGGGGTTATAGGGGAGACTGTGGAGGGCAGCAGATGGAGAGTAGAGTGGAAGAGTGGTGAGGGGGATAGTGGAGGTGAGGTATTGGTGAAGGGAAGAATGGGAAGGACAGAAGGGGTGTGGATGTAGAAAGTGGTAGGGATAGGGCAACTGAAAACAGTAGGACCAGTGGAAGTAGGTTGGGGTGCAACTGGGAAGGTGTGGTGAAAGTCAGGGGTTAAGGGAGGAGGCCACGTAGCATCCGTGCCAGGACCAGATTCAAAAATCATTATTTTCCCCAAAGATTAAGACTAATCAATGCCTCCAGCTACTACCACCACCACTACTTTATTATTTCATGTCCGTCACTGTAGTACGATTAGCCCAGCATCACTTTATGAACATACAATAAATGTATATAAGCTATCTCATTAATTTAAATTTATTGTGTTCTTACCTTTATATTTTGTGTGATCGATCTGGAGTAACAACTATTTCATTCTCCTTTACATTTGTGTACAGAAAATATTAAACTATCTGGAATCTTGAATTTTAACTTTGACAACCCTCTGCTTCTCTATTGTCAGAGGCAGCGAACACCACCCTGAATGGGCTGGAGTGCTACGGCTGCGCGGAGAGTGGAAACAACTCCTGTGAGGCGGCCATGGCAGTTGTGCAGTGTGTTGGGGAGCAGCAGGTGTGTCTCTACGCCTCCGGAACAAGTAAGTCCTTGAGTCCTTTGTGTCAATAACCTCCCGAACACAACTGTGACTGCACCTTAACAAAGTCTGAGACCAGCCCACCTAAACAACAAAACTCCAGTGTTCAACTGCATTGATCCAACTGTAACACAAGAGAGTAGTAGCTAACACCTAAGCAATATACCGAAGGTACTCAGCGGGTCAGGTAGGATTTATAGAAAGGAATAAAGATTAGTTATTTCAGCCCTGAAGACACAACCTGATGTATGGAACATAAGCCCACTCCGCAGTCTGTACTTGGACCTCCATTAGTTTGTGCCTGGCTCCAAGTGTGGTGCAGTCTGGGGGATTACACTGAAGCACCCACCCCATGCCTGCAGATCAACCCCACCTACACAGGCCCATCCTGCTGTGGCTGAGGTCAACTGAGAACTGAGACACCCACTGGACCCCACCATTGCCAAAGTGTGTGTAACAATGCATCATGGGCACCATGGTAATGCAGCAATTGGTGTGATGCCATTAGAGCTCGAGTCTTCAGTGTCCAAGCCCAGCATCCTCTGTAAGAAGTCTGTGTCCTTCCTCCCTGTGGTATGTGTGGGTTTCCTCTGAGTACTTCAGTTTTCTCCCACAGTCAAGTTCAACTTCAAGTTTAATTGTCATTCAACCATACATGAATATGCATGATACAACTAAATGAAACAGTGTTACTTTGGAGCTAAGTTGCAAAAAACTAACATTTCCAGAGTTATTAACAGCTATAGTGCACATATAGCTCATATAAGACAGCAGTAAAATACCGTCACACAAGAAATATGTAGTCATAGTCCCTGAGGCCATGAATGTTGTGGTAATCTGCAGTCAGACACAATATAGTTCCTTTTCCACTGAGGGAATGCTGGAGAGGAGCACCAACTACCTCGAGCACTGACTGATGCCTCTCCTGGAAAATTTTAACCACAGCTTGAGTCCTAGTCCTTGCTATGACAGAGGCCACGCAGCTCCACTGCCATCGGTCTTGTGAATAAAACAGTGAACCAGACTTGCAACTTTCCACATTAACAATGATAGGAGGTTAATCTGTCATAGCAAACTATCGCATAATTAGGTTACGGTTAAATCGGGTGTTGTTGGGAGTTGCCTATTCTGTACTGTATCTCTCTGGAAAAAAAATAAAGAACCCAGACTCACACTGAGTAATGAGACACAGTGCAGACAGACTTCCCAGACACCGGTCCAAGTCACTCTCCAGACCCTAGAAACACTCCACAGACACACACCACACACGCCAGATGACCACTGGCATCCCCAGATACAACTTGAAACACCAGATAACCCCCCAGAGATCAGACACCTCTAAGACTACCAACTCCATCTCCATGACAACGACCTCCCACCCACCGCTGCCTATCTGACTAACGCAATCTCTTCCTCTGCTTGCAGCGGCCACTGGTCAACCCCTCACCCTGCGGGGCTGTGCTACACCGAATGCCTGCCGGAGCCCCGAGCGTCTCCGCACCTTCGCCTTCAACCCTGGGCGTCACCTCCACTGTTGCCAGGGCAACCGCTGCAATTCGTACAACCTCCCCGCCTCCTCCACTGAACAGCCAATAACAGTGGGGAACAACAGGACAGACCGACCAATGAAAGTGCTGACCACGGGGTTGAACAACAGAGAGCAACCACTCGAGAGTAACAGTTGGAAACCAATAGAAGCACAGACAGTGGGGCTGGACCTGGCCCACGGAGTTCAGCCTGGCACTGCCAGCCCTGACTCTGAGGACAACTTGGCGGCAAGGGGCGGCAGCTGCAGGGTCTGGGCTTCGCTCTCTCTCCTGCCGTTTGTCTTGGTCTGTTGGCTGCTCTAAGTGTGATTCAGGGGCTGATCCACAGACTCTTGATACTGTATTACTGACTGTTCGCCCCAAAACCACTCCCTGTCTCACTGATGACCGCTGGGCGTTAAGTGCACGCACCCCAACACCTGAAGGAAATCCTGGTATACTTAACTCAGACCCTGCCCTTCCTCTGTCTTGTGCAGTCTCACAGGGGTCCCAACCCAGGATAGCTCCCCTCTCCAGGAAACTGACCCTGACCACACATGATCCCTGACCTCTCCTCGCCTCCCTTTTCCAGGGTCCTCGATCCCCAGTGCAAATTCCTCCCTAGTTCTTTTCTCTCCTTACCTGCTAAATGGGCTAAATTATTGGTCTGCAGCATAACTGTGTGCAGGCTGCATGTTTCCCATGTAAACCTGATGTTCTTTTGTTTTTGAACAATGTAACAAATTATTATTTATCTGTCTAAAATGTGCTGCTCTATACTCTGCTGATGTATGTAGTATCTCTGGATGTTGATGCCAGATATGTATAAATGGCTCTGTGTGCTGTTTGCCATACCAGGTTGTAACCAGGTCACTGGCACTGTTCCCGTGTTAGGCATGTCTGTTGTAAATGTTCTCAGCGACACAATGTAGCATCCTCAATGTTAACATATATTATGATTAAAGATCACTGATTCTGTAAAGTTCTATCCTTTTCACATCTCCTCAATGGTCATATATGGAATGTGAAATTAAGGATAGATGGTGCAAATGCATGCAGGGAGCAGCATATTACACCAGGGAACAGGTTCTTATTCCCAATTAATTGGACAAGAGAGAAAAAGACAGTGAGACAGAGTTCATAGGTTCATTGTCGATTCAGAAATCTGATGGCAGATGGGAAGAAGTTGTTCTGGAGACATTGAGTGTGTGTCCTCAGGCTCCTGTACCTCCTGAGAAGAGGGCCTGGTCTGGATAATGGAGGCCCTTAATGATGGATGCAGCCTTTTTGAGTCATCTGCTTTTGAAGATGTCCTGGATGTTAGGGAGGTTAGGGCACATGATATTACCCACCAATGGCTCTTAATGAATCTAATCCCTTTGCTCCATTTTCCACTATATCTTTCTGTATGTTCACCTGTGTATCAAAGACCACAGTAAATGTTTCTCTGTGATCTACCTGCACCACCACCCTTGGCAGCGCATTCCAGGTGCTGACCATTATTTGTGTTTTTTTTAAAAAATGCTCACCGCACACATCTCCTTTGAATTTACCTCTGGTTGCTGTAAATACATGCCCTCGAGTTAGAGAGGTTAGAATCTTGGGAGAAAGACAACGGTTGACTAATTTTTCTATGCTGCACACAATGCTCTAAACCATCAGATCTCCCCTCAGCCTTCACAACTCCAGAGAAAGCATCAAGTTCTTTTTTACACCTTACAGCTCATACCCTCTAATCCAGGCAGCATCCTGGTAAACCTCTTTTGCATCTTCTCCAAAGCCTCCATGAAACCATGAATACCAGAGTTTCATAAACCATTTCTACTGATGGGAGAAGGGGCAAATATGAGTTGCCATCACCTTGAAACCAGTTGCCCTGGGAAGATGGGGCTCATTAGCCATGGTGGGTAGCTCATCCATTCACGGTGAAGGCTTAAGGAGTAAACCCCAAAGCAATATGCCGAATCTCACAAGACCCATCTTGAGCCCAATACATCGATGTAACAACAAATATGACTTTCTAAGAATTTCTCAGTGATTCGGAACAACAAAAATGCTAACCGACTTCAACAGATCTCATGCCTTATGAATTTAAATCCGACCATGGGGAACTTTATCAACAGCTTACCAAGATCAATATACACCTCATCGACTTCTCTACCTTCATCAATGTGCTTTGTTAAATCATCAAATAATTCAATCAGACTCATGAGGCATAATTGGCACCATGCAAAGCTATGCTGACTATTCCTAATTGGACTGTCCTTCACCAAGTGCATGTAAATCCTCTCTCTAAAAAAAATCTTCACCAATAAATTGCCCAACACTGAAGAAGGACTCACTGGCACAATATACAATTCCTACTACTTTCTTGAACAAAGGATTAAAATTTGTGGTCTAGTACTACTCATTTGGCCACTAAGGACACCAAGATTATTAAGGATGGGATCTCTTTCCTGGCTGCCTTGTAACTCTCTTGAGCCATGTCTAATTCTTGCTTCCTGAATTTCTTCCCAAGTAAGCTTCTTCCTTTTGACAAGATGTTCCAGATTTCTTGTCAAACATGGTCCTTTCACCCAAGCATTCATTCTCTGTTCAGTGGAACAACCTATCTAGAGCCCCATGCAAGCGCTTCCTTAACAATATCCGCATTTCCATTGCCTATTTCCCTGAGCACACCAATTTCCAATTTATGCTACCATGTGCTTCCCTAATAGATTCATAACTCCCCCTCCCCCAATTAAATACTTTCTCAAGCTGTTTGCTAGGCGATGAGAAGACATAGCCCTGTAAAGGTTAGATTACGGTCACTGTCCCTGAAAAAAATTCCCTCATGGAGACAGATACTATAGATTTCTCAAAGATGGTTAAGAAGGTATACGGTGTATTGGCTTTCATTAGTCAGGGAATTTAGTTGAAGATCCATGCGGTAATGTTTCAACTCTATAAAAGGCTGGTTACTTGGATTATAAGAGAACATATCTTATTCAAGATTCAAGATCATTTAATGTAGTTTCCAGTATCCAAGTGTAAAGGACAATGTAATTGCTATACAAGGATAGATTGAACTAGCTAGGGCTTTTCTGTTTGGAGTGAAGGATGACAGGCAATTTGATAGACCTATACAATACAATAAAAGGCATAGGATGAGTAGTTAGGCAGAGACTTTTTCCAAGGGTGGAGATGGCTTATAGCAAGGGCATAACTTTAGAATTAGAGGAATGACAGAGGTCAATTTTCTTAATTATAAAAACACAGGGTGTTTAGTGAACACCCTGACCTGGTGGTAGAGGCAGATATTTTAGAGGTATTTAAGAAATTCTTAGATCGGTGTGTTAGAGAAATTGAGGACTATGTGGAAGTGAATAGTTAGATTGATCATTAGAGTAGCTTAAAAGGTCATCACAACATAATGGGCCTGTCGTGCTGTAATATTCTATGTACAGTGGTGAGCATTCTGACTGGCTGTATCATGGACTGGAATTGGAATTCCAATGCTTAGGAACACAAGACTCTAATGAGTGGGCTGGAATCATGCAGTTCCATCATGGATGCGTTTCTCCTGCCATTGAGGATACCTATCTAGCAGATGTGATGTTTGCAGAAGATGACTTTCACCATCTGGGCCATGAGCTATTCTCGATGCTACCACAAGGCAGGAGGTACCAAGTTCAAAGTTGAAAGTAAACTTATAATCAAAGTGCATATGTATCACCATATACAAACCCTGAGTCCACTTACAACTGAGTCTACTCTAGCAGTTCAGAAGAAAGACACACATGAAATGTTCATTAGAAGAAAAGACATTCAAAATTGATATAAATTATTGAGTAATGAAACGTGATACTATCTTGAAAATATCAGATAAATGTAGAGGATTTTTAAAATATAATAATCCCTGCAGACATGATAAACCATATAACACATGAAGTTGCATGAGAGCTAGAAAGAAATCAACATACAGATCATAAAATACCATGGAAGAAAATAATAAAGATGCTACCCAACGAAGCACTGATGAATTACTTTAGCTGCTCCACAATCTAATGGTAATACCAATAACACAGATGCAGTGCCTCCACAAAATGCTGCTGATGATGAGCTTACAGACAAATTATCCTACTATTTAACACCATACTAACATAACACGTGTTGACGCGTGGCCTAGTGGATAAGGCATCGGTCTTGTGATCTGAAGGTCACTAATTTGAGCTTCAGCTGAGGCAGCGTGTTGTGTCCTTGAGCAAGGCACTTAACCACACATTTCTCTGTGATGACACCGGTGCCAAGCTGTATGGGTCCTAGTGCCCTTCACTTGGACAAAATCAGTGGCATGGAGAGGGGAGTCTTGCAGCATGGGCAACTGCCGGTCTCCCATAACCCCACCCAGGCCTGCACCCTGGAAAAACCTTCCAAGGTGCAAATCCATGGTATCACAAGACTAACGGATGCCTAGTAACATAATAAACAGTCATTGACCCAAAAAAAGACTCTACATATCCCAAGAAAACACATCATCAAATTTTTCAAAAATTATCAACATTCTCAATATTATATTGCAACAATATTTAGAGAAGCTTGAAGCATTTGAAGAAATAACACAGTAACATGTTGTACAGTACTATCAGCAGTGCAGCATAATGGCTCCTAATAAAGGCACTAATTAATGGAAGCACAAATCTGAGTAATGAAGTGAGAACACTGAAATGGCAGAAGAGACTAAAACAAAATTGAAACCTTAGAGCAGAAATAGACTGCCTAATAAGTAACACCAGTGCAGGATTACCAACAAATACAGATATAAGCAACACACACAAAATCCTTGTGGAACGCAGCAGGCCAGGCAGCATCTATAGGAAGTAGCACTGTCGACCTCGGTCTCAGCCCAAAACGTCAACAGTGCTTCTTCCTATAGATGCTGCCTGGCCTGCTGCGTTCCACCAGCATTTTGTGTGTGTTGCTTGAATTTCCAGCATCTGCAGATTTCCTCGTGTAAATGCAGATATAATAAATTTCTGGTCCAAAGTCTGCTCAAACAGGGAGACAATCAAGAAACAAGCTGGATTAGGAGGCAAAGTAACACACTGACATAATTGATACCTGAAGTTGCAATGGATACACTAAAGGTAGTTATAAAAAATGCCGACAACTGGAAATGATAATATTCATTATTATTACAAATGAGAAAAACTTGCCTTCATCCAATTTTATTGTGAAATATCAATTTTCTGAAAAAAATACCCAATTTTTGACAGAAATAATATACCTCTTACCTAAAGGAGAAATCACAAATGATCCATCAAAATATTGTCTTATTACTTGTTTACAAATTTCTGTATATATAAAATTGTACCATCATGCATCTCACAACCAATCACCACTCACTTAGATAACCACAATATCCTTATAGAAGAGCAGAAAGGAAAATCAAGCTCAGAACAAAAGCAGAAATCTTTATTGTTGTTACACTCACTACCAAAAAGCATTTGAGTCTATCCCACAAACATGGTTAACAGATGTTCTTAAGATATAGAAACAACACCCAATACTTGTGAAATTCCTACAATATCTCAAAGTTTAAAGTAAAAATTTATTAACCGAGTACATACATGTCACCACATACAACCCAGAGATTATTCTTCTGTGAGCATACTTAGCAGATCTATAGTAACATAACTATAAACAGGATCTGTAAACAACCTGTGCAAATGCAGATAACAAATGAATAGCAATAAATGCCTCGCATGAAATCACAAGATAAAAGAGTCCTTAAATGAGTGTAGTTATTCCCTTTTGTTCAAGAGCCCGATTGTTGAGGAGAAGTAACTGTTCTTGAACCTGGTGGTGTGAGTCCTGAGGTACTTGTACCTTCTACCTGATGGCGGCAGCGAGAAAAGAGCATGGCCCAGGTGATGATGATATTGATGATAGATGCTGCTTTTCTATGGCAGTGTTTCCTGTAGATGTGCTCAATGGTTCGGAGGCTTTTTACCTGTGATGTACTGGACCAAATCCATTACCTTTTATCGGATTTTCTGCTCAAAGGCATTGGTGTTCCCATACCAGACCATAATGCAACCAGTCAGCACATTTTCCATCACACATCTATAGAAGATTGCCGAAGTTTTTGATGACATGCCAAATATCTGCAGATGCCTGAGGAAATAGAGGATGTGTTGTGCTTTCTATAAATATATAATGGCTCCAGGACAGGTCCTTTGAGATAGTGACACCCATGATTTTAAAGTTACTGACCCCTCCACCTCTGATCCTCCAATGATTACTAGCTCATGGACCTCTGGTTTTCCTTTCCTGAAGTCTACTATCTGTTCCTTGGTTCTATTGACATCGAATGGGAGGTTGTTGCTATTATATCACTGAGCTAAATGTTCAATCTCCCTCATGTATGCTGATTCATCACCACTTCTGATGCAGCAGTATCATCAGCAAACTTGTATATGGTTTTGGAGCTGTACTTAGCCACACGGTCATAGGTGTAAAGCGAGTTGAGCAGTGAGTGGCTAAATGTGCCTGTGTGAATGGAGATGGAAGAGGAGATGTTATTGTCAATCCAAACTGACAGGTTTCTACAAGTGAGAATATCAGGATCTAATTGCAGAAGGGGGTTTTGTGGCCCATGTCTTGGAGTTTACTGGTTAGTTTTGAGGGAATTATGATGTTAAATGCACAGCTGTAATCAATAAAGAGCATCCTGATGTATGTATCTTTGCTGTCCATATGTTCCAGGGTTGTGCAAAGAACCAATGAAATAGCATCTGCTATAGACCTGTTGCTTCAGTGGGTGAATTAGAGTGGATCCAAGTCACCCTCAGATAGGAGATGATATACTTCAACACCAGCCTCTCAACAATGCTGGATTGAGAGGCTGAAGATATCCGTGAATACACCAGCCAGTTGGTTGGCACAGGTCTTCTGTACTCAGCCAGGTACTCTGTCTGGACCGAATGCTTTACTTGAGTTCACTCTCTTGAAGATATTGAGACCAAAGGATCATCAGGAGATATGGGGTTGCACGATGGTTCCTCCTTGTTCTGGTGATGAAAGTGAGAATAGAAAGCATTGAGCTCATGTGGAAGCAAAGCTCTGCTGTCTCCTATGTCACAAGATTTAACTTTCACTGAGGTTTTGGCATTCAAATCTGATGAAGCCATTGGCATTCTATAATCACTCAATTTATTACTAACCAAAAAACAACCAGCATTATCAAAATAAACTGAAGCATTTTCCAGGGCAACTCATTAAGCCCATGGTTTTGTCCAACATTAAACCCTGATTTCTAATTTACTGAATTGAACAAAATAGGCGATCAAATCAGAGATAACAAAACATATTGTACTTTGTTATGCTTTCTATATATGGGCAATTTGAAATTATGCACTTTTTCATCAGTGAAGCTAAAGCAATTAATTCAAATGGTAGTTTCTAAAGACATTAAAATGAATGTTGGACAAGTGCAGAAAATTAAACAGAAAGAAAGGTGAAATAGAACTAGAAGAATATGAAACAGAGCAGCAAGGTACCAATGGATGAATATGAAACATAAGTATCTGGAATATCAACAAGCAAAGAAAGTAGATCATAGTTGCAATAAAAGGAATGCATTCCAGAGAATTGATTTCAAGGCCTAAGAAAATCTGCCAAACAGGGCTCCATAGTAAGATACAACAAAGGCAATAAACACTTTTAGTATACCCATATTAAAATATCCTTTTGGTATAATATCTTGGTCTGAAACCAATGTGGAAAACTTAATGATGAATAAGAACTGAAATGACAAATTTTGGAACATAATATGTACACTTGATACGCACTTAGATTAACACTACCTAGGAGATAAGGAGGAAGCAGGATAACAGACATAAAAAACAGACACAGCAGTTAGATGAAACTTTGAAGGATATATTTTCATCAACTAAAACAGGATTCAGCATTCTATGCAAAAAATATGCAATTCTGTTAAGATGTGCACACCACTAAACTTAAATGACTTAAAGGACTGAAATACACTGAGTAATAAACAGAGAGGCAGATGATAGGTGGAGCACAATGAGACACAGGTGGCAGCAATACAGATAATAATGAGAAACAGGTGAGAGACAGAGTAGTCAGTAATACAGGGGCTGGAGTAGAGCAGGAGCTGGGACAGGAACAGGAGCACATGGTAATACAAAACCATAGACTGAGAGCTAGGGGGAAACACACAAAAAGACAGAGTTCAACTGGGCGTGCTGACACTGGCCCATGTTTGCTGCATTGTATAACTATTTAAAGAGGACTCTCATCCAGTGCCATAGTAGGGTTATCATATCGGAGAGGATGAATTACCTCATGGTGTTGCTCAGTTGCTCCTCTAAGGCTCTTTGCTTGCATATGCTAGCCCTTTTGAAATTAATGCTATCATTGCATTTTCTTTCCTCACCACAGACTCAATCTACAAATTAACCTTTAGGAACTCCTGCACAGGGACTCCCAAGTCACTTTTCACATCAGATTCTTGAATTTTCTCTCAGTTAGAAAATAGTCAACCCTTTTATTTCTTCTACCAAAGTGCATGACCATGCACTTCCCAACACTGTACTTCATCTGCCACTTCTTTGCCCATTTTCCTATTCTGTTTAAGTCCTTCTGTAGCCTCTCTACTTCATAAAAACTACCTATCCCTTCACCTATCTTCATTTCATCTGCAAACATTTCAAAAAATACGTCAATTCCATCATCCAAATCATAGACATATATTGTAAAAGGAATCTGTCCCAACATAGATCCCAGGGAACATCACTAGTCACCAGTAGCCAACAAGAAAAGGCTTCCTTTATTCCCACTTTTTGCCTCCTGCCAATCAGCCATTGCTTCATCATTGTTGGAATCTTTACTGTAATACCACAGGCTTGTAAATGTTAAACAGCCTCATGTGTGGCTCCTTGTCAATGGCCTTCTGACATTCCAAGTACACAACATCAATTTATTTTCCTTTGTTAATCCTGCTTGTTATTTCCACAAATATTCCAACAGATTTGTCAGGTAAGATTTTCCTTTGAAGAAACCATCCTGATTATGACATATTTTATCATGTGTCTCTAAGTACCCTACAACCTCATCCTTAATAATGGACTCCAACATCTGAGGTCAGACTAACTGACCTTTGAAAACTTCGAAGCCTTTTATTCTTTACATAACTGAAAATCCTATAATATCCTGCCATTGTAATTCGCTTTATTCCATTGTGATACTGATTCATAGCCTTATGCTTCTCTGTCTCAAGTTGCAGTATGAATTGAATCATATTATGAAGCTGTAGAAGGTTGTAAATCTAGTCAGCTTCATCTTGGGCACTAGCCTGCATAGAATCCAGGACATCTTTAAGGAGTGGTGTCCCAGAAAGGCAACATCCATTATTAACGACATCCAGCACCCAGGGCATGCCCTTTATTCACTGTTACCATCAGGTAGGATGTACAGAAGCCTGAAGGCACACACTCAGCAATTCAGGAACAGCTTTTTCCCCTCTGCCATCTGATTCCTAAATGGACATTGAAGCTTTGGACACTACCTCACTATTTTTTAATATACAGTATTTCTGTTTTTGCATGTTTTTAATCTATTCAATATGTGTAACTGATCTACTTGTTAATTTATTATTATGATGTTTTATTTTATTTATTAATGTTTTTTCTCTCTGGTAGATTATGTATTGCATTGAACTGCTGCTGCTAAGTTAACAAATTTTACATCACACACTGGTGATAATAAACCTGATTCCGATTTCTAAGGGTTCCTTATATTAAGCTGACTAATAAACTGTTGGTTATTACACTACAGTCAATCAAAGATAGCCTTTCCCCTAATAGGCTTGAGAACAAGCTGCTCTAAAAAGCCTTCTCATAGGCATTTGGCAAATTCCATCTCTTGCGATCCCACACCAACCAGATCTTCCCAATTCCCTTGCATATTGAAGTCCCTCACGACAACACAAGTCACAATTACAATTGTGACATTACACTAATTACATGCCCTTTCCCATTCCCTTTGCAATATCAACTCCACATCTTAGCTACTATTTAGAGGACTTTTTATGATTCTCATAATGGTTTATTTTTACCCTTGCTGTTTCTTAACTCCACCCACAGCGATTCAACATTTCCAGACTCTATGCCACCTTTTTATAATTCCCAACTATGACCTTCATTCAGGGGTCAGGGAGGTTGCTGATGAACTAAATGAGTATTTCATATCACTGTGGAAGACACTAGTAGTGTGCTAGGTGTTAAAGGGTGTGAGGGAAGAGAGGTGAGTTCAGTTTCTATTACAAGGAAGAAAGTGCTCAAAAGTTGAAAGTCTTAAGCATACGTAAGATGAACTGTACCCTGCCATTAGTGGCAGATACCAAGGAGGCAAGAATAATGATCTTTCAGGAATCATTGCACTCTGGCATGGTGCCAGAGGACTGCAAAGTTGCAAATGTCACTCCACTCATTAAGAAAGGAGGAAGGCAGCCGAAAGTAAATTATAGACCAGTTAGCCTCACCTCAGTTGTTAGAAAGATGTTGGTGTCAACTGGTAAAGATGAGTTCATGGAGTACTTGCTGACACTTGATTACAAGTTGGATAGATAAAGGGGATGCAGTGAATGTTGTATATTTGGACTGTCAGAAGTCCTTTGACAAAGTGCACACATGAGACTGCTTACCACATTAAGAGTCCATGGTATGACAGGAAAGTTACTGGCAGGGTGAGAGCATTGGCTAGTTGGTAAGAGGCAGTGAGTAGGAATAAAAGGCTTCTTTTCTGTTTGGCTATTAGTGACCAGTGGTTTTCCGCAGGGGTAGATGTGGGTCCTCTTCTTTATATGCTGCATATCGATCATTTAGATGATGGAATAGATGGCTTTGTTGCCAACTTTGCAGATTGGTGGAGGCACAGGTAGTGTTGAGGACACAGGTAGGCTGCAGAAGGACTTAGACAGATTAGGCAAATGGGCAAGAAAGTAGCAAATGAAATACAACGTTGGAAGATGCATGGCCATGCATTTTGGTAGTAGATTTTAAGGGGTAGACTATTTTCTAAATGGGGAGAAAATTCAAAAATCTGAGATATAAAGGGACATGGGAGTCCTTGTGCAGAACACCCTAATGGTTACCTTACAAGTTGAGTTGGTGGTGAGGAAGACAAATGCAATGTTAACATTCATTTCAAGAGGTCCGGAAGACAACAGCAGGGATGAGATGCTGAGTCTTTATAAGGCACTGGTGAGTATTGTGAACAGCTTTGTACTCTTCATCTAAGAAAAGATATGCTGGCATTGTAGAGGGTTGAGATGAGATTCACAAGGATGATTCCAGGAATGAAAGAGTTATCATACTAAGATCGTTTCATGGCTCTGGGTCTGTATTCACTGGAATTTAGAAGGATGAGTGGGGATCTCATTGAAACTTTTCGAATGTTGAAAGGCAGAGTAGATGTGGAAAGGATGTTTTAAATGTTGGGTGAGTCTTGGACAAAAGGGCACAGCCACAGGATAGAAGGGCATCCATTTAAAACAGAGATGTAGAGAAATTAGTTAACCCAGAGGGTGGTAAATTTGAGGAATTTGTTACCACAGGCAGCTATGGAAGCCAGATTGTTGGATGTATTTAAGGCAGAGGCTGATATGTTGTTGATTGGACACAGTATTAAACGTTAGAGCAGAAGGCTAGGGAGTGGGGCTGAGGAGGAGAAAAAAGGATTCAGCCATGATTGAATGGCAGAGCACACTCAAGTGGTCAGATGGCCTAATTTTATTTCTATGTCTTATTGTCTAATGGTCAATATATCCTGTATACTGTCATGTCATAGGTGAACTTGAAGATGTGATTGCTCGGGTGCTTGGTTGAGCAGAGTGTATAGCAATGGGCTTAGCACACAGCTGTGGTGGGGGTGAGTGGGAGGGGGTTACTGTGTTGAGGTTGATGGCGAGGGAGGAGTGGTTGTGCATTCTGACTATATGAGGTCTCTTCATTCAGAAGTCTAACACTTATTTGCACCGTGGTGTATTTCAACTGAGGAGTAAGAGTTTGTTCGCCATGGTCTGCGGGACAATAGTGTGCAAGGCTGAACTGAAATGTGGAAATACCTTTCTGACATTAAGTGTCCTTGAGTTTCAGGGGTGTCAGGTCCACGTGCCATGGCACCTGTCTTACAGCTTTTTGTCGGCGAGCGATTGTACCTTCAATACCTAAGTGTGACAGACATTTCTCAGAACTCATCTGATTACTCACTTCCCTGTAGCCATGTCAGCTCTGCCTGGAATGTGGAACCGTGACACTGGGCACGTCAGCTGACTAAAGTGCAACTGGTTGTGCCAAACGCTCACCACAGAACTGGTTTGCAGACTGCGGTGCACCAGTTGTTGCTGACGTCTGAGCTGCATGTCTGACACGAGCAAAGGGTGAGTAGCCAAGGCTGTTCTTCCTAGAGTGATGGAGAGAATGGAGAAAGAGAGTGGGAGAGGAAGAGAAAATGAGAAAAAGAGAGAGGGTGAGGGAATATCACTACAATTTGGAGAAATTGAAGTTAATGTTGGCGACTTCTTAAAAGGAATTGAAGGTTCAACCTGAGAGTGGGGTACAGGAATAGGTGGAGAATGGAGAGATATTGAGATTGAGAACAAGCAACAGTCGAGGGAAGAAAAAATACGAAAAAAAATGAATGGAGAGAGAGAGAAGGAGCAAGGACAAAAAAGATAAAGAGAATAGAGAAAAGAAAGGGTTGATAGAAAGAAGAAAGAGGAAAATAAGGGAAGAGGAGAGGGAAAGAAAGAGCAGGAAAAAGTGGAGAGAAGAGAAAAAGACAATTGACATGGCAAAGTGAAGAGAGGGAGAGGCTGACAACAGAAATAGCCCAGGAGGGGAGGTTGGCAAGAGTGACGGGGTGAAGAAGGAGGATGTGTTAGTAGGATGTATGAATACAGAATGGAACATGACAGGAAGGAGTCTGCAGATGGAGATAGCGAGGTAAAGGAGGGGGAAGGGAAACCATTGGTTGAAACAGATCCGTTTCCTCAGTATCAATGAAGGGCTTCATCCACACATTCCTGGGGTACTCTGAGTTCTTCCCCGCCGCTTTTCTAGTGGGTGGATACGGCCCCAGGCGGGTTTTAACTTTGCCCTGGTAAATCGTTGCTGGCATCCCAGGATGCCTTGAAATAGACAACAATGATTGCGTGGATCAGGAGCCGGGATGCAAGCAGAATTGGGAACCCAGCTTGCACTTGCCCTACTTCTAGGTTTGGCCGTCGATGGTGTTACTCCACACAACCGCCTCCCGAGGTCAAAAGGGCACTGAGACCCTCTCGCTTCCTGGTACCGGCTATCGGGTGGAAGATGCTGACAGGGGGCAGACAACGCGGTGGTTGCCGGATCTCGGTAGTGGTGCTAGTGCCGATTACTCTGGGAATTGTGTCCTTGGCATCTCTCCCGTTGGTAACATTGAGTTCCGCTCTGATGTTTCAGAGACAGGGGAATACCCCCAATTACTGACCCCCAGCTCATATCAGTCCTTCAAACAAAGTTGTCTGTCTTCAATGCACAAGCCAGTTCTGAATCATTCGCTGCAGACCCCATTCATGTTGATCTTCTGAATTAGTCTCCAATAAGGGACTTTGTCAAAAGCCTTAATATAGTCCATGTACCAGCATCCACTGCCCTACCCTCACCAATCTTTCTCATCAGCTTTAAAAAAAACTCAATCAAGTTGCTAACAACACGACCTGACCTGCACAAAGCCACGCTGGTTCTCCCTATAATGGGTTTGCAAATGCTCATGTATATCCAATCCCTAAGAATTTTCTCCAGCAATTTCCCTACAACTGACACAAAACTCGCTGGCCTAATGTCCCTAGGATTTTCCCTTGTTCCCTTCTTAAACATTACAACATTTGCCACTCACCAGTCCTCCTGGATGGCGCCTGTGCCTAGAAAGGACACGGGGTCAATAGTCAAGGCCCCAGCAATCTCGTCACATGCCTCTTTCAATAACCTGGAGTGAATCCCATCAAGCCCTGAAGTATTATCCACTTTAATAGGAGATCGAACATTTCATCCCTCGATCCCCAAACACTTTAACATATCTATACACTCAGCATTGATCTCCTAGTTCTCCGTGTCATTTTCCTTAGCAAATACTGAAGCAAAGTACTCAGTGAGTACCTCACTCACATTCTCCACATCGAAGCAAATGTTCCCCCCTTTATTCTCAAGTGGTCCTATACTCCCAAATTATCCTTTTGCTCTTGATGCATATATAGAATGCCTTGGATTCCTGCTTGTCAAAGACTTTTCATGGCCACTTCAGGCTTTCCTAAATCTGTTCTTACATTCTCTTCCGGCTTCTTTATACTCCTTATGTGTTCCATTTGATCCTAACTTCCGAAGCTTTACATGCTGTTCCTTTTTCTTCTTAATTAAATTCATCACCTCCCTGGACATTTCTTTGAACGTTCCCCCTCTTACTTTACATGCATGCCTTCTGGTATCAGACATTTCTACCCTGGGAAAAGGATACTTGGTGTCTACTTTGCCACTTATAATCTTAAAAACATTGATCAGGTGCCCCTTCAGTCCCAGCCTCGACAGAGAAAGTAACCCGGTGTTCCCCACCTCTCCATATACCTCACATGCCCTCATCCAGGCAGCATCTTGGGGAAACTCTACTGCACACTCTCCAGGGCCTTCACAACTTTTCTGTACTGGAGTAACCAGAATTGAATGCAATGCTCCGGATGTGACCTATCCAGACTTTCATAAAGCTGCAACGTCATTTCTGAACTCTTGAATTCTGTTCCTCTACTAATAAAGACAACTTTACCACCAATCTTGCCTCTTTAAACTTTTTTATTGTAATATGTACAGTATATGATGAATATTTAGAATTAAAATCAAACAAATCATACCTTTGATTTTGTTTATTAGTTGAAATATATAATGAAATAGAATATAGTAAATACATTCTTTCATGTTTCGTAAACTTTTTTCATCTCTTTATTATAAATCCATTGTCTATAAATACTGTCCAGATTAATTTCACCTACAGAAGAAAGATTCATCTTAATCTTCATTAGATTGTCAAAATGCTCCACCTCTTGTCTGTTTTTGCAATTACATTTGGTTGAATTGATAAGACTGAATCCACCTTCAGGGTCAGCACTAGAAGCCTGATGTTGCAGCAATGTCAAGAAGTCAGGATATAGAGATTTTTACATCATACAAACAGAAACCACAGCTCGCTACACAAGCAAACAATGCCAACAGTCAAAATATCTGATAGGCACAATAGTAAAAGTGAAATATTTTGACTAGACAGCGTCAGCGCTCAGGTGGCTGGCAGTTTATTAGCAATGAACCACTGACTACCATTCTGTGTTTGTAGCTACAATTTCTAACACTACTGTAACAAGAAGCACTAACAGTGTAAATATGTTAAAGCTCTAAAATGTTTCAAAATTAATGGTTTTGGTATGTTTATTAATTAGAAAATTCATGGGTTCCAATTAGTACCTCATAATTATTTAACAATTACATTGCATTGATTTCAGAATTATGTTAGCATATTTTCATAACTACATTAAGATAATTTCAAAATTACATTAACATAAAGCAGCGTTACAACAAAGGCTCTACAGACGGAATTTGAGGTTTTGTTTCTCCAAAACTGAGAGTGGTAATGGACAGAATATGGAAAGATAGGGGCATTGTGAAGGCAGAAGTGATCGGCTTAGTTAGACATTTCATTAATTAGTTTAATTCGTCCGCACAATATCAAAGAAAGGTGAATGGAGAGAAAGAATGAACAAGGATAGAGAGGAGTGGGAAAAGAAGGGGTAGCATAGAGGGAGGAAAGTGGACAATAGGGATGGGTGATTGAAGAGACAGCTGGGAAAAGTGGAGAGAACAGAGTGACAGTCGTGTGACGAGGCGGAGTACAGTAACGGCTGAGGTCTGTCGGGTGGCATGAGTGATGGTTGAGGAGAGAGTGGGTGAATAGGACGGGTGATTAGAGGAAAGCGCACGGGAGCAATAAATGTGCAGAGCGTGAGGAGAGGGAGGAGGAAGGGTAACAGTTGGTGAACCGGTTCGGTCACCTCAACATCAAGGAAGGACATCAATCCATCACGGGGACTTTCTGCAATCTTCCCCTTGGCTTCCCATCCCGCCGTATATGGGAACATGTTAGCACCATTTCCTGGTTTCGGTCCGCTACTGGGCGGATCCAACCGTAGGCTAGCACCGGGTTCCACCAGCAAGATGCCCTTCCCATCTGAGGACGCCTTGAAATAGGGAACAGGACCTAAGCCGGGCAGTTGCTGCGTTGCACGCAATGATGAGGACATTGCTGGCACTCGCCCTGTTTCTGGGATTGGTCACCCAGGGTAAGTCAACTGCACCCGCCTTCGCACCTCACAACTTTCCCCGGGGTCGAGAGCGTATCGAGCTCCTGTCCATTCCTGAGAATGAACATAGGGGTACGGTGTTGACGATCGCACACGAAGTGACCTTCTCCGTGCGGTGCTCGCTGGATCCCGGGAACCTTCTTGAACGGGGTATCCTAGTGCCCATTGCCCTGGGAATTGTGTTCTTACGATGCCCCCCGCTGTTAACTGTGTTATTGTGCTCCTCTAAGGGAAGAGGTGTGGGGATCCACTCGGAATGACACTGGGATCTGACGCGCTGAGAAAAGTGCTCCGGCATCGTACGGTCACCCCAAGCGCTACCTAGCTTTTTCGGCGAGTTCGCCGTGCGGCTAACGGTGAGGAAATTTCTCCGCTCCAGCCCCAGCCGAGAGGCCCGTTCCCCTCCATCAGCTGGGACCCCAGTAGGGGAAGGAACGGCTTTAAGTCAGAGATTGTCGGTTGAATCTTTCAGCAACAGGTCCCGGAGGTCAGATGCCTTTCTCATGCCGTTGCCCGGACTGGCAAGTGTTGTTAGCGTTTTGTGTAGTAGCTTTTCTTCAGCCCCAGAAATTGTTCCTTTTTTGGGGGGGGGGGGGGGGGAATGGGTACACAATTCCGCAAAGATTAAATTGACTAGAACCGGGTGCGGGGGGCCTGGGACTATTTGGGAAGGATTTGTCTCCGATCCCTTAAGACCACAGGACCACAAAATACAGGCGCACAATTAATTAACTTGGCCCATCGAGTCTACTCCGCCATTTCATTATGGCTGACCCATTTCCCTCGCAGCCACAATCTCCTGCCTTCTCCCTGTATCACTTCATGCCTTTAAATAACCAAGAATCTATCAAACTCTGCGTTAAATACACCTAGTGACTTGGCCTCCCCGGCCACATGTGACAACGAATTCCATAGATTCCACACTCTCTGGCTAAAGAAATTCCTCCTCATCTCCGTTCTAAAAGGACGACCCTGTATTCTGAGGCTGTCCCCTCTGGTCTTAGACTCTCGCAGCATAGAAAACATACTCTAGACATCCATTCTATCGAGAACTTTAAACATTGGATTAGTTTCCATGAGATTCTCCTAATTTTTTCTGAATTCAAGTGAGTAAAGTCCCAGAGCCATCAAACGCTCCTCATATGATAAGTCTTTCAAACAGGAATAAATTTCCTGAAACTGCTTTGAATCCTTTCCAATGTCAGCACATCCTTTTATAGACAAGGGGCTCAAAACTGCTCACAATACTTCATCGGATGCCTCACTAGTACCTCATATTGCCTCAAAATTACATACTTGCTCTTATATGTTCCAGTCCTTATGAAATGAATGCTAACATCACATTTGCTTTCCTCACCACCGACGCAACCTAAAAATTAATCTTTAGGGAATCCTGCACGAAGACTCCCAAGTTCCTTTGCAACTCAGATTTTCGAATTTTCTCACCATTCAGAAAGAAATTCTACCCTTTTATTACATACATTTCCCGACACAGTATTTCATCTATCACTTGTTTGTCCATTCTCATATTCTGATCAAGTCCTTTTTTAATCTCTGTATCTCCTCAAACATACCTGACTCCTCAACTATCCGCGTATCATCAACAAACATGGCCAAAAGCCGTTGGTGGTGACGACTTCCGGTGGCTGTAATGGAGGAGGTTGCAGTAGCTGCCCCGAAATTATTCGCTTACTTTGCTGTTTAAACCTATCTCAGTGAGAGCACCATGAGTAGAAAACACTCTAGAAAAGAGGTTACTTTAGAGACTTTGGCTGAAATGTCTCAACAAATGTCAGAGAGACTCGAAAAATTGGATAAACTGGATGACCTGGAATCCAAGTTTGACTTGTTACAGAATTCCTTCAACCTGGTTAAATCTGAACTGAAAACGCTTAATCGGAAACTTGGAAGTATACAATAGACTGTGAATGACCATGAAATTCGTATTAAGCTACACGAAGAATCTCTGCCGGTGTAGCAGAAGGATATCGAAGGTTTCAAGAAAATTTCTAAAGAACAACTTAAAAAATACGACGCGTTACTGAAGAAAGTGACAGATTTGAAGACCAGGAACCGAAGGTGCAATATCAGAATTCTTGGGCTTCCTAAAAAACTGGAGGGTAATCAACCTATTGATTTTTGTGCTCAAATGCTGAAAGATTTATTCCCTGATATACTATCGGAACTAACAAAATTTGAGCGCGTTCAACGAGTTACCCCGCCTAATTGGGATCCTGCCAAACCTCGCTCTATTATCATTCGCTTTTATGACTATCAGATTAAAGAAGAGATCCTTCGTGAATCAAGGAAGAAACGCATATTACAATTTCGTGATCAACAGTTTCGGATCGTTCAAGATTATCCACCGGAAGTTCTAAGAGCTAGACAGGCTTTTAAAGAGGCCATGTCTGATCTTTTTAAGCTTGGCTGTCGCCTTTCTCTCAGAGATCCGTGTAAACTCAAATTTACTACTTCTGATAATAAGGTTTCATTGTTTTACGAAGTTGTAATCATTTGTTTGATTAAGTAACTGGCGCCTTGTTATCTTTCAAACTATGCAAAATATACAGGCAGACTGCATTCATTTTCTCAAATAAAAAACACAAAATGCTGGCAGAACTCAGCAGGCCAGACAGCATCTATGGGAGGAGGTAGTGACGACGTTTCGGGCCGAATCCCTCACTCGTGTTGCCTTTGAATTCATTTTCTCTTGTTGTTTTCCGCCTTTATATGGGTCCTCTAACGTTACTTTCTCGCAGCTCTTTTTAAACAAAACGTTATATTCTCTCAGTGTTCTTTTTATTTTTACCTTCCTTTTAGTAATTTGACTGAAAGTAATTATGTAGGGTGTACATGTAGTAATTACTGAGGAATGAAACTATAGTGCGTTTTGCTTTATTTTAAATTCATTCAGATTTTTCCTGTCTTTTGATTATTTATACACTTTTCGGTCTTTTACTGTTTTTCAATATTATACAATATTCTATTGCTGGTTTTTGTTTTTTTTCCATTATTTTACATTTTGTCATTTTGTTTTTTTTCTCCCTTGAATGCCTTAAGTTAGTCATGTAGGAAGTTATCTAAACCGCTTCCCTTTCTAATTATTTTCTATTTGTTTCTTTACCCTTTTGTTTGCACCCGCGAGTATATGTTGTTTTACTTATTGATTTTCCTTATCTGTCTTTCCTTTTTACCGAGACTAATACTTAAATTTTCCCATGGTTTTTTCTCGTAAATAGTGAACTTATTTACTTTGATATTTTGTTTTTGTATACATATATTTACAATCGTTTATTCAGCTCAGCTATACATATATATTTTTTGGAGCCAACGGAGTTTTGGGTTGCGAACGTTAGAAGAAGTTTTCAGTCTCCCTTGGCTGATTTTTTTTCTTTGGGGGAGGGAGGGGGGAAATGGGTTCTTCCAGAAAGCTGATTGGAGGTTTTTACTGTTTTATTTATTCGCTATCTACATGTCTGTGATTAGCTTTTATACATTACTAGAGGATACTTGATGGATTTTTTTACTAATATACTCAGCTTTAATGTGAAAGGTCTAAATAACCCTGTTAAACGAAATAAGATTTTCTCTTATATCAATGTAACCCCCTGGGTCGCATCAGGCTCGCTCAGCTCGTTCTCGTCTAGGGGGAGCAGCCTTCGGCCCCGCCAAACTGGGTAATCAGCTGGTGTGGATGCTGTGTGATGTCCCCGCCTCGCCCAAAAACAGACAGTACACCATATGCGACTAAATGAGTACAATTTATAAAGGTTACTATAACTAAGCGATTAATAACGATACAGTATATATGAAGGAAAAACAATAAAGAAAAGGCGCCAAACTTATCAAAGTCCAAACCACTTCGTGCACAACCGTTGGAGCTCGATTACTGAAGTCTTCTGGCCACCATTCGATCCCCTCCGAACTCCTCGACTCGCAGCTTAGGACCACCCGAAGTGGTCAACCAAGCACATCTAGCTTTATCTCCTTTCCTCGGAGTACCTCCTGGCCTTGGACCCCCGCTTGGGGTCCGTTCCTCGCCCAGCTTACAGCATCGCGTCCTTTCTCTCTCAACCCCTCGCGCCGATCTCCCCAAAAGCCCGCCAACAATAGTTTACAGACTCAGAAGAAAGAACAACATTAATCTCAATTGGTTTACAAAGGAATACAATTCTCGTTATCAGTAAATTTTAACCCAAGCAAGCTTCTAGCACTCTCTCGCAACAAAGAAGCATTCCTGCTTTTAACAAAACAAAGAAGCCATTTTGATTACATACACAGTAACAAAGAAAAAAGAAGAAACCCCCTTTACATCAGGAAACTTAAAACTCGTGTAATCTTTCTCCAAGAAACCTATATTCATAAAGATGATATTTCACGCTTTTTCAAAGGATGGAAGGGTATACATTTTCACTCACCTCAATCTAGATCGAGAGGCGTTTCTATCCTATTTGATCAGAATGTATCCTTTATTCAACATAATGTAATTTCTGATACACATAGGCGCTTTGTTATTGTTTTGGATAGTCTTGAGAATAAACTAATCGTATTTGCGAATATATACGCTCCAAATACAGAAGACCCCTTGTTCTTTGAACCTCTTTTCTCTTTTCTGCCTGATTTGAATCGGTATTCCTTAGTGATGGGTGGAGATTTTAAATTTTGGCTTGAACCTATATTAGATCGCTCTTCAAGTAAAACCCCTGTCACTAATAAATCAGTCCTATTTTTTAAATCTTCTCTATTTCAACGTGGTATTCTCGACGTGTGGCGTTTTTTACACCCCCAAGAAAAGGAATATTCATATTTATCTCAGGTTCATCATATGTACTCTCGGATTGACTACTTTTTTTTAGATAGAAACTTGCTTCCACTGGTTCGATCCTGTGATTATAAGGAGATTCCTTTGTCTGATCATGCACCTGTGCTTCTGGCTTTACGATTACCTGTTCATTCTGTATCAAATAGAAGTTGGCGTTTTAACTTATCATTGTTATCTGATATATATTTTCTAAAGTTTTTGGAAAACCATATTACTTTTTTCTCTAAAGAAAATTTTAAAGGAGATACTGCTGGTAATATGGTCTGGGATACTTCCAAAGCATATATTCGTAGAGAAATTATCTCTTACTCTACCTATATAAAGAAAAAAGCTGACAAAGAAAGGTCTGACCTAGCAGTGATATTAAAAGATCTTGATCGAAAGTATGCCCTATCTCCAGATCCAACTATATATAATAAGCGTATTGAAATCCAATCCAAGTATAATCTTCTGCTGACTTACCCAATTGAACGACAGCTGTTGAGAGATAAAACTCAATTTTACTTTCACGGGGATAGAACAGGATTAGCCAATCGCTTAAAATCTTTTACAGTTAATCGTCAAATCACAGAAATTTTTAAAGACAATGATACTAGGATATCTGATCATTCTGAAATTAACAACGTATTTAAAGACTTTTGTCTTAAGTTGTATCAGTCTGACTCTTCTTTAGATGATACCTATATGAATGCTTTCTTTAGTAATATTAACATTCCTACATTGTCTGCTGATAGCCTAACACAGTTAGATCAGCCTATTTCCAATGAAGAAGTGACTGAGGCTATACGTGCTTTACATTCTGGTAAGACCCCAGGACCTGATGGCTTTCCTGGGGAGTTTTATAAAACTTTCACTACGTTACTCACACCTTATTTATCCTCTGTTTTATTAGAATCCTTTAAATCAGGTAAACTCCCTCAATCTTTTTATGAAGCTTTTATTTCTCTTATTCTTAAAAAAATAACAATCCAGCTGAATGTTCTTCATACAGACGGATCTCTTCATTAAATGTTGATGCAAAAATCTTATCCAAAATCTTAGCTCGAAGACTTGAAAATATTTTACCATCTATTATACCACATGACCAGACAGGATTTATTAAAAATCGTTACTCACATTTTAATATACGTCGGTTACTGAATGTGATATATTCACCATCCAAAAAAATATCAGAGTGTATATTATCCTTAGATGCAGAAAAAACCTTTGATAGGATTGAGTGGAATTATCTTTTTAAGACCTTAGAAAAGTTTAATTTTGGGCCTAATTTTATTCGTTGGGTTAAATTAATTTACTTGTCTCCTACCGCTCAGGTTATTACTAACTCTCAAATTTCTAAGCCCTTGAAATTACAGCAGGGAACTAGACAAAGTTGCCCTATTAGTCCTTTACTTTTTGCTTTAGCTATAGAACCCTTAGCAGTAGCATTTCGAGAATCTAAGGACATTTCTGGTATACTAAGGGAAGGTATGACTCATAAAATTTCATTATACGCTGATGATATTTTACTTTTTATCTCTAACACTGAAACTTCTTTACCTTCTGTTCTTTCTTTAATTTCCCAGTTTAGTTCTTTTTCAAGATATAAGCTGAATTCACATAAAAGTGAGTTTTTCCTTTAAATGACCTAATGTCATCAAATGCCAAATTTCCATTCCAAGTTGTTACAAGTCAATTTACATATCTAGGTGTAACAATTACTAAAAACTTCAAGAATTTATTTAAAGAAAACTTAAATCCGTTATTGAATTATGTGAAAAAGACGCTTTCTAAATGGTCTTTTTCTTTATCTCTAATTGGCCAAATTAATTCGATTAAAATGAAGATTCTTCCTAAGTTTTTATATCATTTTTAGGCCTTAACTATTTTTATTCCTAAGACCTACTTTGATTCTTTAGATTCAATTTTAACATCTTATATTTGGAATAATAAGCAAGCTATTTTAAGTAAAGTTTACCTACAAAGAAATAAAGAGATGGGTGGATTAGCCCTACCCAATTTTAGGTTTTACTATTGGGCTGCCAATATAAGGAATATTACTTTCTGGTCTTATTATATTTATCGTAAAGATTGCCCATCATGGGTCTCCTTAGAAGTTAATTCTGTAAAAAATTCCTCTATTGTCTCTCTTCTTGGATCATATTCTTCTTTTTCAGCAAATAAAATAACAGATAACGTAATTGTTAAGCAAACTTTATGGATGTGGTCTCAATTTAGGAAATTTTTTGGTTTAGCGAATTTTTCATTATCATCTCCCATTCTCTTAAATTTTTTTTTATCCCTTCCATGACTGACAAAGTCTTTAAGGATTGGGATGAACTAGGTATTAAGTGTTTTTGCGATCTGTTTATCTCAGGATCTCTTGCTTCATTTGACCAATTATCAACTAAATTTGCACTCCCAAAAACACATTTTTACAGATACCTTCAAATTAGAGATTTCTTACATTTCGAATTAACTACTTTTCCTATAGGTCCTGATAAAAATTTACTGGACGATCTTTTAAATTTAAAACCTTTTGTTAATGGTTCTATTACCGGTATCTATAACTTGTTGATTGAATCTAGACAAGACTTTTTAGATAAAATAAAAAAAGCTTGGGAGGAGGACTTAAGTTGTCAGATTTCTGATGACAGATGGAATAAAATTCTTAAACGGGTTAATAAATCATTTTTCTCTGCTCGTCATTCTCTTCTACAATTTAAAGTGGTTCATAGAGCTCATATTTCTAAACAGAAGCTGTCCAGTTTTTATCCTAATGTTTCTCCACTTTGTAATAAATGCAACTCTGCTGATGCCTCTTTAATTCATATGTTTTGGTTTTGCCCTAAAATTGAAAAGTTTTGGCGGGAAGTATTCCATACCTTCTCACAAATTTTTAGGGTCCAATTTGACCCAAATCCCCTTACTGCCTTGTTTGGTATTATTGCAGATGAAGATATAACTTTAAATACTTCTAACCTACAGGTTTTAGTTTTTACCTCTCTTTTAGCAAGAAGAGCAATCTTGCTTAAATGGAAGGAGTCTACCCCTCCTACACATCTTCAATGGCTACGTGATATTATGTCTTATTTAAATTTAGAAATGATCCGCTGCTCAGTCTTAAATTCGAAACAATCTTTTTATGATATCTGGGGACCTTTCCTAAATTATTTTTCCAATTTATAAAGTTTAACAGTCCACAGACTTTTATGTATATTTTTATCTTCTCTTCTTAAGCGAATATGTTTTCTTTTCTAACTTATCCATTCTCATCCATCAGCTTTTTTCTTTAGTAGTTGGTAGGGGGTTGACTTTTTTTATATATAAAACATTTCTTTTATGATGTATGACCTATCTTTAAATTTTTGATTACAGAGTGGTATACCTTTATGTGTTATGCTATAACATTCTGATCAATTTTATTACAATATATGACTGTACACAAGTTATGTTGAGATGTATCTATGTGTAAATCTTGTTTTTTTTTCCTTCTGAATAAAAATATTGTAAAAAGAAAGAAAAGCCGTTAATTCCCTCAATTAAATCATTGTATGTAACGTAAAAAGAAGTGGTTGGAACACAACATCAGTGGAACACCACTAGTCACCGGCAGCCAACCAGAGAGAAAAAAAATCTCCCCTTATTCCTTCTCTGCCAATAGGCCAATGCTCTATCCATGCTCGCATCTTTCACGTAATACAATGGGCTCCAAAGTTATGAAGCAGACTCGTGTGTGGCATCTTATCAAAGGCCTTCTGATAATCCAAGTTCACGATATCCTCATATTCTGCTTTCAACGTCCAGTTTGTTGTTTCTTCAAAGAATTCCAATGGAAGGAATCTATCCTGACTTCACCATATTTTATCATGTGGCTCCAAGTATCCCGAAACCACATCTTTAGCAACGACTCCAATATCTTCACAACCTTTGAGGTCAGACTAACAGGCCTACAATTTCCTGTTTGAAGAGTGAAGTGACATTTGCAATTTTCCAGTCCTCCAGAAAAATGCCAGAATTCACTGATTCTTGAAAGATCATTACTAATGCCATCACAATCTTTTTAGCCTCCTCTATCAGAATGCTGGGGTGTAGTTTATCTGAACCGGATGACCTATCTACCTTCAGAACATTCACTTTCCCAAGCATCATCTCCCTAGCAATCGCAACTTCACTCACTTCTGCCCTCTGACATTCCAGAGCCTGCGGCATACTGCTAGTGCTTTGTACAGTGAAGACGTATTCAGTTCTTCCAACATGTCCTTGTCACTATTGCTTCTTTCACTGTGAGTTAATTACCTATTACTATCATTTTCCAGTGGCCGATTACAGTGAACTGCAGCTCCCAGAGCTGCTGTGTGCTATGTTCTTCGGTGCAAGATGTATGTGGAGGACAAAAACCGATAGCCTGGACCATGCAGCACATCCGCCCCACCTTCTCTACATTATTGGTTGGGTCTTTCATTAATAACCATCCCAGACCAACCGCGTTTAATCTTCTTTTTAAAAGATGCTATGCAGTAGGGTAGCAGTTTTGAGAAAATTTAAACGAAGTTGGGGATCAGGTGAGGGGTTTGCCAAACAGTCAGTATTTTGAAAGCGGTAGGATTGCATATCATCTGGGGTTTATTCTACCCGAAAGCGGGGAGCAACGGGGATCCTGTTTCTTCCAATGGACGGACGGCATCGTCACACAAATTACTCTGTGAAATGCATGGGGGTGAGTGGGTCAGAGACAGTGGTGTGGAAATTGGAGTAGGTTACAGAGATAGGGAGGTCTTTAGGGCCAATTGGGTTCACAGTGAGAGGGAAGTGTGAAGGGGCAGGATGGTGTTACAGAGTGAAATGGGTGTAGACACAGTTAGAGGAAGCTCTGTGCACAGATTTGTTCAAATTGTAACCCCACGAATAGTGTTGGTGGTGGCTGTAGAGTGGGGAGCTAAGGGGTAGAGGTAGGCTAAAGGGACGGGATGATGTTGAAGGTTTGGGAAAAGTATATCGAGAAGAGAGTGTGGGACTGGGGAGAGATGATAGGAGATGGGAGCTGGTGGATCGTTTCAAGGGAGAGAGGGTGGGAGAGGGGATTGGGTGGAGTGTTTATAGGGAGAGAGGAGTGAAGGGGAGGTTGGTGGGTTTTCACGGCCATTTGGCCGTGAGAGATCTCAGGAGCATCCCAGGACGTATTCTAACGGTATGTTCCTGACTCCTTTTCTCACTTCAGCCCACTCTCTCCAGTGTTACGCCTGCGACAGTTCCAGAGAGAACTGCAGCCTGGGTCAGAGAAACATCACCTGTAATGACACCTTGAACCTCACTTGCATCACCCTCACCATCCGGACGAAGTTTCTTTTACCGACTTCAGGTAGTACCAGGACCACCCAACAACTATTTGGAGTATAACAGGCGGAGTGGACAATTGAGGGGTAGGCGTGGCCCTGGCAAGTGAACAAAGAAGTGAATAGACACAATAATGAGGAAATGGATACAGACAGACATACTTTATTGATCCCGAGGGAAATTGGGTTTCGTTACAGCCAGGCCAACCAAGAATACTGTAAAAATATAGCAATATAAAACCATAAATAATTAAATAATAATAAGTTAATCATGCCAAGTGGAAATAAGTCCAGGACCAGCCTTTTGGCTCACACTCCGAAGGAGGAGTTGTAAAGTTTTATGGCCACAGGCAGAATGACTTCCTTTGACGCTCAGTGTTACATCTCAGTGGAATGAGTCACTGGCTGAATGTACTCCTGTGCCTAACCAGTACTTTATGGAGTGGATGGGAGTAATTGTCCAAGATGGCATGCAACTTGAAAGCATCATAGGGGGATTGAGAAGCAAGACTGGTGGACTGTGCGAGGGGAAGGCGAGCGTAGGATAAGAAGAAAAGAGAAGAGAACAGGGTCAGGGGAGCGTTGGGGGCAGGTAGGCGATGGAGAGAAAAGGAAGGGTAGGAGAATGAGATGGCAGATGCGGATAGAGTCATCGGAGGAGCGGGGGGGGGAAGGGATATTGAGGTGGTCAAATTGAACAGGGGGCAAACGGGTCAGGGAGAGAGTGAGAAGGTGACGGGATGTGGAAGGAAGAACGAGAGAGCTGAGAGACGAAGTGGGCCGGAGGACTGTGAGGGAATGTCAGACGGTGAGATTGGATAGGTGTTGCGAGCACGACGGGATGTACCAGGGACTAGTGTAACGCGAAGAGATGTCTCCACAGGATTAATTGAGTTCCAGCGAACGCTTTTTGGCTGCGGAATCTGCACCGATCTCATCTCCTTCAACAGCGGCCGGACTTCCGTCTTCGTGCACTCTGCCTGTTGTAACTCGGACCTGTGCAACAGTCAGGTGGAACCAGGTGCGGAGTTGCTAGGACGGTCCACACGCGCTCTCTTCGCTCTCCCTCATTCTTCTACCGCCATTTTTTCTTTCTCTCCACTCCTTTCTGCTGTCATCTCTCCTTCGCGACCCCCACTTCCCCTCTCCCTCACACTCTCTTGTTTCTCTCCCTCACATTTTCTGCCTCTTTGTATAAACATGCCGCATGCTGTCAATTAATTGATACCGACCCTTTCTGTACAGACGTTCTAATTTCTTTTCATGCACAGCAAGAACCCAAAACATGACGATCCCTCCGCGCCGACCCTTTCACAGCGTGGCACTCCCTCATCACTGGCACTCTCTGTGTGCCCCTTCCTCATCGCACCAGCTGCGGCGAGCGCTCTCACCTCAAGTGAAATCCTTCAGCACTCTGTCCTTTTCTTCTTTTAAAAAAGCGATAAACCTTTATTTACACATGACGTACACAAAATCCAAATGTTCAATATTTGAAAGACAGTGATAAAATTCAAATTAAAATATTGCTATATATTATCTATAAAACAGTCAACTTCCCGGGGCAGGGGGAGAGGAAACCGCTTCCAGAAATTCACCACTGGACCCATTGTGACCGCATGCTCCCTCTCCAACAACAGCCGGGCACGAACGTATCCTCAGAAGAGGAGCAGGCTGTTGGCTCTGGCAGAGCCCTCGAATATTCGCCGCATAAACCCGTGAATAGCCATTTTGGCCAGGCCCAAGAACAAGTCCACCAGTAGATTCTCTTCGGCCCGTCACCACCCTTTCCACACCACGGCGATCTCTCCTCACCAATCTTCTAACTGCACTCCATCCTCATTGCCCATCCAACAGTACTGACAATATTTAAGGCAGATCTATTCTCAATTTGCGTCCCGTACAGACTCATGATGGAGACGCCGCTAATATCATCCTCTGGTGCATAAAAACTGTACTCTGCATACCCCGTCTTTTTAAGCCTTTCAACATCCGATAGGTTTCAAAGAGATTCTCCAGTATTCTTCAAAACTCAGACGAGTACAGACCCAGAGGCACCAAACGCTCCTCATGTGTAAACACTTTCATTCACGGAATCATTTTCCTGAACCTGCTCTCCAATGATAGCTCGTCTTTTCTTAGAAAAAGGGTGCAAAATAGCGCAGAATACCTCAAGTTCGGTCCAAAAAATGCGTTGTAAAGCCTTAGCTTTACACCTTTGCTTTATTTATCCAGTCTTCTCGAAATGAATGACAACACTACATTTGCAGTCCTTATCACTGACTCAATCTGCAAGTTAACCTTTAGGGAAACCTGCACGAGAACTCCCAAGTCCCTTTGTATCTCTGACTTCTGACCCTTATCTCCATTTAGACAACAGTATACACCTTCATTCCTACTAGCAAAGTGCATGACCATACACGTTCATGTATTATCTTCTATCTGCCACTTATTTGTCAACACCCCTAACTTACCTGTCCTTCTGTGGATTCTCTTCTTCCACATCACTACATGCCCCTGCACCTATCTTCAGATCCTCCCCAAACTTAGCCACAAAAAATTCCATTCCGTTTCCCAAATCATTGACATACAACATGAAAAGAAGCGGTCTCGACAGCGGCGTCTATGGCACACCACTACTGACCAGCAACCAGCCAGAAAAGGCCATTTTTGTTACCACTTTTTGTCTCCAGCCAATCTTTGGGAGGGTGCGCTGCTGATCGAGCCGGCTGCTTTATACCAGACAGTGCCACGTGACTTGTGTGTTTATGTAGTGCACTCACCCAGGGAATTAAAGAAAGTCCCACTCAACCCCTGACCTGTAGAGGGCAGCACCATAATGTGGCGGATGTTGAACATAGAACAGTACAGCACAGTACAGGCCCTTCTGCCCACAATATTGTGCCGACCCTTAAACCCTGCCTCCTATATAAACCCCCACCTTAAATTCCTCCACATACCTGTCTAGTAGTCTCTTAAATTTCACTAGTGTATCTCTCTCCACCACTGACTTATGCAATGCATTCCACACACCAACCACTCTCTGAGTAAAAAACCTTCCTCTAATATCCTCCTTGAACTTCTCACCCCTTACCTTAAAGCCATGTCTTCTGGTATTGAGCAGTTTTGCCCTGGGGAAGAGGCGCTGGCTCTGCACTCTGTCTATTCCTCTTAATATCTTGTACACCTCTATCATGTCTCCTCTCATTCTCTTTCTCTCCAGAGAGTAAACCCTAGCTCCCTTAATCTCCAATCATAATGCATACTCCCTAAACTAGGCAGCATCCTGGTAAATCTACTCTGTACCTTTTCCAATGCTTCTGCATCATTCCTGTAGTGAGGCGAACAGAACTGGACACAGCACTCCACGTGTGGCCTAACCAGAGTTTTACAGAGCTGCATCATTACTCCACGACTCTTAAACTCTATCCCTCGACTTATGAAAGCGAACGCTCCATGAGCTTTCTTAACTACCCTATCTAACTGTGAGGCAACGTTCAGGGATCTGTGGACATGTACCCCCAGATCCCTCTGCTCCTCCACACTTCCAAGTATCCTGCCGTTTACTTTGTACTCTGCCTTGGAGTTTCTCCTTCCAAAGTGTACCACCTCACACTTCTCCGCGTTGAACTCCAACTGCCACTACTCAGCCCACTTCTGTATCTTATCAATGTCTCTCTGCAATCTTCGACAATCCTCAACACTATCCACAACACCACCAACCTTTGTGTCATCTGCAAACTTGCCAACCCACCCGTCTACCCCCACATCCAGGTCGTTAATTAAAATCACGAAAAGTAGAGGTCCCAAAACTGATCCTTCTGGGACACCACTAGTCACAACACTCCAATCCGAATGTACTCCCTCCACCATGACCCTCTGCCTTCTGCAGGCAAGCCGATTCTGAATCCACCTGGCCAAACTTCCCTGGATCCCATGCCTGCTGACTTTCTGAATAAGCTTACCATGTGGAACCTTGTCAAATGCCTTACTAAAATCCATGTAGATCACAACCACTGCACTACCCTCATCTATATGTCTGGTCACCTCCACAAAGAATTCTATCAGGCTTGTTAGACACGATCTGCCCTTTATACAAAGCCATGCCAACTGTCCCTGATCAGACCAGGATTCTCTAAATGCCCATCGATCCTATATCTAATAATCTTTTCCAACAGCTTTCCCATCACAGACATATGGCTCACTGGTCTATAATTACCCGGACTATCCCTACTACCCTTTTTGAACAAGGGGACAACATTTGCCTCCCTCCAATCCTCCGGTACTATTCCCGTGGACAACGAGGACATAAAGATCCTAGCCAGAGGCTCAGCAATCTCTTCCCTCGATTCGTGGAGAAGCCTGGGGAATATTCCATCAAGCCCCGGGGACCTATCCATCCTAATGTATTTTAAGAGCTCCAACACCTCCTCTCCCTTAATATCAACATGCTCCAGAACATCAACCTCACTCATATTGTCCTCACCGTCATCAAGTTCCCTCTCATTGGTGAATACTGAAGAGAAGTATTCATTGAGGACCTTGCTCACTTCCACAGCCTACAGGCACATCTTCCCACTTTTATCTCTAATCGGTCCCATCTTCACTCATGTCATCCTTTTATTCTTCACATAATCGAAGAATGCCTTAATCCTTTCTTGCTACCCTATATTCCTCAATAGACCCCTCTTATCCTAGCTTCCAAAACCTCATGTAGGCTGTCTTCTTCCACCTGACTAGATTTTCCACCTCACTTGTTACCCATGATTCCTTCACCCTACCATTCTTTATCTTCCGCATTGGTTCAAATTTATCCCTAACATCCTGCAAGATATCCCAAAATAACGATCACATGTCCATAGTATATTTCCCTGCAAAAACTTCATCCGAATTCACAGCCGCAAGTTCTAGGCATATAGCCTCATAATTTGCCCTTCCCCAATTAAAAGAATTCCTGCCCTCTCTGATTTTATCCTTTTCCATGACAATGTTAAAGGCCAGGGAGCGGTGGTCACTGTCCCCCAGATGCTCACCCATTGAGAAATCTGTGACCAGACCCGGTTCGTTACCTAATACTAGATCTAGTATGGCATTCCCCCTAGTAGGCCTGTCAACACACTGTGACAGGAATCCATCGTGGACTCACTTAACAAGCTCTGTCCCGTCTAAAACATTGGAACGAATCAGGTACCAATCAATATTGGGGAAGTTAAAGTCACCCATGATAACAAACCTGTCATTTTTGCACATTTCCAAAATCTGCCTCCCAATCTGCTCCTCGATATCTCTGCTGCTACCAGGGGGCCTGTATAATACTCCCAATTGAGTGCATGGACAATACCACCCAGGAAGTGGAGAGTGCCCTATCACATCCTGATTGGTCCCTTTAGACTGGAGGGTCCTTATTGGTCAATCTTCATAGGACCCCCATCTCTGACCCACACTGAGAACCTAGGGATGGGGAAAGGATTGCGTGTACCACTTACGGCTCAGTCTCTAATCAGAGATCATCTAAGCAAGCGAAGAGGCGGAAAGTGGGGACATCACCGAATATCAAGAGGTAGGACATGCTCTGGTGATGGTGTGCATTCCGTTTGCAGAGAAGGAGAATATGACATTGAATGGTCTGGAATGCGAGGGTTGTTTAACGTTCACGGAAACTGCGTGTAACCGATCGATGGCCGCTGTCAGTTGCCACGGGGAACAGAACCGTTGTATTCACGCCACAAGTATCATCGGTAAGTGCTGTCCTTCCACCCTACCCCCACCACGTCCATCCACAACACCGCTGAAGTTACACCACTTGGTCAATCCACCCATCTTTTGGGTTCTCTGCTCTCTCTGCAATCTTCTATTGACAACCTGGTATTTTGTACAACAAAGGATCAGGTCCCTCGTTCTACAATGCATTACCAAACGACATTAGTTTAATGACATCCAATCCATTCTGCCGACATAGTGTCCGTATGCCTGGATTCTCTGCTCATCGATATGTCTAACAGCCCTTTGACACGTCTCAGTGCTCTGCTCCACCAGCATCACTGAGTGCATCCCATGCAGCCCCTACTCTTTCTGTAGAAAATGCACGTGCCCCGTACATCTCCTGTGAACATTCCCCTCTCTCACTTTAAGTGCAACCCTCTGGTAATGGATATTTCTAACCTGGGATAAAATGATGCCAGCTGTATACGTTATCAATGCTTCTGATAATGTCATAAACATCTATGAGATGTCCCATCAGCTCCTGACTCTGCAGAGAAAGCAACCCAAGTGTGTCCTATCCTTCCTCATATCTCAGGCAGCATCCCGGTGAACCTCTTCTCCAAGCTCTCCATTGTCTTCGCATTGTTTCTGTAACAGAATGACCAGAACTTAATGCAATGCTCCAGACGCAGCCTTTTGAAAATGCCACGACACTTCCGGACTCTTGCACGTCAACTTTACTGCCATATCAACCAGTGCAACCACTTTCAATGAACATGGATGGGGACGTTAAAATCACTCGGCATCTCAATGCTGAAGAGGGCCCTGCCATTGTCCTTTCTATCTCCGTCTCTTTATATCTCACCTTCCAGAGTTCAACACGTTGCATTTGCCTGGGGTAAACTCCAGCTGCCATTTATCTGTCCATATCTGCAACTGATCTAGATCCTACCACATAATTTGGCAACACACACACACACACACACACACACACACACACACACACACACACACACACACACACACACACACACACACACACACACACACACACACACACACACACACACACACACACACACACACACACACACACACCAGGAGGTTCTCAGTAAGCCAGGCAGCATCTATAGAAAATTATAACCAGTCAACCAATTCTGTTATAGGGTACTTTCCCAAATCGTCCTCCTGCATTTTGGATGTGTTACTCTTGATTTCCAACATATGCCGAATAGCTTGTGCGTATCACTGGAAGACTTCTACACTATCCACAAGACCACCAATCTTTGTATTGTCTGAAAACTTACGAACTTATCCTTAAGTACTTTAGCCCAATAGTGGATATAGATCATAAACAGCCGTGGTCCCATTGCGGATCCATGAAACATTTCCTGTTCAGAGCCCGTCATTCCTCCTCATTTGGTTCGAGGGAAAGAACTCGTGAGCGTTGTTTGTTGACCTGACTCGTGAGAATGTGGCTAATGGACATCCTGTTTCCTTCTCCCACCATAGGCAACACCAGCCAGATCACCATGGGCTGTGCCTCGGAATCACTCTGCAATGAGCGGAACATCAATTTATTATTTGGTTTCAGACGCAGCAATGTCACCTGTTGCCAGGAAAACCGGTGTAATAATGGATTTCAGGATAACCCTAATACTACGATACCAGGGACAACTACATCATCGCCCACCACACAAACTCACAGCACTCCAAGGCAGAGCACTCCAGCACGCACCACATTGACAGTCACGGACAATAACACTGCTTCTGCCATTAATACCCAGCCTCTCCTCATCACCCTGCTGCTGGTATTGTGGGCGACTGTACTCTAGAGTGTTGCATTTTGATGGCAGTTACATCAACTTGCCGGGCATGAAGGGGGTCAGCAGTTGAGGAGAGAGGCAGATATTCTGCTTTCAGAGCCTCGAATCCACCCCTCAGCACTTCGCATCTCCTCCTCTCCACAATCCACTCTCCTGCCCTGCTGTCATTTCCTCAGCCTACATTCTCTCCCCTGCACAACCCTAGCTGGTGCTTCTTTATAAGTAACTTCTATCCAGTGGCAACAGGGGAAGTGGCAGAGGAAAGGGAAGTCCTCAAACGAATCTTAATGGCCTCCATATCTGATTTTCCAAGATAATCCCCATTCCACAATTGCTCATCTCAGCCTGTATTGGCCCCAAACATCCCTCTGCCTCCCCCAATCTACGCATGTCTGTATCAGTCTCCAAACTAATTCCACAACCCTACTCTCACCTCAAGGAGAGGATCAGGCAGAAGATTCAGCTTTCAAAGCATTGAATCTATCGCCCGTTTCCCTCCCCATCTCTCGCTCATTCTGACTTCTTCTCTCCCACAACCCGCTCTCCCTCTCCGCCGTCATTTCCACACTCCAACATCCCTCCCCTCCACAACCCGAGCTTGTGTCTCTTTTGTAGTATCTTTAATCCAGTGGGGCACGGGAGGGTACAGGGGGAGTGGAAGTCCTCAAGATAATCCCACTCTGCCCCATCTCAGACATCCCTCGCTGTGATTATTCTCCGCAGCCTTATATCTGCCCCAAATATCTCCCAGTTTCCCCAGTTCACATAGGTCTGCATCAGTCTCCAAACTAACCACACTACCCCGCTCTCGCCCAAGCCTGCATCCAGTCCCTCAAACTATTCCTATTCCCCGCTGTCACCCGCAGCCTTTTGTCAATTTCCAAACTAATTACACTATCCTTCTCTCCACTCTCACCTGTTAATGCCAAAACCCCACAGATCCGTATCTGTCCCCAACAGCTTTCAATTTACACCATTTACAACAGTCCTGTATCAGTCCCCGAACTAATCCCACTGCACTGCTCTTTCCCCACATCACCGTATCAGTCCTAAACTAATTCCACTTAACCGCGCTCTCATCTCTCTCTTGATCTCACTGTAAAACGAGCATTAAAAAACGCTTTGCTTTATGTAAATAAATATTGTAATGTTGGACTGGATTTGTTCTCGATGTGTCAGATAAAGTTCACTGTCCCGCTATTACTTACATTAATCCGCCGAGTTACTTGCCCCCTGTTGTATTTTTCCGGAAACTCTCAACAATATCTGGGGCGAAGCAGCCGCTCCTTCGGCACGCCACCCACATAAGCTAAACACCCCTTCCTCTACCACCGGCGCACGGTGTTCACTGTCTACATAACGCACCGCGGTTACTCACCAGGGCCACTCCGACAGCCCTTTCCCAAACACCCACTTCTCCCGCACAGCCGGAAAGACGAGGGCAGCAGGAGTAGCAGTGGAATACCACACCCCGAGGATTGCCCCTCTACCGTAATCCCCCAGAAATCTGTCTACAGTTCGTTCTCCATTGCTGATTCTGAACCTTGGGATAACTGTCCCACTCCCCAGACAGCTCTGTGGGAGCTCCTCCCTACAGGGTCCAGGTGCGAAAGTTCTTGTTTATCTGGGGAAGGTTGTGCGGTTAGATCCATGTTCACATTTGACTTCGTTTGTCCCACTCCATGGTGTTGTCCTAACGGAATTGTGCTCATCATTCTTATTCTCTGGATAACTGGCTCCCTGCTTACAAATCCCAGCGTCTTCAGGGGTAGGGAGCTTAACTTTGCAGCTTCGGTGGGAATCATAAAATATTCCCAATCAGGATGGTTATAGTTGAAATCCACAGTCACAACGGTGAGAACTTCAGTAAGAAATATAAATGTAAAATGCTTAGGATCTATCGATACTCTCTAATCGGCGGACCGCAGAGAGTTTCTATGTAAGAAAATGGAAAAGGGGAAGGTCTGGGGTATACAGGTACAATAACTTGAAAAGGTTCACATCAAAGAGTATTACAATTAAGAAACAACACACAGAAAATACTAGTGGAACACAGCAGGCCAGGCAGCATTAGATGCTGTTTTCCACCAACATTTCGTGTGTGTTGTTTGAATTTCCAGCATCTGTAGATTTCCTCGCAGTAGTTGCTGATTGAATCATTACATTCATTAACTTTCTTTTTTCCCTTTGCTCTATGCTGGAGCAAAGCTTTGTAATTCCTCATGACATATTAACAGCAAAATGACTTGACAAACCATCTTAATTCATTTAGTGGTTTAAATGATACATCATCACATTCCATATAATAGCCAATTCATCTAACTTTCCCCTTTTAACCAACGACCTGCTGAACGCTGTTCATTTTTATATCCCGCATAATTGACACTTCTTTTACATGCCTCGTTTAATATCACGTCTCTCCTTTGCGTCACACAATGTTGCTCAGGCAGTTGCTATATTTCTGGTATGCTGCGCGGCAACAAAAGCTATGTGCACAGGAACATTTCAGTTACTGCACGTATCCACAGTGGCCAATCATAAATGGAACAGTGCTGATATCCCACTCCACATAAAGGATAAGATGCAAGAGAGATGTGGCAAGGGGGAGATAGTGATGGAGAGAGTAAGTGGGGGGGGGGAGCGTGCGAGAGTAGGAGAGAGTGTGAGGGTGGGAGTATTCAAGGAGATGGAAATAAAGAGAGCATCTCCCACACTTGCATTTGCAGTCTCTCTCTTACTGCCATTCTCCCTCTCTCTCTGCTCCATTTCTCTCTCTCCCCTCCCCTCTCACTTTCTCCGTTTTCCTCTCATCGCCTTTTCTGCTGCCCTCATTCTTCTCATAGTCCCCCTTTCCTATACAGTATATATATTGATTATGAAGGGTCTATGAGGATGGAGTATTGGTGTGGGGACAGTGAGGACAGTGGTGTAGTGAGGAGGGAGCACCGCGCTGTGAGAGGGAATGTGAGGAGGGAGAGGGGGTGAGGGCTGTTGTGTCGTGAGGAGGAAGAGTTGGTGAGAAGGAAGGACTGGGAGATGAGGAGTGAGCACCTACAGAATAGAGTATGCTTCACTCCTGCTCTCTGGGAGAGTGAGGAATGCAGGCAGCTGAAATCTTCTCTGGAGATACTTAAATTATTGCGATTCCTACTGCACTGCATAACCCACAGTGCAGATATTCCTGCTCATAGCTGCTCCTAAAGCACTTACTCTCCCACCCGCTCTTCCATCCTCCCTTGAATGAAGCACCCACTCCCCAATGACTCTTTCGCTGCCAGTTCCATTCCACTTCCTCCTTTTCAAAGCACAGAGCTTCGTAGCCAGGAACAATATAGAGGGAATGTAACAATATAATAGGTTTTTCGGTATGACAAGGAGGTTTCCCTGCTCACCACTTTCACTGTTCCGAATAGTAGACAAAAGACTGGAAGCCAGCAAAACACACACCCGCCTGTAGAAAATGAACTCTCTATTCGCTGATATCCGGCCAGAGGTATAGAGGCATTCGCACCGGACTTCGAAGCAAGTGGTCCCGGGTGCGTGTCTGATCCACAGCTTGCATGCTTCCCATCCATGCTGGGATTTATCCGTGATGTACTAACCCCAACATCAATACACCAACGAGAATTCACTGGGGAAAAAAACACACGCCGCCACCTGGTTCCTTATCAGAATTCGAGGTTCTATCCATTCTGAAAATCGTAAAAGCTTCTGGTTGTATCGCTGCATGCTGCGTGTTCGCTGTTAACCAAGCCTCAATGCAACAAACAATTCAGATCTGCCTCTGATACAGCAGCCTTGCCCTGAGAGCGTCAGTCTTATTTTCAAGTGACTCTACATTAGCTAATAAGATGGCAGGCAGAGGAGGCCTCATCCCTCCGCATTTTCGGCCTTTGGCCTTGGTGTTGACACTTTACTGCGCAGCATTTAACCGTGAAAGCTGAAGATCATTGATGTAATTTCATAGTTAGTTGTTAAGGGGGTATTTACATGCTGCGGCTCGTAGAGAAAGTAGTTCAAAATGAGTTTACGTAAGAGGGAAACTGGTACATTTCAAGCAGCCCGGTAGAGTCGCCGATATACATGGGCACCATCTTTCAGACCAAATCAGCCAAAGCTATCCTTGCTGGTATTTTTCCTGTAATACCATGGGCTGTTATCCTGCTAAGCAGTCTCATGGTTTGTCAACGGTTTCTTAAAAATTCAAGTGCAAATATCCACCAATTCTCCTTTGTCTAGCCTGCTTGTTATTTCCTCAAAGAACTCTAACAGATTTGTCTGGCAATATTTTCCTGTAAGGAAACCATGCTGACTTTGTCCCATTTTATCATATGCAATCATATGATTTCAATGACAGATCCAGTACTATACCCCGGTGCTTTACGGCGACAGACTCGTCTCCACTGGTACTGTACCACAAAGTTATATCATGCAAGACACAACTCTACTGGCACCGCACCCCTGTGTAATACTCTGACAGACCTGTCCCCACCACACTGTTATACGATGACAGAATCATCCCCACTGGCACTGCACCAAGTGCAATACACTAATAAACCTGCCCCCACTGGTACCATACCCTGGTGTTAGACAGAGACAGACCCATCCACACCGTCACTTTAACCCTGTGCTATACAGTGATAGACCCATCCCCATGAGTAATATACCCCGGTGTTATACAGCGAAAGACCTGCCTCACCAATACTGTATCATGGTATTATACTGTTATAGACATGTCCCCACTGTCACCAGGTTCAGATATGGCCTAAGTGTGAAGTGAGAGACACTGACACTGGTCAATAGTTCACAGACTTTAATGCGAATGGTATTGAAGGAAAAAGAAAACAATAAATGCTAGGCCAAACAGAGCCGTTAATTAAAACTCTTAAATGGAAAATGTAACCTATCCTGGGGCTGAAAAGTACAACTAAATATAAAACAATTACCACTAGTCTTCAGAGTCAGTTGACTCAACCATCCAATTCCTCAGGCATGGCCGAAAGCAGACGGGCAGCAAAGCATTGCTGTGCTGTATTCTAGTCTCGTCCATCAATATGATGACACTTATGGCGTTAAATACTGTCACCATTAAGTAATAATTAGTGGACACATTGATATTCACAAGCACAATTGCCATAGCTACCCTTCTGCCAAATCTGTGGTTATGTCTCTAGGCGCAGCCCCTGAAGCGCAGTAGACCTGTGTCCGCTGGAAGTCTTGGATCAGTGACTTGTCCAAGATGTCCTCCACTGGGTTTGAAGTACGTTCTTCTGAGCCATACCTTTTCCATTCCACAAGGTACTGGACCCTACCACATACCCGGTGAGATGCCAGGAGGCACTGCACTGTATAGACAAAGGAATCATCTACCAGGCAGGGAGGAGGGGGAGGTGGGTGACTGGGGCCGGGGGAGAAGTAGTAACCGGCTTGAGCTGGGAAACATGGAACACAGGGTGGATCTTCAGTGATGCTGGTAGACGTAACCTATAGGACACCTTGTTGTCAGCCTTTTCCACTACAAATGGTCCCATGTAGCGCAGTGCCAATTTCTGGCTCTTGACTTTCAGGGGAAGATTCCTTGATGCCAACCAGACCTCGTGTTCTGGCTTGAATGGCTTTACCTGTCGACAGAGCTGATGAGCTTGCCAGGAACGTTGTTTCTGGGCGCGCATCAGAGAAGTCCTGGCTCGTCTCCAGGTGCGCTTGTAGCACTGGACCAGCTGTTCAGCAGCAGTAAATCCTGCGTCGATCTCCTGATCAGGGAAGAGCAGGAGCTGGAATCCCTTCTGGCATTCAAAGGGAGACATACCGGTGGAGGACGACTGGAGGTTATTTTGGGTGATCTCTGCCCAAACCAATTGGGAGATCCAGGACGTGGAGTTGGAAGAGGCAAGGCAGTGCAGGGTTGTCTCCAACTCCTGGCTCACTCTCTCTGTCTGGCCATTAGATTGGGGGTGGAAGCCAGACAAGAGGCTGGCCGTGGTTCCTACAAAAGAGCAGAAAGCTTTCCAAAAGTGGGAGGTGAACTGTGGTCCACGATCAGACACTATGTCTTGAGGAAAGCCATAGGGCCTGAGCACATGTTGAGCCATGAGTGTGGCAGTCTCTCAAGCTGTTGGGAGCTTGGGGAGGGCAATGAAGTGGGCAGCTTTGGAAAATCTATTCACAACGACCAAAATGGTGCTGTTTCCTTCAGATGGGGCAAGCCAGTGATGTAACCTACTGAGAGGTGGGACCGGGGTGGGGGGGTGGGGTGTACAGGCAATGGACATAACAGACCTGCAGGATGCTGGCATGATGTCTTGTTCCAAGCGCAGGTGGGACAGGCAGATACAAACTTGTGGATATCCTGGGACATATAACATTGTTATACAGTGATAGACTCAAGCCCTCTGGTACTGTACCCTAGTGTTGGACATTGTCCTCACTTTTACTGTACCTCACTATTTTACAGTGACAGACACAATCCCGCGAATACAACACCACAGCGTTCTACAGTGACAAACACATTCTCTCCAGTACTGTATCCCATTGTTATGCTGTGACAGTCCTCTACATTGATGTTAAAATGTCACAGATTCATCCACAGGAGTACTGTACACTGCTGTTATACAGTGACACACCTGTCCCCACAGTACTCTTCCTTAGTTTTACACTGTGGACAACACATCCACTTTGATACAGTACCACAGAGTGATAGGCCTGCCCCCACATGTATTGTATCCTGGTGTTAGACTGTGACATACACGCCCCCACTGGTACTGTATGTTGGTGTTATACAATGACAGAACTGTCTGCACCAGCACCATTCAAAAGTGTTATATTGTAACAGACCTCTCCCCACTGTTACCGTTCAACGCTGTTATATGGTGACAGACCAGTTCCCACCAATACTGTAGCCTGCTGTGATAGTGAAAAATCCATACTCAGTGGTAATGTACTCTGGTGCTATACAGTGACAGACTTGTCCGCACTGGTCTTTTACCCTGGTGATTTGCAGTAACTGACCCATCCCCACTGGTACGGTTCCCTGATGTAATACAGTGACAGACCCACCCACACTGGTACTATACCCTGGTGTTATACGTACAATGACTGACCTATTCCTTTCTTTTCAAATCTTTTTATTATTATTATTCAAAAATAATGCAGGTACATCAAAGTAACAACACTTACAAAGCCTCAAAACAAAAGAAATTATCTTAAAGATCGAAAATTTTTGTGAATTAAAAAATCCCTACTAAGCAAGAAAAGTGAGAAAAAAGAAGAAACCCATTGGAGGTACAACCCCGGAGCCATGTGTCATACAAAAAGCTTCTAAAAATAAACATCAAACCACCAACAAGAAAGAAAGATATATCAAAAATAATTTACACTTAAATCGTGGAGGAAATCTATCAGTTAACTGAAATGATAATAATGAGCAAATGAGCCCCAACTCTTCTCAAAATCAAATAAAGGTTCAAAGGACCGACTTGCAATTTTCTCCAAGCTGAGACACATCACTTGAGAGAACCATTGTGACAAAGTAGGAGCTGATATATCCTTCCATTTCAACAAGATGGCCCTCCTAGCTATCAATTTAACAAACGCAATAACATGTTGGGCAGACACAGAAATACCATGAATATTTTGAGGATTTATTCCAAAATGCACAGTCGACTTATTAGGTTGTAAGTTGATTCTGAGTGCTTTAGAAATTGTCAAGAAGACTGTCTTCCAAAACTGTTTTAGTATAGAACATGACCAGCACATATGTGTCAGTGTAGCTATCTCAGTTTTACATCTATCACAATACTTGTCAAAATTGGAAAATATTTTAGAAGGTCTCTCCTTCATCAAATGGTAATGATGTACAATTTTAAATTGAAATAGTGAATGACTAGCACAGATCAAAGAAGAGTTAACCAGCTTCAGAATCCGCGTTCAATCCTCCCATATAAAAGTCAAATTGAGTTCCTTCTCCCAATCCTGTTTAGTCTTAAATAAAGGACGCTTATCCCATTGTAATAATAAATTATAAATTCTTCCAATAGAACCTTTCATCGAAGGGGTTTATATTCATAATAGAATCTAAGAAGTCAGCCTCCAATATGTAAGGAAAATTACTTAAATATTTTTGTGAAAAATGTCTAACTTGAAGATATTGTAAAAAGTGTGAATATGAGAGAGAATATTAATCGACTAATTGTTCAAAAGACATCAATCTACCAAAATGCATAATCATACATTTCCCACCACTGTATTCCATCTACCACATTTTTGCCCATTCTTCTAATTTGTCTAAGTTCTGCTGCAATCGCATCACTTCCTCAGCACTACCTACTCCTCCACCTATCTTTGTACCATTTGCAATATTTGCCACAAAGCCATCAATTGCATTATCCAAATCACTAACAAACAATGTGAAAAGTAACATTCCAAATACTGACCACTGAGAAACAACACAAGTCACCGACAGCCAACCGGAAAAAGCCCCTTTTATTCTTACTCCCTGCGTCCAGCCGGTCTGCCATTCCTCTATTCATGCCTGCATCTTTCCTGCAATGCTATAGGAAAGATGCATGTCATATTCATGCAAGTAGCCTCACATATGGCACATTACCAAACGCCTTCTGAAAATCCAAGCAAATGACATAAACTACCTCTCCTTTGTCCAGCCTGCTTGTTAATTCCTCAAAGAACTCAAACAGATTTGCCAGGCAAGATTTCCCTTTACAAAAACCATGCTGACTTTGACTTATTTTATCATTAGTCTCCAAGTACCCAAAAAACCTCATCCTTAATAATAAACTCAAACACTTTCCCAACTTTCGAGGTTAGGCTAATTGGCTTAAAATGTCTTTTCTTTTGTTTTCTTCCCTTCTTAAAGAGTGGAGTGTCATTTGCAAACTGTCCTCTAGGACCATGCCAGAATCAAGTGATTCTTGAAAGATTATGAACAATAGAGGTGTATAAGATGATGAGAGGCATTGATTGTGTGGATAGTCAGTGGCTTTTTCCCAGGGCTGAAATAGCTGCCTGAAGAGGACACAGCTTTTTGGTGCTGGGGAGTAGGTACAGAGGAGATGTCAGGGGTAGGTTTTTTATGAGAAAGTGGTGAGTGCGTGGAATGGGCTGCCAGCAACGGTGGTGGAGGTGGAACAATAGGGTCTTTTAAGAGACGTTTAGATAGGTACATGGAGCTTAGTAAAATAGAGGGCTATAGGTAAGCCTAGTAATTTCTAAGGTAGGGACATCGTTAGCACAACTTTGTGGGCCGAAGGGCCTGTATTGTGCTGTAAGTTTTCTATGTTTCTATATGTTTTGAATGCATCCATTATGTCTTCAGCAACCTCTCTCAGGACTCTGGGATGTAGTCCATCTGGTCCAGGAGACTTATCCACCTCAGGACCATTGAGCTTGCCTTGCACCTTTTTGTTTGTAATAGCAATGGCACCTTCTCAGGCTCCCAGACACTCACAGACCTCTGGCACACTGCTAGTGCCTTCTACAGTGAAGACAGATGCAAAATATCCATTAAGTTCATCTGCTATTTCTTTGCCCCCATCGCTATCTCAGCAGCATCATTTTCCAGTGCTCCAAAATCAACTCTCACTCCTTTTTGATCTTCATATAATTGAAAATCTTCCAGCATCCTACTTTATATTACTAGCTAGTTTGCCCTCATATTTCATTTTGCCCTTCTTATAGCTTTTTTATTTACCTTTTGTTAGATTTTAAAGCTTTCTACTCATCCATTTTCCCATTCACTTTTACTACCTTATATGCCCTTTCCTTGGCTTTTATGCAGTCCCTAACTTCCCTTGTCAGCCACTGTTGCCTATCCCTGCTATCTGAGAACTACTTCTTCTGTGGGACATGTTATTCAACACCTTGTGAGCTATTCCCAGAAACTTGAGCCATCTCTGCTTTGCCATCATCCTTGCCAGTATCCTCCTCCAATCCACCTGGACAGATCCTCTCACATGCCTCTGTAATTCCCTTTATTCTCTTGACATACTGTCACCGGTGACTTATGCTTCTCCCGCTCAAACTGCAGTATGAATTCAGTCATATTGTCACTGCTTCCTAAGGATCATTTACATTAATCTCCCTGATAAGATGTGGGTGATTACACAACATCCAATCTAAGATAACCTTTTCCCAAGTAGGCTTAAGTACAAGCTGCTATAAAAAGCCATCTCATAGACATTCAACGAATTCCCTGTCTTGCGATCTGACAACATGATTTTTCCAGTCTCCTTGCATATTGAGGTCCTCCATTATAATTGTGACATTACCCTTATTACATGCCTTTTCTAGCTCCCTTTGCAATCTCTATCCCACATCTTCGTTACCATTTGGAGGCCCAAGTATGATTATTATAATTTTTTTAATCCTTTCAGTTTCTTAACTCCCCCCACAAAGGATTCAGTATTCTCTGACTCTATGTCACCTCTTTCTAAAGATGTAACTCCATCTCTTACCAACAGAGCCACACCACTGCCTGTCCTTTTAATATAATATAGTTACTTTGATGTTAAGTACGGCCTTCTTTCAGCCACGACTCAGTGATGCACACAGTGTCATACTGTCCAATCTCTAATTGTGCCACAAGTTCTTCCAGCTTATTTTGAATGCTACACGCACTGAAATACAGTACCTTCAGTCCTGCATTCTTCGCTCTTTTGAAGTTTGCCTTTGTGGTACAATTTAACTCTTTGCTCTGTCTGTATTTGTACCCAGTTATTGGTCTGCCCTTTCTTGCATTCATGTTATACCTCTCACTACTCGTAAACCTGCTGGGTTATCCCCAGCTCTATCATACTGCTTCTCATCTCCCTGCTATATTAGTTTAAACCTCTCCCAACAGCTCTAGTAAACCTGTCTGCAAGAATATTTCTCCTCCTCTGATTCAAGTGCAACCCATCCCTTTTGTACAGGTCACACCTGCCCCAGAAGGGCTCTGAATTATTGAGAAATCTGAATCCTGGCCCTGTGCTCCAATTCTTCAGCCTCACCTTTATCTGCCACCTTATTCTATTCCCATCCTCTTTGTCATGTGGCACTGGCAGAAATCCTGAGATTACTACCCTTGAGGTCCTGCTTCTAAGCTTTGATTTTGTACTACAGAACTATACAGTGATACATATGTCCCTACTGGTAGTGTACCCTGTAGTATACAGAACCAGACACATCCCTACTTGTTCAGTACTGTATTGTATACAGTGACAGACACATCCTTTCTGCTTGTACCTGGTGGATATGATTATAGGCACATCTCTACTAGTACCCTACCTGGTGAATGTAGAGATAGACATGTCCCTATGGCACTGTACCCTGGTGTACACAATGATAGACATGTCCCTAAGGCACTGTACCCTGGTGTACACAGTGATAGACATGTCCATACTGGTACTGTACCCTGGTGTATACAGTGATACACAGATTCCTACTGGTACAGTACCGAGTGTATACAGCGATAGACACCTACTAGCACTGTATCCTGGTTCATATGAATATAGATATATAGAACTAGTACTGGTACTGTACCCTTGTGATATACCAGTACTGTACCCTGGTGTTATACAATGACACACTGCCACCAGGTTCCAATACTGGTGACAAGTTCCTACCAGTATTATACAGAACTGTCCCCACCACTGCTCTATCCTGGTGTTAAGCAGCGCTAGAACCATTCCCACCAGTACTGTACATCAATGGTTGTTATGCAGTAACAGACCAATTGCCACGGCTACTGTACATTATGTTATACAATAACTGACACACCTTCACTGATACTTTTCTGCATTGTTATATGACAGGCGCATTCAATGGGTACAGTGCCCTAGTTGTATACTGCGGACGAATGGTATCCTATCATTTGAACAGTGACATACCAATCCCCATTGTTTCTGCACCACAGGAGTAAGCAGTGACAGAGCCATGCCAAATGGTACTGTAACCAGTGTTATTCTTGACAGATCCATTCCCTCTGGTACCCCTACCCTGGTGGTACAGTGACAGATCCATCTCTACTTGATACTGTATCCTGGTGTTTTACTGTGACAGTTGCATCCCCATGAATGCTGTACACTGTACAGGTATGTGTGTAAGATATGACAATGGAGAGAGCAACAGAGAGACAGAATAAGAGAGAGAGTTAGAGGCTAAGTGTGAGAGAGAGAGTGTGAATAGGAGGATAGGGAGGGAGGGACAGTGAGTGAGAAAGCGAGAATGAGAGAGGGAAAGAGACTAACAGGGAGAGGGAGGTAGAGGTAGGTATAGTAAAAATGAGAGAGAGAGAGAGAGAGGAGAGAGAGAGAGAGAGAGAGAGAGAGAGAGAGAGAGAGAGAGAGAGAGAGAGAGAGAGAGAGATAGACAATGAGTGAGCAGAGAGAGAGGGAGGCATAAATAAATCATTTCCTATAATGTACTGGTTAGGCTCAGGAGTACATTCAGCCAGAGACTCATTCCACCGAGATGTAACACTGAGCGTCATAGGAAGTCATTCCTACCTGTGGCCATCAAACTTTACAACTCCTCCCTAGGAGTGTCACACACCCTGAGCCAATAGGCTGGTCCTGGACTTATTTCCACTGGGCATGATTAACATTATCATTTAATTATTTATGGTCTTATATTGCTATATTTCTTCACTATTCTTGGTTGGTGCAGCTGTAACAAAAGCCAGTTTCCCTTGGGATCAATAAAATATTGATCAGCCAGACTGTCTGTCTGTCTGTCATCTGTATCTCACCTTCTGTCACTCTCACTCATGCTCTCTTTGTTTTGCTGTTTTTCGTTCTCATTTTCTATCACTTCTCTCTACACTCTCTCTCCCTCACCTCTTCCAACGTTCTTTCTGACTTATTTTCTCTACCTGTTCCTCCCAATCCCCCCTCTCTCTGTCCCCTCTCACTTCAGTTTTGGCTTTCCCTCCATTTACTCGTCTCTCTTCCTCTCCATCCCTCCCCCTTATTTTCTCTCTCCATCACTCAAGCTTCCCACCACCTTCACTTCACATTCTCTCTCGGTCCTTTTTCCTCTCAACCAACCCATCTCTCTCTCTTCCTCTCTGTTCTCACCTCCTCCCCCTAACTCTCTCTCCCTGGCCATCTCTCTACTCCACTGTTCTATCTCCATCTTAACCCACTCCTCTCTCTCCCATTCTCTTTCCCTTCTTCTCTCCTTGTCCACTCTCCAACCCCATCCATCTCTCTCCCTCTGCTTTCTCCTCTCCCTCCTTCTTAACACTCTGTCCCCCTTTCCATCACCCTCTCTCCACCCCCTCTTTCTTACTCTTCACTTCCCGTTTTTCTGTCCCACACTTTCTCCTTCTCCCTTTCTGTCTTCTCCCTCTATTATTTTCTCTCTTCCCCCCCCCCTTTGTTCTCTATCACTCCCTTCACCCTTAAGAACTCTCACTATCCGAGACATCTCATTGCTGCCATCAGGGGTGAAGTACAGGAACCCGAAGACCCACACTTAATACTTCAGGGACAGCTCTTCCCCTCTGCCTTGAAATTTTTGAATATCCATTAACTCATGAATGCTTACTCAGAATTTTGCAATCTTTTTGCATTGTTAATTTATATTTTTTTTACCACATTGCCGATGAAAACTAAATATATTTATGCCTTGCACTGTACTACTGTCATTAAACAAAAAAATGTCACAACAAAGGTCAGTGATAATAAACAGATTTCTGATTCTATCCTCTCGTTTTCTCTGCCTCTTCCCCTCCCTTCCCTTTTCTTTCACTCCCTCTCTCCCTCATCAAATAATGCATACTCGTCACCTTCATTGTGACGACTGGCCAGTAGATGGCGGTAGAGGCGCAGAATGGGCAAAGGATGGCGTTTGGCAGATCAGTGCCTCAGTCCCAGGATAGAGACCCTGACCAGCTGCTTCACCGCTGACCGTTGCCCCTCAGGTGATCAGTGCTGCAGATATTTGCACCGTGGGAGGGATCAGGAGGAAGGGCCCCAGTGATATACAGTGACAGTGATATACAGTGTACAGTACTCTGCTGTTATACGGAAACTGGTGTTCCATGGTATTAGATAGTGATAGCCCCACTGTATCGCGGAGTTATATAGAGAGACCTGTCTCCACCGTTACTATATCCCAAAGTTAAACAGTGACAGACACATCCCCAACCACACTGTAGCCTAATATTAAACAATGATTGAACCGTCACTACTGGTACTGTATCAGGATATTACACATTGACACATGACCCCACTGGTACCGAACCCATTATTTATTCCATGACTTTCCCAACTGCAGTGATATTCCACCCGGGCATTATACGGTGAGAGACGCATCATCCTTTTTGGGATTGTTTCCCAGTTTTCTACAGTGGCAGACTCGCACCCAGTATTACCATACCATGGTTTGTACAGTGACAGACCAATCCCCTCTGCTTTCGTACATCAGAGTTATAGAGCAATACGCAATTCCCTACTGGTACTGTACACTAGTGGAATTGTGACGAGATCTGAAGGATTATTCTAGTGGACTGTTCCTTTAACAAGAGAGAGAAGGAGGGAACAGCTTGTGTGCTATTTCAGCAGCAGGGAGAGAGTGAGTCTGTGAGTTGCCTTGGGAAACTGAAAGGCGGAGCTATATGATGGACAGCTGGTGTTCTGCACTATAGAGAGATATGCAAGGTCAGTCGACTTTTTAATCAGACACACAACTCCAGAGGCAAGGAGGACACCAGTGGGCTTTGTGTACCCACGACAAGGGTGGGGTTTTGCTCACAGTGTGGACAAAGGAGTGACCGGTGGGGAGCTGTCGGTGTGTTTAACCCTGGTCTGGGTTGAGAACTCCAGCACAGAAGACGGCATCCTCTTTTTGTGTTCACAGTCGGTGACTGTAAGTTTCGGGAGCAGGAGGACGACGTTGAGAATGGACATTGGCATTGGGCAGACAAACCATCTCTCTCTCTCTCTCTCTCTCTCTCTCTCTCTCTCTCTCTCTCTCTCTCTCTCTCTCTCTCTCTCTCTCTCTCTCTCTCTCTCTCTCTCTCTCTCTCCTCTCTCTCTCCTCTCTCTCTCTCTCTCTCTCTCTCTCTCGCCTCCCCCCCCCCCCCAAACCAAAACAAATTCCAGAACTGAACTGATTACTTACCATCCCACCGTAAGTCTGTATCACCTGAGCTGGGGAAGCTTGGGACCCTTATTTACTTACGTATATACAGTATGTGCATGTCCTTTGCTAATCTGTTTACTTTATATTACTTTATTCACGTAGTTACTAATAAATTAGTGTTTATAACGGAAAACTCCGACTCCAGGTGTGTCCATTTCTGCTGGTTCTTTTTAACCCTTTACGGGGTACGTAGCAAAATTGTGGTCTCATCTCGGATATGAACAAAAATTGGTGGAGCTATAAAGGTTTTGGGGGGCTTGATTGACTAGTTGATTTGATTGGGGAAATACCCTTTCGATTTGTGTAAGTGGATTAACAGCAGAAATGGATGTTGAAGAAAATCTGGCAGGGCCAGCCCCTGTGACTTTGAAGAGAGCTAAAAAGGCTGATTTGTGGGAAGTTGTTGATGCATTGAAACTTAGCCTCTCTAAGAAGGGTATGAAGAAGGGGGAAATCCAAAGGGTAATAGTCGAGCACTATATTTCTACGATGTACTTTAGTGAGGAGGAGTTAAAAATGTTCCCTCTTGGTACAGAGGAGATCCAGTTGCAACTGGAACAAATGAGGTTAGAGAAAGTTAAATTAGAGGCCGAAGAAGCAGAAAAGCAGAGAGCAGAAGCAAAAAGACAGAGACAGTTCGAGAGAGAGAAATGGCAGTGACAGGATCAAGCGTTAGGGAGTGGTAATGAGCTGGTGGTACTGTTTAATATCAGCCAAGAAATTAAGTTAGTACCACCATTTGATGAAGCTGAAGTCGACCAGTATTTCCTACACTTCGAAAAGGTGGCCCAGACTCGGAAATGGCCGAGGGATGAATGGGCTGTCATGTTGCAAAGTGTGTTGAAGGGGAAGGCTCAGCAGGCGTTTTCTGCCCTGACCCTTGAACAGTCAAAGAATTATGCCACAGTTAAGGATGCTGTGCTTAAAATTCATGAGTTGGTTCCGGAGGCGTATAGACAAAAGTTCAGAGATTTAAGGAAGTCCGGGAGCCAAACTTATGAGGAATTTTCCCATGGAAAACGGGTGTACTTCAATCGCTTGTATACCTCAGAAGAGGTAATTGAGGGTTTGGACAGCTTGAAACAGCTGTTTGTAATTGAGGAATTTAAGAAGTGTGTTCCCGATGATGTAAGGGCATACCGAGGTGAAAAGGATGCCTCTACCTTGCGGGAGTCTGTTGGGTTAGCAGACGTGGTTGCTTTAACCCACAAGTTTCAGTTTACTCCGGATGGGAGTTTCCCAGAGAGTAGCTGGGAAGGATCAGGGGAACTTGGAATTTGAAACTGGGACCGGTATTGAAAGCCTAGAAGAGGCAGCTGTCCCGATTGCCTGTGTTCAGGTTGTTGAAGCACCTGTGAATGTCCAGGGTGCTGAACCTTGTGTTGAAGCTCAGTTAAGGTCTGAGGTGTCTGACTCAGTTGAAAAGGAAAGCAGTCTTTTTGAGTCAGACGGACTTGGTTCTGTGATTGAAGGGTTAACCTTGCTGCCAGTGGAAAGTGAGGATTCTCAGTCACTTGTGTTAGACGGTGTTCTAAGAGTTGGTGATGAGTTGAAAGCTGGTGAGGTAAATGTTATTGAAAATATTGAGAAAGGTGCTGTTTTCGGATTTTTAAAATAAAGAACTTGTGAAGTTTGGACTGGTTTCATGAACTTTGACCCTGCTTTCAAGAAAATGGCCTGTAGAAATATGTACAAGCTTGTTATATTTTGGAAGTAAACAACTTCAAGGTTGTAGGGTTGTTTTTCACGATTGCGATGTGAAGGAAAAGGATTGTTTTGGTTTTGAGAAGCCACCTGTCTGCATTACTATGGAGACGAGTTGAGCTAATAGTCATAAGAACAGAATAGATGGATTGTCTGGAAATTTTCATAATGTTAACATGGTCTTTGTAAGCTAAGTGATGGTACTGAGTTTGGTAAACATAAGTGATAGGCTGCCACCTATCCCGGGTGAAATTTGTTCAGCAGTACAGCGAACAAGCAAGCTTGTGGCTGATGGCATACACAGAGATACTGATGTGTACACTGCATGCACAATGACCCAAAGCATGTCTAATAAGGCTGCTGACACAGTTATGAAAGATGGGGTTTAACTTATAAGAATTTGTGAGAGACTTTTCTACCTTCCATGTTACATCAGAATTTGGGTAGTAAGGAGGATGAGAAAGGTTTGTCCTTGTCCAGGGATGAATTTATAGCGGAACAAAGTCGAGATTCTGAAATTGATGCATTAAAGGAGACAACTCTCACAGAAGAGGAGGTTCAGAGAGAGTCAGTAGGATATTATCTTAAAGATGGGGTGTTAATGAGGAAGTGGAGACCACCTACTGTGCCCGCGAGTGAGGATTGGGCCATTGAATATCAAGTTGTGGTCCCGAAAGTTTACAGGGCTGAGATTTTAAACATGGCTCATAGTATGCCTTTAGGTGGACACTTTGGAGTGACAAAGTCTGTGATCAGGATTATGAAGGAATTCTACTGGCCTAATTTAAGAAAGGATGTTATGAAATTTTGCAAGACTGTGGTAAAAGCCATTATAAATATTTTTCACACTGGTATGTCTACCTAAAGAAATCTGATCTGACCAGGGTAGTAACTTTACTTTGGAAACATTCCAGGGTTAAAGGGTTGAGAGCTAAGCATATTCTGAGACCTTTTACACTACTCAGAGAGCAATGGTCAGATCAGAATGTGAGTATGAGCATGCTTAGTTATGTTTTGGAATCCAGAGACACACATAACAAGGCGTGTGACCTTGTAAAGCAGAATTTACAGCACTCTTAGATAACGATGAAGCTGTTCCCTCTCCTTACCAACCCCCTTCAAGTGAGATTTAGTGGACCAAATGAAATAATTAAGAAAATTGATTCTCTGACTTATGTTATTAGAACTCCTGACCGATGGAGAAAGGCTACACAGCTCGTCCATGTAAATATGATCAAGTGCTACCATGACCCCGAACCTGCACCTGTGAGTACTGTTATGACAACGGAGGAGATTGTGGTGTCTGGTACTGGGATGCCTGAAAAACAACTGAAGAGCTAAATTAAAAAGTATAAAGATTTATTCACTGACATTCCAAGACTGTGCACAGCTGCCGTGCATGATTTAATTGTAGATGAAGTTGATCCCATTAAGCAGCACCCTTACAGAATGAACCAAGACAAAAATAAAATGGTTGAACAGGAAATTGAATACATGCTAACAGCCGGCATAATCAGACCAACCACTTCAGACTGGGCGTCACCGTGCGTGATTGTCCCTACGTTGGATGGAGGTATGAGATTCTGTACTGATTACAGAAAAGTTAATGCAGTAACTAAGACAGATGCATATCCCATCCCAAGAGTGAATGACTGTATTGACAGAGTGGGGAAGGCTAAATATCTTACAAAGATTGACCTGTTGAAAGGTTACTGGTGTGTTCCTTTGACAGAAAGGGCTAAAGAAATATCTGCATTTGTGACACCATCTGGGTTGTATGAGTACAATGTTTTACCCTTTGGGATGAAAAATGCTCCAGGGACACTCCAAAGGATGATGAATTCAGTGATTAAAGGTTTAGAAAATACAGGAGCTTATATTGATGACTTGGTTGTATGGAGTCAGCAGTAGAGAAATTGTTTGAAAGGCTGTCCAAGGCAAATCTCACTGCAAACATTGCTAAAAGTGAATTTGGCCATGCCACTGTCACGTATCTTGGTTATGTAGTGGGCCAGGACCAACTGGCACCTGTGCAGGCCAAGGTTCAGGCTATTGAAAGCATTACAAATGTTTTTGGGAATGGTTGGGTATTACAATAAGTCTTGTAAGAACTTCGCAGACATCGCTCTTCCCCCTAACAGAACTCCTAGGGAAGAGTGAAAGATTTGTGTGGAATGACCTTTACCAAGAGGCATTTGACTGCCTGAAAGCCATTCTGTGTTATCACCCTGTGCTCAAAGCGCCTGATTTCAATAAACCATTGTCAATCGCAGTAGATGCTCGTGATGAAGCTACTGGGGCAGTATTTTTGCAAAAGGATGATGATGAAATTGAACATCCAGTAGCTTATTTCGCAAAGAAATTTGATGTGCATCAGAAGAATTACGCCACTTTTGAAAAGGAGCTGCTAGCACTCATTTTCACATTGCAACACTTAGATGTCTACATACGTCCTGTGCAGAAACCACTTGTGGTTTACATGGACCATAATCCATTAATGTTTCTGAGGAAAATGAAGGATAAGAATAACAGGTTACTTAACTGGAGTCTGATATCCAGAGTCAAGGAGGACACCGGTGAGGATTGTGTACCGACGACAAGGGTGGGGTTTTGTTCACAGTGTGGACAAAGGGGTGACCTGTGGAATGCTATTGGTGTGTTTAACCCTGGTCTGGGTTGATAACTCCACCACAGAAGATGGCATCCTCTTTTTGTGGTCACAGTCGGTAACTGTAAGTTTCTGGAGCAGGAGAACAACATGGAGGATTGGTATCGGCATTGGCATTGGGAAGACAAACCAATTCTCTCTCTCTCTCTCCAACTCGACTGAAACCAAATTCCAGAACTGAACTGATTACTTACCATACCACCGTAAGACTGTATCACCCAATCACCTGAGCAGGGGAAGGTTGGGAACTTTATTTACTCATCTATATATATGCATATACTTGGCTAATCTGTTTATCTTGTTTTATATTACTTTATTAATGTAGTTACTAATAAAATAGAGTTTATAATGGAAGACTCAGACTCCAGGTGTGTCCATTTCTGCTGGTTCTTTTGAACCCGTTACAGGGTACATAACAACATGAATATAGACATGTTCCTACTGGTACTGTACCCAGTGTATACAGTGATAGACATATACCTACTTGTACTGTATGCTGGTGTATAATGTGAAAGACACACCCCTGCTGATACAGTACCCTGGTGTCTACGATTATAGACAAGTCCCAATTGGTACTGTACCCTGGGGAATATGATTATGGACATGGTCCCTACTGTTTCTATACCCTGGTCTTTACAGTAATAAACACGTTTTTACTGGTACCATGCCCTGGTTTATCGGGTGAGAGACACCTCTCTGCTGGTACTGTACCTGGGGGTATACGATTATAGACACGTCCCTAGTGGTACTGAACCCTGGGGTATACAGTGATAGTCACGGTCCTACTGATAATGTACCTGGTGGATATAGTCATAGACACCTTCCTACTGATACTGCAGCTTAGTATGTATGGTGATAGAAACATCCCTACTGGTACTGTACCCTGGGGTATTCAGTGATAGCCCACCTCTTTGATACTGTACTGCAGAGTTACACAGTGAGAGACTTCTCCTCACTGTAACTCTATCCTGTTGTCATACAGTGACAGACACACCCTACCATTATCATACCTTGGTTTTAAACTTTGACAAACCTGTCCCCACTGCCACTGTACCACGGTTTTACAAAGTGACAGGCATATCCCCACTGGTAATATACACAGATTTTACACAGTGACAGATCCACCTCCACTGGTATTCTGCCTTGTGTATATGTGTTTTATACTGAAAGACCCATCTCTTTCAGGATTGCTTCCCAGCGTTATATAGTGACAGAACCATTGCCTCCAGTGCTGTACCACAGAGTTTTACAGTGATAGGCATCCTGTCCGGTACTCTACCCAGAGGTACACAGTGCCAGACACGTCCCTACTGGTACTGTCCCTGCAGTAACACGGTGACAGGCCCACCCACAGCTTTACAGCACCCTGGTGTTATACAGGGGCAGACCCAGTCCCTGCAGTATTCTGCTGCAGTGATACACAATGACAGATCCATTGCCACATGTACTGTACCTTGCTGTTATACGGAAACTGGTGTTCCAGGTATTAAATAGTGATAGCCCCACTGTACCATGGAATTATACAGCAAAAGACCTGTCCCCATTGATACTGTATCCTGATGTCCTACAGTGACAGACATGTCCCCTCTGACCCTGCAGCCCAGTATTAGATAGAGATGGAAAAGTCCCAATTTGTACTGTAGCAGGATATTATACAGTCACAGACATGTCCCCCTCGGTACTGTACCTAATATATATACCATGACATTCCCATTTACACAAGTGTAATGCCATGCCTTATATTTTTACTATTATGCTGTATGTATTTCATTTTGGCAGTTCTATAAGAGCAGCTTGTTTGGGTTACTGTTGAAGATGAGGGATGATGTGGAATGTGTACCATCCAATTAGCGGGAGGTCTTCTAGGCCAGGGACAATAAGGTTAAGCTTGGGTTTTTTTTGCATGTTTGGCAGGAGATGAAGGGAGAAGATGCAGGGGAGAACCGGTCATAGCAGACGATCCGGTGGGAGAGCCGTTTGTTTGAGGTGGATTGTGAGCGCCGTTCAGAAGGTGGTGTGGGCATTCATGCTTACCAAGGGCCCAGCACATGAGTGACAGAGAAGTTCAAGATGAGCTCCGACTCTGCACATTTGACAGAACTATACAGTGATACACATGTCCCTACTGGTCCTGTATCCTGGTTTACACAGTGAGAGACAGATCTCTACCAAACTCATACCAACCATTACCATGATGTTGCACAGTAACATACCTGTTCCCTCTGATCTTTTACCACTGAATAATACAATGATATACACATCCCTACTGGTACTGTACACTGGTGTATACCATCTGTCATTTTATGGTGACAGACCCATCCCCTTTGGAATTGTTCCCCAGTTCTCTACAGTGACAGATCTGCACCCACTATTACCATACATAGGGTTGAACAGTGACTGACTAATCCCTCTGATTTTGTACCACAGAGTTATTCCGCAATATACACATCACAATGGTACAGTATACTGGTGTATATGAATATAGACATATTCCTACTGGTACTGCACCCAGGGTATACATTGATAGACATATCTCTTCTGATGTACCCTGGTGTACATGGACAGACCCGCACCCATCGGCACCATACCGCGGTGTTGTACATCGACAGACACGCACCCATCGGCACCATACCGCGGTGTTGTACATCGACAGACCCGCACCCATCGGCACCATACCACGGTGTTGTACATCGACAGACACGCACCCATCGGCACCATACCGCGGTGATGTACATCGACAGACACGCACCCATCGGCACCATACCGCGGTGTTGTACATCGACAGACCCGCACCCATCGGCACCATACCACGGTGTTGTACATCGACAGACACGCACCCATCGGCACCATACCGCGGTGATGTACATCGACAGACACGCACCCATCGGTACCATACCGCGGTGTTGTACATCGACAGACACGCACCCATCGGCACCATACCGCGGTGTTGTACATGGACAGACCCGCACCCATCGGTACCATACCGCGGTGTTGCGGTGTTGTACATGGACAGACCCGCACCCATCGGTACCATACCGTGGTGTTGTACATGGACAGACCCACACTCATCGGCACCATACCGCGGTGTTGTACATCGACAGACCAGCACCCATCGGTACCATACTCCGGTGTTGTACATGGACAGACCCACACTCATCGGCACCATACCGCGGTGTTGTACACCGTGGCAGACAGATCTCCAACAGTACTTTATCCTTGTATTATAGAGTGTGTAACCCGTCCAATATGACTCAGTGACAAACAAGTCCCCTCTGGTACCATACCCCAATATTATACATTGACAGGTTCATCCTAACCAGTGTTCTATCCTGGTGTTAAGTAGTGCTAGAAACATTCCCACCAGTACTGTAAATCAATTGTTAAGCAGAAACAGACTAGTTGCCATGGCTAGTGTATGCTCGTTTTATACAGTGACAGATACATCCTCACAGAAACTTTTCCACAGTGTTGTACAGTGTCAGGTGCATTTCATGGGTGCTGTGCCCTAGTGATATACAGTGTACTACTGGTATCCTATCCTTTATCCAGAGACATACCAGTCTTCCCACCCTGCCAATGTAAAAATGCGATTCCCTATTCCCAGTCCCTCCGTCTCTGCCGCATCTGTTCCCAGGATGAGTCTTTCCATTTCAGGACATCTCAAATGTCGTCTTTCTTTAAGAACCATGGTTTCCCTTCTGCCATCATCAATGATGCCCTCACCCGCATCTACTCCATTTCCCGCACTTTGACCCTCACCCCATCCTCCCGTCACTACAACAGGGACCGTGTTCCCCTTGTCCTCACCTACCACTTCACCAGCCTCCGGATCCAGCATTTTATCCTCTACAACTTACGCTATTTTCAACAGGACCCCACCACTAAGCACACCTTTCCCTCTCTACCCCTCTCCGCTTTTCGCATGAATCGTTCCCTCCATGACTGCCTGGTCCACACGTCCCTCCCCACAGATCTCCCACCTGGCACTTATCCCTGCAAGCGTAAGTGCTACACCTGTCCCTATGCCTCCTCTCTTACCACCATTCAGGGCCCCAAACAGTCCTTCCAGGTGAGGCAGCACTTCACCTGTCAGTCTGCTGGGGTCATCTATTGCATCCGGTGCTCCCGGTGCAGCCTCCTCTACATCGGCGAGACCCAACGCAGACTGGGGGACCACTTCGTAGAGCACCTCCACTCCGCCCACCACAACAGACAGGATCTCCCTGATGCCAGCCACTTCAACTCTCCTTCACATTCCCATTCGGATATGTCCATACATGTCCTCCTCTACTGCCATGAAGAGGCCAAACTCAGTTTGGAGGAGCAACACCTCATAGACCGTCTGGCTAGTCTCCAGCCCCTTGGTATGAACATCGAATTCTCCAACTTCTGGTAATCGCCTCCCCCTCCCTTCCCCCATCCCACTTTCACTCTGCCTCCTCTTCCAGCTGCCTATCACCTCTCCCATGATTCTGCCTTCTTCTACTACCCATAGTGCTTTCCCCTTACATTCCTTCTTCACCTTTCCTGCCTATCCCTTCCCTGCTTCCCCCCCCCCCCCACTCGTTGATCTTTCCTCCTATTAGTTTTTCACCTGGCACCTACCAGCCTTCTCCTTCCCACCATCCCCCACCTTCTTTATAGGGCCCCTGCTCCCTCCCTCTTCAGTCCTGATGAAGGGTCTCAGCCTGAAATATTAACTGCTCATTTCCATGGATGCTGCCCAACCTGCTGAGTTCCTCTAGCTTGCTGTACATGTTGACATACCAGTCCCAATGTTCCTGCACCACAGTGGTATGCAGTGACAGAGCCATGCCAACTGGTACTGTAACCCAATGTTATTCATGACAGATCCAGTCTCTCTGGTACAGTGTCAGATCCAACCTTACTTGGTACTGTAGCCTGGAGTTTTACTGTGACAGAAACATTCCCCATTGATGTTGTACCCTGGACAGGTATGTGTGTGAGGTATGACAATGGAGAGAGAAATAGAGACAGAAAATTAGAGTCAGTGTGAGAGGGACAGTGAGTGAATAGTGGGAGAGGGGACAGAGGGAGGGGGAGAGAGAGATAGAAAGAGTATGAGAGATTGAGAGAGAATGTGTGAGAGAGAGAAAATGAGAGAGAGAGAAAAGAGAGAGCTAGAGAGAATGTGAGGAGGGCGAGGGAAGGAGTGGGAGTGAGAGAGAGGAAAAGGGAAGCAGGGGAGGCAGAGTGTGGGAGAATATAAGAGAGAGAGGGTGGGAGTTTGAGGGAGGATGAGGGAGGGGAGGGGCAGGGAGAGGGAGAATGAGACAATGAGAGTGAGAGAGAGGCAGACACAAATAGAATATTGCCGAATATGCCTTTGCTGTCTCTCTCTCAAATTCTGTCACTCTTGTTCATCCTGTCTCCTTTTGCTGTTTCTCTTTCTAATTTTCTATCACTTCTCTCCACCATCTGTCTCTCCACATTCTCTTGCCCTCACCTCTCTCCCAGTTTACTTCCGACTCACTTATTTTCTCTACCTGTTCCCTCCTCCCTCTTTGTCTCCTCTCACTTCAGTTTTGGCTTTCCCTCCATTTCCTCCTCTCTGTCCCTCCCTCTTATTTTCTCTCTCCATCACACTTGTACGTCCTGTCACCTTTACTACACGTTCTCTCTCGGTCTCTTTTCCTCTCAGCAAACCCACCTCTCTCTCTTCCTCTTCTCTCACTTTCTCCTTCTCCTATCTCTCTCACCCTCACTGTCTCTCTACTCCCCTTCTCTATCTCCATCTCAACACACCCCCTCTCTCCCCTTTCTTTTCTCCTTGTCCACTCTCCAACTCTATCCATCCCTCTCCCTCTGCTTTCCACTATTCCTCCTTTTTGATACTCTTTGTCCCATTTTCCTCATCCTCTCTCCTTCATTCCCTTTCTTTCTTCCTCTTCATTCCTTTTCCTCTCCCACTCACTCTCTGCTTCACCCTCTCTGTGCTCTCTTCTCCCTTTCTCCTCTTCTCCCTCATTGGTTTCTCTCCCTCCCCCTCATTCTTTATCACTCCCTCCATCCTTCAGAACACTCACCATCTGAGACAGGCCCACTTCTCATTGCTACCATCAGTGATGAAGTACAGGAACCCAAAGATCCACACTTAATACTTCAGGGACAGTTCTTCCCTCTGCCATAAAATTTCTGAATGTCCATGAACCCATGAATACTTACTCAGAATGTTGCAATCTTTTTGCATTATTAATTTATATTTTTCTGTATTACCTATGGTAACCAGTAATATTTTTATGTCTTGCATGTACTGCTGTCATAAAACAATGCCACAAGAAAAGTCAGTGATAATAAACCTATTTCTGATTTTCTCCTCTCATTCTCTCTGCCTCTTCCCCTCTCCTTCCTTTGTCGTTTTTTTTTCTTGTTACGACTTCTTCCTCGCTTTCCTTCCCTCCCCCCTCTCACAAATGCACTCTCTGCCTCTCATCGCCTTCATTGTGTCAACAGGGCAGTAAACGGCAGCAGATGCGCGGAGCATGGAGGCCGGATGATTAGTGCCTCAGGCCCCGGACAGTGACCTTGGCCCAGCTGCTTCATCGCTGCACACACAAAATGCTGGTGGAACACAGCAGGCTAGGCAGCATCTATAGGGAGAAGCACTGTCGACGTTTCGGGCCAAGACTCTTCGTCAGGACTAACCAAAAGGAAAGATAGTAAGAGATTTGAAAGTAGTGGGGGGAGGGGGAAATGCGAAATGATAGGAGAAGACCAGAGGGGCTGGGATGAAGCTAAGAGCTGGAAAGTGATTAGCGAAAGTGATACAGAGCTGGAGAAGGGAAAGGATCATGGGACGGGAGGCCTCTGGAGAAAGAAAGGGGGAGAGCACCAGAGGGAGATGGAGAACAGGCAAACAACTAAATATGTCAGGGATGGGGTAAGAAGGGAAGGAGGGGCATTAACGGAAGGTAGAGAAGTCAATGTTGATGCCATCAGGTTGGAGTCTACCCAGCCGGTATATAAGGTGTTGTTCCTCCAACCTGAGATTGGGTTTCGTGGAACACCTACGCGCGGTCCGCCAGAAAAAGCAGGACCTCCCACTGGCCACACATTTTAATTCCACGTCCCATTCCCATTCTGATATGTCTATTTATGGCCTCCTCTACTATCAAAATGAATCCAAACTCAGGTAGGAGGAACAACACCTTATATACCGGCTGGGTAGCCTCCAAACTGATGGAATGAACATTGACTTCTCTAACTTCCGTTAATGCCCCACCTCCCCTTCTTACCCCATCCCTGACATATTTAGGTGTTTGCCTGTTCTCCAACTCCCTCTGGTGCTTCCACCCCTTTCTTTCTCCCGAGGCCTCCCGTCCCATGATCCTTTCCCTTCTCCAGCTCTGTATCACTTTCGCCAATCTCCTTTCCAGCTCTTAGCTTCATCCCACCCCCTCCGGTCTTCTCCTATCATTTCACATTTCCCCCTCCCCCCACTACTTTCAAATCTCTTACTATCTTTCCTTTCGGTTAGTCCTGACGAAGGGTCTCGGCCTGAAACGTCGACAGCGCTTCTCCCTACAGAAGCTGCCTAGCCTGCTGTGTTCTACCAGCATTTTGTGTGTGTTGTTTGAATTTCCAGCATCTGCAGATTTCCTCGTGTTTGATTCATCGCTGACTGTTTCCCCTCAGGTGGTGGGGCCTGCTGATGTTTGCACCGTGGGGAAGGGAAGGGGCGGGGGGATGAGGAGGAAGGAAATACTGCGCCATGTAAGTAAAGGTGAACTGTGCTTTCTGGAGTGGAAGAAATCCAGATATATTTAACTGCTTTATAAACAATTCTATTCTGAGATTCTATTGCGCTATGTAAACACCAGCGCACAAGTCCCTGCTCGCTGCTGTTTTTCTGCGCAGCTCTGCCTCCTTACCACCCCTCCTACCGTGGAATGCTCCCTTCTTAGGGCCCCTTCTACAATGTACTCCGTTCACCACCCTTCACAGTACACAATGCTCCCTCCTCATGTCCTTTCACACAGCGCCACGTCCATTCACACTACCCCTCTCATAGTGCAGAGGTCCCATCTCTCCGCCCCTCCCACAGTGCAAACCTCCCTCCTCCAGCCTCCTGCCTCCCCGTGCTTTGCTTTGTGAAGAATTCACTGCCCAGTAACCCTTTCACTGCCAGTTCCATTCCACTTAATTCGTTTCCAATGTGCAGGACACAATACTTTTCTTGCAATGCCTGTAATCATTTGGTGGGGATGTAACCATGAGGGCTAGGTTCCTCAGTGTCATTAATGTCCTCCCCATTGGTTCCTTGTTTTGTTATTTGATGAGAAACTTACATGGAAAAAGCAAATCGAGAAAAAAAACAAATATTTAAAAAAAAACTTTTTGAGGTGTCTTGCTGGACAGGATTGGGGTGCGAGCAGTTTATCACTATTAAGTATTTATCAAGCTCTAATGAGGGCTACCTTGGATTATGGATGTGCAGTATACATGTCAGCTGCTGAAAGTAATTTAAAATTGCTGGATGTTGAGCTGTTACGTACCCGTGACACGTGACAGTGGTACCCTTGTCACGTGACTGGGGTTGAAGTTATACTGGATTTGAGGTAATGGTCTTGTGGTGGTGGAGTGACGTCATTTTCCCACCAGTAGAGGTCATGTGACAGGTTTTTTTTACAGGGTATAAAAGGAAGACCCACCCTGTCAGGTGGGGCAGTTCGTGGCGGGATTTGCCAAGCTGACTTCATGTCACTGCGTGATTTAATGTGATGACACAGTTTAGTTGAAAAATGAAGTTTTATATAATGCCTAAAGTTTAAAAGGTCCTTGCCAACAGTTTCTTTGCTGTGGAGAGTGAAGATAAAAGTTTGGAAGATAAAAATCGAGGAGAATCGATTTTCGACGGTGGATTGGTTACGACCTTATTTGATCCTCATTCGGAAGGATTTCGTTGACTGTTCTCGTGTTAATCTCCGCTGGGATAGCGGGAGATTGAGGACAGAGTGTGGAAGAAGAGGTTAGTGCCATTAAACCATTACGTTTCATAAAAGTTCTTCGTGGGAAAGTTCGACGCCGGGGAATCAAAGGACAACGACGTGGAAGAGAATTTAAATCGCTTTAAAAAGTCTTTCCTTTTAAATGGACTGTGAGCTTTTGAACTTTCGGCATACGGCTTTAAAGAACTGTTTTTTTCAATACCGCTTTAAAGAACTGTTTTTTTTCAATACCGCTTTAAGGATTGTTTGGACTGCAACGCTATTAAGAACTGTTTAAACAGCCGCACAGCAGCTGAGTTCCGTTTAAGCTAATGTTTGTTTACTTTTGGGGGGTTGGTTTTCAGTGTTTAATAAACGTGTTATTTGTTATAAAAACCCTTGCCTAACTCATATATATTTATTGTTGCCTGAATACGTAACATAATTATGGGGGCTATTCCGGGATTTGGATCGTTTGAGTTAAATGCTTTTTGAATTTTTAGTCGGTGTTTTGGTAACGGGGAATACTCGATTCTTTTGTTTGATTGGCTTGTGAGTGGTATTCGGCAACGATGAATATTGATGAGTTTCTGGATTCGCCAGCCGCGGATTTGTTAGCGAAGGTGAAAAAAAATGAAGTATCTGAGATTGCTAATAGATTGCAACTTAAAGGTATTTTGACGACTACTTCAAAAGCTGTAATCCAGAGGAAAATCGCATCACATTTTGTGGCTTCGGGTGATTTTGATGAATCGATTTTAGAATCGTTTCCAATAAGTAATCTGGAGATGCAGTTGCAAATCGAACAAATGATGTTAGAGCGGTGTAAATTGGAAGCTGAACAAAAGCAGAGAGATTTTGAATATGCAATGGCGAAATTAAGGTCTGGGAATCAGTCTTCTGATTCTAAAAAACCGTTTGTTGCTAGCCAAGAAATTAAATTGGTCCCTCCATTTAGTGAAACAGAAGTGGAAAGATATTTTCAACATTTTGAAACTATTGCTCAGATGTCAGACTGGCCGAAATATAAATGGTCAGTGTTGTTACAGAGTGTGATTAAAGGCAAGGCACAGCAAGTTTACACAGCTTTAACTGCTGCGCAAGCATTAGATTATGATATTGTGAAAACGAATATTCTCAAAGCATATGAATTGGTCCCAGAAGCATATAGGGAAAGATTCAGGTGTTTGAAAAAGTCTGTGGAAAAGACATATGTGGAATTTGCCTATGATAAAGCTATGTGTTTTGAGAGATGGGTTTCTTCTAAAAATGTAAATGAGGACTATGATACATTGAAAGAGCTGATTTTAATGGAGGAATTTAAAAGAAGCATTCCTGTTGAAGTAAGGACCTACTTAAATGAGAGGGATACTGATAAATTGCAGGACTGTGCTAGATTAGCTGATGAGTATGTTTTAATCCATAAGAATAAATTTCCTCAGGGTAGAATTTTTAAGAGGAAAAATAATATGGAGACTCAAAGTAAATCAGAAATTAAATCAGAGGTTAATGAGAAAGGTAAGGAGGAAGGAAAACCTGTGAAGGAAAGACAGTTTGGTCTTATTTGTAACTATTGTAAGAAGCCTGGCCATGTAATAGCTAACTGTTTCAAATTGAAAAAGAAAGAGAAGGAAGCAGTTCCAGATGCTTGTGTGCAACATACTGAAGCACCTGTAAAGTTACAGGGTTTGGTAAACACAAATGAGGATTTGTTAGAGTCTGACCAAGTTAGAAAGGGATATGTTCATTTTATAACTGAAGGGTTTGTATCCTTGAAAGAAGGATCTACTCTGGTGCCAATAAAAATTCTTAGGGATACTGGAGCTTCTCAATCACTGATGTTAGATAGTGTGTTGAAGTTTAATGAAGAGAGTGATACTGGTGAGGTAAATTACATAAGAGGTGTTGGAAGTGATTTTATGCCTGTACATTTACATAAAGTAAATTTAAAGTCAGAGTTAGTTACAGGATTTGTTAAAGTAGGATTACAGCATAGCTTACCTGTGAAGGGTATTTCTTTATTGTTAGGTAATGACTTGGCCGGTGGACAAGTTTTTCCTGAAGTGCATTTGACAATGGAGTCAGAGGAACCAGAGGTGAATTCCAACACAGATTCTTCCTGTGTTGTGACTAGAGCTATGGCTAGAAAGATTGATGTGCAGAATGAGGTTGTTACTCATGACTGTTCAACTCAGGATTTGAGTTTTGAGGATGTGTCAGAGACTTTCTTACCTTCGTTGTTTGAATAAGATTCTGGGAGTAAGTCTGACTATGAAGATTTATCTCTGTCTCGGAAGGAGATGATAGCAGAGCGGAATAGAGATCCTGAGATTATAAAATTAAGGGAACAAGCTTTACTAGGTAGTGAAATTGAGAAGGTGTCAGTAGAATATTATTTGGAAAAAGGAGTGTTGATGAGGAAGTGGAGGTCGCCTACAATTCCTGCAAGTGAGGAATGGAATGTTGTTTACCAGGTAGTTGTTCCTAAAGTTTATCGGAATGAGATTTTGACTTTAGCTCATAGTGTGCCTTTAGGTGGACATCAAGGGGTAAGGAAAACTGTGGACAAGATTTTAAAACATTTTTACTGGCCTGGTCTAAGAAAAGATGTGGCGATGTTTTGTAAGACGTGCCATACTTGTCAAATTGTGGGTAAACCAAATCAGGTTACACCAGTAGCTCCATTACAACCTATTCCAGCATTTGGTGAACCGTTTTCTAAAGTTATTGTAGATTGTGTTGGTCCATTACCAAAGACAAAAACTGGTTATCAGTATTTGTTGACTATCAAGTGTACTTCGTCTAGGTTTCCAGAGGCAGTACCACTTAGGAATATAAAAGCTAAAACTGTGACGAAGGCTCTTATAAAATTCTTTACTTATTTTGGATTGCCTTAGGAAATATAAACTGATCAAGGCAGTAATTTTATGTCTGGATTGTTTCAACAGATAGTTTATAAATTGGGAGCTAAGCAAATCACTTCGTCTGCATACCATCCAGAATCGCAAGGTGCCTTGGAGAGGTTTCATTCTACTCTCAAGAATATGATTAGGACATATTGTGTGGAAAATGAAAGTGACTGGGATGAGAGTATAACTTACTTTTATTTGCAGCAAGGGAATCGGTACAGGAATCTTTGGGTTTTAGTCCATTTGAACTTGTGTTTGGGCACAGAGTTAGAGGACCTTTAGCTTTATTGAAGGAACAGTGGATTAGTAAGGAAGTGCATACTAATTTGTTGGACTATGTTTTGAAATTTAAGGACAGGTTACATAAAGCTTGTAGTTTAGCCAAGGAAAATTTAAAGTTGGCTCAGGAGAAAATGAAAACTTGGTATGATAAGGAAGCTAGGATGAGGATGTTTAAGCCTGGAGATAAGGTGTTGGTTCTTTTCCCAGTGCAGACAAATCCTTTACATGCTAGATTTCATGGTCCATATGAAATTGTGTCTAGAATCAATGATGTGGATTATGGAATAAAAACTCCAGATCGCAGAAGGTCAACACAACTTTGCCACATAAATATGATTAAACCATATTTTGAGAAACAATCTGATACTGTGACTGTTGTGGTTAGTGAGAATGAGTTTGATTTAACTGGGAACATGATAGATGATTCATCTGACTTTCATTCTAAATCTAACATTGTTTCTGTTAGGTTACCTAATTCGACCATTTTGGAAAATATGGATGAGAAATTAGCACATTTACAGCTAGAGCAGAAACAACAGATGAAGGAATTGATTTTTAAGTATAAGGATTTGTTTCCAGATGTTCCGAGAAGGACTACTATAGCTTCACATGATGTAGATGTTGGAGATGCCAAACCTATTAAACAACATCCATATAGGATGAACATGGAAAAATGTGAACTTGCTGAGAAAGAAATTGAATACACGTTAGAGAATGATATTATTAGACATTCTAACTCGAATTGGAGTTTGCCATGTGTTATGGTGCCAAAACCTGATGGTAGTATTAGGTTTTGTACAGACTATATGAAGGTGAATACTGTAACGAAAACAGATGCATATCCAATTCCTAGAGTAGATGATTGTGTAGATAAGGTTGGGAAAGCAAAGTTCCTTACAAAGATTGATTTATTGAAAGGGTATTGGTGTGTTCCATTAACGGACAGAGGTAGAGAGATTTCTGCATTTGTAACTCCATCTGGGTTATATGAGTATAATGTTCTTCCATTTGGGATGAAGAATGCCCCAGGTACTTTCCAGAGGATGATTAACTCTGTGATTCAGGGATTGAAAGATACTGATGCTTATATTGATGATTTAGTGACAGGAAATGATACTTGGGAAGCACACATTATTGCGGTGGAGAAATTGTTTGAAAAGCTTTCAAAAGCTAACTTGACTATTAATTTAGCCAAGAGTGAATTTGGACATGCCACTGTGACTTACCTTGGTTATGTTGTAGGTCAAGGTAAGGTAGCTCCTGTTCAGGCAAAAGTTCAGGCAATTTTAGAGATTCCCACTCCGACGGGGAAAAAAAACTCTCAGAAGATTTTTGGGAATGGTAGGATATTATCGAAAATTTTGTAAGAATTTTGTAAATGTTGCCCTTCCATTAACTAACCTTCTGCAGAAGAATGTGAAGTTTGTGTGGACAGTGCCTTGTCAGGAAGCATTTGAAAAATTGAAAACAATGATATGTCAACAAACTGTGCTTAAGGCACCTGACTTTGAAAAACCTTTTTCATTAGCTGTAGATGCTAGTGATGAAGCTGCGGGAGCAGTATTGATGCAAAGGAATGAGGATGATGAGGTTGATCATCCAGTAGCTTACTTTTCTAAGAAATTTAATAAGCATCAAAGAAACTGTTCAACAATAGAGAAAGAATTGTTATCTCTTGTTTTAGCTTTGGAATATTTTGAGGTATATGTTGGTACAACTCAAAAACCACTTATTGTTTACACTGATCATAATCCGTTAGTTTTTCTGAGTAAGATGAAAAACAAAAACAGAAGATTATTAAATTGGAGTTTGATGTTACAAGAGTACAATATTGTGATAACTCATATTAAAGGTAAAGATAATGTGGTTGCTGATTGTCTATCTCGATGTTGAATGTACAATGTAATTTTTTTTTATGGAGTGGTTTTTTTAAAATTGTAACACTCCTACTGTATTGTATGTTGTAAGATGTTATATGATGGTATTGTATATTGTGTATGTCATAATTTATACATTTGGTTTTTCTTGTAAGTAATTGTTAAAAAATTTTGTTCTTGTCAGACCAAAAATGTTTTTTTTTGGAGGGAGGTGTTACGTACCCGTGACACGTGACAGTGGTACCCTTGTCATGTGACTGGGGTTGAAGTTATACTGGACTTGAGGTAATGGTCTTGTGGTGGTGGAGTGACGTCATTTTCCCGCCAGTAGAGGTCATGTGACAGGTTTTTTTTACAGGGTATAAAAGGAAGACCCACCCTGTCAGGTGGGGCAGTTCGTGGCGGGATTTGCCAAGCTGACTTCATGTCACTGCGTGATTTAATGTGATGACGCAGTTTAGTTGAAAAATGAAGTTTTATATAATGCCTAAAGTTTAAAAGGTCCTCGCCAACAGTTTCTTTGCTGTGGAGAGTGAAGATAAAAGTTTGGAAGATAAAAATCGAGGAGAATCGATTTTCGACGGTGGATTGGTTACGACCTTATTTGATCCTCATTCGGAAGGATTTCGTTGACTGTTCTCGTGTTAATCTCCGCTGGGATAGCGGGAGATTGAGGACAGAGTGTGGAAGAAGAGGTTAGTGCCATTAAACCATTACGTTTCATAAAAGTTCTTCATGGGAAAGTTCGACGCCGGGGAATCAAAGGACAACGACGTGGAAGAGAATTTAAATCTCTTTAAAAAGTCTCTCCTTTTAAATGGACTGTGAGCTTTTGAACTTTCGGCATACGGCTTTAAAGAACTGTTTTTTTCAATACCGCTTTAAAGAACTGTTTTTTTTCAATACCGCTTTAAGGATTGTTTGGACTGCAACGCTATTAAGAACTGTTTAAACAGCCGCACAGCAGCTGAGTTCCGTTTAAGCTAATGTTTGTTTACTTTTGGGGGGTTGGTTTTCAGTGTTTAATAAACGTGTTATTTGTTATAAAAACCCTTGCCTAACTCATATATATTTATTGTTGCCTGAATACGTATCAGATCGAGCTCAGGCCCTCACGATATGTAGTGGTGCATCACCTGTATCAGCCCTTCAAGTCAAAACGGGGGAAATACCATTTAGACTTAAAGGAATAAAGCTAATGCTACATTACTGGGTTAACACCATGGGACATAACTACTCACATCCAGCTAAAGCTATATTAAAAGACCGCTGGGAACATAATAATTCAAATTATAATAGCTTTGGATGGATCGGGGATGCAGTAGCACAAAAATATGGTCTACACGAGCTGGAATATAGCCCTACAGTTCCATTACCCGATGTTCCTCCATGGCTCTTTACAATACATACAGTGGATATAAACCTGCAACAACTTTTAAAAAAGTAGTCTAACTGTGGAATCAAATTGATAGTACAGGAATATATAGACCTCCATTTTAGAAACAAATTAGTAATATTTACAGATGGCTCCAAAGAACCTAGCTCTGGCCGCACAGGTATTGCAGTCTACATTCCTCAGTGCAAAACTAGTATCAGGAAAAGAACATCAAACCATTTATCAGTGTATACAACAGAATTAATGGCAATACTGAGTGCGTTATCTTGGATAGAAAATAATGTCAAAAAGGTTGTAATTTGTTCAGACGGTTTGTCTGCATTAATCTCTATCAAATCAAGAAAATCAGAAGGTAGACAGGATATTTTATTGGAGGTTCTATGCAAGTTAAATACACTGACCAAAATGGGGTAGAAGTAAGCTTCCTTTGGGTTCCTGCTCATTGTGTGTGGAAGGTAATGAAAAAGTGGACATTATAGCTAAACAATCACTCAAATCGTCTATAATACAGGTCCAAATCCCTCTATGCAAAGCGGAAGTCAAAAGTATTGTAAAAACACGTATTAAGGAGACATGGCAGAAGCACTGGGATGAGAGTGAAACAGGGAAACAACTGTACAAAATACAAAGGCAAGTCAGATACAAAAGAATATCCAGTGACATAGAAAGATAGAAGTGATCATCAGTCATTTAATAATTGGTCACACAAGTCTTACACATTACATATTACATAAAATAGGGAAACATTCAAAAGGGTTGTGTGAATACTGTAATCAACCAGAAACAGTTGAACATGTATTGATAAAATGTAAGAAGTGCCAAAGAGAAGATGATAGGTGTGCTTAAGATAAACAAAAATCTGCTGTGGGTATAAAAGACATTTTAAGTGGGATTTCATGAGAAAATACAGACCTAGATCATGAAGCATCTGAAAGTTTATTATATAGAATTTAGGGAATGCAATTCTTATCCTTCCTCCTGTTTATCAAACGATCCACACTCCAGTCAGGCAGGTGGTGGTAATGCACCTTAAAGTTGGTGTGCCAACCGCCATCAAACAACACAAGAAGAAGAAGTAGATGGCAGCAGAGGCCTAGAATGTGCGGAGGATGGTGGAGGGAAGGTCAGTGCCTCAGTCCCAGGACACCACTGCACGGAGCCTCAGAACAGAGTCCTTGACCCGGCTCCTTCACCACTGACCATTCCCCTTCAGGTGGTCAGGGTCGCAGATGTTTGCACTTTGGGAGGGACGTAGAAGAAGAGAGTGCTGCACCATGACAGGAATGTTGAACTGTGCCTCACCCCTGCTCTCTGTGAGAGGGAGGAACCCAGGCAGATGAAACTGGATCCGGAGATTTGTAAATGATTGAGAGTCATATTGCAGTGTGTAATAACAAACCTCTATGCTACTTCCACAGCACTGTGCTCCCTCTTTATCACCCATCCTTTCTACGAAGTATATCCTTGTCTCTGACCTTCTACACCGCAGAATACCATCCTTACTATACACTTCTCTCTGCCGTCCTCCCTTGTGCTTTGTGTTGTGAAGCTCTCACTCCCCAGTAACCCTTTCAGTGCTAGTTCCTTTCCAATTAACTCTTTCCCAACTGCAAGATCCTTTCTTTACCTGGAATAATTTGATGGGGATATAGCCCTGAATGCAGGAGGCCAGGTTTCTCAGTGTGTTATTAAGATCACGTCCCCCCATTTCTCTGAAGCGTGGTCAGCTGAGGGGAAATCAGGAGAACACATGTCAGTCCTTCTTGAGGGGTCACAGCTTCAAGTTCCTGAGTGTCAACATTTTGACGAATTTATCTCCATATCCCCCTCCCACTGCTTTCCACAGAGTTCCTTCCCTCTGTGATTCGCTTGTCCATTCGTCCCTCCCCACTAATATCCTTCCTGGCAGTTATCCATGCAGCTGCCCACGCACTAACTCCTTCACCCTCCATTTAGGGCCAAAGACAATCCTTCCAGGTACGGCAACACGTCACCTGTGGATCTGCTGGGGTTGTCTGTTGTGTCCGGTGCTACCGATGCGGCCTCCTCTACATTGGTGAGCACAGTCTTAAATTGGAGGATTGCTTCCCCGTCAGCAAAAATTTTAAGTCCCATTCCAAAGTGTCAGTCCATGCCACTCTCAGGGATTAGGAGCAACACCTTATATTTTGTCTGGGAAGCTTCCAACCTGATTGCATGAATATTCATTTCTCTTTCTGGTAAACATATTTTGCATGCCTCCCCCACACCCCCGGTACTATCTCTATTTTCCATTATGACGTTTTAGCTTTGCTCACCTACCTATAACTTTTTCCAGGGTCCCTTCCTCCCTCCATTTATCGTAAGGTCCACTGTCCTTTCCTATCAGATTCATTCTTCTCCAGAACTTGACCTTTACCACCCACCTGGCTTCACATATCACCTTTCAGCTGGGCTCCTTCCCATACCCCACTTTTTTATTCTAGCATCTTCCCCCTTCCTTCTCAGTTCTGAAGAAGGGTCCCTGCACCAAATATTGACTCTCTGTTCATTTTCATAAACAAAAAAATACTGCAGATGCTGGAAATCAAAGCAATGCATACAAAATACTAGAGGAATACAGCAGGCCAGGCAGAAACTATGGAAATGAGTAAACAATCAATATTTTGGGCCAAGACCCTTCATCAGTACTGAAAAAAAAGGGACGAGAATGTTGGGGGAGGGAAGGAAGAAGTACAAAGCGGGGAGTGATAGGTGAGACCGGGAGGGGGTGGTGGTGGAGTAAAGAGCTGGGAAGTTGTTTGGTGGATGAGATAAAGCGGAATCTGATGGGAGAGGATGGAAAGGCATGAAGAAAGGGAAGGGGGAGAGTCACTGGGGGGATGTGATGGGCAGGTGAGGAGATAAATTGAGAGAAGGAAATGGGAATGGGGAATGGTGAATGGGGGGGGGGTCAATTAAGACATTCAAGAAATTGAAGTTTGTTCTATCGAGTTAGAGGCTACCCAGATGGAATGTAAGGTGGTGCTCCTCCATCCTGAGTGTGGCCTCATCACAGCAGTACAGGGGGCCAAGGACTAACATGTGGAAAGTTCCATTCTGGTACGTATCCTTGCAAGGGTTCCTCATCCTCACCTAAAATCCCACAAGCCTCTGTGTCCAGCACATAATTATCCTTAAATTCACCATCTCTAACAGGATCTCACCACCAAGCACAGCTTTCCAACCTTGTCTCCTTACCTGCCCTTCACCACCCTCTGGTGCTCCTTTCCCCTTGTCTTTCTTCCATGGCCTCCTCTCCTCCCCTTCTCCAGCCCTTTACCTTTTTCACCAATTAACTTCCCAGTTCTTTATTTCATTATTCCCCTCTCCCAATCTCACCTAACTCTCATTACTTTGTACTTCTTCCCCACCTCCCCCCACCATCCTACACTGACATCTCATCTCTTTTCTCTGGTCCTGATGAAGGGTTCTGGCCTGAAATGTTGACTGTTTACTCTCTTCTGTGGGAGTTCTTCCAGCATTTTTCATGTGTTGCTTGAACATCCAGCATCTGCAGATTTTCTCCTGTTTATGTTAATTTAAATGTATGCTAACTCATGTTTGTGTGTTTGATGTCCTGTGTTGATGCTGCAGACCTTTTCAAAGAATTTATACCTCATCCCACCACACAAACTCTTTCTCTCTCCCCTCTCCCTTTCGCTCTCCGTCTCTCTCTCTCTCCCTCTCCCTCTCCTCTCTCTCTCTCCCCTCCCTCTGCCTCTCCCTCTCCATCTCTCTCTCTCTGCCCCCCTCTCCCTCTCCCTCTTCCTCTCCCTCACCCTTTTTTGACTACTATCAACAGGGATGAAGTACAGCACCTGGGGACCCTCACTTAATGTTTCAGGGACAGTTCTTCTCCTCTGCCTTGAAATTTTTGAATGTCTATGAACCCATGAATACCTGTTCATGATTGTACAATCTTTTTGCGGTATTAATTTATGTTTTTTCTATGTTGCTTATGGTAGATAATAATATTTGTAAGTCTTCCACTGTACTACTGTCATAAAACAACTAATGTCACTACATGTCAGCAATAATAAACCTAATTTTGATTTTCTGCTCGTTCTCTTGGCCTTTTCCCCACTCCCTCCCTCTCTCGCTTGGACTCCCTACGTCCTCTCCCTCCATTTTGTTCCTTTCCTCCATCTCACAAACACACTCTTGACCCCTTCATTGTGACGACAGGCCAGTCGATGGCAGCAGAGGCCCAGAATGTGTGGCGGATTGTGGGTGTAGCCTCAGTCCCCGGACACGGCTTCATGGGGCCTCAGGACGGACATATTGGCCAAACTGCTTCACAGCTGACCATTCCCCGTCAGGTGGTCAGGGTCGCAGATGTTTGCACTTTGGGACGGACGTAGAAGAAGGGAGTGCTGCACCATGACAGGAATGTTGAACTGTGCCTCACCCCTGCTCTCTGTGAGAGGGAGGAACCCAGGTAGATGAAACTGGATCCAGACATTTGTAAATGATTGAGATTCATATTGCAGTGTGTAATAACAAACCTCTATGCTACTTCCACAGCACTGTGCTCCCTCTTTATCACCCATCCTTTCTACGAAGTACGTCCTTGTCTCTGACCTTCTACACCGCAGAATTCCCTCCTTACTATACACTTCTCTCTGCCGTCCTCCCTTGTGCTTTGCGTTGTGAAGCTCTCACTCCCCAGTAACCCTTTCAGTGCTAGTTCCTTTCCAATTAACTCTTTCCCAACTGCAAGATCCTTTCTTTACCTGGAATAATTTGATGGGGATATAGCCCTGAATGCAGGAGGCCAGGTTTCTCGGTGTGTTATTAAGATCACGTCCCCCCATTTCTCTGAAGCGTGGTCAGCTGAGGGGAAATCAGGAGAACACATGTCAGTCCTTCTTGAGGGGTCACAGCTTCAAGTTCCTGAGTGTCAACATTTTGACAAGTTTATCTCCATATCCCCCTCCCACTGCTTTCCACAGAGTTCCTTCCCTCTGTGATTCGCTTGTCCATTCGTCCCTCCCCACTAATATCCTTCCTGGCAGTTATCCCTGCAGCTGCCCACACACTAATTCCCTCACCCTCCATTTAGGGCCAAAGACAATCCTTCCAGGTACGGCAACACGTCACCTGTGGATCTGCTGGGGTTGTCTGTTGTGTCCGGTGCTACCGATGCGGCCTCCTCTACATTGGTGAGTACAGTCTTAAATTGGAGGACTGCTTCCCTGTCAGCAAAAATTTTCAGTCCCATTCCAAAGTGTCAGTCCATGCCAGTCTCAGGGATTAGGAGCAACACCTTATATTTTGTCTGGGAAGCTTCCAACCTGATGGCATGAATATTCGTTTCTCCTTCTGGTAAACATATTTTGCATGCCTCCCCCACACCCCCGGTACTATCTCTATTTTCCATTATGACGTTTTAGCTTTGCTCACCTACCTATAACTTTTTCCAGGGTCGCTTCCTCCCTCCATTTATCGAAAGGTCCACTGTCCTTTCCTATCAGATTCATTCTTCTCCAGTCCTTGACCTTTACCACCCACCTGGCTTCACATATCACCTTTCAGCTGGGCTCCTTCCCATACCCCACTTTTTTATTCTAGCATCTTCCCCCTTCCTTCTCAGTCCTGAAGAAGGGTCCCTGCACAAAATATTGACTCTCTGTTCATTTCCATAAACAAAAAAATACTGCAGATGCTGGAAATCAAAGCAATGCATACAAAATACTAGAGGAATACAACAGGCCAGGCAGAAACTATGGAAATGAGTAAACAATCAATATTTTGGGCCAAGACCCTTCATCAGTACTGAAAAAAAAGGGATGAGAATGTTGGGGGAGGGAAGGAAGAAGTACAAAGCAGGGGGTGATAGGTGAGACCGGGAGGGGGTGGTGGTGGAGTAAAGAGCTGGGAAGTTGTTTGGTGGATGAGATAAAGCGGAATCTGATGGGAGAGGATGGAAAGGCATGGAAGAAAGGGAAGGGGGAGAGTCACTGGGGGGATGTGATGGGCAGGTGAGGAGATAAATTGAGAGAAGGAAATGGGAATGGGGAATGGTGAATGGGGGGCGGTCAATTAAGACATTCAAGAAATTGAAGTTCGTTCTATCGAGTTAGAGGCTACCCAGATGGAATGTAAGGTGGTGCTCCTCCATCCTGATTGTGGCCTCATCACAGCAGTACAGGGGGCCATGGACTAACATGTTGTGAAGTTCCATTCTGGTACGTATCCTTGCAAGGGTTCCTCGTCCTCACCTAAAATCCCACAAGCCTCTGTGTCCAGCACATAATTCTCCTTAAATTCACCATCTCTAACAGGATCCCACCACCAAGCACAGCTTTCGAACCTTATCTCCTTACCTGCCCTTCACCACCCTCTGGTGCTCCTTTCCCCTTGTCTTTCTTCCATGGCCTCCTCTCCTCCCCTTCTCCAGCCCTTTACCTTTTTCACCAATTAACTTCCCAGTTCTTTACTTCATTATTCCCCTCTCCCAATCTCACCTAACTCTCACTACTTTGTACTTCTTCCCCACCTCCCCCCACCATCCTACACTGACATCTCATCTCTTTTCTCTGGTCCTGATGAAGGGTTCAGGCCTGAAATGTTGACTGTTTACTCTCTTCTGTGGGAGTTCTTCCAGCAATTTTCATGTGTTGCTTGAACATCCAGCATCTGCAGAGTTTCTCCTGTTTATGTTAATTTAAATGTATGCTAACTCATGTTTGTGTTTGATGTCCTGTGTTGATGCTGCAGACATTTTCAAAGCATTTATAACTCATCCCACCAAACAAACTCTCTCTCTCTCCCCCCTCCCTTTCCCTCTCCATCTCTCTCTCTCCCTCTCTGTCTTTCTCTCCCCCTCCCTCTCCCTCTCTGTCTCTCTCTCCCCCTCCATCTCTCTCTATCTTCCTCTCCCTCTCCATCTCTCTCTCTCCCTCTCCGTCTCTCTCTCCCCCTCTCCCTCTCTGTCTCTCTCTCTCCCTCACCCTCTTTTGACTACTATCAACAAGGATGAAGTACAGGACCTGGGGACCCTCACTTAATGTTTCAGGGACAGTTCTTCTCCTCTGCCTTGAAATTTTTGAATGTCTATGAACCCATGAATACCTGTTCATGATTGTACAATCTTTTTGTGGTATTAATTTATATTTTTTCTATGTTGCTTCTGGTAGCTAATAATATTTGTCTTCCACTGTACTACTGTCATAAAACAACTAATGTCACAACATGTCAGCGATAATAAACCTAATTTTGATTTTCTGCTCGTTCTCTTGGCCTTTTCCCCACTCCCTCCCTCTCTCGCTTGGACTCCCTACGTCCTCTCCCTCCATTTTGTTCCTTTCCTCCATCTCACAAACACACTCTTGTCACCTTCATTGTGATGACAGGCCAGTCGATGGCAGCAGAGGCCCAGAATGTGTGGCGGATTGTGGGTGTAGCCTCAGTCCCTGGACACGGCTTCATCGGGCCACAGGACGGACATATTGGCCAAACTGCTTCACAGCTGACCATTCCCCATCAGGTGGTCAGGGCTACGGACGTTTGCACCGTGGGAGGGACGAGGGGGAAGGCAGCACTGTAAAGACAAGGTGAACTGTGTGTCCGCCCTGCATTCTGGAAGAGAGAGAAACCCAGGTTGATGAATTTGGACCTGGTGCTGTGTAAACAATTGGGATTCTATTGCACTATGTAAACTCCAGTGCAGAACTCCCTGCTCACTGCTCATTCCCAATCCAGCTCTCCCTCCTTTTCATCCCTCCTAATGTGGAGAGGTCCCTCCTTACAGTCCCTTCTACAGTGCAGAGCTTTCTTCAACACAACGCTGTGCTCCTTCCTCACCGCCCATCTCACAGCAGTGTTGCCTGCTCACCGCCTTTCCCACAGTGCAGAGGTCCCTTCTCTCTGCCCCTCCCACAGTGGTAAAACTCCCTCCTCCAGCCTTCAGCCTCCCTTGTGCTTTGTTTTGTGAAGCATTCACTCCCTAGTAACCCTTTCACTGCTGGTCCCATTCCACTTAACTCTTTTCCAATGTGGAGGACCCAATAATTCTCTTTCAATGCCTGGAATAACTTGGAGGATGTGACTGCGAGGGCCAGGTTTCTCAATGTGACATTAAGGTTTCCTCGCACCCCCCCCCCCCACCCCCATTGCTCTGAAGTGTGATTGGCTGAGGGGAAATCAGGAGAAGACACACCAGTCCTCACTGAGGGGTCAGCAGCTTCAAGGTCCTGGGTGTCAACATTTTGACGGATCTATCCTGTGCTCAACATAACAATGCCGCCATGAGGAAGGCATTCCAGCACGTTTACTTTGAGAGTTGTTTATGGAGTTACAGGATTTCATTGATGACTTTAACAAAGTTCCACAGGGAGAACTTTCTAACTAGTTGTATCAGGAACTGGTACTCCAATGCACAAGATGGTAAGAGGCTCCAGAGAGCGGCGGACTCAGCGAGTTCTATCATGAAGACATTGCTCCTCACTCTGGAGGACATCTATCAATAAGAGGCTCTATCTCAGGAAGGTGACATCCATCATCTGGGTCGTGCTCCAAACCTTCATCAGGCAGGAAGTGCCTGGAGAATGTTCAACAACGGCTTCATCCCACTGCTGCCATGTTGCGGTGACTTGTGCAAGCAGATCTTTGAAATAATGAAATATTCTTATTTTAGACTGGTATGGCTGAAATCCACAGCTACAGGCATGGATAATACAATACCAGGACTGTGCAGATTGCAGGACCCAAGAATTCTCATTGCATGCCTGGGAAAATTTGGTGGGTGGGATTTAACTGTGAGGGTATGGGGCCAGGTTCCTCAATCTGCCATTAAGGTCACCCCCATTCCCATTGTTCTGAAGCGTGGTCGGCAAGGAGAAATTGGGAGAACACACACACGTCCTCATTGAGGGTCTGCAGTGGAAATGGTGAGCATCTTCAGAATTAGGTTAAATATCACCGGCATATGTTGTGAAATTTGTTAATTTAGCAGCAGCAGTACAATTTAATTCATGAAAAATATAGAACAAAAATCAACAAATCAATTTATATATATATATATACACACACACACACACACACACACACACACACACACACACACACACACACACACACACACACACACACACATATACATACATACACACACACATATACATACATACACACACAGACACACACACACACACTGGATATTAAACAGTTAAAGTAAAACAGAAATAATTAAAAGGTGAGGTAGTGTTCATGGGTTCAATGTCTATTTAGATATTGGATGGCAGAGGGGAAGAAGCTGTTTCTGAATCTCTGAGTGTATGCCTCTGTACATACTTCCTGACAGTAACAATGTGAAGAGCGCACGTCCAGGTTTGCTGGTCCTTAGAAATAGATGCTGCCTTACTGAGGTACTATTCGTTGAAGATATCTTGGATACTATGGAGACTAGTACCCACAATGGAGTTGAATAATTGTACAACTTTCTGTAGTTTCTTTTAATCCTGTGCAGTAGCCTTTGCCTCCTTCCTGCACCCCCGTACCAGGCAGTGAGGCAGCATGTCAGAAAGCTCCCCATGGTACATCTGTAGAAGTTTTTAGGAGCGTTTAGCACATTAGTGGCAGACCAATCATTTTGAAGAGATGGTATGCTTCACACAGGTAGGGGAACAGAGTTTTAAAATGGAGCGTCTCATGGAGCTCGGTGCATTCGAGTAGTGGGTATGACTGTGAGTCCAGTTTTCTGTTCTGGATGTCAGATGTGGGATGTCCGGGAGGCTTCCAGCCTCTCTGATGGCCACATCTGCGCCAGGTGCATCGAGCTGCAGCTCCTTAGAGACCGAGTTAGGGAACTGGAGCTGCAGCTCAATGACATTTGGAGTGAGGAGATGATAGACAGGAGCTGCAGGCAAGTAGTCAACCTGGGGCCACTGGAGACAGATAAGTGGGTGACCATCAGAAGAGGGAAGGGAGGGTGTCAGGTAGTGGAGAGCACCCCTGCTGCTGTACTCCTTAACAATAAGTACTCCATAGGGAGTTTGTGAGGAAGAATAGGCAGATGTCAGAACAAAGATGCACTCAGCCTAGTGTTTGAGATATGTCTATTTTAATGCAAGGCGTATCATTAGGGATGGGGTAAGAAGGGGAGGAGGGGTATTAACGGAAGTTAGAGAAATCAATGTTTCTTTGATGAAGTCACAGGTTGGAAGAAAGACACCTTATATTCTATCTGGGTAGCTTTCAACCTGATGGCATGAACATTGATTTCTCTAACTTCCATTAATGCCCCTCCTCCCCTTCTTACCCCGTCCCTAATTTTTATAAATTAAGATTTTTTTTCTTTCTCTCTTTCTCTCTCACAATAACTCCCTGCCTGTTTTCCATCTTCCTCTGGTGCTCCCTTCCCCCTTTCTTTCTTCACAGGCCTTCATCCTCTGATGCTCCCCCTTCTCCAGCCTTTTATCCGTTTTGTTAATGAACTTCCCAGCTCTTAGATTCATCCCTCCCCCTCCTGTCATTTCCTATCATTTACAGTCTCCCCTCCCCTTCCCACTTTCACATCTCTTACTTGCTCTTCTCTTCTTTCAGTTTGTCCTGACGAAGGGTCTCGACCTGAAATATCGACTGTACTTCTCCCTATAGATGCTGCCTGGCCTGCTGCATTCCACCAGCACTTTGTGTGTATTGCATGAATTTCCAGCATCTGCAGATTTTCTTGTGTTTGTAATAACTCTATTGGGTGTTTTTATTTAGATCCCCCCAATAATAACAGGGATATTGATGAGCAGATAGGGAAGCAGATTCAGGAATGGAGCAATAATAATAAGGTTCTTATGATGGGAGAATTTAACTTTCCTAATATTGTTTGGCATCTCCTTAGTGCAAGGGGTTTAGATGGGATGGAGGTTTTTTAGATGTGTTCAGGAAGGTTCCCTGATACAATATGCAGATAGGCCAACTAAAGGAGAGGTTGTACTGATTCTGGGATTGGGAAATGAACCTGGTCAGGTGTCAGATGGCTCAGTGGGAGAGTGCTTTGGAGTTAGTGACCACAACTCTTTTTCCTTCACAATAGCACTGGCGAGGCATAAAAGCAGAGAATTTAAGAAAACATTTAATTAGGTTAGGAGAATATATGATGCTATTGGACAGGAACTTGGGAGCAGTTGCTTTCAGGGAAATGAACAGCAGAAATATGGCAAATGGTCAGGGAATATTTGCATGGATTTTTGTATAGGTATGTTCTGTCGAGGCAGGGAAATTAGGTTTGGGTTAAAGAACCATGGTGTAAAAAGGATGTTGAAAATCTTGTTCAGAAGTAAAGAAAAGCTTATGAAAGGTTGAAGAAACTAGGTACTTTTAGAGCTCTAGGTACTATTAAGTTGCTAGCAAGGAGCTTAGGAATGGAATTAGGGGAGCCAGAAGGGGCCCTGAGAAGACCTTGGGGAGCAGAATTACGAAAACCTCAAGGCATTCTACAAGGCATTCTTCCTCGCCCTGAGAACATCGCCAAGGATAAGTCATGTGAGAATTGGACCAATCAGGTGCAATAGTGGAAACCTGTACATGGAGTCGGAGGAGGTAGCAGAGGTACTAAATGGATACTTCAGTTTTCATCAGGGATAAAGACCTTGGCAATTGTGGGGATGCCTTACAGCTGACATTTCGACATTAAGAAAGAGGATGTGCTGGAGCTTTTGAAAACCATTGTTGGATAAGTCACCGGGACCAGATGAGATATACTCCAGGCTACTGTGGAAAGTGAGGGAGAAGATTGCTGAGAATCATGCAATAATCTTTGCATCAGCAATAAGAGGGGAGAAATACCGGAGGATTGGAGGGTTGCAAATGTTGTTTCCTTGTTCAAGAAATTGAGTAGAGATAACCCAGTATATTATAGACCAGTGAGTCTGACTTCAGTGGTGGGCAGGTTGTTGGAGAAGAACCTGAGAGGCGGGATTTATGAGCATTTTGAGCGACATAATCTGATTAGGGATCGTCAGCATGGCTTTGTCAAGGGCAGGTTATGCCTTGTGAGCCTGATTGAGTTGTTTGAGGATTTATCAAAACATTGATAAAGGTAGAGCTGTGGATGTAGTGTAGATGGGTTTCTTTAAGGCATTTGATAAGGGTCCCCATGCAAGGCTCCTTCAGAAAGTAAGGAGGAATGGAATCCAAAGAACCTTGTTTTGTGGATCCAGAATTGGCTTGCCCACAGGAGGCAAAGGTGGCTGTAGATGGTTTGTATTCTGCATGGAGGTACGTGACCAGTGGCACTTCACTAAGATCTCTTCTGGGAACCCTCCTCTTTGTGATTTTAATAAATGAACTGGATGATGAAGTAGGAGGGTGTGTTAGTAAATTTGCTGATGACATATACGTTAGGTGTGTTGTGGATAGTGTGGAGGTTTGTCAGAGGTTACAGTGAGACATCAGTAGGATGCAGAACTGGGCTGAGAAGTGGCAGATGAACTTCAAACCAGATATGTATGAACTGGCTCATTTTGGTAGGTCAAATTTGAAGACAGAATTTAATATAAATGGTAAGATTCTTGACAGTGTGGAGGATCTGAGAGATGTTGGGGTCCATGTCCATAGGACACTCAAAACTGCTGTGCAGGTTGACAGTGTTAAGAAGGGGTATGGTTTGTTTGCATTGATCAACTGTGTGATTGAGTTGAAGAGTCATGAGGTAATGTTACGGCGATATAAGGCCTTGGGCGGACCCCACTGTACTGTGTTCACTTCTGGTCAGCTCACTACAGGAAGGATGTGGATACTATCGAGAGAGTGCAGAAGAGATTTACAAGGATGTTGCCTGGATTGGAGGGCTAACTTTGGAGAACAGGTTGAGTGAACTTGGCCTTTTCTCCTTGAAGCAACGGTGGATGACCTGATAGAGGTGTATAAGATGATGAGGGGCATTAATTGTGTGGAGAGCCAGAGGCATTTTCCCAGGGCTGAAATGGTTAACACAATGGGGTATAGTTTTAAAGTGCTTGTAAACAGGTATTGAGGGGATGTCAGGGGTAAATTTTTCACACAGAGAGTGGTGGGTGCATGGAATGCACTGCAGTCGGTGGTGTTGAAAGTGGATAGAGTATTTTAAGAGCCTCTTAGATACATATATAGAGCTTAGAAAAGTAGAGGGATATGCGCTAGCAAAATACTAGGCAGTTTCTAGAGTAGGTTGTGTTGTTGGCTGACGGGCCTGTAATGTGTTGTAGATTTCTATGTTTATGTTCTATGTTCTAAACCAAATTTCCTCAAATTCTTAATGAAATATAGCCAATATCTTGCCTTCTTTATAGCTGTATTGAAGTGTTGGGACCAGATTAGAACCTCAGAGAACACCCAAGAACTTGAAATTGCTCACTCTCCCCACTTTTGATCCGACTATAAGGATTGGTTGATGTTCCCTCATCTTATCCTTTCGGAAGTCCACAATCTGGTTTTTAGTCTTACAGACATTGACTGCAAGGTTGTTGCTGCTACACCTCTCACCTAGCTGATATAACTCACTCCAATACACCCTGTCATCTCCATCTGTGGTTCTGCCAACAAATTTGTTGATGTATCATCAACAAATTTATAGATGGCATGTCAGCTATACCTAGCCATTAGCCATGGGTAGAGAGAAAGTAAAGCAAGCTCCTGTTTGTCAACATTTTGAAGGACTTATGTCTCAGAAAGTTAGCATGGACCACCTGGGTTGTGGTCCAGTACTTCCAACAGTCAGGAAGTTCCTGAAGTTTCTCAAATTTCAGAAACAGCATCTTCCCCAATGCCACAATGTTTTTAAACCAACATAAAATAGAGGGATATGCGGTGGCAAAATACCAGGCAGTTTCTAGACCACACCAGCATTCATCTTTCATCGCCCACCACTCCAGTGCCCATTACATTAGTACACCCTACTCTAGGGCCCACTACCCATCGCGCACCACTCCGGCGCCTGCCACACCAGTGCCCACAATATTGGTACACACTGACAACAACACAGACTCTGGCATCAATATCTACCATCTGCTCAAAGGCCTGCAGCTGACACTGAGGGCAACTGTAATCTACAGTTTTACATCTTGGGATGATTAGCTCATCTCGCCTCGAATTCACCCCTGTCCCTTCCTCCACCTCGCCCCTTCCCGGTATCCACTCTCTGGTGGTGTACTCAGTTTGTTACTACTGACACCTGCAGTCTGTGTCTGCTCTCTGAAGTTCCCCAGACAGGCCAGAGAGACATGGAGGAGAGGGGACATATATATATATATAGGGGGAGAGAGAGAAAGAGAGAGAGACAGAAAGAGTTTTAAAGGGTTTTAAAGGATAGTGAGCCACATACTAAATACTGAAGGAAGTCAGCAAGTCTTGCAGCGTCTTGGAGGGGAATAAATTCGATACTTTCGGCCGAGACATTTTATCAGGTTTGGAAAGACAAGGACAGAAGGCAGAATAAGAATTGGTGGGGAGAGGAAAGAGTACGAGCTGGCAGGTGGTAGGGGTGACCACGTGAGCTGGAGGGTGGGTGTGTGGGGGAAAGCGGATGAAGTAAGAAACTGGGAAGTGATAGCTGGAAAACGTAATGGGAACTGAAACAAGCGAACTGATAGAAGACACTGGACAATGGGAGAAAGGGAAAGAGGAGGAGCACCAAAGGGATTTGGACAGGTGAGGAGAAGGGATGAGAAGTTAACTAGAACAGGGAATAGAAAAAAAAGAGATGAGGGGTGCATTACTGTAAGATAGTTAAATTAACGTTCATGCTGTCAGCTGAAAGCTCTACAGACGGAATTTGAGGTTTTGTTTCTCCAAACTGAGAGTGGTAATGGACAGAATATGAAGAGATAGGGGCATTGTGAAGGCAGAAGTGATCGGCTTAGTTAGACATTTCATTAATTAGTTTAATTCGTCCGCACTATATCAAAGGAAGGTGAATGGAGAGAAAGAATGAACAAGGATAAAGGAGAGGAGTGGGAAAAGAAGGGGTAGCATAGAGGGAGGAAAGTGGACAATAGGGATGGGTGATTGAAGAGACAGCTGGGAAAAGTGGAGAGAACAGAGTGACAGTCGTGTGACGGCTGAGGTCTGTCGGGTGGCATGAGTGATGGTTCAGGAGAGAGTGGGTGAATAGGACGGGTGATTAGAGGAAAGCGCACGGGAGCGATAAATGTGCAGAGAGTGAGGAGAGGGAGGAGGAAGGGTAACAGTCGATGAATGGGTTCGGTCACATCAACATCAAGGAAGGACATCAATCCATCACGGGGACTTTCTGCAATCTTCCCCTTGGCTTCCCATCCTGCCGTATATGGGAACATGTTAGCACCATTTCCTGGTTTCGGTTCGCTACTGGGCGGACCCAGCCGTAGGCTAGCACCGGGTTCCACCAGCAAGATGCCCTTCCCATCTGAGGACGCCTTGAAATAGGGAACAGGACCTAAGCCGGGCAGTTGCTGCGTTGCACGCAATGATGAGGACATTGCTGGCACTCGCCCTGTTTCTGGGATTGATCGCCCAGGGTAAGTCAACTGCACCCGCCTTCGTACCTCACAACTTTCCCCGGGGTCGAGAGCGTATCGAGCTCCTGTCCATTCCTGAGAGTGGACATAGGGGCGACGGTGTTGACGATCGCACACGAAGTGACCTTCTCCGTGCGGTGCTCGCTGGATCCCGGGAACCTTCTTGAACGGGGTATCCTAGTGCCCATTGCCCTGGGAATTGTGTTCTTACGATGCCCCCCGCTGTTAACTGTGTTATTGTGCTCCTCTAAGGGAAGAGGTGTGGGGCTGCACTCGGAATGACACTGGGATCTGACGCGCTGAGAAAAGTGCTCCGGCATAGTACGGTCACCCCAAGCGCTACCTTGCTTTTTCGGCGAGTTCGCCGTGCGGCTAACGGTGAGGAAATTTCTCCGCTCCAGCCCCAGCCGAGAGGCCGTTTCCCCTCCATCAGCTGGGACCCCAGTAGGGGAAGGAACGGCTTTAAGTCAAAGATTGTCGGTTGAATGTTTCAGCGACAGGTCCCGGAGGTCAGATGCCTTTCTCATGACGTTGCCCTGACTGGCAAGTGTTGTTAGCGTTTTGTGTAGTAGCTTTTTTTTAGCCCCAGAAATTGTTCCTTTTTTGGGGAGGAGGGCGGGGAATGGGTACACAATTCCGCAAAAATTAAATTGACCAGAACCCGGTGCGGAGGGCCTGGGACTATTTGGGAAGGATTTGTCTCCGATCCCTTAAGACCACAGGACCACAAAGTACAGGCGCACAATTAATTAACTTGGCCCATCGAGTCTACTCCGCCATTTCATTATGGCTGACCCATTTCCCTCGCAGCCCCAATCTCCTGCCTTCTCCCTGTATCACTTCATGCCTTTAAATAACCAAGAATCTATCAAACTCTGCGTTAAATACACCCAATGACTTGGCCTCCCCGGCCACATGTGGCAACGAATTTCCCAGATTCCACACTCTGGCTAAAGAAATTCCTCCTCATCTCCGTTCTAAAAGGACGACCCTGTATTCTGAGGCTGTGCCCTCTGGTCTTAGACTCTCGCAGCATAGAAAACATACTCTAGGCATCCATTCTATCGAGAACTTTAAACATTGGATTAGTTTCCATGAGATTCACCTGATTTTTTTCTGAATTCAAGTGAGTAAAGTCCCAGAGCCATCAAACGCTCCTCATATGATAAGTCTTTCAAACAGGAATAAATTTCCTGAAACTGCTTTGAATCCTTTCCAATGTCAGCACATCCTTTTATAGACAAGGGGCTCAAAACTGCTCACAATACTTCATCGGATGCCTCACTAGTACCACATATTGCCTCAAAATTACATACTTGCTCTTATATATTCCAGTCCTTATGAAATGAATGCTAACATCACATTTGCTTTCCTCACCACCGACGCAACCTAAAAATTAATCTTTAGGGAATCCTGCACGAAGACTCCCAAGTTCCTTTGCAACTCAGATTTTCGAATTTTCTCACCATTCAGAAAGAAATTCTACCCTTTTATTACATACATTTCCCGACACAGTATTTCATCTATCACTTGTTTGTCCATTCTCATATTCTGATCAAGTCCTTTTGTAGTCTCTGTATCTCCTCAAACATACCTGACTCCTCAACTGTCTACGTATCATCAACAAACATGGCCAAAAGCCGTTGGTGGTGACGATTTCCGGTGGCTGTAATGGAGGAGGTTGCAGTAGCTACGTGCTCCGAAATTATTCGCTTACTTTGCTGTTTAAATCTATCTCAGTGAGAGCACCATGAGTAGAAAACACTCTAGAAAAGAGGTTACTTTAGAGACTTTGGCTGAAATGTCTCAACAAATGTCAGAGAGACTCGAAAAATTGGATAAACTGGATGACTTGGAATCCAAGTTTGACTTGTTACAGAATTCCTTCGACCTGGTTAAATCTGAACTGAAAACGCTTAATCGGAAACTTGGAATTATACAACAGACTGTGAATGACCATGAAATTCGTATTAAGCTACATGAAGAATCTCTGCCGGTGTTGCAGAAGGATATCGAAGGTTTCAAGAAAATTTCTAAGGAACAACTTAAAAAATACGACGCGTTACTTAAGAAACTTACAGATTTGAAGACCAGGAACCGAAGGTGCAATATCAGAATTCTTGGGCTTCCTAAAAAACTGGAGGGTAATCAACCTATTGATTTTTGTGCTCAAATGCTGGAAGATTTATTCCCTGATATACTATCGGAACTACCAAAATTTGAGCGCGTTCAACGAGTTACCCCGCCTAATTGGGATCCTGCCAAACCTCGCTCTATTATCATTCGCTTTTATGACTATCAGATTAAAGAACAGATCCTTCGTGAATCAAGGAAGAAACGCATATTACAATTTCGTGATCAACAGTTTCGGATCGTTCAAGATTATCCACCGGAAGTTTTAAGAGCTAGTCAGGCTTTTAAAGAGGTCATGTCTGATCTTTTTAAGCTTGGCTGTCGCCTTTCTCTCAGAGATCCGTGTAAACTCAAGGTTATTGCTTCTGATAATAAGGTTTCTTGGTTTACGAAGCCTGAAGAAGCTAAGAAATTTTTACATAGTCTCCATGCTTACATTCAACCTTGAGTTGCTTTATGGTAAATGTTTTAATTTCAGGTGTTCAATCAAGGAATTGTTGATAGCTTTGTTCAAGCTTTGTTGATAACAAGGTTTCATTGTTTTACGAAGTTGTAATCATTTGTTTGATTAAGTAACTGGCGCCTTGTTATCTTTCAAACTATGAAAAATATACAGGCAGACTGCATTCATTTTCTCAAATAAAAAACACAAAATGCTGGCAGAACTCAGCAGGCCAGACAGCATCTATGGGAGGAGGTAGTGACGACGTTTCGGACCGAAATTCTCACATGTTGCCTTTGAATTCATTTTCTCTTGTTGTTTTCCGCCTTTATTTGGGTCCTCTAATGTTACTTTCTCGCAGCTCTTTTTAAACAAAACGTTATATTCTCTCAGTGTTCTTTTTATTTTTACCTTCTTTTTAGTAATTTGACTGAAAGTAATTATTTAGGGTGTACATGTAGTAATTACTGAGGAATGAAACTATAGGGTGTTTTGCTTTATTTTAAATTCATTCAGATTTTTCCTGTCTTTTGATTATTTATACACTTTTCGGTCTTTTACTGTTTTTCAATAGTATACAATATTCTATTGCTGGTTTTTGTTTTTTTTTCATTATTTTACATTTTGTCATTTTGGTTTTTTTTTCTCCCTTGAATGCCTTAAATTAGTCATGTAGGAAGTTATCTAAACCGCTTCCCTTTCTAATTATTTTCTATTTGTTTCTTTACCCTTTTTTTGCACCCGCGAGTATATGTTGTTTTACTTATTGATTTTCCTTATCTGTCTTTCCTTTTCACCGAGACTAATACTTAAATTTTCCCATGGTATTTTTCTCGTAAATAGGAACTTATTTACTTTGATAGTTTGTTTTTGTATACATATATTTACAATCGATTATTCAGTACAGCTATACATATATATTTTTTGGAGCCACCGGAGTTTTGGGTTGCGAACGTTAGAAGTAGTTTTCAGTCTCCCTTGGTTGATTTTTTTCTTTGGGGGTGGGAGGGGGGAAATGGTTTCTTCCAGAAAGCTGATTGGAGGTTTTTACTGTTTTATTTATTCGCTATCTACATGTCTGTGATTACCTTTTTATACATTACTAAAGGGTACTTGATGGATCTTTTAATTAATATACTCAGCTTTAATGTGAAAGGTCTAAATAACCCTGTTAAACGAAATAATATTTTCTCTTATACCAGGAAACTTAAATCTCGTATAATCTTTCTCCAAGAAACTTATATTCGTAAAGATGATATTTCATGCTTTTTCAAAGGAAGGAAGGGTATACATTTTCACTCACCCTCTCAATCTAGATCGAGAGACGTTTCTATCCTGTTTGATCAGAATGTATCATTTATTCAACATAATGTAATTTCTGATACAAATGGCCGCTTTGTTATTGTTTTGGGTAGTCTTGAGAATAAACTAATCGTATTTGCGAATGTATACGCTCCAAATATAGATGACCCCTTGTTCTTTGAACATCTTTTCTCTTTTCTGCCTGATTTGAATCAGTATTCCTTAGTGATGGGTGGAGATTTTAATTTTTGGCTTGACCCTATATTAGATCGCTCTTCAAGTAAAACCCCTGTCACTAATAAATCAGTCCTATTTTTTAAATCTTTTCTATTTCAACGTGGTATTCTCGACGTGTGGCCTTTTTTACACCCCCAAGAAAAGGAATATTCATATTTCTCTCAGCTTCATCATATGTACTCTCGGATTGACTACTTTTTTTTAGATAGAAACTTGCTTCCACTGGTTCGATCCTGTGATTATAAGGAGATTGCTTTGTCTGATCATGCACCTGTATGTCTGGCTTTAAGATTACCTGTTCATTCTGTATCAAATAGAAGTTGGCGTTTTAACTTATCATTGTTATCTGATAAATATTTTCTAAAGTTTTTGGAAAACCATATTACTTTTTTCTCTAAAGAAAATTTTAAAAGAGATACCGCTGGTACTATGGTCTGGGATACTTTTAAAGCATATATTCGTGGTGAAATTATCCTTACTCTACCTATATAAAGAAAAAAGCTGATAAAGAAAGGTCTGATCTAGCAGTGATATTCAAAGATCTTGATCGAAAGTATCCGGATCCAACTATAATACAGGAGGAGCCCTATCCGGATCTGGAAAGTATCCGGATCCAACTATAATATAGGAGGAGCCCTATCTCCGGATCCAACTATATATAATAAGCGTATTGAAATCCAATCCAAGTATAATCTTCTGCTGACTTACCCAATTGAATGACAGCTGTTGAGAGATAAAACTCAATTTTACATTCACGGGGATAGAACAGGATTAGCCAATCGCTTAAAATCTTTTACAGTTAATCGTCAAATCACAGAAATTTTTAAAGACAATGATACTAAGATATCTGATCATTCTGAAATTAACAACGTATTTAAAGACTTTTATCTTAAGTTGAATCAGTCTGACTCTTCTTTAGATGATACCTATTTGAATGCTTTCTTTAGTAATATTAACATTCCTACATTGTCTGCTGATAGCCTAACACAGTTAGATCAGCCTATTTCCAATGAAGAAGTGACTGAGGCTATACGTGCTTTACATTCTGGTAAGACCCCAGGACCTGATGGCTTTCCTGGGGAGTTTTATAAAACTTTCACTACGTTACTTACACCTTTTTTATCCTCTGTTTTATCAGAATCCTTTAAATCGGGTAAACTCCCTCAATCGTTTTATGAAGCTTTTATTTCTCTTATCTTAAAATAATAAAAATCCAGCTGAATGTTCTTCATACAGACCGATCTCTTCATTAAATGTTGATGCAAAAATCTTATCCAAAATCTTAGCTCGAAGACTTGAAAATATTTTACTATCTATTATATCACATGACCAGACAGGATTTATTAAAAATCGTTACTCACATTTTAATATACGTCGGTTACTGAATGTGATATGTTCACCATCCAAAAAAATATCAGAGTGTATATTATCCTTAGATGCAGAAAAATCCTTTGATAGGATTGAGTGGAATTATCTTTTTAAGACCTTAGAAAAGTTTAATTTTGGGCCTAATTTTATTCACTGGGTTAAATTAATTTACTTGTCTCCTACCGCTCAGGTTATTACTAAATCTCAAAATTCTAAGCCCTTGGAATTACAGCGGGGAACTAGACAATGTTGCCCTATTAGTCCTTTACTTTTTGTGTTAGCTATAGAACGATTAGCAGCAGCATTTTGAGAATCTAAGGACATTTCTGGTATACTAAGGGAAGGTATGACTCATAAAAGTTCATTATACGCTGATGATATTTTACTTTTTATCTCTAACACAGAAAATTCTTTGCCTTCTGATCTTTCTTTAATTTCCCAGTTTAGTTTTTTTCAAGATATAAGCTGAACCTACATAAAAGTGAGTCATTTCCTTTAAATGACCTAATGTCATCAAATGCCAAATTTCCGTTCCAAGTTGTTACAAGTCAATTTACATATCTAGGTGTAACAATTACTAAAAACTTCAAGAATTTATTTAAAGAAAACTTAAACACCTTACTGAATTATGTGAAAAAGATGCTTTCTAAATGGTCTCCTTTTTCTTTATCTCTAATTGGCCGAATTACTTCGATTAAAATGAAGATTCTTCCTAAATTTTTATATCTTTTTCAGGCCTTACCTGTTTTTATTCCTAAGACCTACTTTGATTCCTTAGATTCAATTTTAACATCTTATATTTGCAATAATAAGCAAGCTTGTTTAGGTAAAGTTTACCTACAAAGAAATAAAGAGATGGGTGGATTAGCCCTACCCAATTTTAGGTTTTACTATTGGGCTGCCAATATAAGGAATATTACTTTCTGGTCTTATTATATTTATCGTAAAGATTGCCCATCATGGGTCTCCTTAGAAGTTAATTCTGTAAAAAAAATCCTCTATTGTCTCTCTTCTTGGATCATATTTTTCAGCAAATAAAATAACAGATAACGTAATTGTTAAGCAACCTTTAAGGATTTGGTCTCAATTTAGGAAATTTTTGGTTTAGCGAACTTTTCATTATCATCTCCCATTCTCCTAAATTACTTTTTTTATCCCTTCCATGACTGACAAAGTCTTTAAGGATTGGGAAGAACTAGGTATTAAGTGTTTTTGGGACCTGTTTATCTCAGGATCTCTTGCTTCATTTGACCAATTGTCAACTAAATTTGCACTCCCAAAAACACATTTTTACAGATACCTTCAAATTAGAGATTTCTCACGTTTCCAATTAACTACTTTTCCTATAGGTCCTGATAAAAATTTACTGGACGATCTTTTAAATTTAAAACCTTTTGTTAATGGTTCTATTACCAGTATCTATAACTTGTTGATTGAATCTAGACAAGACATTTTAGATAAAATAAAAAAATCTTGGGAGGATGACCTAAGTTGTGAGATTTCTGATGATAGATGGGATAAAATTCTTAAACGGGTTAATAAATCATCTTTTTGTGCTCGTCATTCTCTTCTACAATTTAAAGTGGTTCATAGAGCTCATATTTCTAAACAGAAGCTGTCCAGTTTTTATCCGAATGTTTTTCCACTTTGTAATAAATGCAACTCTGCTGATGCCTCTTTAATTCATATGTTTTGGTTTTGCCCTAAAATTGAAAAGTTTTGGCGGGAAGATTTCCATACCTACTCACAACTTTTTAGGGTCCAATTTGACCCAAATCCCCTTACTGCCTTGTTTGGTATTATTGCAGATGAAGATATAACTTTAAATACTTCTAACCTACAGGTTTTAGTTTTTACCTCTCTTTTAGCAAGAAGAGCAATCTTGCTTAAATGGAAGGAGTCTACCCCTCCTACACATCTTCAATGGCTACGTGATATTATGTCTTATTTAAATTTAGAAAAGATCCGCTGCTCAGTCTTAAATTCGAAACAATCTTTTTATGATATCTAGGGACCTTTCCTAAATTATTTTTCCAATTTATAAAGTTTAACAGTCCACAGTCTTTTATGTATATTTTTATCCTCTCTTCTTAAGCGAATATGTTTTCTTTTCTAATTTATCCATTATCATCCATCAGCTTTTTTCTTTGGTAGTTGGTAGGGGGTTGACTTTTTTATATAAAAAAATTCTTTTATGATGTATGACCTATCTTTAAATTTTTGATTACATAGTGGTATACCTTTATGTGTTATGCTATAACATTTTAATCAATTTTATTACAATATATGAATGTACACAAGTTATGTTGAGATGTATCTATGTGTTGCACTCTGTAAATCTTGTTTTTTTTCCTTCTGAATAAAAATATTGTAAAAAGAAAAAGCCGTTAATTCCCTCAGTTAAATCATTGTATATAACGTAAAAAGAAGTGGTTCGAACACAACATCAGTGGAACACCAGTAGTCACCGACAGCCAACCAGAGAGAAAAAAAATCTCCCCTTATTCCTTCACTGCCAATAAGCCAATGCTCTATCCATGCTCGCATCTTTCATGTAATACAATGGGCTCTAAAGCTATGAAGCAGACTCGTGTGTGGCATCTTATGAAAGGCCTTCTGATAATCCAAGTTCACGACATCCTCATATTCTGCTTTCCACATCCTATTTGTTGTTTCTTCAAAGAATTCCAATGGAAGGAATCTATCCTGACTTCACCATATTTTATCATGTGGCTCCGAGTATCCCGAAACCACATCTTTAGCAACGACTCCAACATCTTCACAACCTTTGAGGTCAGACTAACAGGCCTACAATTTCCTGTTTGAAGAGTGAAGTGACATTTGCAATTTTCCAGTCCTCCAGAAAAATGCCAGAATTCACTGATTCTTGAAAGATCATTACTAATGCCATCACAATCTCTTTAGCCTCCTCTATCAGAACGCTGGGGTGTAGATTATCTGAACCAGGTGACGTATCCACCTTCAGAACATTCACTTTCCCAAGCATCATCTCCCTGGCAATCGCAACTTCACTCACTTCTGCCCTCTGACATTCCAGAGCCTGCGGCATACTGCTAGTGCTTTGCACAGTGAAGACGTATTCAGTTCTTCCAACATGTCCTTGTCCATTATTGCTTCTTTCACTGTGAGTTAATTACCTATTACTATCATTTTCCAGTGGCCGATTACAGTGAACTGCAGCTCCCAGAGCTGTTGTGTGCTGTGTTCTTCGGTGCGAGATGTATGTGGATGACAAAAACCTATAGCCTGTACCATGCAGCACATCCGCCCCACCTTCTCTACATTATTGGTTGGGTCTTTCATTAATAACCATCCCAGACCAACCGCGTTTAATCTTCTTTTTAAAAGATGCTATGCAGTAGTGTAGCAGTTTTGTGGAATTTAAACGAAGTTGGGAATCGGGTGAGGGGTTTGCCAAATAGTCAGTATTTTGAAAGCGGTAGGATTGCATATCATCTGGGGTTTATTCTACCCGAAAGAGGGGAGCAACGGGGATCGGATTTCTTCCAATGGACGGACGGCAACATCACACAAATTACTCTGTGAAATGCATGGGGGTGAGTGGGTCAGAGACAGTGGTGATGAAATTGGAGTAGGTTACAGAAATAGGGAGGTCTTTAGGGCCAAAAGGGTTCACAGTGAGAGGGAAGTGCGAAGAGGCAGGATGGTGTTACAGAGTGAAATGGGTGTAGATACAGTTAGAGGAAGCTCTGTGCACAGATTTGTTTAAATTGTAACTCCATGAATAGTGTTGGTGGTGGCTGTAGAGTGGGGAGCTAAGGGGTAGAGGTAGGCTAAAGGGACGGGATGATGTTGGAGGTTTGGGGGAAGGATATCGAGAAGAGAGTGTGGGACTGGGGAGAGATGATAGAAGATGGGAGCTGGTGGATTGTTTCAAGGGAGAGAGGGTGGGAGAGGGGATTGGGTGGAGTGTTTATAGGGAGAGAGGAGTGAAGGGGAAGTTGGTGGGTTTTCACGGCCATTTAGCCGTGAGAGATCTCAGGAGCATCCCAGGACGTATTCTAATGGTATGTTTCTGACTCCTTTCCTCACTTCAGCCCACCCTCTCCAGTGTTACGACTGCGACAGTTCCAGAGAGAACTGCAGCCTGGGTCAGAGAAACGTCACCTGTAACGACACCTTGAACCTCACTTGCATCACCCTCACCATCCGGACAAAGTTGCTTTTACCGACTTCAGGTAGTACCAGGACCACCCAACAGCTATTTGGAGTATAACAGGTGGAGTGGACAATTGAGGGGTAGGCGTGGCACCGGCAAGCGAACAAAGAAGTGAATAGACACAATAATGAGGAAATGGATACAGACAGACATACTTTATTGATCCCGAGGGAAATTGGGTTTCGTTACAGCCACGCCAACCAAGAATACTGTAGAAATATAGCAATATAAAACCATAAATAATTAAATAATAATAAGTTAATCATGCCAAGTGGAAATAAATCCAGGACCAGCCTATTGGCTCACACTCCGAGGGAGGAGTTGTAAAGTTTGATGGCCACAGGCAGGAATGACTTCCGATGACGCTCAGTGTTACATCTCAGTGGAATGAGTCACTGGCTGAATGTACTCCTGTGCCTAACCAGTACTTTATGGAGTGGATGGGAGTAATTGTCCAAGATGGCATGCAACTTGAAAGCATCATAGGGGGATTGAGAAGGAAGACTGGTGGACTGTGCGAGGGGAAGGCGAGCGTAGGATAAGAAGAGAAAAGAGCAGGGTCAGGGGAGCGTTGGGGGCAAGTAGGCGATGGAGAGAAAAGGAAGGGTAGGAGAATGAGATGGCAGATGCGGATAGAGTCATCGGAGCAGCAGTGGGGGAAGGGATATTGAGGTGGTCAAATTGAACAGGGGGCAAACGGGTCAGGGAGAGAGTGAGAAGGTGACGGGGTGAGGAAGGAAGAACGAGAGAGCTGAGAGACGAAGTGGGCAGGAGGACTGTGAGGGAATGTCAGACGGTGAGATTGGATAGGTGTTGGGAGCACGACGGGATGTACCAGGGGCTAGTGTAACGCTAAGAGATGTCTCCACAGGATTCATTGAGGTCCAGCAAACGCTTTTTGGCTGCGGAATCTGCACCGATGTCATCTCCTTCAACAGCGGCCGCACTTCCGTCTTCGTGCACTCTGCCTGTTGTAACTCGGACCTGTGCAACAGTCAGGTGGAACCAGGTGCGGAGTTGCTAGGACGGTCCACACGCGCTCTCTTCGCGGTCCCTCTACCGCCATTTTTTCTTTCTCTCCACCCCTTTCTGCTGTCATCTCTCCTTCGCGACCCCCAGTTCCCTTCTCCCTCACACTCTCTTGTTTCTCTCCCTCACAGTTTCTGCCTCTGTATAAACATGCCGCATGCTGTCAATTAATTGATACCGACCCTTTCTGTAAAGACGTTCTAATTTCTTTTCATGCACAGCAAGAACCCATAACATGACGATCCCTCCGCGCCGACCCTTTCACACCGTGGCACTCCCTCATCACTGGCACTCTCTGTGTGCCCCTTCCTCATCGCACCAGCTGCGGCTTGCAGTCTCACCTCAAGTGAAATCCTTCAGCACTCTGTCCTTTTCTTCTTTTAAAAAAACGATAAATCTTTATTTACACATGACGTACACAAAATACAAATATTCAATTTTTGCAAGACGGTGATAAAATTCAAACTAAAATATTGCTATATATTGTCTATAAAACAGTCAATTTCCCGGGGCGGGGGGAGAGGAAACCGCTTCCGGAAATTCACCACCGTACCCATTGTAACCGCATGCTCCCTCTCCAACAACAGCCGGGCACGAACGTACCCTCAGAAGAAGAGCAGGCTGTCGGCTCTGGCAGAGCCCTCGAATATTCGCCGCATAGACCCGTGAATAGCCATTTTGGCCAGGCCCAAGAACAAGTCCACCAGTAGATTCTCTTCGGCCCGTCACCACCCTTTCCACACCACGGCGATCTCTCCTCACCAATCTTCTAACTGCACTCCATCCTCATTGCCCATCCAACAGTACTGACAATATTTAAGGCAGATCTATTCTCAATTTGTATCCCGTACAGACTCATGATGGAGACGCCGCTAATATTATCCTCTGGTGCATAAAAACTGTACTCTGCATACCCCGTCTTTTTAAGCCTTGCAACATCCGATAGGTTTCAAAGAGATTCTCCAGTGTTTCTTCGAAACTCAGACGAGTACAGACCCAGAGGCACCAAACGCTCCTCATGTGTAAACACTTTCATTCACGGAATCATTTTCCTGAACCTGCTCTCCAATGATAGCTCGTCTTTTCTTAGAAAAAGGGTGCAAAATAGCGCAGAATACCTCAAGTTCGGTCCAAAAAATGCGTTGTAAAGCCTTAGCTTTACACCTTTGCTTTTATTATCCAGTCTTCTCGAAATGAATGACAACACTACATTTGCAGTCCTTATCACTGACTCAATCTGCAAGTTAACCTTTAGGGAAACCTGCACGAGAACTCCCAAGTCCCTTTGTATCTCTGACTTCTGACCCTTATCTCCATATAGACAACAGTATACACCTTCATTCCTACTAGCAAAGTGCATGACCATACACGTTCCTGTATTATCTTCCATCTGCCACTCGTTTGTCAACACCCCTAACTTGCCTGTCCTTCTGTGGATTCTCTTCTTCCACATCACTACATGCCCCTGCACCTATCTTCAGATCCTCCCCAAACTTAGCCGCAAAAAATTCCATTCCGTTTCCCAAATCATTGACATACAACATGAAAAGAAGCGGTCTCGACAGCGGCGTCTATGGCACACAACTACTGACCAGCAACCAGTCAGAAAAGGCCATTTTTGTTACCACTTTTTGTCTCCAGCCAATCTTTGGGAGGGTTTGCTGCTGATCGAGCCGGCTGCTTTATACCAGACAGTGCCACGTGTCTTGTGTGTTTATGTAGTGCACTCACCCAGCAAATTAAAGAGAGTCACACACAACACCTGACCTGTAGAGGGCAGCACCATAATGTGGCGGATGTTGAACATAGAACAGTACAGCACAATACAGGCCCTTCTGCCCACAATATTGTGCCGACCCTTAAACCCTGCCTCCCATATAAATCCCCACCTTAAATTCCTCCACATACCTGTCTAGTAGTCTCTTAAATTTCACTAGTGTATCTGCCTCCACCACTGACTTATGCAATGCATTTCACACACCAACCACTTTCTGAGTAAAAAAAACCTTCCTCTAATATCCCCCTTGAACTTCCCACCCCTTAACTTAAAGCCATGTCCTCTTGTATTGAGCAGTGGTGCCCTGGGGAAGAGGCGCTGGCTGTCCACTCTATCTATTCCTCTTAATACCTTGTACCCCTCTATCATGTCTCCCCTCATTCTTCTTCTCTCCAGAGAGTAAAGCCCTAGCTCCCTTAATGTCCAATCATAATGCATACTCTCTAAACTAGGCAGCATCCTGGTAAATCTACTCTGTACCTTTTCCAATGTTTCCGCATCATTCCTATAGTGAGGCAAACAGAACTGGACACAGCACTCCAAGTGTGGCCTAACCAGAGTTTTACAGAGCTGCATCATTACTCCACGACTCTTAAACTCTGTCCCTCGACTTATGAAAGCTAACACTCCATGAGCTTTCTTAACTACCCTATCTAACTGTGAGACAACTTTCAGGGATCTGTGGACATGTACCCCCAGATCCCTCTGCTCCTCCACACTTCCAAGTATCCTGCCATTTACGTTGCACTCTGCCTTGGAGTTTCTCCTTCCAAAGTGTACCACCTCACACTTCTCCGCGTTGAACTCCATCTGCCACTTCTCAGCCCACTTCTGTATCTTATCAATGTCTGTCTGCAATCTTCGACAATCCTCAACACTATCCACAACACCACCAACCTTTGTGTCATCTGCAAACTTTCCAACCCACCCGTCTACCCCCACATCCAGGTCGTTAATAAAAATCACGAAAAGTAGAGGTCCCAAAACTGATCCTTCTGGGACACCACTAGTCACAACCCTCCAATCCGAATGTACTCCCTCCACCACGACCCTCTGCCTTCTGCAGGCAAGCCAATTCTGAATCCACCTGGCAAAACTTCCCTGGATCCCATGCCTTCTGACTTTCTGAATAAGCTTAACACGTGGAACCTTGTCAAATGCCTTACTAAAATCCATGTAGATCACATCCACTGCACTACCCTCATCTATATGCCTGGCCACCTCCTCAAAGAATTCTATCAGGCTTGTTAGACACGATCTGCCCTTTACAAAGCCATGCCAACTGTCCCTGATCAGACCATGATTCTCTAAATGCCCAGAGATCCTACATCTAAGAATCTTTTCTAACAGCTTTCCCACCACAGACATAAGGCTCACTGGTCTATAATTACCCGGACCATCCCTACTACCCTTTTTGAACAAGGGGACAACATTTGCCTCCCTCCAATCCTCCGGTTCTATTCCTGTGGACAACGAGGACATAAAGATCCTAGCCAGAGGCTCAGCAATCTCTTCCCTCGATTCGTGGAGAAGCCTGGGGAATATTCCATCAAGCCCCGGGGACCTATCCATCCTAATGTATTTTAAGAGCTCCAACACCTCCTCTCCCTTAATATCAACATGCTCCAGAACATCAACCTCACTCGTATTGTCCTCACCGTCATCAAGTTCCCTCTCATTGGTGAATACTGAAGAGAAGTATTCATTGAGGACCTTACTCACTTCCTCCGCCTCCAGGCACATCTTTCTACCTTTATCTCTAATTTGTCCCATCTTCACTCCTGTCATCCTTTTATTCTTCACATAATTGAAGAATGCCTTAGTCCTTTCTTGCTACCCTATATTCCTCAATAGACCCCTCTTATCTTAGCTTCCAAATCCTCATGTAGGCTGCCTTCTTCCACCTGACTAGATTTTCCACCTCACTTGTTACCCATGATTCCTTCACCCTACCATTCTTTATCTTCCGCATTGGTACAAATTTATCCCTAACATCCTGGAAGATATCCCAAAATATCGACCACATTTCCATAGTATATTTCCCTGCAAAAACTTCATCCCAATTCACAGCCGCAAGTTCTAGCCTTATAGCCTCATAATTTGCCCTTCCCCAGTTAAAACAATTCCTGCCCTCTCTGATTTTATCCTTTTCCATGACAATGTTAAAGGCCAGGGAGCGGTGGTCACTGTCCCCCAGATGCTCACACATTGAGAGATCTGTGACCAGACCCGGTTCGTTACCTAATACTAGATCTAGTATGGCATTCCCCCTAGTAGGCCTGTCAACACATTGTGACAAGAATCCATCCTGGACTCACTTAACAAACTCTGTCCCGTCTAAAACATTGGAACGAATCAGGTGCCAATCAATATTAGGGAAGTTAAAGTCACCCATGATAACAAACCTGTCATTTTTGCACATTTCCAAAATCTGCCTCCCAATCTGCTCCTCGATATCTCTGCTGCTACCAGGGGGCCTGTATAATACTCCCAATTGAGTGCATGGACAATACCACCCAGGAAGTGGAGAGTGCCCGATCACATCCTGATTGGTCCCTTTAGACTGGAGGGTCCTTATTGGTCAATCTTCATAGGACCCCCATCTCTGACCCACACTGAGAACCTAGGAATGGGGAAAGGATTGAGTGTACCACTTACGGCTCAGTCTGTAAGCAGAGATCATCTAAGCAAGCGAAGAGGCGGAAAGTGGGGACATCACCGAATATCAAGAGTTAGGACATGCTCTGTTGATGGTGTGCATTCCGTTTGCAGAGAAGGAGAATATGACATTGAATGGTCTGGAATGCGAGGGTTGTTTAACGTTCACGGAAACTGCGTGTAACCGATCGATGGCCGCTGTCAGTTGCCACGGGGAACAGAACCGTTGTATTCACGCCACAAGTATCATCGGTAAGTGCTGTCCTTCCACCCTACCCCCACCACGTCCATCCACAACACCGCTGAAGTTACACCACTTGGTCAATCCACCCATCTTTTGGGTTCTCTGCTCTCTCTGCAATCTTCTATTGACAACCTGGTATTTTGTACAACAAAGGATCAGGTCCCTCGTTCTACAATGCATTACCAAACGACATTAGTTTAATGACATCCAATCCATTCTGCCGACATAGTGTCCGTATGCCTGGATTCTCTGCTCATCGATATGTCTAACAGCCCTTTGACACGTCTCCGTGCTCTGCCCCACCAGCATCACTGAGTGCATCCCATGCAGCCCCTACTCTTTCTGTAGAAAATGCACGTGCCCCGTACATCTCCTGTGAATATTCCCCTCTCTCACTTTAACTGCAACCCTCTGGTAATGGATATTTCTAACCTGGGATAAAATGATGCCAGCTGTATACGTTATCAATGCTTCTGATAATGTCATAAACATCTATGAGATGTCCCATCAGCTCCTGACTCTGCAGAGAAAGCAACCCAAGTGTGTCCTATCCTTCCTCATATCTCAGGCAGCATCCCGGTGAACCTCTTCTCCAAGCTCTCCATTGTCTTCGCATTGTTTCTGTAACAGAATGACCAGAACTTAATGCAATGCTCCAGACGCAGCCTTTTGAGAATCAACGACACTTCCGGACTCTTGCAAGTCAATTTTACTGCCATATCAACCAGTGCAACCACTTTCAATGAACATGGATGGGGACGTTAAAATCACTCGGCATCTCAATGCTGAAGAGGGCCCTGCCATTGTCATTTCTATCTCCGTATCTTTATATCTCACCTTCCAGAGTTCAACACGTTGCATTTGACTGGGGTAAACGCCAGCTGCCATTTATCTGTCCATATCTGCAACTGATCTAGATCCTACCACATAATTTGGCAACACACACACACACACACACACACACACACACACACACACACACACACACACACACACACACACACACACACACACACACACACACACACACACACACACACACACACACACACACACACACACACACACACACACACACACACACACACCAGGAGGTTCTCAGTAAGCCAGGCAGCATCTATAGAAAATTATAACCAGTCAACCAATTCTGTTATAGGGTACTTTCCCAAATCGTCCTCCTGCATTTTGTATGTGTTACTCTTGATTTCCAACATATGCCGAATAGCTTGTGCGTATCACTGGAAGACGTCTACACTATCCATAAGACCACCAATCTTTGTATTGTCTGAAAACTTACGAACTTATCCTTAAGTACTTTAGCCCAATAGTGGATATAGATCATAAACAGCCGTGGTCCCATTGCGGATCCATGAAACATTTCCTGTTCAGAGCCCGTCATTCCTCCTCATTTGGTTCGAGGGAAAGAACTCGTGAGCGTTGTTTGTTGACCTGACTCGTGAGAATGTGGCTAATGGACATCCTGTTTCCTTCTCCCACCATAGGCAACACCAGCCAGATCACCATGGGCTGTGCCTCGGAATCACTCTGCAATGAGCGGAACATCAATTTATTATTTGGTTTCAGACGCAGCAATGTCACCTGTTGCCAGGAAAACCGGTGTAATAATGGATTTCAGGATAACCCTAATACTACGACACCAGGGACAACTACATCATCGCCCACCACACAAACTCACAGCACTCCACGGCAGAGCACTGCAGCACGCACCACATTGACAGTCACAGACAATAACACTGCTTCTGCCATTAATACCCAGCCTCTCCTCATCACCCTGCTGCTGGTATTGTGGGCGACTGTACTCTAGAGTGTTGCATTTTGATGGCAGTTACATCAACTTGCCGGGCATGAAGGGGGTCAGCAGTTGAGGAGAGAGGCAGATATTCTGCTTTCAGAGCCTCGAATCCACCCCTCAGCACTTCGCATCTCCTCCTCTCCACAATCCACTCTCCTGCCCTGCTGTCATTTCCTCAGCCTACATTCTCTCCCCTGCACAACCCTAGCTGGTGCTTCTTTATAAGTAACTTCTATCCAGTGGCAACAGGGGAAGTGGCAGAGGAAAGGGAAGTCCTCAAACGAATCTTAATGGCCTCCATATCTGATTTTCCAAGATAATCCCCATTCCACAATTGCTCATCTCAGCCTGTATTGGCCCCAAACATCCCTCTGCCTCCCCCAATCTACGCATGTCTGTATCAGTCTCCAAACTAATTCCACAACCCTACTCTCACCTCAAGGAGAGGATCAGGCAGAAGATTCAGCTTTCAGAGCATTGAATCTATCGCCCGTTTCCCTCCCCATCTCTCGCTCATTCTGACTTCTTCTCTCCCACAACCCGCTCTCCCTCTCCGCTGTCATTTGCACACTCCAACATCCCTCCCCTCCACAACCCGAGCTTGTGTCTCTTTTGTAGTATCTTTAATCCAGTGGGGTACGGGAGGGTACAGGGGGAGTGGAAGTCCTCAAGATAATCCCACTATGCCCCATCTCAGACATCCCTCGCTGTGATTATTCTCCGCAGCCTTATATCTGCCCCAAATATCTCCCAGTTTCCCCAGTTCACATAGGTCTGCATCAGTCTCCAAACTAACCACACTACCCCGCTCTCGCCCAAGCCTGCATCCAGTCCCTCAAACTATTCCTATTCCCCGCTGTCACCCGCAGCCTTTTGTCAATTTCCAAACTAATTACACTATCCTTCTCTCCACTCTCACCTGTTAATGCCAAAACCCCACAGATCCGTATCTGTCCCCAACAGCTTTCAATTTACACCATTTACAACAGTCCTGTATCAGTCCCCGAACTAATCCCACTGCACTGCTCTTTCCCCACATCACCGTATCAGTCCTAAACTAATTCCACTTAACCGCGCTCTCATCTCTCTCTTGATCTCACTGTAAAACGAGCATTAAAAAACGCTTTGCTTTATGTAAATAAATATTGTAATGTTGGACTGGATTTGTTCTCGATGTGTCAGATAAAGTTCACTGTCCCGCTATTACTTACATTAATCCGCCGAGTTACTTGCTCCCTGTTGTATTTTTCCGGAAACTCTCAACAATATCCGGGGCGAAGCAGCCGCTCCTTCGGCACGCCACCCACATAAGCTAAACACCCCTTCCTCTACCACCGGCGCACGGTGTTCACTGTCTACATAACGCACCGCGGTTACTCACCAGGGCCACTCCGACAGCCCTTTCCCAAACACCCACTTCTCCCGCACAGCCGGAAAGACGAGGGCAGCAGGAGTAGCAGTGGAACACCACACCCCGAGGATTGCCCCTCTACCGTATTCCCCCAGAAATCTGTCTACAGTTCGTTCTCCATTGCTGATTCTGAACCTTGGGATAACTGTCCCACTCCCCAGACAGCTCCGTGGGAGCTCCTCCCTACAGGGTCCAGGTGCGAAAGTTCTTGTTTATCTGGGGAAGGTTGTGCGGTTAGATCCATGTTCACATTTGACTTCGTTTGTCCCACTCCATGGTGTTGTCCTAACGGAATTGTGCTTATCATTCTTATTCTCTGGATAACTGGCTCCCTGCTTACAAATCCCAGCGTCTTCAGGGGTAGGGAGCTTAACTTTGCAGCTTCGGTGGGAATCATAAAATATTCCCGATCAGGATGGTTATAGTTGAAATCCACAGTCACAACGGTGAGAACTTCAGTAAGAAATATAAATGTAAAATGCTTAGGATCTATCGATACTCTCTAATCGGCGGACCGCAGAGAGATTCTATGTAAGAAAATGGAAAAGGGGAAGGTCTGGGGTATACAGGTACAATAACTTGAAAAGGTTCACATCAAAGAGTATTACAATTAAGAAACAACACACAGAAAATACTAGTGGAACACAGCAGGCCAGGCAGCATTAGATGCTGTTTTCCACCAGCATTTCGTGTGTGTTGTTTGAATTTCCAGCATCTGTAGATTTCCTCGCAGTAGTTGCTGATTGAATCATTACATTCATTAACTTTCTTTTTTCCCTTTGCTCTATACTGCAGCAAAGCTTTGTAATTCCTCATGACATATTAACAGCAAAATGACTTGACAAACCATCTTAATTCATTTAGTGGTTTCAATGATACATCATCACATTCCATATAATAGCCAATTCATCTAACTTTCCCCTTTTAACCAACGACCTGCTGAACGCTGTTCATTTTTATATCCCGCATAATTGACACTTCTTTTACATGCCTCGTTTAATATCACGTCTCTCCTTTGCGTCACACAATGTTGCTCAGGCAGTTGCTATATTTCTGGTATGCTGCGCGGCAACAAAAGCTATGTGCACAGGAACATTTCAGTTACTGCACGTATCCACAGCGGCCAAACATAAATGGAACAGTGCTGATATCCCACTCCACATAAAGGATAAGATGCAAGAGAGATGTGGCAAGGGGGAGATAGTGATGGAGAGAGTAAGTGGGGGGGGGGGGGAGCGTGCGAGAGTAGGAGTGTGAGAGTGGGAGTAGTCAAGGAGATGGAGATAAAGAGAGCATCTCCCACACTTGCATTTGCAGTCTCTCTCTTACTGCCATTCTCCCTCTCTCTCTGCTCCGTTTCTCTCTCTCCCCTCCCCTCTCACTTTCTCCGTTTTCCTCTCATCGCCTTTTCTGCTGCCCTCATTCTTCTCATAGTCCCCCTTTCCTATACAGTATATATATTGATTATGAAGGGTCTATGAGGATGGAGTATTGGTGTGGGGACAGTGAGGGCAGTGGTGTAGTGAGGAGGGAGCACCGCGCTGTGAGAGGGAATGTGAGGAGGGAGAGGGGGTGAGGGCTGTTGTGTCGTGAGGAGGAAGAGTTGGTGAGAAGGAAGGACTGGGAGATGAGGAGTGAGCACCTACAGAATAGAGTATGCTTCACTCCTGCTCTCTGGGAGAGTGAGGAATGCAGGCAGCTGAAATCTTCTCTGGAGATACTTAAATTATTGCGATTCCTACTGCACTGCATAACCCACAGTGCAGATATTCCTGCTCATAGCTGCTCCTAAAGCACTTACTCTCCCGCCCCGCTCTTCCATCCTCCCTTGAATGAAGCACCCACTCCCCAATGACTCTTTCGCTGCCAGTTCCATTCCACTTCCTCCTTTTCAAAGCACAGAGCTTCGTAGCCAGGAACAATATAGAGGGAATGTAACCATATAATAGGTTTTTCGGTATGACAAGGAGGTTTCCCTGCTCACCACTTTCACTGTTCCGAATAGTAGACAAAAGACGGGAAGCCAGCAAAACACACACCCGCCTGTAGAAAATGAACTCTCTATTCGCTGATATCCGGCCAGAGGTATAGAGGCATTCGCACCGGACTTCGAAGCAAGTGGTCCCGGGTGCGTGTCTGATCCACAGCTTGCATGCTTCCCATCCATACTGGGATTTATCCATGATGTACTAACCCCAACATCAATACACCAACGAGAATTCACTGGGGAAAAAAACACACGCCGCCACCTGGTTCCTTATCAGAATTCGAGGTTCTATCCATTCTGAAAATCGTAAAAGCTTCTGGTCGTATCGCTGCATGCTGCGTGTTCGCTGTTAACCAAGCCTCAATGCAACAAACAATTCAGATCTGCCTCTGATACAGCAGCCTTGCCCTGAGAGCGTCAGTCTTATTTTCAAGTGACTCTACATTAGCTAATAAGATGGTAGGCAGAGGAGGCCGCATCCCTCCGCATTTTCGGCCTTTGGCCTTGGTGTTGACACTTTACTGCGCAGCATTTAACCGTGAAAGCTGAAGATCATTGATGTAATTTCATAGTTAGTTGTTAAGGGGGTATTTACATGCTGCGGCTCGCAGAGAAAGTAGTTCAAAATGAGTTTACGTAAGAGGGAAACTGGTACATTTCAAGCAGCCCGGTAGAGTCGCCGATATACATGGGCACCATCTTTCAGACCAAATCAGCCAAAGCTATCCTTGCTGGTATTTTTCCTGTAATACCATGGGCTGTTATCCTGCTAAGCAGTCTCATGGTTTGTCAACGGTTTCTTAAAAATCCAAGTGCAAATATCCACCAATTCACCTTTGTCTAGCCTGCTTGTTATTTCCTCAAAGAACTCTAACAGATTTGTCAGGCAATATTTTCCTGTAAGGAAACCATGCTGACTTTGTCCCATTTTATCATATGCAATCATATGATTTCAATGACAGATCCAGTACTGTACCCCGGTGCTTTACGGCAACAGACTCATCTCCACTGGTACTGTACCACAAAGTTATATCATGCAAGACACAACTCTACTGGCACCGCACCCCTGTGTAATACTCTGACAGACCTGTCCCTACCACACTGTTATACGATGACAGAATCATCCCCACTGGCACTGCACCAAGTGCAATACACTAATAAACCTGCCCCCACTGCTACCATACCCTGGTGTTAGACAGAGACAGACCCATCCACACCATCACTTTAACCCTGTGCTATACAGTGATAGACCCATCCCCATGAGTAATATACCCCGGTGTTATACAGCGAAAGACCTGCCTCACCAATACTGTATCATGGTATTATACTGTTATAGACATGTCCCCACTGTCACCAGGTTCAGATATGGCCTAAGTGTGAAGTGAGAGACACTGACACTGGTCAATAGTTCACAGACTTTAATGCGAATGGTGTTGAAGGAAAAAGAAAACAATAAATGCTAGGCCAAACAGAGCCGTTAATTAAAACTCTTAAATGGAAAATGTAACCTATCCTGGGGCTGAAAAGTACAACTAAATATAAAACAATTACCACTAGTCTTCAGAGTCCGTTGACTCGACCGTCCAATTCCTCAGGCATGGCCGAAAGCAGACGGGCAGCAAAGCATTGCTGTGCTGTATTCTAGTCTCGTCCATCAATATGATGACACTTATGGCATTAAATACTGTCACCATTAAGTAATAATTAGTGGACGCATTGATATTCACAAGCACAATTGCCATATCTACCCTGCTGCCAAATCCATGGTTATGTCTCTAGGCGCAGCCCCTGAAGCGCAGTAGACCTGTGTCCGCTGGAAGTCTTGGATCAGTGACTTGTCCAAGATGTCCTCCACTGGGTTTGAAGTACATTCTTCTGAGCCATACCTTTCCCATTCCACAAGGTACTGGACCCTACCACATACCCGGTGAGATGCCAGGAGGCACCGCACTGTATAGACAAATCATCTACCAGGCAGGGAGGAGGGGGAGTTGGGTGACTGGGGCCAGGGGAGAAGTAGTAACCGGCTTGAGCTGGGAAACATGGAACACAGGGTGGATCTTCAGTGATGCTGGTAGATGTAATCTATAGGACACCTTGTTGCTATAGGACACCTTGTTGCCAGCCTTTTCCACTACAAATGGTCCCATGTAGCGCAGTGCCAATTTCTGGCTCTTGACTTTCAGGGGAAGATTCCTTGATGCCAACCAGACCTCGTGTCCTGGCTTGAATGGCCTTACCTGTCGACAGAGCTGATGAGCTTGCCAGGAACGTTGTTTCTGGGCGCGCATCAGAGAAGCCCTGGCTCGTCTCCAGGTGCACTTGTAGCACTGGACCAGCTGTTCAGCAGCAGTAAATCCTGCGTCGATCTCCTGATCAGGGAAGAGCAGGAGCTGGAATCCCTTCTGGCATTCAAAGGGAGACATACCGGTGGAGGACGACTGGAGGTTATTTTGGGTGATCTCTGCCCAAACCTATTGGCAGCTCCAGGACATGGGTTTGGAAGAGGCAAGGCAGTGCAGGGTTGTCTCCAACTCCTGGCTCACTCTCTCTGTCTGGCCATTAGATTGGAGGTGGAAGCCAGACAAGTGGCTGGCCGTGGCTCCTACAAAAGAGCAGAAAGCTTTCCAAAAGCGGGAGGTGAACTGTGGTCCACGATCAGACACTATGTCTTGAGGAAAGCCACAGGGCCTGAGCACATGTTGAGCCGTGAGTGTGGCAGTCTCTCAAGCTGTTGGGAGCTTGGGGAGGGCAATGAAGTGGGCAGCTTTGGAAAATCTATTCACAACGACCAAAATGGTGCTGTTTCCTTCAGATGGGGCAGGCCAGTGATGTAACCTACTGAGAGGTGGGACCGGGGTGGGGGGGTGGGGTGTACAGGCAATGGACATAACAGACCCGCAGGATGCTGGCATGATGTCTTGTTCCAAGCGCAGGTGGGACAGGCAGATACAAACTCATGGATATCCTGGGACATATAACGTTGTTATACAGTGATAGACTCAAGCCCTCTGGTACTGTACCCTAGTGTTGGACAGTGTCCTCACCGGTACTGTACCTCACTATTCTACAGTGACAGACACAATCCCGCGAATACAACACCACAGCGTTCTACAGTGACAAACACATTCTCTCCAGTACTGTATCCCATTGTTATGCTGTGACAGTCCTCTACATTGATGTTAAAATGTCACAGATTCATCCACAGGAGTACTGTACACTGCTGTTATACAGTGACACACCTGTCCCCACAGTACTCTTCCTTAGTTTTACACTGTGGACAACACATCCACTTTGATACAGTACCACAGAGTGATAGGCCTGCCCCCACATGTATTGTATCCTGGTGTTAGACTGTGACATACACGCCCCCACTGGAACTGTATGTTGGTGTTATACAATGACAGAACTGTCTGCACCAGCACCATTCAAAAGTGTTATATTGTAACAGACCTCTCCCCACTGTTACCGTTCAATGCTGTTATAAGGTGACAGACCAGCTCCCACCAATACTGTAGTCTGCTGTTATAGTGAAAAATCCATACTCAGTGGTAATGTACTCTGGTGCTATACAGTGACAGACTTGTCCGCATTGGTCTTTTACCCTGGTGATTTGCAGTAACTGACCCATCCCCACTGATACTGTTCCCTGATGTAATACAGTGACAGCCCCACCCACACTGGTACTATACCCTGGTGTTATACGTACAATGACTGACCTATTCCTTTCTTTTCAAATCTTTTTATTATTATTATTCAAAAATAATGCAGGTACGTCAAAGTAACAACACTTACAAAGCCTCAAAACAAAAGAAATTATCTTAAAGATTGAAAATTTTTGTGAATTAACAAATCCCTACTAAGCAAGAAAAGTGAGAAAAAAGAAGAAACCCATTGGAGGTACAACCCCGGAGCCATGTGTCATACAAAAAGCTTCTAAAAATAAACATCAAACCACCAACAAGAAAGAAAGATATATCAAAAAAAATTTACACTTAGATCGTGGAGGAAATCTATCAGTTAACTGAAATGATAATAACGAGCAAATGAGCCCCAACTCTTCTCAAAATCAAATAAAGGTTCAAAGGATCGACTTGCAATTTTCTCCAAGCTGAGACACAACATCACTTGAGAGAACCATTGTGACAAAGTAGGAGCTGATATATCCTTCCATTTCAACAAGATGGCCCTCCTAGCTATCAATTTAACAAACGCAATAACATGTTGGTCAGACACAGAAATACCATGAATATTTTGAGGATTTATTCCAAAATGCACAGTCGACTTATTAGGTTGTAAGTTGATTCTGAGTGCTTTAGAAATTGTCAAGAAGACTGTCTTCCAAAACTGTTTTAGTATAGAACATGACCAGAACATATGTGTCAGTGTAGCTATCTCAGTTTTACATCTATCACAATACTTGTCAACATTGGAAAATATTTTAGAAGGTCTCTCCTTCATCAAATGGTAATGATGTACAATTTTAAATTGAAATAGTGAATGACTAGCACAGATCAAAGAAGAGTTAACCAGCTTCAGAATCCGCGTTCAATCCTCCCATATAAAAGTCAAATTGAGTTCCTTCTCCCAATCCTGTTTAGTCTTAAATAAAGGACGCTTATCCCATTGTAATAATAAATTATAAATTCTTCCAATAGAACCTTTCATCGAAGGGTTTACATTCATAACAGAATCTAACAAGTCAGCCTCCAATATGTAAGGAAAATTACTTAAATATTTTTGTGAAAAATGTCTAACTTGAAGATATTGTAAAAAGTGTGAATATGAGAGAGAATATTAATCGACTAATTGTTCAAAAGACATCAATCTACCAAAATGCATAATCATTCATTTCCCACCACTGTATTCCATCTACCACATTTTTGCCCATTCTTCTAATTTGTCTAAGTTCTGCTGCAATTGCATCACTTCCTCAGCACTACCTACCCCTCCACCTATCTTTGTACCATCTGCAATATTTGCCACAAAGCCATCAATTGCATTATCCAAATCACTTACAAACAATGTGAAAAGTAACATTCCAAATACTGACCACTGAGAAACAACACAAGTCACCGACAGCCAACCGGAAAAAGCCCCTTTTATTCTTACTCCCTGCGTCCAGCCGGTCTGCCATTCCTCTATTCATGCCTACATTTTTCCTGTAATGCTATAGGAAAGATGCATGTCATATTCATGCAAGCAGTCTCACATATGGCACATTACCAAACGCCTTCTAAAAATCCAAGCAAATGACATAAACTACCTCTCCTTTATCCAGCCTGCTTGTTAATCCCTCAAAGAACTCAAACAGATTTGCCAGGCAAGATTTCCCCTTAAAAAACCATGCTGACTTTGACTTATTTTATCATTAGTCTCCAAGTACCCAAAAAACCTCATCCTTAATAATAAACTCAAACACTTTCCCAACTTTCGAGGTTAGGCTAACTGGCTTAAAATTTCTTTTCTTTTGTTTTCTTCCCTTCTTAAAGAGTGGAGTACCATTTGCAAACTGTACTCTAGGACCATGCCAGAATCAAGTGATTCTTGAAAGATTATGAACAATAGAGGTGTCTAAGATGATGAGAGGAATTGATTGTGTGGATAGTCAGTGGCTTTTTCCCAGGGCTGAAATGATTGCCTGAAGAGGACACAGCTTTTTGGTGCTGGGGAGTAGGTACAGAGGAGATGTCAGGGGTAGGATTTTTATGAGAAAATGGTGAGTGCGTGGAATGGGCTGCCGGCAACGGTGGTGGAGGTGGAACAATAGGGTCTTTTAAGAGACTTTTAGATAGGTACATGGAGCTTAGTAAAATAGAGGGCTATAGGTAAGCCTAGTCATTTCTAAGGTAGGGACATCGTTAGCACAACTTTGTGGGCCGAAGGGCCTGTATTGTGCTGTAAGTTTTCTATGTTTCTATATGTTTTGAATGCATCCATTATGTCTTCAGCAACCTCTCTCAGGACTCTGGGATGTAGTCCATCTGGTCCAGGAGACTTATCCACCTCAGGACCATTGAGCTTGCCTTGCACTTTTTTGTTTGTAATAGCAATGGCACCTTCTCAGGCTCCCAGACACTCACAGACCTCTGGCACACTGCTAGTGCCTTCTACAGTGAAGACAGATGCAAAATATCCATTAAGTTCATCTGCCATTTCTTTGCCCCCATCACTATCTCAGCAGCATCATTTTCCAGTGCTCCAAAATCAACTCTCACTCCTTTTTGATCTTCATATAATTGAAAATCTTCCAGCATCCTACTTTATATTACTAGCTAGTTTGCCCTCATATTTCATTTTGCCCTTCTTATAGCTTTTTTATTTACCTTTTGTTAGATTTTAAAGCTTTCTACTCATCCATTTTCCCATTCACTTTTACTACCTTATATGCCCTTTCCTTGGCTTTTATGCAGTCCCTAACTTCCCTTGTCAGCCACTGTTGCCTATCCCTGCTATCTGAGAACTACTTCTTCTGTGGGACATGTTATTCAACACCTTGTGAGCTATTCCCAGAAACTTGAGCCATCTCTGCTTTGCCATCATCCTTGCCAGTATCCTCCTCCAATCCACCTGGACAGATCCTCTCACATGCCTCTGTAATTCCCTTTATTCTATTGACATACTGTCACCTGTGACTTATGCTTCTCCCTCTCAAACTGCAGTATGAATTCAGTCATATGATCACTGCTTCCTAAGGATCATTTACATTAATCTCCCTGATAAGATGTGGGTGATTACACAACATCCAATCTAAGATAACCTTTTCCCAAGTAGGCTCAAGTACAAGCTGCTATAAAAAGCCATCTCATAGACATTCAACGAATTCCCTCTCTTGCGATCTGACAACATGATTTTTCCAGTCTCCTTGCATATTGAGGTCCTCCATTATAATTGTGACATTACCCTTATTACATGCCTTTTCTAGCTCCCTTTGCAATCTCTATCCCACATCTTCGTTACCATTTGGAGGCCCAAGTATGATTATTATAATTTTTTTAATCCTTTCAGTTTCTTAACTCCCCCCACAAAGGATTCAGTATTCTCTGACTCTATGTCACCTCTTTCTAAAGATGTAACTCCATCTCTTACCAACAGAGCCACACCACTGCCTGTCCTTTTAATATAATATAGTTACTTTGATGTTAAGTACGGCCTTCTTTCAGCCCACGACTCAGTGATGCACACAGTGTCATACTGTCCAATCTCTAATTGTGCCACAAGTTCTTCCAGCTTATTTTGAATGCTACACGCACTGAAATACAGTACCTTCAGTCCTGCATTCTTCGCTCTTTGAAGTTTGCCTTTGTGGTACAATTTAACTCTTTGCTCTGTCTGTATTTGTACCCAGTTATTGGTCTGCCCTTTCTTGCATTCATGTTATACCTCTCACTACTCGTAAACCTGCTGGGTTATCCCCAGCTCTATCATACTGCTTCTCATCTCCCTGCTATATTAGTTTAAACCAATCCCAACACCTCTAGTAAACCTGTCTGCAAGAATATTGCTCCTCCTCTGATTCAAGTGCAACCCATCCCTTTTGTACAGGTCACACCTGCCCCAGAAGGGCTCTGAATTATTGAGAAATCTGAATCCTGGCCCTGTGCTCCAATTCTTCAGCCTCACCTTTATCTGCCACCTTATTCTATTCCCATCCTCGTTGTCATGTGTCACTGGCAGAAATCCTGAGATTACTACCCTTGAGGTCCTGTTTCTAAGCTTTGAGTTTGTACTACAGATCTATACAGTGATACACATGTTCCCTACTGGTAGTGTACCATGTAGTATACAGAACCAGACACATCCCTACTTGTTCAGTACCATATTGTATACAGTGACAGACACATCCTTACTGCTTGTACCTGGTGTATATGATTATAGGCACATCTCTACTAGTACCCTACCCTGTGAATGTAGAGATAGACATGTCCCTATGGCACTGTACCCTTGGTACACAGTGATAGACATGTCCATACTGGTACTGTATCCTGGTGTATGCAGTGATACACAGATTCCTACTGGTACAGTACCGAGTGTATACAGCGATTGACACCTACTAGTACTGTACCCTGGTTCATATGAATATAGATATATAGAACTAGTAACTGGTACTGTACCCTTGTGATATACCAGTACTGTACCCTGGTGTTATACAATGACACATTGCCACCAGGTTCCAATACTGGTGACAAGTTCCTACCAGTATTATACAGAACTGTCCCCACTGGTGTTCTATCCTGGTGTTAAGCAGCGCTAGAACCATTCCCACCAGTACTGTACATCAATGGTTGTTTTGCAGTAACAGACCAATTGCCACGGCTACTGTACATTATGTTATACAATAACTGACACACCTTCACTGATACTTTTCTGCATTGTTATATGACAGGCGCATTCAATGGGTACAGTGCCCTAGTTGTATACTGCGGACGACTGGTATCCTATCATTTGAACAGTGACATACCAATCCCCATTGTTTCTGCACCACAGGAGTAAGCAGTGACAGAGCCATGCCAAATGGTACTGTAACCAGTATTATTCTTGACAGATCCATTCCCTGGTACCCCTACCCTGGTGGTACAGTGACAGATCCATCTCTACTTGATACTGTATCCTGGTGTTTTACTGTGACAGGTGCATCCCCATGAATGCTGTACACTGTACAGGTATGTGTGTCAGATATGACAATGGAGAGAGCGACAGAGAGACAGAATAAGAGAGAGTGTTCGAGGCTAAGTGTGAGAGAGAGAGTGAGTGAATAGGAGGATAGGGAGGGAGGGACAGAGAGTGAGAAAGTGAGAATGAGAGAGGGAAAGAGACTAACAGGGAGAAGGGAGGTACAGGTAGGTATAGTAAAAATGAGAGAGAGAGAGAGAGAGAGAGAGAGAGAGAGAGAGAGAGAGAGAGAGAGAGAGAGAGAGAGAGAGAGAGAGAGAGAGAGAGAGAGAATGAGTGAGCAGAGAGAGAGGGAGGCATAAATAAATCATTTCCTATAATGTACTGGTTAGGCTCAGGAGTACATTCAGCCAGAGACTCATTCCACCGAGATGTAACACTGAGCGTCATAGGAAGTCATTCCTACCTGTGGCCATCAAACTTTACAACTCCTCCCTAGGAGTGTCACACATCCTGAGCCAATAGGCTGGTCCTGGACTTATTTCCACTGGCATGATTAACTTATTATCATTTAATTATTTATGGTCTTATATTGCTATATTTCTTCACTATTCTTGGTTGGTGCAGCTGTAACGAAAGCCAGTTTCCCTTGGGATCAATAAAATATTGATCAGACAGACTGTCTGTCTGTCTGTCATTTGTATCTCACCTTCTGTCACTCTCACTCACGCTCTCTTTGTTTTGCTGTTTTTCGTTCTCATTTTCTATCACTTCTCTCTACACTCTCCCTCACCCTCTTCCCACGTTCTTTCTGACTTATTTTCTCTACCTGTTCCTCCCAATCCCTCCTCTCTCTGTCCCCTCTCACTTCAGTTTTGGCTTTCCCTCCATTTATTCGTCTCTCTTCCTCTCCATCCCTCCCCCTTATTTTCTCTCTCCATCACTCAAGCTTCCCACCACCTTCACTCCACATTCTCTCTCGGTCCTTTTTCCTCTCTACCAACCCATCACTCTCTCTTCCTCTCTGTTCTCACCTCCTCCCGCTAACTCTCTCTCCCTGGCCATCTCTCTACTCCATTGTTCTATCTCCATCTTAACCCACTCCTCTCTCTCCCATTCTCTTTCCCTTCTTTTCTCCTTGTCCACTCTCCAACCCCATCCATCCCTCTCCCTCTGCTTTCTCCTCTCCCTCCTTCTTAACACTCTGTCCCCTTTCCATCACCCTCTCTCCACCCCCTCTTTCTTACTCTTCACTTCCCGTTTTTCTGTCCCACTCACTTTCTCCTTCTCCCTTTCTGTCTTCTCCCTCTATTATTTTCTCTCTCTCCCCCTTTGTTCTCTATCACTCCCTTCACCCTTAAGAACTCTCACTATCCGAGACTCTCATTGCTGCCATCAGGGATGAAGTACAGGAACCCGAAGACCCACACTTAATACTTCACGGACAGCTCTTCCCCCTGCCTTGAAATTTCTGAATATCCCATTAACTCATGAATGCTTACTCAGAATTTTGCAATCTTTTTGCATTGTTAATTTATATTTTTTTACCACATTGCCGATGAAAACTAAATATATTTATGCCTTGCACTGTACTACTGTCATAAAACAAAAAAAGTCACAACAAAGGTCAGTGATAATAAACAGATTTCTGATTCTATCCTCTCGTTTTCTCTGCCTCTTCCCCTCCCTTCCCTTTTCTTTCACTCCCTCTCTCCCTCTCAAATAATGCATACTCGTCACCTTAATTGTGACGACTGGCCAGTAGATGGCGGTAGAGGCGCAGAATGGGCAAAGGATGGCGTTTGGCAGATCAGTGCCTCAGTCCCAGGATAGAGACCCTGACCAGCTGCTTCACCGCTGACCGTTGCCCTCAGGTGATCAGTGCTGCAGATATTTGCACCGTGGGAGGGATCAGGAGGAAGGGGCCCCAGTGATATACAGTGACAGTGATATACAGTGTACAGTACTCTGCTGTTATACGGAAACTGGTGTTCCATGGTATTAGATAGTGATAGCCCCACTGTATCGCGGAGTTATATAGAGAGACCTGTCTCCACCGTTACTATATCCCAAAGTTAAACAGTGACAGACACATCCCCATCCACACTGTAGCCTAATATTAAACAATGATTGAACCGTCACTACTGGCACTGTAGCAGGATATTACACATTGACACATGACCCCACTGGTACCCGAACCCATTATTTATTCCATGACTTTCCCAACTGCAGTGATATTCCACCGGGCATTATACGGTGAGAGACGCATCATCCCTTTTGGGATTGTTTCCCAGTTTTCTGCAGTGGCAGACTCGCATCCAGCATTACCATACCATGGTTTGTACAGTGACAGACCAATCCCCTCTGTATTCGTACATCAGAGCGTACATCGTGCAATACGCAATTACCTACTGGTACTGTACACTAGTGGAATTGTGACGAGATCTGAAGGATTATTCTAGTGGACTGTTCCTTTAACAAGAGAGAGAAGGCGGGGAACAGCTTGTGTGCTATTTCAGCAGCAGGGAGAGAGTGAGTCTGTGAGATAGATAGATAGATAGATAGATAGATACTTTATTCATCCCCATGGGGAAATTCAACATTTTTTCCAATGTCCCATACACTTGTTGTAGCAAAAACTCCTTACATACAATACTTAACTCAGTAATAATATGATATGCATCTAAATCACTAACTCAAAAAGCATTAATAATAGCTTTTAAAAAAAAAAGTTGCCAGTTGCCTTGGAAACTGAAAGGCGGAGCTATATGATGGACAGCTGGTGTTCTGCACTATTGAGAGATATGCAAGGTCAATCGACTTTTTAATCAGACACACAACTCCAGAGGCAAGGAGGACACCAGTGGGCTTTGTGTACCCACGACAAGGGTGGGGTTTTGCTCACAGTGTGGACAAAGGGGTGACCGGTGGGGAGCTATCGGTGTGTTTAACCCTGGTCTGGGTTGAGAACTCCAGCACAGAAGACGGCATCCTCTTTTTGTGTTCACAGTCGGTGACTAAGTTTCGGGAGCAGGAGACGACGTTGAGGATGGACATCGGCATTGGCATTGGGCAGAAAAACCATCTCTCTCTCTCTCCTCTCTCTCGCTCTCTCTCTCTCTCTCTCTCTCTCTCTCTCTCTCTCTCTCTCTCTCTCTCTCTCTCTCTGTCTCTCTCTCTCTCTCTCTCTCTCTCTCTCTCCCTCTTCCCTCTCCCTCTCCCTCTCCCTCTCCCTCTCCCTCTCCCTCTCCCTCTCCCTCTCTCTCTCTCTCTCCCCTCTCTCCCCAAACCAAACCAAATTCCAGAACTGAACTGATTACTTACCATACCACCGTAAGACTGTATCACCTAATCACCTGAGCTGGGGAAGCTCAGGAACTTTATTTACTTACGTATATACAGTATATGCATATCCTTTCCTAATCGGTTTGCTTTATATTACTTTATTCACGTAGTTACTAACAAATTAGTGTTTATAACGGAAAACTCCGACTCCAGGTGTGTCCATTTCTGCTGGTTCTTTTTAACCCATTACAGGGTACGTAGCAAAATTGGGGTCTCATCTCGGATATGAACAAAAATTGGTGGGAGCTATAAAAGTTTTTGGGGGCTTGATTGACTAGTTGATTTGATTGGGGAAATACCCTTTCGATTTGTGTAAGTGGATTAACAGCAGAAATGGATGTTGAAGAAAATCTGGCAGGGCCAGACCTTGTGACTTTGAAGAGAGCTAAAAAGGCTGATTTGTGGGAAGTTGTTGATGCATTGAAACTTAGCCTCTCTAAGAAGGGTATGAAGAAGGGGGAAATCCAAAGGGTAATAGTCGAGCACTATATTTCTACGATGTACTTTAGTGAGGAGGAGTTAAAAATGTTCCCTCTTGGTACAGAGGAGATCCAGTTGCAACTGGAACAAATGAGGTTAGAGAAAGTTAAATTAGAGGCCGAAGAAGCAGAAAAGCAGAGAGCAGAAGCAAAAAGACAGAAACAGTTCGAGAGAGAGAAATGGCAGTGACAGGATCAAGCGTTAGGGAGTGGTAATGAGCTGGTGGTACTGTTTAATATCAGCCAAGAAATTAAGTTAGTACCACCATTTGATGAAGCTGAAGTCGACCAGTATTTCCTACACTTCGAAAAGGTGGCCCAGACTCGGAAATGGCCGAGGGATGAATGGGCTGTCATGTTGCAAAGTGTGTTGAAGGGGAAGGCTCAGCAGGCGTTTTCTGCCCTGACCCTTGAACAGTCAAAGAATTATGCCACAGTTAAGGATGCTGTGCTTAAAGTCCATGAGTTGGTTCTGGAGGCGTATAGACAAAAGTTCAGAGATTTAAGGAAGTCCGGGAGCCAAACTTATGAGGAATTTTCCCCATGGAAAACGGGTGTACTTCAATCGCTTGTATACCTCAGAAGAGGTAATTGAGGGTTAGGACAGCTTGAACCAGCTGTTTGTAATTGAGGAACTTAAGAAGTGTGTTCCCGATGACGTAAGGGCATACCGAGGTGAAAAGGATGCCTCTACCTTGCGGGAGTCTGTTAGGTTAGCAGACGTGGTTGCTTTAACCCACAAGTTTCAGTTTACTCCGGATGGGAGTTTCCCAGAGAGTAGCTGGGAAGGATCAGGGGAACTTGGAATTTGAAAATGGGACTGGTATTGAAAGCCTAGAAGAGGCAGCTGTCCCGATTGCCTGTGTTCAGGTTGTTGAAGCACCTGTGAATGTCCAGGGTGCTGAACCTTGTGTTGAAACTCAGTCAAGGTCTGAGGTGTCTGACTCAGTTGAAAAGGAAAGCAGTCTTTTTGAGTCAGGCGGACTTGGTTCTGTGATTGAAGGGTTAACCTTGCTGCCAGTGGAAAGTGAGGATTCTCAGTCACTTGTGTTAGACGGTGTTCTAAGAGTTGGTGATGAGTTGAAAGCTGGTGAGGTAAATGTTATTGAAAATATTGAGAAAGGTGCTGTTTTTGGATTTTTTAAATAAAGAACTTGTGAAGTTTGGACTGGTTTCATGAACTTTGACCCTGCTTTCAAGAAAATGGCCTGTAGAAATATGTGCAAGCTTGTTATATTTTGGAAGTAAACAACTTCAAGGTTGTAGGGTTGTTTCTCACGATTGCGATGTGAAGGAAAAGGATTGTTTTGGTTTTGAGAAGCCACCTGTCTGCATTACTATGGAGACGAGTTGAGCTAATAGTCATAGGAACAGAATAGATGGATTGTCTGGAAATTTTCATAATGTTAACATGGTCTTTGTAAGCTAAGTGATGGTACTGAGTTTGGTAAACATAAGTGATAGGCTGCCACCTATCCCGGGTGAAATTTGTTCAGCAGTACAGCGAACAAGCAAGCTTGTGGCTGATGGCACACACAGAGATACTGATGTGTACACTGCATGCACAATGACCCAAAGCATGTCTAATAAGGCTGCTGACACAGTTATGAAAGATGGGGTTTAACTTATAAGAATTTGTGAGAGACTTTTCTACCTTCCATGTTACATCAGAATTTGGGTAGTAAGGAGGATGAGAAAGGTTTGTCCTTGTCCAGGGATGAATTTATAGCGGAACAAAGTCGAGATTCTGAAATTGATGCATTAAAGGAGACAACTCTCACAGAAGAGGAGGTTCAGAGAGAGTCAGTAGGATATTATCTTAAAGATGGGGTGTTAATGAGGAAGTGGAGACCACCTACTGTGCCCGCGAGTGAGGATTGGGCCATTGAATATCAAGTTGTGGTCCCAAAAGTTTACAGGGCTGAGATTTTAAACATGGCTCATAGTATGCCTTTAGGTGGACACTTTGGAGTGACAAAGTCTATGATCAGGATTATGAAGGAATTTAAGAAAGGATGTTATGAAATTTTGCAAGACTGTGGTAAAAGCCATTATAAATATTTTTCACACTGGTAGGTCTACCTAAAGAAATCTGATCTGACCAGGGTAGTAACTTTACTTTGGAAACATTCCAGGGTTAAAGGGTTGAGAGCTAAGCATATTCTGAGACCTTTTACACTACTCAGAGAGCAATGGTCAGATCAGAATGTGAGTATGAACATGCTTAGTTATGTTTTGGAATCCAGAGACACACATAACAAGGCGTGTGACCTTGTAAAGCAGAATTTACAGCACTCTCAGATAACGATGAAGCTGTTCCCTCTCCTTACCAACCCCCTTCAAGTGAGATTTAGTGGACCAAATGAAATAATTAAGAAAATTGATTCTCTGACATGTTATTAGAACTCCTGACCGATGGAGAAAGGCTACACAGCTCGTCCATGTAAATATGATCAAGTGCTACCATGACCCCGAACCTGCACCTGTGAGTACTGTTATGACAACGGAGGAGATTGTGGTGTCTGGTACTGGGATGCCTGAAAAACAACTGAAGAGCTAAATTAAAAAGTATAAAGATTTATTCACTGACATTCCAAGACTGTGCACAGCTGCTGTGCATGATTTAATTGTAGATGAAGTTGATCCCATTAAGCAGCACCCTTACAGAATGAACCAAGACAAAAATAAAATGGTTGAACAGGAAATTGAATACATGCTAACAGCCGGCATAATCAGGCCAACCACTTCAGACTGGGCGTCACCGTGCGTGATTGTCCCTACGTTGGATGGAGGTATGAGATTCTGTACTGATTACAGGAAAGTTAATGCAGTAACTAAGACAGATGCATATCCCATCCCAAGAGTGAATGACTGTATTGACAGAGTGGGGAAGGCTAAATATCTTACAAAGATTGACCTGTTGAAAGGTTACTGGTGTGTTCCTTTGACAGAAAGGGCTAAAGAAATATCTGCATTTGTGACACCATCTGGGTTGTATGAGTACAATGTTTTACCCTTTGGGATGAAAAATGCTCCAGGGACACTCCAAAGGATGATGAATTCAGTGATTAAAGGTTTAGAAAATACAGGAGCTTATATTGATGACTTTGTTGTATGGAGTCAGCAGTAGAGAAATTGTTTGAAAGGCTGTCCAAGGCAAATCTCACTGCAAACATTGCTAAAAGTGAATTTGGCCATGCCACTGTCACGTATCTTGGTTATGTAGTGGGCCAGGACCAACTGGCACCTGTGCAGGCCAAGGTTCAGGCTATTGAAAGCATTACGAATGTTTTTGGGAATGGTTGGGTATTACAATAAGTCTTGTAAGAACTTCGCAGACATCGCTCTTCCCCCTAACAAAACTCCTAGGGAAGAGTGAAAGATTTGTGTGGAATGACCTTTACCAAGAGGCATTTGACTGCCTGAAAGCCATTCTGTGTTATCACCCTGTGCTCAAAGCGCCTGATTTCAATAAACCATTGTCAATCGCAGTAGATGCTCGTGATGAAGCTACTGGGGCAGTATTGTTGCAAAAGGATGATGATGAAATTGAACATCCAGTAGCTTATTTCGCAAAGAAATTTGATGTGCATCAGAAGGATTATGCCACTTTTGAAAAGGAGCTGCTAGCACTCATTTTCGCATTGCAACACTTTGATGTCTTCATACATCCTGTGCAGAAACCACTTGTGGTTTACATGGACCATAATCCATTAATGTTTCTGAGGAAAATGAAGGATAAGAATAACAGGTTACTTAACTGGAGTCTGATATCCAGAGTCAAGGAGGACACCGGTGAGCTTTGTGTACCGACGACAAGGGTGGGGTTTTGCTCACAGTGTGGACAAAGGGGTGACCTGTGGAATGCTATTGGTGTGTTTAACCCTGGTCTGGGTTGATAACTCCACCACAGAAGATGGCATCCTCTTTTTGTGGTCACAGTCGGTAACTGTAAGTTTCTGGAGCAGGAGGACAACATGGAGGATTGGTATCGGCATTGGCATTGGGAAGGCAAACCAATTCTCTCTCTCTCTCTCCAACTCGACTGAAACCAAATTCCAGAACTGAACTGATTACTTACCATACCACCGTAAGACTGTATCACCCAATCACCTGAGCAGGGGAAGGTTGGGAACTTTATTTACTCATCTATATATATGCATATACTTGGCTAATCTGTTTATCTTGTTTTATATTACTTTATTAATGTAGTTACTAATAAAATAGAGTTTATAACGGAAGACTCAGACTCCAGGTGTGTCCATTTCTGCTGGTTCTTTTTAACCCGTTACAGGGTACATAACAACATGAATATAGACATGTTCCTACTGGTACTGTACCCAGTGTATACAGTGATAGACATATCCCTACTTCTACTGTATGCTGGTGTATAATGTGAAAGACACACCCCTGCTGATACAGTACCCTGGTGTCTACGATTATAGACAAGTCCCAATTGGTACTGTACCCTGGGGAATATGATTATGGACATGGTCCCTACTGTTTCTATACCCTGGTCTTTACAGTAATAAACACGTTTTTACTGGTACCATGCCCTGGTTTATCAGGTGAGAGACACCTCTCTGCTGGTACTGTACCTGGGGGTATATGATTATAGACACGTCCCTAGTGGTACTGAACCCTGGGGTATACAGTGATAGTCACGGTCCTACTGATAATGTACCTGGTGGATATAGTCATAGACACCTTCCTACTGATACTGCAGCTTAGTACGTATGGTGATAGAAACATCCCTACTGGTACTGTACCCTGGGGTATTCAGTGATAGCCCACCTCTTTGATACTGTACCGCAGAGTTACACAGTGAGAGACTTCTCCTCACTGTAACTCTATCCTGTTGTCATACAGTGACAGACACACCCTACCATTATCATACCTTGGTTTTAAACTTTGACAAACCTGTCCCCACTGCCACTGTACCACGGTTTTACAAAGTGACAGGCATATCCCCACTGGTAATATACACAGATTTTACACAGTGACAGATCCACCTCCACTGGTATTCTGCCTTGTGTATATGTGTTTTATACTGAAAGACCCATCTCTTTCAGGATTGCTTCCCAGCGTTATATAGTGACAGAACCATTGCCTCCAGTGCTGTACCACAGAGTTTTACAGTGATAGGCATCCTGTCCGGTACTCTACCCAGTGGTACACAGTGCCAGACACGTCCCTACTGGTACTGTCCCTACAGTAACACTGTGACAGGCTCACCCACAGCTTTACAGCACCCTGGTGTTATACAGGGCAGACCCAGTCCCTGCAGTATTCTGCTGCAGTGATACACAATGACAGATCCATTGCCACATGTACTGTACCTTGCTGTTATACGGAAACTGGTGTTCCAGGTATTAAATAGTGATAGCCCCACTGTACCATGGAGTTATACAGCAAAAGACCTATCCCCATTGATACTGTATCCTGATGTCCTACAGTGACAGACATATCCCCTCTGACCCTGCAGCCCAGTATTAGATCGAGATGGAAAAGTCCCAATTTGTACTGTAGCAGGATATTATACAGTCACAGACATGTCCCCCTCGGTACTGTACCTAATATATATACCATGACATTCCCATTTACACAAGTGTAATGCCATGCCTTATATTTTTACTATTATGCTGTATGTATTTCATTTTGGTAGTTCTATCAGAGCAGCTTGTTTGGGTTACTGTTGAAGATGAGGGATGATGTGGAATGTGTACCATCCAATTAGCGGGAGGTCTTCTAGGCCAGGGACAATAAGGTTAAGCTTGGGTTTTTTTTGCATGTTTGGCAGGAGATGAAGGGAGAAGATGCAGGGGACAACCGGTCATAGCAGACGATCCGGTGGGAGAGCCGTTTGTTTGAGGTGGATTGTGAGCGCCGTTCAGAAGGTGGTGTGGGCATTCATGCTTACCAAGGGCCCAGCACATGAGTGACAGAGAAGTTCAAGATGAGCTCCGACTCTGCACATTTGACAGAACTATACAGTGATACACATGTCCCTACTGGTCCCGTACCCTGGTTTACACAGTGAGAGACAGATCTCTACCAAACTCATACCAACCATTACCATGATGTTGCACAGTAACATACCTGTTCCCTCTGATCTTTTACCACAGAGTAATACAATGATATACACATCCCTACTGGTACTGTACACTGGTGTATACCATCTGTCATTTTATGGTGACAGACCCATCCCCTTTGGAATTGTTCCCCAGTTCTCTACAGTGACAGATCTGCACACACTATTACCATACATAGGGTTGAACAGTGACTGACTAATCCCTCTGATTTTGTACCACAGAGTTATTCCGCAATATACACATCACAATGGTACAGTATACTGGTGTATATGAATATAGACATATTCCTACTGGTACTGCACCCAGGGTATACATTGATAGACATTTCTCTTCTGATGTACCCTGGTGTACATGGACAGACCCGCACCCATCGGCACCATACCGCGGTGTTGTACATCGACAGACACGCACCCATCGGCACCATACCGCGGTGTTGTACATCGACAGACCCGCACCCATCGGCACCATACCACGGTGTTGTACATCGACAGACACGCACCCATCGGCACCATACCGCGGTGATGTACATCGACAGACACGCACCCATCGACACCATACCGCGGTGTTGTACATCGACAGACACGCACCCATCGGCACCATACCACGGTGTTGTACATGGACAGACCCGCACCCATCGGCACCATACCGCGGTGTTGTACATGGACAGACCCGCACCCATCGGCACCATACCGCGGTGCTGTACATCGACAGACACACATCCATCGGCACATACCGCGGTGTTGTACATGGACAGACCCGCACCCATCGGCACCATACCGCGGTGTTGTACATCGACAGACCCGCACCCATCGGTACCATACCGCGGTGTTGTACATCGACAGACACGCACCCATCGGTACCATACCGCGGTGTTGTACATCGACAGACACGCACCCATCGGCACCATACCTCGGTGTTGTACATGGACAGACCCGCACCCATCGGCACCATACCGCGGTGTAGTACATTGACAGACCCGCACCCATCGGCACCATACCGCGATGTTGTACATCGACAGTCCCGCACCCATCGGTACCATACTGCGGTGTTGTACATGGACAGACCCACACCGATCGGCACCAAACCGCGGTGTTGTACATCGACAGACACACACCCATCGGTACCATAACGCGGTGTTCTACATCGACAGACCCGCACCCATCGGCACCATACCGCGGTGTTGTACATCGACAGACACACACCCATCGGTACCATACCGCGGTATTGTACATCGACAGACCCGTACCCATCGGCACCATATCGCGGTGTTGTACATCGTGATACCCACCCCCATCGGCACCATACCGCGGTGTTGTACATGGACAGACCCGCACCCATCGGTACCATACCGCGGTGTTCTACATCGACAGACCCGCACCCATCGGCACCATACCGCGGTGTTGTACATCGACAGACCCGCACCCATCGGTACCATACCGCGGTGTTGTACATCGACAGACCCGCACCCATCGGTACCATACCGCGGTGTTGTACATTGACAGACCCGCACCCATCGGTACCATACCACAGTGTTGTACATCGTGATACCCACCCCCATCGGCACCATACCGCGGTGTTGTACATGGACAGACCCGCACCCATCGGTACCATACCGCGGTGTTGTACATCGACAGACCCGCACCCATCGGTACCATACCGCGGTGTTGTACATCGACAGACCCGCACCCATCGGTACCATACCGCGGTGTTGTACATCGACAGACCCGCACCCATCGGTACCATACCGCGGTGTTGTACATCGACAGACCCGCACCCATTGGCACCATACCGCGGTGTTGTACATCGACAGACCCGTACCCATCGGCACCATACCGCGGTGTTGTACATCGACAGACCCGTACCCATCGGCACCATACCGCGGTGTTGTACATCAATAGACCCGTACCCATCGGCACCATACCGCAGTGTTGTACATCGACAAACCCGCACCCATCGGCTCCATACCGCGGTGTTGTACATGGATAGACCTGCACCCATCGGCACCATACCACGGTGTTGTACATGGATAGACCCACACCCATCGGCACCATACCGCGGTGTTGTACATGGACAGACCCGCACCCATCGGTACCATACCGCGGTGTTGCGGTGTTGTACATGGACAGACCCGCACCCATCGGTACCATACCGCGGTGTTGTACATCGACAGACCAGCACCCATCGGTACCATACCGTGGTGTTGTACACCGTGGCAGACAGATCTCCAACAGTACTTTATCCTTGTATTATAGAGTGTGTAACCCATCCAGTATGACTCAGTGACAAACAAGTCCCCTCTGGTACCATACCCCAATATTATACATTGACAGGTTCATCCTAACCGTTGCTCTATCCTGGTGTTAAGTAGTGCTAGAAACATTCCCACCAGTACTGTACATCAATTGTTAAGCAGAAACAGACTAGTTGCCATGGCTAGTGTATGCTCATTTTATACAGTGACAGATACATCCTCACAGATACTTTTCCACAGTGTTGTACAGTGTCAGGTGCATTTCATGGGTGCTGTGCCCTAGTGATATACAGTGTACTACTGGTACCCTATCCTTTATCCAGAGACATACCAGTCTTCCCACCCTGCCAAATGTAAAAATGCTATTCCCTATTCCCAGTCCCTCCGTCTCTGCCGCATCTGTTCCCAGGATGAGTCTTTCCATTTCAGGACATCTCAAATGTCGTCTTTCTTTAAGAACCATGGTTTCCCTTCTGCCATCATCAATGATGCCCTCACCCGCATCTACTCCATTTCCCGCACTTTGACCCTCACCCCATCCTCCCGTCACTACAACAGGGACCGTGTTCCCCTTGTCCTCACCTACCACTTCACCAGCCTCCGGATCCAGCATTTTATCCTCTACAACTTACGCTATTTTCAACAGGACCCCACCACTAAGCACACCTTTCCCTCTCTACCCCTCTCCGCTTTTCGCATGAATCGTTCCCTCCATGACTGCCTGGTCCACACGTCCCTCCCCACAGATCTCCCACCTGGCACTTATCCCTGCAAGCGTAAGTTCTACACCTGTCCCTACGCCTCCTCTCTTACCACCATTCAGGGCCCCAAACAGACCTTCCAGGTGAGGCAGCACTTCACCTGTCAGTCTGCTGGGGTCATCTATTGCATCCGGTGCTCCCGGTGCAGCCTCCTCTACATCGGCGAGACCCAACGCAGACTGGGGGACCACTTCATAGAGCACCTCCACTCCGCCCACCACAACAGACAGGATCTCCCTGATGCCAGCCACTTCAACTCTCCTTCACATTCCCATTCGGATATGTCCATACATGTCCTCCTCTACTGCCATGAAGAGGCCAAACTCAGTTTGGAGGAGCAACACCTCATAGACCGTCTGGCTAGTCTCCAGCCCCTTGGTATGAACATCGAATTCTCCAACTTCTGGTAATCGCCTCCCCCTCCCTTCCCCCATCCCACTTTCACTCTGCCTCCTCTTCCAGCTGCCTATCACCTCTCCCATGATTCTGCCTTCTTCTACTACCCATAGTGCTTTCCCCTTACATTCCTTCTTCACCTTTCCTGCCTATCCCTTCCCTGCTTCCCCACCCCCCCCCACTCGTTGATCTTTCCTCCTATTAGTTTTTCACCTGGCACCTACCAGCCTTCTCCTTCCCACCATCCCCCACCTTCTTTATAGGGCCCCTGCTCCCTCCCTCTTCAGTCCTGATGAAGGGTCTCAGCCTGAAATATTAACTGCTCATTTCCATGGATGCTGCCCAACCTGCTGAGTTCCTCTAGCTTGCTGTACATGTTGACATACCAGTCCCAATGTTCCTGCACCACAGTGGTATGCAGTGACAGAGCCATGCCAACTGGTACTGTAACCCAATGTTATTCATGACAGATCCAGTCTCTCTGGTAAAGTGTCAGATCCAACCTTACTTGGTACTGTAGCCTGGAGTTTTACTGTGACAGAAACATTCCCCATTGATGTTGTACCCTGGACAGGTATGTGTGTGAGGTATGACAATGGAGAGAGAAATAGAGACAGAAAATGAGAGTCAGTGTGAGAGGGACAGTGAGTGAATAGTGGGAGAGGGGACAGAGGGAGGGGGAGAGAGAGATAGAAAGAGTATGAGAGATTGAGAGAGAATGTGTGAGAGAGAGAAAATGAGAGAGAGAGAAAAGAGAGAGCTAGAGAGAATGTGAGGAGGGCGAGGGAAGGAGTGGGAGTGAGAGAGAGGAAAAGGGAAGCAGGGGAGGCAGAGTGTGGGAGAATATAAGAGAGAGAGGGTGGGAGTTTGAGGGAGGATGAGGGAGGGGAGGGGCAGGGAGAGGGAGAATGAGACAATGAGAGTGAGAGAGAGGCAGACACAAATAGAATATTGCCGAATATGCCTTTGCTGTCTCTCTCTCAAATTCTGTCACTCTTGTTCATCCTGTCTCCTTTTGCTGTTTCTCTTTCTAATTTTCTATCACTTCTCTGCACCATCTGTCTCTCCACATTCTCTTGCCCTCACCTCTCTCCCAGTTTACTTCCGACTCACTTATTTTCTCTACCTGTTCCCTCCTCCCTCTTTGTCTCCTCTTACTTCAGTTTTGGCTTTCCCTCCATTTCCTCCTCTCTGTCCCTCCCTCTTATTTTCTCTCTCCATCACACTTGTACGTCCTGTCACCTTTACTACACGTTCTCTCTCGGTCTCTTTTCCTCTCAGCAAACCCACCTCTCTCTCTTCCTCTTCTCTCACTTTCTCCTTCTCCTATCTCTCTCACCCTCACTGTCTCTCTACTCCCCTTCTCTATCTCCATCTCAACACACCCCCTCTCTCCCCTTTATTTTCTCCTTGTCCACTCTCCAACTCTATCCATCCCTCTCCCTCTGCTTTCCACTATTCCTCCTTTTTGATACTCTTTGTCCCATTTTCCTCATCCTCTCTCCTTCATTCCCTTTCTTTCTTCCTCTTCATTCCTTTTCCTCTCCCACTCACTCTCTGCTTCACCCTCTCTGTGCTCTCTTCTCCCTTTCTCCTCTTCTCCCTCATTGGTTTCTCTCCCTCCCCCTCATTCTTTATCACTCCCTCCATCCTTCAGAACACTCACCATCTGAGACAGGCCCACTTCTCATTGCTACCATCAGTGATGAAGTACAGGAACCCAAAGATCCACACTTAATACTTCAGGGACAGTTCTTCCCTCTGCCATAAAATTTCTGAATGTCCATGAACCCATGAATACTTACTCAGAATGTTGCAATCTTTTTGCATTATTAATTTATATTTTTCTGTATTACCTATGGTAACCAGTAATATTTTTATGTCTTGCATGTACTGCTGTCATAAAACAATGCCACAAGAAAAGTCAGTGATAATAAACCTATTTCTGATTTTCTCCTCTCATTCTCTCTGCCTCTTCCCCTCTCCTTCCTTTGTCGTTTTTTTTTCTTGTTACGACTTCTTCCTCGCTTTCCTTCCCTCCCCCCTCTCACAAATGCACTCTCTGCCTCTCATCGCCTTCATTGTGTCAACAGGGCAGTAAACGGCAGCAGATGCGCGGAGCATGGAGGCCGGATGATTAGTGCCTCAGGCCCCGGACAGTGACCTTGGCCCAGCTGCTTCATCGCTGCACACACAAAATGCTGGTGGAACACAGCAGGCTAGGCAGCATCTATAGGGAGAAGCACTGTCGACGTTTCGGGCCAAGACTCTTCGTCAGGACTAACCAAAAGGAAAGATAGTAAGAGATTTGAAAGTAGTGGGGGGAGGGGGAAATGCGAAATGATAGGAGAAGACCAGAGGGGCTGGGATGAAGCTAAGAGCTGGAAAGTGATTGGCGAAAGGGATACAGAGCTGGAGAAGGGAAAGGATCATGGGATGGGAGGCCTCTGGAGAAAGAAAGGGGGAGAGCACCAGAGGGAGATGGAGAACAGGCAAACAACTAAATATGTCAGGGATGGGGTAAGAAGGGAAGGAGGGGCATTAACGGAAGGTAGAGAAGTCAATGTTGATGCCATCAGGTTGGAGTCTACCCAGCCGGTATATAAGGTGTTGTTCCTCCAACCTGAGATTGGGTTTCGCGGAACACCTACGCGCGGTCCGTCAGAAAAAGCAGGACCTCCCACTGGCCACACATTTTAATTCCACGTCCCATTCCCATTCTGATATGTCTATTTATGGCCTCCTCTACTATCAAAATGAATCCAAACTCAGGTAGGAGGAACAACACCTTATATACCGGCTGGGTAGCCTCCAAACTGATGGAATGAACATTGACTTCTCTAACTTCCGTTAATGCCCCACCTCCCCTTCTTACCCCATCCCTGACATATTTAGGTGTTTGCCTGTTCTCCAACTCCCTCTGGTGCTTCCACCCCTTTCTTTCTCCCGAGGCCTCCCGTCCCATGATCCTTTCCCTTCTCCAGCTCTGTATCACTTTCGCCAATCTCCTTTCCAGCTCTTAGCTTCATCCCACCCCCTCCGGTCTTCTCCTATCATTTCACATTTCCCCCTCCCCCCACTACTTTCAAATCTCTTACTATCTTTCCTTTCGGTTAGTCCTGACGAAGGGTCTCGGCCTGAAACGTCGACAGTGCTTCTCCCTACAGAAGCTGCCTAGCCTGCTGTGTTCTACCAGCATTTTGTGTGTGTTGTTTGAATTTCCAGCATCTGCAGATTTCCTCGTGTTTGATTCATCGCTGACTGTTTCCCCTCAGGTGGTGGGGCCTGCTGATGTTTGCACCGTGGGGAAGGGAAGGGGCGGGGGGATGAGGAGGAAGGAAATACTGCGCCATGTAAGTAAAGGTGAACTGTGCTTTCTGGAGTGGAAGAAATCCAGATATATTTAACTGCTTTATAAACAATTCTATTCTGAGATTCTATTGCGCTATGTAAACACCAGCGCACAAGTCCCTGCTCGCTGCTGTTTTTCTGCGCAGCTCTGCCACCTTACCACCCCTCCTACCGTGGAATGCTCCCTTCTTAGGGCCCCTTCTACAATGTACTCCATTCACCACCCTTCACAGTACACAATGCTCCCTCCTCATGTCCTTTCACACAGCGCCACGTCCATTCACACTACCCCTCTCATAGTGCAGAGGACCCATCTCTCCGCCCCTCCCACAGTGCAAACCTCCCTCCTCCAGCCTCCTGCCTCCCCGTGCTTTGCTTTGTGAAGAATTCACTGCCCAGTAACCCTTTCACTGCCAGTTCCATTCCACTTAATTCGTTTCCAATGTGCAGGACACAATACTTTTCTTGCAATGCCTGTAATCATTTGGTGGGGATGTAACCATGAGGGCTAGGTTCCTCAGTGTCATTAATGTCCTCCCCATTGGTTCCTTGGTTTGTTATTTGATGAGAAACTTACATGGAAAAAGCAAATCGAGAAAAAAAACAAATATTTAAAAAAAAACTTTTTGAGGTGTCTTGCTGGACAGGATTGGGGTGCGAGCAGTTTATCACTATTAAGTATTTATCAAGCTCTAATGAGGGCTACCTTGGATTATGGATGTGCAGTATACATGTCAGCTGCTGAAAGTAATTTAAAAATGCTGGATGTTGAGCTGTTACGTACCCGTGACACGTGACAGTGGTACCCTTGTCACGTGACTGGGGTTGAAGTTATACTGGATTTGAGGTAATGGTCTTGTGGTGGTGGAGTGACGTCATTTTCCCACCAGTAGAGGTCATGTGACAGGTTTTTTTTACAGGGTATAAAAGGAAGACCCACCCTGTCAGGTGGGGCAGTTCGTGGCGGGATTTGCCAAGCTGACTTCATGTCACTGCGTGATTTAATGTGATGACACAGTTTAGTTGAAAAATGAAGTTTTATATAATGCCTAAAGTTTAAAAGGTCCTCGCCAACAGTTTCTTTGCTGTGGAGAGTGAAGATAAAAGTTTGGAAGATAAAAATCGAGGAGAATCGATTTTCGACGGTGGATTGGTTACGACCTTATTTGATCCTCATTCGGAAGGATTTCGTTGACTGTTCTCGTGTTAATCTCCGCTGGGATAGCGGGAGATTGAGGACAGAGTGTGGAAGAAGAGGTTAGTGCCATTAAACCATTACGTTTCATAAAAGTTCTTCGTGGGAAAGTTCGACGCCGGGGAATCAAAGGACAACGACGTGGAAGAGAATTTAAATCGCTTTAAAAAGTCTTTCCTTTTAAATGGACTGTGAGCTTTTGAACTTTCGGCATACGGCTTTAAAGAACTGTTTTTTTCAATACCGCTTTAAAGAACTGTTTTTTTTCAATACCGCTTTAAGGATTGTTTGGACTGCAACGCTATTAAGAACTGTTTAAACAGCCGCACAGCAGCTGAGTTCCGTTTAAGCTAATGTTTGTTTACTTTTGGGGGGTTGGTTTTCAGTGTTTAATAAACGTGTTATTTGTTATAAAAACCCTTGCCTAACTCATATATATTTATTGTTGCCTGAATACGTAACATAATTATGGGGGCTATTCCGGGATTTGGATCGTTTGAGATAAATGCTTTTTGAATTTTTAGTCGATGTTTTGGTAACGGGGAATACTCGATTCTTTTGTTTGATTGGCTTGTGAGTGGTATTCGGCAACGATGAATATTGATGAGTTTCTGGATTTGCCAGCCGCGGATTTGTTAGCGAAGGCGAAAAAAACTGAAGTATCTGAGATTGCTAATAGATTGCAACTTAAAGGTATTTTGACGACTACTTCAAAAGCTGTAATCCAGAGGAAAATCGCATCACATTTTGTGGCTTCGGGTGATTTTGATGAATCGATTTTAGAATCGTTTCCAAAAAGTAATCTGGAGATGCAGTTGCAAATCGAACAAATGATGTTAGAGCGGTGTAAATTGGAAGCTGAACAAAAGCAGAGAGATTTTGAATATGCAATGGCGAAATTAAGGTCTGGGAATCAGTCTTCTGATTCTAAAAAACCGTTTGTTGCTAGCCAAGAAATTAAATTGGTCCCTCCATTTAGTGAAACAGAAGTGGAAAGATATTTTCAACATTTTGAAACTATTGCTCGGATGTCAGACTGGCCGAAAGATAAATGGTCAGTGTTGTTACAGAGTGTGATTAAAGGCAAGGCACAGCAAGTTTACACAGCTTTAACTGCTGCGCAAGCATTAGATTATGATATTGTGAAAACGAATATTCTCAAAGCATATGAATTGGTCCCAGAAGCATATAGGGAAAGATTCAGGAGTTTGAAAAAGTCTGTGGAAAAGACATATGTGGAATTTGCCTATGATAAAGCTATGTGTTTTGAGAGATGGGTTTCTTCTAAAAATGTAAATGAGGACTATGATACATTGAAAGAGCTGATTTTAATGGAGGAATTTAAAAGAAGCATTCCTGTTGAAGTAAGGACCTACTTAAATGAGAGGGATACTGATAAATTGCAGGACTGTGCTAGATTAGCTGATGAGTATGTTTTAATCCATAAGAATAAATTTCCTCAGGGTAGAATTTTTAAGAGGAAAAATAATATGGAGACTCAAAGTAAATCAGAAATTAAATCAGAGGTTAATGAGAAAGGTAAGGAGGAAGGAAAACCTGTGAAGGAAAGACAGTTTGGTCTTATTTGTAACTATTGTAAGAAGCCTGGCCATGTAATAGCTAACTGTTTCAAATTGAAAAAGAAAGAGAAGGAAGCAGTTCCAGATGCTTGTGTGCAACATACTGAAGCACCTGTAAAGTTACAGGGTTTGGTAAACACAAATGAGGATTTGTTAGAGTCTGACCAAGTTAGAAAGGGATATGTTCATTTTATAACTGAAGGGTTTGTATCCTTGAAAGAAGGATCTACTCTGGTGCCAATAAAAATTCTTAGGGATACTGGAGCTTCTCAATCACTGATGTTAGATAGTGTGTTGAAGTTTAATGAAGAGAGTGATACTGGTGAGGTAAATTACATAAGAGGTGTTGGAAGTGATTTTATGCCTGTACATTTACATAAAGTAAATTTAAAGTCAGAGTTAGTTACAGGATTTGTTAAAGTAGGATTACAGCATAGCTTACCTGTGAAGGGTATTTCTTTATTGTTAGGTAATGACTTGGCCGGTGGACAAGTTTTTCCTGAAGTGCATTTGACAATGGAGTCAGAGGAACCAGAGGTGAATTCCAACACAGATACTTCCTGTGTTGTGACTAGAGCTATGGCTAGAAAGATTGATGTGCAGAATGAGGTTGTTACTCATGACTGTTCAACTCAGGATTTGAGTTTTGAGGATGTGTCAGAGACTTTCTTACCTTCGTTGTTTGAATAAGATTCTGGGAGTAAGTCTGACTATGAAGATTTATCTCTGTCTCGGAAGGAGATGATAGCAGAGCGGAATAGAGATCCTGAGATTATAAAATTAAGGGAACAAGCTTTACTAGGTAGTGAAATTGAGAAGGTGTCAGTAGGATATTATTTGGAAAAAGGAGTGTTGATGAGGAAGTGGAGGTCGCCTACAATTCCTGCAAGTGAGGAATGGAATGTTGTTTACCAGGTAGTTGTTCCTAAAGTTTATCGGAATGAGATTTTGACTTTAGCTCATAGTGTGCCTTTAGGTGGACATCAAGGGGTAAGGAAAACTGTGGACAAGATTTTAAAACATTTTTACTGGCCTGGTCTAAGAAAAGATGTGGCGATGTTTTGTAAGACGTGCCATACTTGTCAAATTGTGGGTAAACCAAATCAGGTTACACCAGTAGCTCCATTACAACCTATTCCAGCATTTGGTGAACCGTTTTCTAAAGTTATTGTAGATTGTGTTGGTCCATTACCAAAGACAAAAACTGGTTATCAGTATTTGTTGACTATCAAGTGTACTTCGGCTAGGTTTCCAGAGGCAGTACCACTTAGGAATATAAAAGCTAAAACTGTGACGAAGGCTCTTATAAAATTCTTTACTTATTTTGGATTGCCTTAGGAAATATAAACTGATCAAGGCAGTAATTTTATGTCTGGATTGTTTCAACAGATAGTTTATAAATTGGGAGCTAAGCAAATCACTTCGTCTGCATACCATCCAGAATCGCAAGGTGCCTTGGAGAGGTTTCATTCTACTCTCAAGAATATGATTAGGACATATTGTGTGGAAAATGAAAGTGACTGGGATGAGAGTATAACTTACTTTTATTTGCAGCAAGGGAATCGGTACAGGAATCTTTGGGTTTTAGTCCATTTGAACTTGTGTTTGGGCACAGAGTTAGAGGACCTTTAGCTTTATTGAAGGAACAGTGGATTAGTAAGGAAGTGCATACTAATTTGTTGGACTATGTTTTGAAATTTAAGGACAGGTTACATAAAGCTTGTAGTTTAGCCAAGGAAAATTTAAAGTTGGCTCAGGAGAAAATGAAAACTTGGTATGATAAGGAAGCTAGGATGAGGATGTTTAAGCCTGGAGATAAGGTGTTGGTTCTTTTCCCAGTGCAGACAAATCCTTTACAAGCTAGATTTCATGGTCCATATGAAATTGTGTCTAGAATCAATGATGTGGATTATGTAATAAAAACTCCAGATCGCAGAAGGTCAACACAACTTTGCCACATAAATATGATTAAACCATATTTTGAGAAACAATCTGATACTGTGACTGTTGTGGTTAGTGAGAATGAGTTTGATTTAACTGGGAACATGATAGATGATTCATCTGACTTTCATTCTAAATCTAACATTGTTTCTGTTAGGTTACCTAATTCGACCATTTTGGAAAATATGGATGAGAAATTAGCACATTTACAGCTAGAGCAGAAACAACAGATGAAGGAATTGATTTTTAAGTATAAGGATTTGTTTCCAGATGTTCCGAGAAGGACTACTATAGCTTCACATGATGTAGATGTTGGAGATGCCAAACCTATTAAACAACATCCATATAGGATGAACATGGAAAAATGTGAACTTGCTGAGAAAGAAATTGAATACATGTTAGAGAATGATATTATTAGACATTCTAACTCGAATTGGAGTTTGCCATGTGTTATGGTGCCAAAACCTGATGGTAGTATTAGGTTTTGTACAGACTATATGAAGGTGAATGCTGTAACGAAAACAGATGCATATCCAATTCCTAGAGTAGATGATTGTGTAGATAAGGTTGGGAAAGATTGATTTATTGAAAGGGTATTGGTGTGTTCCATTAACGGACAGAGGTAGAGAGATTTCTGCATTTGTAACTCCATCTGGGTTATATGAGTATAATGTTCTTCCATTTGGGATGAAGAATGCCCCAGGTACTTTCCAGAGGATGATTAACTCTGTGATTCAGGGATTGAAAGATACTGATGCTTATATTGATGATTTAGTGACAGGAAATGATACTTGGGAAGCACACATTATTGCGGTGGAGAAATTGTTTGAAAAGCTTTCAAAAGCTAACTTGACTATTAATTTAGCCAAGAGTGAATTTGGACATGCCACTGTGACTTACCTTGGTTATGTTGTAGGTCAAGGTAAGGTAGCTCCTGTTCAGGCAAAAGTTCAGGCAATTTTAGAGATTCCCACTCCGACGGGGAAAAAAAACTCTCAGAAGATTTTTGGGAATGGTAGGATATTATCGAAAATTTTGTAAGAATTTTGTAAATGTTGCCCTTCCATTAACTAACCTTCTGCAGAAGAATGTGAAGTTTGTGTGGACAGTGCCTTGTCAGGAAGCATTTGAAAAATTGAAAACAATGATATGTCAACAAACTGTGCTTAAGGCACCTGACTTTGAAAAACCTTTTTCATTAGCTGTAGATGCTAGTGATGAAGCTGCGGGAGCAGTATTGATGCAAAGGAATGAGGATGATGAGGTTGATCATCCAGTAGCTTACTTTTCTAAGAAATTTAATAAGCATCAAAGAAACTATTCAACAATAGAGAAAGAATTGTTATCTCTTGTTTTAGCTTTGGAATATTTTGAGGTATATGTTGATACAACTCAAAAACCACTTATTGTTTACACTGATCATAATCCGTTAGTTTTTCTGAGTAAGATGAAAAACAAAAACAGAAGATTATTAAATTGGAGTTTGATGTTACAAGAGTACAATATTGTGATAACTCATATTAAAGGTAAAGATAATGTGGTTGCTGATTGTCTATCTCGATGTTGAATGTACAATGTAATTTTTTTTTATGGAGTGGTTTTTTTAAAAATTGTAACACTCCTACTGTATTGTATGTTGTAAGATGTTATATGATGGTATTGTATATTGTGTATGTTATAATTTATACATTTGGTTTTTCTTGTAAGTAATTGTTAAAAATTTTTGTTCTTGTCAGACCAAAAATGTTTTTTTTTGGAGGGAGGTGTTACGTACCCGTGACACGTGACAGTGGTACCCTTGTCATGTGACTGGGGTTGAAGTTATACTGGACTTGAGGTAATGGTCTTGTGGTGGTGGAGTGACGTCATTTTCCCGCCAGTAGAGGTCATGTGACAGGTTTTTTTTACAGGGTATAAAAGGAAGACCCACCCTGTCAGGTGGGGCAGTTCGTGGCGGGATTTGCCAAGCTGACTTCATGTCACTGCGTGATTTAATGTGATGACGCAGTTTAGTTGAAAAATGAAGTTTTATATAATGCCTAAAGTTTAAAAGGTCCTCGCCAACAGTTTCTTTGCTGTGGAGAGTGAAGATAAAAGTTTGGAAGATAAAAATCGAGGAGAATCGATTTTCGACGGTGGATTGGTTACGACCTTATTTGATCCTCATTCGGAAGGATTTCGTTGACTGTTCTCGTGTTAATCTCCGCTGGGATAGCGGGAGATTGAGGACAGAGTGTGGAAGAAGAGGTTAGTGCCATTAAACCATTACGTTTCATAAAAGTTCTTCATGGGAAAGTTCGACGCCGGGGAATCAAAGGACAACGACGTGGAAGAGAATTTAAATCTCTTTAAAAAGTCTCTCCTTTTAAATGGACTGTGAGCTTTTGAACTTTAAAAGCATACGGCTTTAAAGAACTGTTTTTTTCAATACCGCTTTAAAGAACTGTTTTTTTTCAATACCGCTTTAAGGATTGTTTGGACTGCAACGCTATTAAGAACTGTTTAAACAGCCGCACAGCAGCTGAGTTCCGTTTAAGCTAATGTTTGTTTACTTTTGGGGGGTTGGTTTTCAGTGTTTAATAAACGTGTTATTTGTTATAAAAACCCTTGCCTAACTCATATATATTTATTGTTGCCTGAATACGTAACAGATCGAACTCAGGCCCTCACGATATGTAGTGGTGCATCACCTGTATCAGCCCTTCAAGTCAAAACGGGGGAAATACCATTTAGACTTAAAGGAATAAAGCTAATGCTACATTACTGGGTTAACACCATGGGACATAACTACTCACATCCAGCTAAAGCTATATTAAAAGACCGCTGGGAACATAATAATTCAAATTATAATAGCTTTGGATGGATCGGGGATGCAGTAGCACAAAAATATGGTCTACACGAGCTGGAATATAGCCCTACAGTTCCATTACCCGATGTTCCTCCATGGCTCTTTACAATACATACAGTGGATATAAACCTGCAACAACTTTTAAAAAAGTAGTCTAACTGTGGAATCAAATTGATAGTACAGGAATATATAGACCTCCATTTTAGAAACAAATTAGTAATATTTACAGATGGCTCCAAAGACCCTAGCTCTGGCCGCACAGGTATTGCAGTCTACATTCCTCAGTGCAAAACTAGTATCAGGAAAAGAACATCAAACCATTTATCAGTGTATACAACAGAATTAATGGCAATTCTGAGTGTGTTATCTTGGATAGAAAATAATGTCAAAAAGGTTGTAATTTGTTCAGACGGTTTGTCTGCATTAATCTCTATCAAATCAAGAAAATCAGAAGGTAGACAGGATATTTTATTGGAGGTTCTATGCAAGTTATATACACTGACCAAAATGGGGTAGAAGTAAGCTTCCTTTGGGTTCCTGCTCATTGTGTGTGGAGGGTAATGAAAAAGTGGACATTATAGCTAAACAATCACTCAAATCGTCTATAATACAGGTCCAAATCCCTCTATGCAAAGCGGAAGTCAAAAGTATTGTAAAAACACGTATTAAGGAGACATGGCAGAAGCACTGGGATGAGAGTGAAACAGGGAAACAACTGTACAAAATACAAAGGCAAGTCAGATACAAAAGAATATCCAGTGACATAGAAAGATAGAAGTGATCATCAGTCATTTAATAATTGGTCACACAAGTCTTACACATTACATATTACATAAAATAGGGAAACATTCAAAAGGGTTGTGTGAATACTGTAATCAACCAGAAACAGTTGAACATGTATTGATAAAATGTAAGAAGTGCCAAAGAGAAGATGATAGGTGTGCTTAAGATAAACAAAAATCTGCTGTGGGTATAAAAGACATTTTAAGTGGGATTTCATGAGAAAATACAGACCTAGATCATGAAGCATCTGAAAGTTTATTATATAGAATTTAGGGAATGCAATTCTTATCCTTCCTCCTGTTTATCAAACGATCCACACTCCATTCAGGCAGGTGGTGGTAATGCACCTTAAAGTTGGTGTGCCAACCGCCATCAAACAACACAAGAAGAAGAAGTAGATGGCAGCAGAGGCCTAGAATGTGCGGAGGATGGTGGAGGGAAGGTCAGTGCCTCAGTCCCAGGACACCACTGCACGGAGCCTCAGAACAGAGTCCTTGATCCGGCTCCTTCACCACTGACCATTCCCCTTCAGGTGGTCAGGGTCGCAGATGTTTGCACTTTGGGAGGGACATAGAAGAAGGGAGTGCTGCACCATGACAGGAATGTTGAACTGTGCCTCACCCCTGCTCTCTGTGAGAGGGAGGAACCCAGGCAGATGAAACTGGATCCGGAGATTTGTAAATGATTGAGAGTCATATTGCAGTGTGTAATAACAAACCTCTATGCTACTTCCACAGCACTGTGCTCCCTCTTTATCACCCATCCTTTCTACGAAGTATATCCTTGTCTCTGACCTTCTACACCGCAGAATACCATCCTTACTATACACTTCTCTCTGCCGTCCTCCCTTGTGCTTTGTGTTGTGAAGCTCTCACTCCCCAGTAACCCTTTCAGTGCTAGTTCCTTTCCAATTAACTCTTTCCCAACTGCAAGATCCTTTCTTTACCTGGAATAATTTGATGGGGATATAGCCCTGAATGCAGGAGGCCAGGTTTCTCAGTGTGTTATTAAGATCACGTCCCCCCATTTCTCTGAAGTGTGGTCAGCTGAGGGGAAATCAGGAGAACACATGTCAGTCCTTCTTGAGGGGTCACAGCTTCAAGTTCCTGACTGTCAACATTTTGATGAATTTATCTCCATATCCCCCTCCCACTGCTTTCCACAGAGTTCTTTCCCTCTGTGATTCGCTTGTCCATTCATCCCTCCCCACTAATATCCTTCCTGGCAGTTATCCATGCAGCTGCCCACGCACTAACTCCTTCACCCTCCATTTAGGGCCAAAGACAATCCTTCCAGGTACGGCAACACGTCACCTGTGGATCTGCTGGGGTTGTCTGTTGTGTCCGGTGCTACCGATGCGGCCTCCTCTACATTGGTGAGCACAGTCTTAAATTGGAGGATTGCTTCCCCGTCAGCAAAAATTTTAAGTCCCATTCCAAAGTGTCAGTCCATGCCACTCTCAGGGATTAGGAGCAACACCTTATATTTTGTCTGGGAAGCTTCCAACCTGATTGCATGAATATTCATTTCTCTTTCTGGTAAACATATTTTGCATGCCTCCCCCACACCCCCGGTACTATCTCTATTTTCCATTATGACGTTTTAGCTTTGCTCACCTACCTATAACTTTTTCCAGGGTCCCTTCCTCCCTCCATTTATCGTAAGGTCCACTGTCCTTTCCTATCAGATTCATTCTTCTCCAGTCCTTGACCTTTACCACCCACCTGGCTTCACATATCACCTTTCAGCTGGGCTCCTTCCCATACCCCACTTTTTTATTCTAGCATCTTCCCACTTCCTTCTCAGTTCTGAAGAAGGGTCCCTGCACCAAATATTGACTCTCTGTTCATTTTCATAAACAAAAAAATACTGCAGATGCTGGAAATCAAAGCAATGCATACAAAATACTAGAGGAATACAGCAGGCCAGGCAGAAACTATGGAAATGAGTAAACAATCAATATTTTGGGCCAAGACCCTTCATCAGTACTGAAAAAAAAAGGGACGAGAATGTTGGGGGAGGGAAGGAAGAAGTACAAAGCGGGGAGTGATAGGTGAGACCGGGAGGGGGTGGTGGTGGAGTAAAGAGCTGGGAAGTTGTTTGGTGGATGAGATAAAGCGGAATCTGATGGGAGAGGATGGAAAGGCATGGAAGAAAGGGAAGGGGGAGAGTCACTGGGGGGATGTGATGGGCAGGTGAGGAGATAAATTGAGAGAAGGAAATGGGAATGGGGAATGGTGAATGGGGGGGTCAATTAAGACATTCAAGAAATTGAAGTTCGTTCTATCGAGTTAGAGGCTACCCAGATGGAATGTAAGGTGGTGCTCCTCCATCCTGAGTGTGGCCTCATCACAGCAGTACAGGGGGCCAAGGACTAACATGTGGAAAGTTCCATTCTGGTACGTATCCTTGCAAGGGTTCCTCATCCTCACCTAAAATCCCACAAGCCTCTGTGTCCAGCACATAATTCTCCTTAAATTCACCATCTCTAACAGGATCCCACCACCAAGCACAGCTTTCGAACCTTATCTCCTTACCTGCCCTTCACCACCCTCTGGTGCTCCTTTCCCCTTGTCTTTCTTCCATGGCCTCCTCTCCTCCCCTTCTCCAGCCCTTTACCTTTTTCACCAATTAACTTCCCAGTTCTTTATTTCATTATTCCCCTCTCCCAATCTCACCTAACTCTCATTACTTTGTACTTCTTCCCCACCTCCCCCCACCATCCTACACTGACATCTCATCTCTTTTCTCTGGTCCTGATGAAGGGTTCTGGCCTGAAATGTTGACTGTTTACTCTCTTCTGTGGGAGTTCTTCCAGCATTTTTCATGTGTTGCTTGAACATCCAGCATCTGCAGATTTTCTCCTGTTTATGTTAATTTAAATGTATGCTAACTCATGTTTGTGTGTTTGATGTCCTGTGTTGATGCTGCAGACCTTTTCAAAGAATTTATACCTCATCCCACCACACAAACTCTTTCTCTCTCCCCTCTCCCTTTCGCTCTCCGTCTCTCTCTCTCTCCCTCTCCCTCTCCTCTCTCTCTCTCCCCTCCCTCTGCCTCTCCCTCTCCATCTCTCTCTCTCTGCCCCCCTCTCCCTCTCCCTCTTCCTCTCCCTCACCCTTTTTTGACTACTATCAACAGGGATGAAGTACAGCACCTGGGGACCCTCACTTAATGTTTCAGGGACAGTTCTTCTCCTCTGCCTTGAAATTTTTGAATGTCTATGAACCCATGAATACCTGTTCATGATTGTACAATCTTTTTGCGGTATTAATTTATGTTTTTTCTATGTTGCTTATGGTAGATAATAATATTTGTAAGTCTTCCACTGTACTACTGTCATAAAACAACTAATGTCACTACATGTCAGCAATAATAAACCTAATTTTGATTTTCTGCTCGTTCTCTTGGCCTTTTCCCCACTCCCTCCCTCTCTCGCTTGGACTCCCTACGTCCTCTCCCTCCATTTTGTTCCTTTCCTCCATCTCACAAACACACTCTTGACCCCTTCATTGTGACGACAGGCCAGTCGATGGCAGCAGAGGCCCAGAATGTGTGGCGGATTGTGGGTGTAGCCTCAGTCCCCGGACACGGCTTCATGGGGCCTCAGGACGGACATATTGGCCAAACTGCTTCACAGCTGACCATTCCCCGTCAGGTGGTCAGGGTCGCAGATGTTTGCACTTTGGGACGGACGTAGAAGAAGGGAGTGCTGCACCATGACAGGAATGTTGAACTGTGCCTCACCCCTGCTCTCTGTGAGAGGGAGGAACCCAGGTAGATGAAACTGGATCCAGACATTTGTAAATGATTGAGATTCATATTGCAGTGTGTAATAACAAACCTCTATGCTACTTCCACAGCACTGTGCTCCCTCTTTATCACCCATCCTTTCTACGAAGTACATCCTTGTCTCTGACCTTCTACACCGCAGAATTCCCTCCTTACTATACACTTCTCTCTGCCGTCCTCCCTTGTGCTTTGCGTTGTGAAGCTCTCACTCCCCAGTAACCCTTTCAGTGCTAGTTCCTTTCCAATTAACTCTTTCCCAACTGCAAGATCCTTTCTTTACCTGGAATAATTTGATGGGGATATAGCCCTGAATGCAGGAGGCCAGGTTTCTCGGTGTGTTATTAAGATCACGTCCCCCCATTTCTCTGAAGCGTGGTCAGCTGAGGGGAAATCAGGAGAACACATGTCAGTCCTTCTTGAGGGGTCACAGCTTCAAGTTCCTGAGTGTCAACATTTTGACAAATTTATCTCCATATCCCCCTCCCACTGCTTTCCACAGAGTTCCTTCCCTCTGTGATTCGCTTGTCCATTCGTCCCTCCCCACTAATATCCTTCCTGGCAGTTATCCCTGCAGCTGCCCACACACTAATTCCCTCACCCTCCATTTAGGGCCAAAGACAATCCTTCCAGGTACGGCAACACGTCACCTGTGGATCTGCTGGGGTTGTCTGTTGTGTCCGGTGCTACCGATGCGGCCTCCTCTACATTGGTGAGTACAGTCTTAAATTGGAGGACTGCTTCCCTGTCAGCAAAAATTTTCAGTCCCATTCCAAAGTGTCAGTCCATGCCAGTCTCAGGGATTAGGAGCAACACCTTATATTTTGTCTGGGAAGCTTCCAACCTGATGGCATGAATATTCGTTTCTCCTTCTGGTAAACATATTTTGCATGCCTCCCCCACACCCCCGGTACTATCTCTATTTTCCATTATGACGTTTTAGCTTTGCTCACCTACCTATAACTTTTTCCAGGGTCGCTTCCTCCCTCCATTTATCGAAAGGTCCACTGTCCTTTCCTATCAGATTCATTCTTCTCCAGTCCTTGACCTTTACCACCCACCTGGCTTCACATATCACCTTTCAGCTGGGCTCCTTCCCATACCCCACTTTTTTATTCTAGCATCTTCCCCCTTCCTTCTCAGTCCTGAAGAAGGGTCCCTGCACAAAATATTGACTCTCTGTTCATTTCCATAAACAAAAAAATACTGCAGATGCTGGAAATCAAAGCAATGCATACAAAATACTAGAGGAATACAACAGGCCAGGCAGAAACTATGGAAATGAGTAAACAATCAATATTTTGGGCCAAGACCCTTCATCAGTACTGAAAAAAAAGGGATGAGAATGTTGGGGGAGGGAAGGAAGAAGTACAAAGCAGGGGGTGATAGGTGAGACCGGGAGGGGGTGGTGGTGGAGTAAAGAGCTGGGAAGTTGTTTGGTGGAAAAAAAAAACGGAATCTGATGGGAGAGGATGGAAAGGCATGGAAGAAAGGGAAGGGGGAGAGTCACTGGGGGGATGTGATGGGCAGGTGAGGAGATAAATTGAGAGAAGGAAATGGGAATGGGGAATGGTGAATGGGGGGCGGTCAATTAAGACATTCAAGAAATTGAAGTTCGTTCTATCGAGTTAGAGGCTACCCAGATGGAATGTAAGGTGGTGCTCCTCCATCCTGATTGTGGCCTCATCACAGCAGTACAGGGGGCCATGGACTAACATGTTGTGAAGTTCCATTCTGGTACGTATCCTTGCAAGGGTTCCTCGTCCTCACCTAAAATCCCACAAGCCTCTGTGTCCAGCACATAATTCTCCTTAAATTCACCATCTCTAACAGGATCCCACCACCAAGCACAGCTTTCGAACCTTATCTCCTTACCTGCCCTTCACCACCCTCTGGTGCTCCTTTCCCCTTGTCTTTCTTCCATGGCCTCCTCTCCTCCCCTTCTCCAGCCCTTTACCTTTTTCACCAATTAACTTCCCAGTTCTTTACTTCATTATTCCCCTCTCCCAATCTCACCTAACTCTCACTACTTTGTACTTCTTCCCCACCTCCCCCCACCATCCTACACTGACATCTCATCTCTTTTCTCTGGTCCTGATGAAGGGTTCAGGCCTGAAATGTTGACTGTTTACTCTCTTCTGTGGGAGTTCTTCCAGCAATTTTCATGTGTTGCTTGAACATCCAGCATCTGCAGAGTTTCTCCTGTTTATGTTAATTTAAATGTATGCTAACTCATGTTTGTGTGTTTGATGTCCTGTGTTGATGCTGCAGACATTTTCAAAGCATTTATAACTCATCCCACCACACAAACTCTCTCTCTCTCCCCCCTCCCTTTCCCTCTCCATCTCTCTCTCTCTCCCTCTCTGTCTTTCTCTCCCCCTCCCTCTCCCTCTCTGTCTCTCTCTCCCCCTCCATAACTCTCTATCTTCCTCTCCCTCTCCGTCTCTCTCTCTCCCTCTCCGTCTCTCTCTCCCCCTCTCCCTCTCTGTCTCTCTCTCTCCCTCACCCTCTTTTGACTACTATCAACAAGGATGAAGTACAGGACCTGGGGACCCTCACTTAATGTTTCAGGGACAGTTCTTCTCCTCTGCCTTGAAATTTTTGAATGTCTATGAACCCATGAATACCTGTTCATGATTGTACAATCTTTTTGTGGTATTAATTTATATTTTTTCTATGTTGCTTCTGGTAGCTAATAATATTTGTCTTCCACTGTACTACTGTCATAAAACAACTAATGTCACAACATGTCAGCGATAATAAACCTAATTTTGATTTTCTGCTCGTTCTCTTGGCCTTTTCCCCACTCCCTCCCTCTCTCGCTTGGACTCCCTACGTCCTCTCCCTCCATTTTGTTCCTTTCCTCCATCTCACAAACACACTCTTGTCACCTTCATTGTGATGACAGGCCAGTCGATGGCAGCAGAAGCCCAGAATGTGTGGCGGATTGTGGGTGTAGCCTCAGTCCCTGGACACGGCTTCATCGGGCCACAGGACGGACATATTGGCCAAACTGCTTCACAGCTGACCATTCCCCATCAGGTGGTCAGGGCTACGGACGTTTGCACCGTGGGAGGGACGAGGGGGAAGGCAGCACTGTAAAGACAAGGTGAACTGTGTGTCCGCCCTGCATTCTGGAAGAGAGAGAAACCCAGGTTGATGAATTTGGACCTGGTGCTGTGTAAACAATTGGGATTCTATTGCACTATGTAAACTCCAGTGCAGAACTCCCTGCTCACTGCTCATTCCCAATCCAGCTCTCCCTCCTTTTCATCCCTCCTAATGTGGAGAGGTCCCTCCTTACAGTCCCTTCTACAGTGCAGAGCTTTCTTCAACACAACGCTGTGCTCCTTCCTCACCGCCCATCTCACAGCAGTGTTGCCTGCTCACCGCCTTTCCCACAGTGCAGAGGTCCCTTCTCTCTGCCCCTCCCACAGTGGTAAAACTCCCTCCTCCAGCCTTCAGCCTCCCTTGTGCTTTGTTTTGTGAAGCATTCACTCCCTAGTAACCCTTTCACTGCTGGTCCCATTCCACTTAACTCTTTTCCAATGTGGAGGACCCAATAATTCTCTTTCAATGCCTGGAATAACTTGGAGGATGTGACTGCGAGGGCCAGGTTTCTCAATGTGACATTAAGGTTTCCTCGCACCCCCCCCCCCCCCACCCCCATTGCTCTGAAGTGTGATTGGCTGAGGGGAAATCAGGAGAAGACACACCAGTCCTCACTGAGGGGTCAGCAGCTTCAAGGTCCTGGGTGTCAACATTTTGACGGATCTATCCTGCGCTCAACATAACAATGCCGCCATGAGGAAGGCATTCCAGCACGTTTACTTTGAGAGTTGTTTATGGAGTTACAGGATTTCATTGATGACTTTAACAAAGTTCCACAGGGAGAACTTTCTAACTAGTTGTATCAGGAACTGGTACTCCAATGCACAAGATGGTAAGAGGCTCCAGAGAGCGGCGGACTCAGCGAGTTCTATCATGAAGACATTGCTCCTCACTCTGGAGGACATCTATCAATAAGAGGCTCTATCTCAGGAAGGTGACATCCATCATCTGGGTCGTGCTCCAAACCTTCATCAGGCAGGAAGTGCCTGGAGAATGTTCAACAACGGCTTCATCCCACTGCTGCCATGTTGCGGTGACTTGTGCAAGCAGATCTTTGAAATAATGAAATATTCTTATTTTAGACTGGTATGGCTGAAATCCACAGCTACAGGCATGGATAATACAATACCAGGACTGTGCAGATTGCAGGACCCAAGAATTCTCATTGCATGCCTGGGAAAATTTGGTGGGTGGGATTTAACTGTGAGGGTATGGGGCCAGGTTCCTCAATCTGCCATTAAGGTCACCCCCATTCCCATTGTTCTGAAGCGTGGTCGGCAAGGAGAAATTGGGAGAACACACACACGTCCTCATTGAGGGTCTGCAGTGGAAATGGTGAGCATCTTCAGAATTAGGTTAAATATCACCGGCATATGTTGTGAAATTTGTTAATTTAGCAGCAGCAGTACAATTTAATTCATGAAAAATATAGAACAAAAATCAACAAATCAATTTATATATATATATACACACACACACACACACACACACACACACACACACACACACACACACACACACACACACACACACATATACATACATACACACACACATATACATACATACACACACAGACACACACACACACACTGGATATTAAACAGTTAAAGTAAAACAGAAATAATTAAAAGGTGAGGTAGTGTTCATGGGTTCAATGTCTATTTAGATATTGGATGGCAGAGGGGAAGAAGCTGTTTCTGAATCTCTGAGTGTATGCCTCTGTACATACTTCCTGACAGTAACAATGTGAAGAGCGCACGTCCAGGTTTGCTGGTCCTTAGAAATAGATGCTGCCTTACTGAGGTACTATTCGTTGAAGATATCTTGGATACTATGGAGACTAGTACCCACAATGGAGTTGAATAATTGTACAACTTTCTGTAGTTTCTTTTAATCCTGTGCAGTAGCCTTTGCCTCCTTCCTGCACCCCCGTACCAGGCAGTGAGGCAGCATGTCAGAAAGCTCCCCATGGTACATCTGTAGAAGTTTTTAGGAGCGTTTAGCATATTAGTGGCAGACCAATCATTTTGAAGAGATGGTATGCTTCACACAGGTAGGGGAACAGAGTTTTAAAATGGAGCGTCTCATGGAGCTCGGTGCATTAGAGTAGTGGGTATGACTGTGAGTCCAGTTTTCTGTTCTGGATGTCAGATGTGAGATGTCCGGGAGGCTTCCAGCCCCCCCTGATGGCCACATCTGCGCCAGGTGCATCAAGCTGCAGCTCCTTAGAGACCGAGTTAGGGAACTGGAGCTGCAGCTCAATGACATTTGGAGTGAGGAGATGATAGACAGGAGCTGCAGGCAAGTAGTCAACCTGGGGCCACTGGAGACAGATAAGTGGGTGACCATCAGAAGAGGGAAGGGAGGGTGTCAGGTAGTGGAGAGCACCCCTGCTGCTGTACTCCTTAACAATAAGTACTCCATAGGGAGTTTGTGAGGAAGAATAGGCAGATGTCAGAACAAAGATGCACTCAGCCTAGTGTTTGAGATATGTCTATTTTAATGCAAGGCGTATCATTAGGGATGGGGTAAGAAGGGGAGGAGGGGTATTAACGGAAGTTAGAGAAATCAATGTTTCTTTGATGAAGTCACAGGTTGGAAGAAAGACACCTTATATTCTATCTGGGTAGCTTTCAACCTGATGGCATGAACATTGATTTCTCTAACTTCCATTAATGCCCCTCCTCCCCTTCTTACCCCGTCCCTAATTTTTATAAATTAAGATTTTTTTTCTTTCTCTCTTTCTCTCTCACAATAACTCCCTGCCTGTTTTCCATCTTCCTCTGGTGCTCCCTTCCCCCTTTCTTTCTTCACAGGCCTTCATCCTCTGATGCTCCCCCTACTCCAGCCTTTTATCCGTTTTGTTAATGAACTTCCCAGCTCTTAGATTCATCCCTCCCCCTCCTGTCATTTCCTATCATTTACAGTCTCCCCTCCCCTTCCCACTTTCACATCTCTTACTTGCTCTTCTCTTCTTTCAGTTTGTCCTGACGAAGGGTCTCGACCTGAAATATCGACTGTACTTCTCCCTATAGATGCTGCCTGGCCTGCTGCATTCCACCAGCACTTTGTGTGTATTGCATGAATTTCCAGCATCTGCAGATTTTCTTGTGTTTGTAATAACTCTATTGGGTGTTTTTTTTTAGATCCCCCCAATAATAACAGGGATATTGATGAGCAGATAGGGAAGCAGATTCAGGAATGGAGCAATAATAATAAGGTTCTTATGATGGGAGAATTTAACTTTCCTAATATTGTTTGGCATCTCCTTAGTGCAAGGGGTTTAGATGGGATGGAGGTTTTTTAGATGTGTTCAGGAAGGTTCCCTGATACAATATGCAGATAGGCCAACTAAAGGAGAGGTTGTACTGATTCTGGGATTGGGAAATGAACCTGGTCAGGTGTCAGATGGCTCAGTGGGAGAGTGCTTTGGAGTTAGTGACCACAACTCTTTTTCCTTCACAATAGCACTGGCGAGGCATAAAAGCAGAGAATTTAAGAAAACATTTAATTAGGTTAGGAGAATATATGATGCTATTGGACAGGAACTTGGGAGCAGTTGCTTTCAGGGAAATGAACAGCAGAAATATGGCAAATGGTCAGGGAATATTTGCATGGATTTTTGTATAGGTATGTTCTGTCGAGGCAGGGAAATTAGGTTTGGGTTAAAGAACCATGGTGTAAAAAGGATGTTGAAAATCTTGTTCAGAAGTAAAGAAAAGCTTATGAAAGTTTGAAGAAACTAGGTACTGATAGAGCTCTAGGTACTATAAGGTTGCTAGCAAGGAGCTTAGGAATGGAATTAGGGGAGCCAGAAGGGGCCCTGAGAAGACCTTGGGGAGCAGAATTACGAAAACCTCAAGGCATTCTACAAGGCATTCTTCCTCGCCCTGAGAACATCGCCAAGGATAAGTCATGTGAGAATTGGACCAATCAGGTGCAATAGTGGAAACCTGTACATGGAGTCGGAGGAGGTAGCAGAGGAACTAAATGGATACTTCAGTTTTCATCAGGGATAAAGACCTTGGCAATTGTGAGGATGCCTTACAGCTGACATTTCGACATTAAGAAAGAGGATGTGCTGGAGCTTTTGAAAACCATTGTTGGATAAGTCACCGGGACCAGATGAGATATACTCCAGGCTACTGTGGAAAGTGAGGGAGAAGATTGCTGAGAATCATGCAATAATCTTTGCATCAGCAATAAGAGGGGAGAAATACTGGAGGATTGGAGGGTTGCAAATGTTGTTTCCTTGTTCAAGAAATTGAGTAGAGATAACCCAGTATATTATAGACCAGTGAGTCTGACTTCAGTGGTGGGCAGGTTGTTGGAGAAAAACCTGAGAGGCAGGATTTATGAGCATTTTGAGCGACATAATCTGATTAGGGATCGTCAGCATGGCTTTGTCAAGGGCAGGTTATGCCTTGTGAGCCTGATTGAGTTGTTTGAGGATTTATCAAAACATTGATAAAGGTAGAGCTGTGGATGTAGTGTAGATGGGTTTCTTTAAGGCATTTGATAAGGGTCCCCATGCAAGGCTCCTTCAGAAAGTAAGGAGGAATGGAATCCAAAGAACCTTGTTTTGTGGATCCAGAATTGGCTTGCCCACAGGAGGCAAAGGTGGCTGTAGATGGTTTGTATTCTGCATGGAGGTACGTGACCAGTGGCACTTCACTAAGATCTCTTCTGGGAACCCTCCTCTTTGTGATTTTAATAAATGAACTGGATGATGAAGTAGGAGGGTGTGTTAGTAAATTTGCTGATGACATATACGTTGGGTGTGTTGTGGATAGTGTGGAGGTTTGTCAGAGGTTACAGTGAGACATCAGTAGGATGCAGAACTGGGCTGAGAAGTGGCAGATGAACTTCAAACCAGATATGTATGAACTGGCTCATTTTGGTAGGTCAAATTTGAAGACAGAATTTAATATAAATGGTAAGATTCTTGACAGTGTGGAGGATCTGAGAGATGTTGGGGTCCATGTCCATAGGACACTCAAAACTGCTGCGCAGGTTGACAGTGTTAAGAAGGGGTATGGTTTGTTTGCATTGATCAACTGTGTGATTGAGTTGAAGAGTCATGAGGTAATGTTACGGCGATATAAGGCCTTGGGCGGACCCCACTGTACTGTGTTCACTTCTGGTCAGCTCACTACAGGAAGGATGTGGATACTATCGAGAGAGTGCAGAAGAGATTTACAAGGATGTTGCCTGGATTGGAGGGCTAACTTTGGAGAACAGGTTGAGTGAACTTGGCCTTTTCTCCTTGAAGCAACGGTGGATGACCTGATAGAGGTGTATAAGATGATGAGGGGCATTAATTGTGTGGAGAGCCAGAGGCATTTTCCCAGGGCTGAAATGGTTAACACAATGGGGTATAGTTTTAAAGTGCTTGTAAACAGGTATTGAGGGGATGTCAGGGGTAAATTTTTCACACAGAGAGTGGTGGGTGCATGGAATGCACTGCAGTCGGCGGTGTTGAAAGTGGATAGGGTATTTTAAGAGCCTCTTAGATACATATATAGAGCTTAGAAAAGTAGAGGGATATGCGCTAGCAAAATACTAGGCAGTTTCTAGAGTAGGTTGTGTTGTTGGCTGACGGGCCTGTAATGTGTTGTAGATTTCTATGTTTATGTTCTATGTTCTAAACCAAATTTCCTCAAATTCTTAATGAAATATAGCCAATATCTTGCCTTCTTTATAGCTGTATTGAAGTGTTGGGACCAGATTAGAACCTCAGAGAACACCCAAGAACTTGAAATTGCTCACTCTCCCCACTTTTGATCCGACTATAAGGATTGGTTGATGTTCCCTCATCTTATCCTTTCGGAAGTCCACAATCTGGTTTTTAGTCTTACAGACATTGACTGCAAGGTTGTTGCTGCTACACCTCTCACCTAGCTGATATAACTCACTCCAATACACCCTGTCATCTCCATCTGTGGTTCTGCCAACAAATTTGTTGATGTATCATCAACAAATTTATAGATGGCATGTCAGCTATACCTAGCCATTAGCCATGGGTATAGAGAAAGTAAAGCAAGCTCCTGTTTGTCAACATTTTGAAGGACTTATGTCTCAGAAAGGTAGCATGGACCACCTGGGTTGTGGTCCAGTACTTCCAACAGTCAGGAAGTTCCTGAAGTTTCTCAAATTTCAGAAACAGCATCTTCCCCAATGCCACAATGTTTTTGAACCAACATAAAATAGAGGGATATGCGGTAGCAAAATACCAGGCAGTTTCTAGACCACACCAGCATTCACCTTTCATCGCCCACCACTCCAGTGCCCATTACATTAGTACACCCTACTCTAGGGCCCACTACCCATCGCGCACCACTCCGGCGCCTGCCACACCAGTGCCCACAATATTGGTACACACTGACAACAACACAGACTCTGGCATCAATATCTACCATCTGCTCAAAGGCCTGCAGCTGACACTGAGGGCAACTGTAATCTACAGTTTTACATCTTGGGATGATTAGCTCATCTCGCCTCGAATTCACCCCTGTCCCTTCCTCCACCTCGCCCCTTCCCGGTATCCACTCTCTGGTGGTGTACTCAGTTTGTTACTACTGACACCTGCAGTCTGTGTCTGCTCTCTGAAGTTCCCCAGACAGGCCAGAGAGACATGGAGGAGAGGGGACATATATATATATATATAGGGGGAGAGAGAGAAAGAGAGAGAGACAGAAAGAGTTTTAAAGGGTTTTAAAGGATAGTGAGCCACATACTAAATACTGAAGGAAGTCAGCAAGTCTTGCAGCGTCTTGGAGGGGAATAAATTCGATACTTTCGGCCGAGACATTTTATCAGGTTTGGAAAGACAAGGACAGAAGGCAGAATAAGAATTGGTGGGGAGAGGAAAGAGTACGAGCTGGCAGGTGGTAGGGGTGACCACGTGAGCTGGAGGGTGGGTGTGTGGGGGAAAGCGGATGAAGTAAGAAACTGGGAAGTGATAGCTGGAAAACGTAATGGGAACTGAAACAAGCGAACTGATAGAAGACACTGGACAATGGGAGAAAGGGAAAGAGGAGGAGCACCAAAGGGATTTGGACAGGTGAGGAGAAGGGATGAGAAGTTAACTAGAACAGGGAATAGAAAAAAAAGAGATGAGGGGTGCATTACTGTAAGATAGTTAAATTAACGTTCATGCTGTCAGCTGGAAGCTCTACAGACGGAATTTGAGGTTTTGTTTCTCCAAACTGAGAGTGGTAATGGACAGAATATGAAGAGATAGGGGCATTGTGAAGGCAGAAGTGATCGGCTTAGTTAGACATTTCATTAATTAGTTTAATTCGTCCGCACTATATCAAAGGAAGGTGAATGGAGAGAAAGAATGAACAAGGATAAAGGAGAGGAGTGGGAAAAGAAGGGGTAGCATAGAGGGAGGAAAGTGGACAATAGGGATGGGTGATTGAAGAGACAGCTGGGAAAAGTGGAGAGAACAGAGTGACAGTCGTGTGACGGCTGAGGTCTGTCGGGTGGCATGAGTGATGGTTCAGGAGAGAGTGGGTGAATAGGACGGGTGATTAGAGGAAAGCGCACGGGAGCGATAAATGTGCAGAGAGTGAGGAGAGGGAGGAGGAAGGGTAACAGTCGATGAATGGGTTCGGTCACATCAACATCAAGGAAGGACATCAATCCATCACGGGGACTTTCTGCAATCTTCCCCTTGGCTTCCCATCCTGCCGTATATGGGAACATGTTAGCACCATTTCCTGGTTTCGGTTCGCTACTGGGCGGACCCAGCCGTAGGCTAGCACCGGGTTCCACCAGCAAGATGCCCTTCCCATCTGAGGACGCCTTGAAATAGGGAACAGGACCTAAGCCGGGCAGTTGCTGCGTTGCACGCAATGATGAGGACATTGCTGGCACTCGCCCTGTTTCTGGGATTGATCGCCCAGGGTAAGTCAACTGCACCCGCCTTCGTACCTCACAACTTTCCCCGGGGTCGAGAGCGTATCGAGCTCCTGTCCATTCCTGAGAGTGGACATAGGGGCGACGGTGTTGACGATCGCACACGAAGTGACCTTCTCCGTGCGGTGCTCGCTGGATCCCGGGAACCTTCTTGAACGGGGTATCCTAGTGCCCATTGCCCTGGGAATTGTGTTCTTACGATGCCCCCCACTGTTAACTGTGTTATTGTGCTCCTCTAAGGGAAGAGGTGTGGGGCTGCACTCGGAATGACACTGGGATCTGACGCGCTGAGAAAAGTGCTCCGGCATAGTACGGTCACCCCAAGCGCTACCTTGCTTTTTCGGCGAGTTCGCCGTGCGGCTAACGGTGAGGAAATTTCTCCGCTCCAGCCCCAGCCGAGAGGCCGTTTCCCCTCCATCAGCTGGGACCCCAGTAGGGGAAGGAACGGCTTTAAGTCAAAGATTGTCGGTTGAATGTTTCAGCGACAGGTCCCGGAGGTCAGATGCCTTTCTCATGACGTTGCCCTGACTGGCAAGTGTTGTTAGCGTTTTGTGTAGTAGCTTTTTTTTAGCCCCAGAAATTGTTCCTTTTTTGGGGAGGAGGGCGGGGAATGGGTACACAATTCCGCAAAAATTAAATTGACCAGAACCCGGTGCGGAGGGCCTGGGACTATTTGGGAAGGATTTGTCTCCGATCCCTTAAGACCACAGGACCACAAAGTACAGGCGCACAATTAATTAACTTGGCCCATCGAGTCTACTCCGCCATTTCATTATGGCTGACCCATTTCCCTCGCAGCCCCAATCTCCTGCCTTCTCCCTGTATCACTTCATGCCTTTAAATAACCAAGAATCTATCAAACTCTGCGTTAAATACACCTAATGACTTGGCCTCCCCGGCCACATGTGGCAACGAATTTCCCAGATTCCACACTCTGGCTAAAGAAATTCCTCCTCATCTCCGTTCTAAAAGGACGACCCTGTATTCTGAGGCTGTGCCCTCTGGTCTTAGACTCTCGCAGCATAGAAAACATACTCTAGGCATCCATTCTATCGAGAACTTTAAACATTGGATTAGTTTCCATGAGATTCACCTGATTTTTTTCTGAATTCAAGTGAGTAAAGTCCCAGAGCCATCAAACGCTCCTCATATGATAAGTCTTTCAAACAGGAATAAATTTCCTGAAACTGCTTTGAATCCTTTCCAATGTCAGCACATCCTTTTATAGACAAGGGGCTCAAAACTGCTCACAATACTTCATCGGATGCCTCACTAGTACCACATATTGCCTCAAAATTACATACTTGCTCTTATATATTCCAGTCCTTATGAAATGAATGCTAACATCACATTTGCTTTCCTCACCACCGACGCAACCTAAAAATTAATCTTTAGGGAATCCTGCACAAAGACTCCCAAGTTCCTTTGCACCTCAGATTTGCGAATTTTCTCTCTATTCAGAAAGAAAGTCTACCCTTTTATTTCATACATTTCCCGACACAGTATTTCATCTATCACTTGTTTGTCCATTCTCATATTCTGATCAAGTCCTTTTGTAGTCTCTGTATCTCCTCAAACATACCTGACTCCTCAACTGTCCACGTATCATCAACAAACATGGCCAAAAGCCGTTGGTGGTGACGACCTCCGGTGGCTGTAATGGAGGAGGTTGCAGTAGCTACGTGCTCCGAAATTATTCGCTTGCTTTGCTGTTTAAACCTATCTCAGTGAGAGCACCATGAGTAGAAAACACTCTAGAAAAGAGGTTACTTTAGAGACTTTGGCTGAAATGTCTCAACAAATGTCAGAGAGACTCGAAAAATTGGATAAACTGGATGACTTGGAATCCAAGTTTGACTTGTTACAGAATTCCTTCGACCTGGTTAAATCTGAACTGAAAACGCTTAATCGGAAACTTGGAATTATACAACAGACTGTGAATGACCATGAAATTCGTATTAAGCTACATGAAGAATCTCTGCCGGTGTTGCAGAAGGATATCGAAGGTTTCAAGAAAATTTCTAAGGAACAACTTTAAAAATACGACGCGTTACTTAAGAAACTTACAGATTTGAAGACCAGGAACCGAAGGTGCAATATCAGAATTCTTGGGCTTCCTAAAAAACTGGAGGGTAATCAATCTATTGATTTTTGTGCTCAAATGCTGGAAGATTTATTCCCTGATATACTATCGGAACTACCAAAATTTGAGCGCGTTCAACGAGTTACCCCGCCTAATTGGGATCCTGCCAAACCTCGCTCTATTATCATTCGCTTTTATGACTATCAGATTAAAGAAGAGATCCTTCGTGAATCAAGGAAGAAACGCATATTACAATTTCGTGATCAACAGCTTCGGATCGTTCAAGATTATCCACCGGAAGTTTTAAGAGCTAGTCAGGCTTTTAAAGAGGTCATGTCTGATCTTTTTAAGCTTGGCTGTCGCCTTTCTCTCAGAGATCCGTGTAAACTCAAGGTTATTGCTTCTGATAATAAGGTTTCTTGGTTTACGAAGCCTGAAGAAGCTAAGAAATTTTTACATAGTCTCCATGCTTACATTCAACCTTGAGTTGCTTTATGGTAAATGTTTTTATTTCAGGTGTTCAATCAAGGAATTGTTGATAGCTTTGTTCAAGCTTTGTTGATAACAAGGTTTCATTGTTTTACGAAGTTGTAATCATTTGTTTGATTAAGTAACTGGCGCCTTGTTATCTTTCAAACTATGAAAAATATACAGGCAGACTGCATTCATTTTCTCAAATAAAAAACACAAAATGCTGGCAGAACTCAGCAGGCCAGATAGCAGCTATGGGAGGAGGTAATAACGACGTTTCGGACCGAAACTCTCACATGTTGCCTTTGAATTCATTTTCTCTTGTTGTTTTCCGCCTTTATTTGGGTCCTCTAATGTTACTTTCTCGCAGCTCTTTTTAAACAAAACGTTATATTCTCTCAGTGTTCTTTTTATTTTTACCTTCCTTTTAGTAATTTGACTGAAAGTAATTATGTAGGGTGTACATGTAGTAATTACTGAGGAATGAAACTATAGGGTGTTTTGCTTTATTTTAAATTCATTCAGATTTTTCCTGTCTTTTGATTATTTATACACTTTTCGGTCTTTTACTGCTTTTCAATAGTATACCATATTCTATTGCTGGTTTTTGGTTTTTTTTCATTATTTTACATTTTGTCATTTTGGTTTTTTTTTCTCCCTTGAATGCCTTAAATTAGTCATGTAGGAAGTTATCTAAACCGCTTCCCTTTCTAATTATTTTCTATTTGTTTCTTTACCCTTTTTTTGCACCCGCGAGTATATGTTGTTTTACTTATTGATTTTCCTTATCTGTCTTTCCTTTTCACCGAGACTAATACTTAAATTTTCCCATGGTATTTTTCTCATAAATAGGAACTTATTTACTTTGATAGTTTGTTTTTGTATACATATATTTACAATCGATTATTCAGTACAGCTATACATATATATTTTTTGGAGCCACCGGAGTTTTGGGTTGCGAACGTTAGAAGTAGTTTTCAGTCTCCCTTGGCTGATTTTTTTCTTTGGGGGGAGGGAGGGGGGAAATGGGTTCTTCCAGGAAGCTGATTGGAGGTTTTTACTGTTTTATTTATTCACTATCTACATGTCTGTGATTAGCTTTTATACATTACTAAAGGGTACTTGATGGATTTTTTAATTAATATACTCAGCTTTAATGTGAAAGGTCTAAATAACCCTGTTAAACGAAATAATATTTTCTCTTATACCAGGGAACTTAAATCTCGTATAATCTTTCTCTAAGAAACTTATATTCGTAAAGATGATATTTCACGCTTTTTCAAAGGATGGAAGGGTATACATTTTCACTCACCCTCTCAATCTAGATCGAGAGACGTTTCTATCCTGTTTGGTCAGAATGTATCATTTATTCAACATAATGTAATTTCTGTAGAAATGGCCGCTTTGTTATTGTTTTGGGTAGTCTTGAGAATAAACTAATCGTATTTGCGAATGTATACGCTCCAAATATAGATGACCCCTTGTTCTTTGAACATCTTTTCTCTTTTCTGCCTGATTTGAATCAGTATTCCTTAGTGATGGGTGGAGATTTTAATTTTTGGCTTGACCCTATATTAGATCGCTCTTCAAGTAAAACCCCTGTCACTAATAAATCAGTCCTATTTTTTAAATCTTTTCCATTTCAACGTGGTATTCTCGACGTGTGGCCTTTTTTACACCCCCAAGAAAAGGAATATTCATATTTCTCTCAGGTTCATCATATGTACTCTCGGATTGACTACTTTTTTTTAGATAGAAACTTGCTTCCACTGGTTCGATCCTGTGATTATAAGGAGATTGCTTTGTCTGATCATGCACCTGTGTGTCTGGCTTTAAGATTACCTGTTCATTCTGTATCAAATAGAAGTTGGCGTTTTAACTTATCATTGTTATCTGATAAATATTTTCTAAAGTTTTTGGAAAACCATATTACTTTTTTCTCTAAAGAAAATTTTAAAGGAGATACCGCTGGTACTATGGTCTGGGATACTTTTAAAGCATATATTCGTGGAGAAATTATCCTTACTCTACCTATATAAAGAAAAAAGCTGATAAAGAAAGGTCTGATCTAGCAGTGATATTCAAAGATCTTGATCGAAAGTATCCGGATCCAACTATAATATAGGAGGAGCCCTATCTCTGGATCCAACTATATATAATAAGCGTATTGAAATCCAATCCAAGTATAATCTTCTGCTGACTTACCCAATTGAACGACAGCTGTTGAGAGATAAAACTCAATTTTACATTCACGGGGATAGAACAGGATTAGCCAATCGCTTAAAATCTTTTACAGTTAATCGTTAAATCACAGAAATTTTTAAAGACAATGATACTAAGATATCTGATCATTCTGAAATTAACAACGTATTTAAAGACTTTTATCTTAAGTTGAATCAGTCTGACTCTTCTTTAGATGATACCTATATGAATGCTTTCTTCAGTAATATTCCTACATTGTCTGCTGATAGCCTAACACAGTTAGATCAGCCTATTTCCAATGAAGAAGTGACTGAGGCTATACGTGCTTTACATTCTGGTAAGACCCCAGGACCTGATGGCTTTCCTGGGGAGTTTTATAAAACTTTCACTACGTTACTTATACCTTATTTATCCTCTGTTTTATCAGAATCCTTTAAATCAGGTAAACTCCCTCAATCTTTTTATGAAGCTTTTATTTCTCTTATTCTTAAAAAAATAAAAATCCAGCTGAATGTTCTTCATACAGACCGATCTCTTCATTAAATGTTGATGCAAAAATCTTATCCAAAATCTTAGCTCGAAGACTTGAAAATAATTTACTATCTATTATATCACATGACTAGACAGGATTTATTAAAAATCGTTACTCACATTTTAATATATGTCGGTTACTGAATGTGATATGTTCACCATCCAAAAAAAATATCAGAGTGTATATTATCCTTAGATGCAGAAAAATCCTTTGATAGGATTGAGTGGAATTATCTTTTTAAGACCTTAGAAAAGTTTAATTTTGGGCCTAATTTTATTCATTGGGTTAAATTAATTTACTTGTCTCCTACCGCTCAGGTTATTACTAAATCTCAAAATTCTAAGCCCTTGAAATTACAGCGGGGAACTAGACAAGGTTGCCTTATTAGTCCTTTACTTTTTGTGTTAGCTATAGAACCATTAGCAGCAGCATTTCGAGAATCTAAGGACATTTCTGGTATACTAAGGGAAGTTATGACTCATAAAATTTCATTATACACTGATGATATTTTACTTTTTATCTCTAACACTGAAAATTCTTTGCCTTCTGATCTTTCTTTAATTTCCCAGTTTAGTTTTTTTTCAAGATATAAGCTGAACTTACATAAAAGTGAGTCATTTCCTTTAAATGACCTAATGTCATCAAATGCCAAATTTCCATTCCAAGTTGTTACAAGTCAATTTACATATCTAGGTGTAACAATTACTAAAAACTTCAAGAATTTATTTAAAGAAAACTTAAACACCTTACTGAATTATGTGAAAAAGATGCTTTCTAAATGGTCTCCTTTTTCTTTATCTCTAATTGGCCGAATTACTTCGATTAAAATGAGGATTCTTCCTAAATTTTTATATCTTTTTCAGGCCTTACCTATTTTTATTCCTAAGACCTACTTTGATTCCTTAGATTCAATTTTAACATCTTATATTTGGAATAATAAGCAAGCTTGTTTAGGTAAAGTTTACCTACAAAGAAATAAAGAGATGGGTGGATTAGTCCTACCCAATTTTAGGTTTTACTATTGGGCTGCCAATATAAGGAATATTACTTTCTGGTCTTATTATATTTATCATAAAGATTGCCCACCATGGGTCTCCTTAGAAGTTAATTCTGTAAAAAAAAATCCTCTATTGTCTCTCTTCTTGGATCATATTTTTCAGCAAATAAAATAACAGATAACGTAATTGTTAAGCAAACTTTAAGGATTTGGTCTCAATTTAGGAAATTTTTTCGTTTTAGTGAATTTTTCATTATCATCTCCCATTCTCCTAAATTACTTTTTTTATCCCTTCCATGACTGACAAAGTCTTTAAGGATTGGGATGAACTAGGTATTAAGTGTTTTTGGGACCTGTTTATCTCAGGATCTCTTGCTTCATTTGACCAATTGTCAACTAAATTTGCACTCCCAAAAACACATTTTTACAGATACCCTCAAATTAGAGATTTCTCACGTTTCCAATTAACTACTTTTCCTATAGGTCCTGATAAAAATTTACTGGACGATCTTTTAAATTTAAAACCTTTTGTTAATGGTTCTATTACCAGTATCTATAACTTGTTGATTGAATCTAGACAAGACTTTTTAGATAAAATAAAAAAAGCTTGGGAGGATGACCTAAGTTGTCAGATTTCTGATGATAGATGGGATAAAATTCTTAAACGGGTTAATAAATCATCCTTCTGTGCTCGTCATTCTCTCCTACAATTTAAAGTGGTTCATAGAGCTCATATTTCTAAACAGAAGCTGTCCAGTTTTTATCCGAATGTTTTTCCACTTTGTAATAAATGCAACTCTGCTGATGCCTCTTTAATTCATATGTTTTGGTTTTGCCCTAAAATTGAAAAGTTTTGGCAGGAAGATTTCCATACCTACTCACAACTTTTTAGGGTCCAATTTGACCCAAATCCCCTTACTGCCTTGTTTGGTATTATTGCAGATGAAGATATAACTTTAAATACTTCTAACCTACAGGTTTTAGTTTTTACCTCTCTTTTAGCGAGAAGAGCAATCTTGCTTAAATGGAAGGAGTCTACCCCTCCTACACATCTTCAATGGCTACGTGATATTATGTCTTATTTAAATTTAGAAAAGATCCGCTGCTCAGTCTTAAATTCGAAACAATCTTTTTATGATATCTAGGGACCTTTCCTAAATTATTTTTCCAATTTATAAAGTTTAACAGTCCACAGACTTTTATGTATATTTTTATCTTCTCTTCTTAAGCGAATATGTTTTCTTTTCTAATTTATCCATTATCATCCATCAGCTTTTTTCTTTGGTAGTTGGTAGGGGGTTGACTTTTTTATATAAATAAATTATTTTATGATGTATGACCTATCTTTAAATTTTTGATTACAGAGTGGTATACCTTTATGTGTTATGCTATAACATTTTAATCAATTTTATTACAATATATGAATGTACACAAGTTATGTTGAGATGTATCTATGTGTTGCACTCCGTAAATCTTGTTTTTTTTTCCTTCTGAATAAAAATATTGTAAAAAGAAAGAAAAGCCATTAATTCCCTCAGTTAAATCATTGTATGTAACGTAAAAAGAAGTGGTTCGAACACAACATCAGTGGAACACCAGTAGTCACCGACAGCCAACCAGAGAGAAAAAAAATCTCCCCTTATTCCTTCACTGCCAATAAGCCAATGCTCTATCCATGCTCGCATCTTTCATGTAATACAATGGGCTCTACAGCTATGAAGCAGACTCGTGTGTGGCATCTTATCAAAGGCCTTCTGATAATCCAAGTTCACTACATCCTCATATTCTGCTTTCCATATCCTATTGTTGTTTCTTCAAAGAATTCCAATGGAAGGAATCCATCCTGACTTCACCATATTTTATCATGTGGCTCCAAGTATCCCAAAACCACATCTTTAGCAACGACTCCAACATCTTCACAACCTTTGAGGTCAGACTAACAGGCCTACAATTTCCTGTTTGAAGAGTGAAGTGACATTTGCAATTTTCCAGTCCTCCAGAAAAATGCCAGAATCCACTGATTCTTGAAAGATCATTACTAATGCCATCACAATCTCTTTAGCCTCCTCTATCAGAACGCTGGGGTGTAGATTATCTGAACCGGGTGACGTATCCACCTTCAGAACATTCACTTTCCCAAGCATCATCTCCCTAGCAATCGCAACTTCACTCACTTCTGCCCTCTGACATTCCAGAGCCTGCGGCATACTGTTAGTGCTTTGTACAGTGAAGACGTATTCAGTTCTTCCAACATGTCCTTGTCCACTATTGCTTCTTTCACTGTGGGTTAATTACCTATTACTATCATTTTCCAGTGGCCGATTACAGTGAACTGCAGCTCCCAGAGCTGTTGTGTGCTGTGTTCTTCGGTGCGAGATGTATGTGGATGACAAAAACCGATAGCCTGTACCATGCAGCACATCCGCCCCACCTTCTCTACATTTTTGGTTGGGTCTTTCATTAATAACCATCCCAGACCAACCGCGTTTAATCTTCTTTTTAAAAGATGCTATGCAGTAGTGTAGCAGTTTTGTGGAATTTAAACGAAGTTGGGAATCGGGTGAGGGGTTTGCCAAACAGTCAGTATTTTGAAAGCGGTAGGATTGCATATCATCTGGGGTTTATTCTACCCGAAAGCGGGGAGCAACGGGGATCGGGTTTCTTCCAATGGACGGACGGCAACATCACACAAATTACTCTGTGAAATGCATGGGGGTGAGTGGGTCAGAGACAGTGGTGTGGAAATTGGAGTAGGTTACAGAGATAGGGAGGTCTTTAGGGCCAAAAGGGTTCACAGTGAGAGGGAAGTGTGAAGAGGCAGGATATTGTTACAGAGTGAAATGGGTGTAGACACAGTTAGAGGAAGCTCTGTGCACAGATTTGTTTAAATTGTAACCCCACGAATAGTGTTGGTGGTGGCTGTTGAGTGGGGAGCTAAGGGGTAGAGGTAGGCTAAAGGGACGGGATGATGTTAGAGGTTTGGGGGAAGGATATCGAGAAGAGAGTGTGGGACTGGGGAGAGATGATAGAAGATGGGAGCTGGTGGATTGTTTCAAGGGAGAGAGGGTGGGAGAGGGGATTGGGTGGAGTGTTTATAGGGAGAGAGGAGTGAAGGGGAAGTTGGTGGGTTTTCACGGCCATTTAGCCGTGAGAGATCTCAGGAGCATCCCAGGACGTATTCTAATGGTATGTTTCTGACTCCTTTTCTCACTTCAGCCCACTCTCTCCAGTGTTACGACTGCGACAGTTCCAGAGAGAAATGCAGCCTGGGTCAGAGGAACGTCACCTGTAACGACACCTTGAACCTCACTTGCATCACCCTCACCATCCGGACAAAGTTGCTTTTACCGACTTCAGGTAGTACCAGGACCACCCAACAGCTATTTGGAGTATAACAGGCGGAGTGGACAATTGAGGGGTAGGCGTGGCACCGGCAAGCGAACAAAGAAGTGAATAGACACAATAATGAGGAAATGGATACAGACAGACATACTTTATTGATCCCGAGGGAAATTGGGTTTCGTTACAGCCACGCCAACAAAGAATACTGTAGAAATATAGCAATATAAAACCATAAATAATTAAATAATAATAAGTTAATCATGCCAAGTGGAAATAAATCCAGGACCAGCCTATTGGCTCACACTCCGAGGGAGGAGTTGTAAAGTTTGATGGCCACAGGCAGGAATGACTTCCTATGACGCTCAGTGTTACATCTCAGTGGAATGAGTCACTGGCTGAATGTACTCCTGTGCCTAACCAGTACTTTATGGAGTGGATGGGAGTAATTGTCCAAGATGGCATGCAACTTCGACAGCATCATAGGGGGATTGAGAAGGAAGACTGGTGGACTGTGCAAGGAGAAGGCGAGCGTAGGATAAGAAGAGAAAAGAGCAGGGTCAGGGGAGCGTTGGGGGCAAGTAGGCGATGGAGAGAAAAGGAAGGGTAGGAGAATGAGATGGCAGATGCGGATAGAGTCATCGCAGCAGCAGTGGGGGAAGGGATACTGAGGTGGTCAAATTGAACAGGGGGCAAACGGGTCAGGGAGAGAGTGAGAAGGTGACGGGGTGAGGAAGGAAGAACGAGAGAGCTGAGAGACGAAGTGGGCCGGAGGACTGTGAGGGAATGTCAGACGGTGAGATTGGATAGGTGTTGGGAGCACGACGGGATGTACCAGCGGCTAGTGTAACGCTAAGAGATGTCTCCACAGGATTCATTGAGGTCCAGCGAACGCTTTTTGGCTGCGGAATCTGCACCGAGGTCATCTCCTTCAACAGCGGCCGGGCTTCCGTCTTCGTGCACTCTGCCTGTTGTAAATCGGACCTGTGCAACAGTCAGGTGGAACCAGGTACCGAGTTGCTAGGACGGTCCACACGCGCTCTCTTCGCTGTCCCTCATTCTTCTACCGCCATTTTTTCTTTCTCTCCACCCCTTTCTGCTGTCATCTCTCCTTCGCGACCCCCAATTCCCCTCTCCCTCACACTCTCTTGTTTCTCTCCCTCACATTTTCTGCCTCTTTGTAAAAACATGCCGCATGCTGTCAATTAATTGATACCGACCCTTTCTGTACAGACGTTCTAATTTCTTTTCATGCACAGCAAGAACCCAAAACATGACGATCCCTCCGCGCCGACCCTTTCACACCGTGGCACTCCCTCATCACTGGCACTCTCTGTGTGCCCCTTCCTCATCGCACCAGCTGCGGCGAGCGCTCTCACCTCAAGTGAAATCCTTCAGCACTCTGTCCTTTTCTTCTTTTAAAAAAACGATAAACCTTTATTTACACATGACGTACACAAAATACAAATATTCAATTTTTGCAAGACGGTGATAAAATTCAAACTAAAATATTGCTATATATTGTCTATAAAACAGTTAATTTCCCGGGGCGGGGGGAGAGGAAACCGCTTCCGGAAATTCACCACCGTACCCATTGTAACCGCATGCTCCCTCTCCAACAACAGCCGGGCACGAACGTATCCTCAGAAGAAGAGCAGGCTGTCGGCTCTGGCAGAGCCCTCGAATATTCGCCGCATAAACCCGTGAATAGCCATTTTGGCCAGGCCCAAGAACAACTCCACCAGTAGATCCTCTTCGGCCCGTCACCACCCTTTCCACACCACGGCGATCTCTCCTCACCAATCTTCAAACTGCACTCTATCCTCATTGCCCATCCAACAGTACTGACAATATTTAAGGCAGATCTATACTCAATTTGCATCCCGTACAGATTCATGATGGAGACGCCGCTAATATAATCCTCTGGGGCGTAAAAACTGTTCTCTGCATACCCCGTCTTTTTAAGCCTTTCAACATGCGATAGGTTTCAAAGAGATTCTCCAGTGTTTCTTCGAAACTCAGACGAGTACAGACCCAGAGGCACCAAACGCTCCTCATGTGTAAACACTTTCATTCACGGAATCGTTTTCCTGAACCTGCTCTCCAATGATAGCACGTCTTTTCTTAGAAAAAGGGTGCAAAATAGCGCAGAATACCTCAAGTTCGGTCCAAAAAATGCGTTGTAAAGCCTTAGCTTTACACCTTTGCTTTATTTATCCAGTCTTCTCGAAATGAATGACAACACTACATTTGCAGTCCTTATCACTGACTCAATCTGCAAGTTAACCTTTAGGGAAACCTGCACGAGAACTCTCAAGTCCCTTTGTATCTCTGACTTCTGACCCTTATCTCCATTTAGACAACAGTATACACCTTCATTCCTACTAGCAAAGTGCATGACCATACACGTTCCTGTATTATCTTCCATCTGCCACTCATTTGTCAACACCCGTAACTTGCCTGTCCTTCTGTGGATTCTCTGCTTCCACATCACTACATGCCCCTGCACCTATCTTCAGATCCTCCCCAAACTTAGCCGCAAAAAATTCCATTCCGTTTCCCAAATCATTGACATACAACATGAAAAGAAGCGGTCTCGACAGCGGCGTCTATGGCACACAACTACTGACCAGCAACCAGTCAGAAAAGGCCATTTTTGTTACCACTTTTTGTCTCCAGCCAATCTTTGGGAGGGTGCGCTGCTGATCGAGCCGGCTGCTTTATACCAGACAGTGCCACGTGTCTTGTGTGTTTATGTAGTGCACTCACCCAGCAAATTAAAGAGAGTCACACACAACACCTGACTTGTAGAGGGCAGCACCATAATGTGGCGGATGTTGAACATAGAACAGTACAGCACAATACAGGCCCTTCTGCCCACAATATTGTGCCGACCCTTATACCCTGCCTCCCATATAAACCCCCACCTTAAATTCCTCCACATACCTGTCTAGTAGTGTCTTAAATTTCACTAGTGTATCTGCCTCCACCACTGACTTATGCAATGCATTTCACACACCAACCACTTTCTGAGTAAAAATCCTTCCTCTAATATCCCCCTTGAACTTCCCACCCCTTAACTTAAAGCCATGTCCTCTTGTATTGAGCAGTGGTGCCCTGGGGAAGAGGCGCTGGCTGTCCACTCTATCTATTCCTCTTAATACCTTGTACCCCTCTATCATGTCTCCCCTCATTCTTCTTCTCTCCAGAGAGTAAAGCACTAGCTCCCTTAATGTCCAATCATAATGCATACTCTCTAAACTAGGCAGCATCCTGGTAAATCTACTCTCTACCTTTTCCAATGTTTCCACTTCATTCCTATAGTGAGGCAAACAGAACTGGACACAGCACTCCAAGTGTGGCCTAACCAGAGTTTTACAGAGCTGCATCATTACTCCACAACTCTTAAACTCTATCCCTCGACTTATGAAAGCGAACGCTCCATGAGCTTTCTTAACTACCCTATCTAACTGTGAGACAACTTTCAGGGATCTGTGGACATGTACCCCCAGATCCCTTTGCTCCTCCACACTTACAAGTATCCTGCCATTTACGTTGCACTCTGCCTTGGAGTTTCTCCTTCCAAAGTGTACCACCTCACACTTCTCGGGGTTGAACTCCATCTGCCACTTCTCAGCCCACTTCTGTATCTTATCAATGTCTGTCTGCAATCTTCGACAATCCTCAACACTATCCACAACACCACCAACCTTTGTGTCATCTGCAAACTTGCCAACCCACCCGTCTACCCCCACATCCAGGTCGTTAATAAAAATCACGAAAAGTAGAGGTCCCAAAACTGATCCTTCTGGGACACCACTAGTCACAACCCTCCAATCCGAATGTACTCCCTCCACCACGACCCTCTGCCTTCTGCAGGCAAGCCAATTCTGAATCCACCTGGCCAAACTTCCCTAGATCCCATGCCTTCTGACTTTCTGAATAAGCTTACCATGTGGAACCTTGTCAAATGCCATACTGAAATCCATGTAGATCACATCCACTGCACTACCCTCATCTATATGCCTGGCCACCTCCTCAAAGAATTCTATCAGGCTTGTTAGCCACGATCTGCCCTTTACAAAGCCATGCCAACTGTCCCTGATCAGACCATGATTCTCTAAATGCCCAGAGATCCTATATCTAAGAATCTTTTCTAACAGCTTTCCCACCACAGACATAAGGCTCACTGGTCTATAATTACCCGGACTATCCCTACTACCCTTTTTGAACAAGGGGACAACATTTGCCTCCCTCCAATCCTCCGGTACTATTCCTGTGAACAACGAGGACATAAAGATCCTAGCCAGAGGCTCAGCAATCTCTTCCCTCGACTCGTGGAGAAGCCTGGGGAATATTCCATCAAGCCCCGGGGACCTATCCATCCTAATGTATTTTAAGAGCTCCAACACCTCCTCTCCCATAATATCAACATGCTCCAGAACATAAACCTCACTCGTATTGCCCTCACCGTCATCAAGTTCCCTCTCATTGGTGAATACTGAAGAGAAGTATTCATTGAGGACCTTACTCACTTCCTCCGCCTCCAGGCACATCTTTCTACTTTTATCTCTAATTTTTCCCATCTTCACTCCTGTCATCCTTTTATTCTTCACATAATTGAAGAATGCCTTAGTCCTTTCTTGCTACCCTATATTCCTCAATAGACCCCTCTTATCCTAGCTTCCAAAACCTCATGTAGGCTGCCTTCTTCCACCTGACTAGATTTTCCACCTCACCTGTTACCTATGATTCCTTCACCCTACCATTCTTTATCTTCCGCATTGGTACAAATTTATCCCTAACATCCTGTAAGATATCCCAAAATATCGACCACATTTCCATAGTATATTTCCTTGCAAAAACTTCATCCCAATTCACAGCCGCAAGTTCTAGCCTTATAGCCTCATAATTTGCCCTTCCCCAGTTAAAACAATTCCTGCCCTCTCTGATATTATCCTTTTCCATGACAATGTTAAAGGCTAGGGAGCGGTGGTCACTGTCCCCCAGATGCTCACACATTGAGAGATCTGTGACCAGACCCGGTTCGTTACCTAATACTAGATCTAGTATGGCATTCCCCCTAGTAGGCCTGTCAACACATTGTGACAGGAATCCATCCTGGACTCACTTAACAAACTCTGTCCCGTCTAAAACATTGGAACGAATCAGGTGCCAATCAATATTAGGGAAGTTAAAGTCACCTATGATAACAAACCTGTCATTTTTGCACATTTCCAAAATCTCCCTCCCAATCTGCTCCTCGATATCTCTGCTGCTACCAGGGGGCCTGTATAATACTCCCAATTGAGTGCATGGACAATACCACCCAGGAAGTGGAGAGTGCCCGATCACATCCTGATTGGTCCCTTTAGACTGGAGGGTCCTTATTGGTCAATCTTCATAGGACCCCCATCTCTGACCCACACTGAGAACCTAGGGATGGGGAAAGGATTGAGTGTACCACTTACGGCTCAGTCTGTAAGCAGAGATCATCTAAGCAAGCGAAGAGGCGGAAAGTGGGGACATCACCGAATATCAAGAGTTAGGACATGCTCTGGTGATGGTGTGCATTCCGTTTGCAGAGAAGGAGAATATGACATTGAATGGTCTGGAATGCGAGGGTTGTTTAACGTTCACGGAAACTGCGTGTAACCGATCGATGGCCGCTGTCAGTTGCCACGGGGAACAGAACCGTTGTATTCACGCCACAAGTATCATCGGTAAGTGCTGTCCTTCCACCCTACCCCCACCACGTCCATCCACAACACCGCTGAAGGTACACCACTTGGTCAATCCACCCATCTTTTGGGTTCTCTGCTCTCTCTGCAATCTTCTATTGACAACCTGGTATTTTGTACAACAAAGGATCAGGTCCCTCGTTCTACAATGCATTACCAAACGACATTAGTTTAATGACATCCAATCCATTCTGCCGACATAGTGTCCGTATGCCTGGATTCTCTGCTTATCGATATGTCTAACAGCCCTTTGACACGTCTCAGTGCTCTGCCCCACCAGCATCACTGAGTGCATCCCATGCAGCCCCTACTCTTTCTGTAGAAAATGCACGTGCCCCGTACATCTCCTGTGAACATTCCCCTCTCTCACTTTAAGTGCAACCCTCTGGTAATGGATATTTCTAACCTGGGATAAAATGATGCCAGCTGTATACGTTATCAATGCTTCTGATAATGTCATAAACATCTATGAGATGTCCCATCAGCTCCTGACTCTGTAGAGAAAGCAACCCAAGTGTGTCCTATCCTTCCTCGTATCTCACACTCTCTAATCCAGGCAGCATCCTGGTGAACCTCTTCTCCAAGCTCTCCATTGTCTTCGCATTGTTTCTGTAACAGAATGACCAGAACTTAATGCAATGCTCCAGACGCAGCCTTTTGAGAATCAACGACACTTCCGGACTCTTGCAAGTCAATTTTACTGCCATATCAACCAGTGCAACCACTTTCAATGAACATGGATGGGGACGTTAAAATCACTCGGCATCTCAATGCTGAAGAGGGCCCTGCCATTGTCCTTTCTATCTCCGTCTCTTTATATCTCACCTTCCAGAGTTCAACACGTTGCATTTGCCTGGGGTAAACGCCAGCTGCCATTTATCTGTCCATATCTGCAACTGATCTAGATCCTACCACATAATTTGGCAACACACACACACACACACACACACACACACACACACACACACACACACACACACACACACACACACACACACACACACACACACACACACACACACACACACACACACACACACACACACACACACACACACACACACACACACACACACCAGGAGGTTCTCAGTAAGCCAGGCAGCATCTATAGAAAATTATAACCAGTCAACCAATTCTGTTATAGGGTACTTTCCCAAATCGTCCTCCTGCATTTTGGATGTGTTACTCTTGATTTCCAACATATGCCGAATAGCTTGTGCGTATCACTGGAAGACTTCTACACTATCCACAAGACCACCAATCTTTGTATTGTCTGAAAACTTACGAACTTATCCTTAAGTACTTTAGCCCAATAGTGGATATAGATCATAAACAGCCGTGGTCCCATTGCGGATCCATGAAACATTTCCTGTTCAGAGCCCGTCATTCCTCCTCATTTGGTTCGAGGGAAAGAACTCGTGAGCGTTGTTTGTTGACCTGACTCGTGAGAATGTGGCTAATGGACATCCTGTTTCCTTTTCCCACCATAGGCAACACCAGCCAGATCACCATGGGCTGTGCCTCGGAATCACTCTGCAATGAGCGGAACATCAATTTATTATTTGGTTTCAGACGCAGCAATGTCACCTGTTGCCAGGAAAACCGGTGTAATAATGGATTTCAGGATAACCCTAATACTACGACACCAGGGACAACTACATCATCGCCCACCACACAAACTCACAGCACTCCAAGGCAGAGCACTCCAGCACGCACCACATTGACAGTCACGGACAATAACACTGCTTCTGCCATTAATACCCAGCCTCTCCTCATCACCCTGCTGCTGGTATTGTGGGCGACTGTACTCTAGAGTGTTGCATTTTGATGGCAGTTACATCAACTTGCCGGGCATGAAGGGGGTCAGCAGTTGAGGAGAGAGGCAGATATTCTGCTTTCAGAGCCTCGAATCCACCCCTCAGCACTTCGCATCTCCTCCTCTCCACAATCCACTCTCCTGCCCTGCTGTCATTTCCTCAGCCTACATTCTCTCCCCTGCACAACCCTAGCTGGTGCTTCTTTATAAGTAACTTCTATCCAGTGGCAACAGGGGAAATGGCAGAGGAAAGGGAAGTCCTCAAACGAATCTTAATGGCCTCCATATCTGATTTTCCAAGATAATCCCCATTCCACAATTGCTCATCTCAGCCTGTATTGGCCCCAAACATCCCTCTGCCTCCCCCAATCTACGCATGTCTGTATCAGTCTCCAAACTAATTCCACAACCCTACTCTCACCTCAAGGAGAGGATCAGGCAGAAGATTCAGCTTTCAGAGCATTGAATTTATCTCCCGTTTCCCTCCCCACCTCTCGCTCATTCTGACTTCTTCTCTCCCACAACCCGCTCTCCCTCTCCGCTGTCATTTCCACACTCCAACATCCCTCCCCTCCACAACCCGAGCTTGTGTCTCTTTTGTAGTATCTTTAATCCAGTGGGGCACGGGAGGGTACAGGGGGAGTGGAAGTCCTCAAGATAATCCCACTATGCCCCATCTCAGATATCCCTCGCTGTGATTATTCTCCACAGCCTTATATCTGCCCCAAATATCTCCCAGTTTCCCCAGTTCACATAGGTCTGCATCAGTCTCCAAACTAACCACACTACCCCGCTCTCGCCCAAGCCTGCATCCAGTCCCTCAAACTATTCCTATTCCCCGCTGTCACCCGCAGCCTTTTGTCAATTTCCAAACTAATTACACTATCCTTCTCTCCACTCTCACCTGTCAATGCCGAAACCCCACAGATCCGTATCTGTCCCCAACAGCTTTCAATTTACACCATTTACAACAGTCCTGTATCAGTCCCTGAACTAATCCCACTGCACTGCTCTTTCCCCACATCACCGTATCAGTCCTAAACTAATTCCACTTAACCGCGCTCTCATCTCTCTCTTGATCTCACTGTAAAACGAGCATTAAAAAACGCTTTGCTTTATGTAAATAAATATTGTAATGTTGGACTGGATTTGTTCTCGATGTGTCAGATAAAGTTCACTGTCCCGCTATTACTTACATTAATCCGCCGAGTTACTTGCCCCCTGTTGTATTTTTCCGGAAACTCTCAACAATATCTGGGGCGAAGCAGCCGCTCCTTCGGCACGCCACCCACATAAGCTAAACACCCCTTCCTCTACCACCGGCGCACTGTGTTCACTGTCTGCATAACGCACCGCGGTTACTCACCAGGGCCACTCCGACAGCCCTTTCCCAAACACCCACTTCTTCCGCACAGCCGGAAAGACGAGGGCAGCAGGGGTAGCAGTGGAACACCACACCCCGAGGATTGCCCCTCTACCGTAATCCCACAGAAATCTGTCTACAGTTCGTTCTCCATTGCTGATTCTGAACCTTGGGATAACTGTCCCACTCCCCAGACAGCTCCGTGGGAGCTCCTCCCTACAGGGTCCAGGTGCGAAAGTTCTTGTTTATCTGGGGAAAGTTGTGCGGTTAGATCCATGTTCACATTTGACTTCGTTTGTCCCACTCCATGGTGTTGTCCTAACGGAATTGTGCTCATCATTCTTCTTCTCTGGATAACTGGCTCCCTGCTTACAAATCCCAGCGTCTTCAGGGGTAGGGAGCTTAACTTTGCAGCTTCGGTGGGAATCATAAAATATTCCCAATCAGGATGGTTATAGTTGAAATCCACAGTCACAACGGTGAGAACTTCAGTAAGAAATATAAATGTAAAATGCTTAGGATCTATCGATACTCTCTAATCGGCGGACCGCAGAGAGTTTCTATGTAAGAAAATGGAAAAGGGGAAGGTCTGGGGTATACAGGTACAATAACTTGAAAAGGTTCACATCAAAGAGTATTACAATTAAGAAACAACGCACAGAAAATACTAGTGGAACACAGCAGGCCAGGCAGCATTAGATGCTGTTTTCCACCAACATTTCGTGTGTGTTGTTTGAATTTCCAGCATCTGTAGATTTCCTCGCAGTAGTTGCTGATTGAATCATTACAGTCATTAACTTTCTTTTTTCCCTTTGCTCTATGCTGGAGCAAAGCTTTGTAATTCCTCATGACATATTAACAGCAAAATGACTTGACAAACCATCTTAATTCATTTAGTGGTTTAAATGATACATCATCACATTCCATATAATAGCCAATTCATCTAACCTTCCCCTTTTAACCAACGACCTGCTGAACGCTGTTCATTTTTATATCCCGCATAATTGACACTTCTTTTACATGCCTCGTTTAATATCACGTCTCTCCTTTGCGTCACACAATGTTGCTCAGGCAGTTGCTATATTTCTGGTATGCTGCGCGGCAACAAAAGCTATGTGCACAGGAACATTTCAGTTACTGCACGTATCCACAGCGGCCAATCATAAATGGAACAGTGCTGATATCCCACTCCACATAAAGGATAAGATGCAAGAGAGATGTGGCAAGGGGGAGATAGTGATGGAGAGAGTAAGTGGGGGGGGGGGGTGGAGCGTGCGAGAGTAGGAGAGAGTGTGAGGGTGGGAGTATTCAAGGAGATGGAGATAAAGAGAGCATCTCCCACACTTGCATTTGCAGTCTCTCTCTTACTGCCATTCTCCCTCTCTCTGCTCCGTTTCTCTCTCTCCCCTCCCCTCTCACTTTCTCCGTTTTCCTCTCATCGCCTTTTCTGCTGCCCTCATTCTTCTCATAGTCCCCCTTTCCTATACAGTATATATATTGATTATGAAGGGTCTATGAGGATGGAGTATTGGTGTGGGGACAGTGAGGGCAGTGGTGTAGTGAGGAGGGAGCACCGCGCTGTGAGAGGGGATGTGAGGAGGGAGAGGGGGTGAGGGCTGATGTGTCGTGAGGAGGAAGAGGTGGTGAGAAGGAAGGACTGGGAGATGAGGAGTGAGCACCTACAGAATAGAGTATGCTTCACTCCTGCTCTCTGGGAGAGTGAGGAATGCAGGCAGCTGAAATCTTCTCCGGAGATACTTAAATTATTGCGATTCCTACTGCACTGCATAACCCACAGTGCAGATATTCCTGCTCATAGCTGCTCCTAAAGCACTTACTCTCCCGCCCCGCTCTTCCATCCTCCCTTGAATGAAGCACCCACTCCCCAATGACTCTTTCGCTGCCAGTTCCATTCCACTTCCTCCTTTTCAAAGCACAGAGCTTCGTAGCCAGGAACAATATAGTGGGAATGTAACCATATAATAGGTTTTTCGGTATGACAAGGAGGTTTCCCTGCCCACCACTTTCACTGTTCCGAATAGTAGACAAAAGACGGGAAGCCAGCAAAACACACACCCGCCTGTAGAAAATGAACTCTCTATTCGCTGATATCCGGCCAGTGGTATAGAGGCATTCGCACCGGACTTCGAAGCAAGTGGTCCCGGGCGCGTGTCTGATCCACAGCTTGCATGCTTCCCATCCATGCTGGGATTTATCCGTGATGTACTAACCCCAACATCAATACACCAACGAGAATTCACTGGGGAAAAAAACACACGCCGCCACCTGGTTCCTTATCAGAATTCGAGGTTCTATCCATTCTGAAAATCGTAAAAGCTTCTGGTCGTATCGCTGCATGCTGCGTGTTCACTGTTAACCAAGCCTCAATGCAACAAACAATTCAGATCTGCCTCTGATACAGCAGCCTTGCCCTGAGAGCGTCAGTCTTATTTTCAAGTGACTCTACATTAGCTAATAAGATGGTAGGCAGATGAGGCCTCATCCCTCCGCATTTTCGGCCTTTGGCCTTGGTGTTGACACTTTACTGCGCCGCATTTAACCGTGAAAGCTGAAGATCATTGATGAATTTCATAGTTAGTTGTTAAGGGGGTATTTACATGCTGCGGCTCGCAGAGAAAGTAGTTCAAAATGAGTTTACGTAAGAGGGAAACTGGACATTTCAAGCAGCCCGCAGAGAGTCGCCGATATACATGGGCACCATCTTTCAGACCAAATCAGCCAAAGCTATCCTTGCTGGTATTTTTCCTGTAATACCATGGGCTGTTATCCTGCTAAGCAGTCTCATGGTTTGTCAACGGTTTTTTAAAAATCCAAGTGCAAATATCCACCAATTCTCCTTTGTCTAGCCTGCTTGTTATTTCCTCAAAGAACTCTAACAGATTTGTCAGGCAATATTTTCCTGTAAGGAAACCATGCTGACTTTGTCCCATTTTATCATATGCAATCATATGATTTCAATGACAGATCCAGTACTGTACCCCGGTGCTTTACGGCGACAGACTCGTCTCCACTGGTACTGTACCGCAAAGTTATATCATGCAAGACACAACTCTACTGGCACCGCACCCCTGTGTAATACTCTGACAGACCTGTCCCCACCACACTGTTATACGATGACAGAATCATCCCCACTGGCACTGCACCAAGTGCAATACACTAATAAACCTGCCCCCACTGGTACCATACCCTGGTGTTAGACAGAGACAGACCCATCCACACCCTCACTTTAACCCTGTGCTATACAGTGATAGACCCATCCCCATGAGTAATATACCCCGGTGTTATACAGCGAAAGACCTGCCTCACCAATACTGTATCATGGTATTATACTGTTATAGACATGTCCCCACTGTCACCAGGTTCAGATATGGCCTAAGTGTGAAGTGAGAGACACTGACACTGGTCAATAGTTCACAGACTTTAATGCGAATGGTGTTGAAGGAAAAAGAAAACAATAAATGCTAGGCCAAACAGAACCGTTAATTAAAACTCTTAAATGGAAAATGTAACCTATCCTGGGGCTGAAAAGTACAACTAAATATAAAACAATTACCACTAGTCTTCAGAGTCAGTTGACTCAACCATCCAATTCCTCAGGCATGGCCGAAAGCAGACGGGCAACAAAGCATTGCTGTGCTGTATTCTAGTCTCGTCCATCAATATGATGACACTTATGGCGTTAAATACTGTCACCATTAAGTAATAATTAGTGGACACATTGATATTCACAAGCACAATTACCATATCTACCCTTCTGCCAAATCTGTGGTTATGTCTCTAGGCGCAGCCCCTGAAGCGCAGTAGACCTGTGTCCGCTGGAAGTCTTGGATCAGTGACTTGTCCAAGATGTCCTCCACTGGGTTTGAAGTACGTTCTTCAGAGCCATACCTTTTCCATTCCACAAGGTACTGGACCCTACCACATACCCGGTGAGATGCCAGGAGGCACTGCACTGTATAGACAAAGGAATCATCTACCAGGCAGGGAGGAGGGGGAGGTGGGTGACTGGGGCCGGGGGAGAAGTAGTAACCGGCTTGAGCTGGGAAACATGAAACACAGGGTGGATCTTCAGTGATGCTGGTAGACGTAACCTATAGGACACCTTGTTGCCAACCTTTTCCACTACAAATGGTCCCATGTAGCGCAGTGCCAATTTCTGGCTCTTGACTTTCAGGGGAAGATTCCTTGATGCCAACCAGACCTCGTGTTCTGGCTTGAATGGCTTTACCTGTCGACAGAGCTGATGAGCTTGCCAGGAACGTTGTTTCTGGGCGCGCATCAGAGAAGTCCTGGCTCATCTCCAGGTGCGCTTGTAGCACTGGACCAGCTGTTCAGCAGCAGTAAATCCTGCGTCAATCTCCTGATCAGGGAAGAGCAGGAGCTGGAATCCCTTCTGGCATTCAAAGGGAGACATACCGGTGGAGGACGACTGGAGGTTATTTTGGGTGATCTCTGCCCAAACCAATTGGCAGCTCCAGGACGTGGGTTTGGAAGAGGCAAGGCAGTGCAGGGTTGTCTCCAACTCCTGGCTCACTCTCTCTGTCTGGCCATTAGATTGGGGGTGGAAGCCAGACAAGAGGCTGGCCGTGGCTCCTACAAAAGAGCAGAAAGCTTTCCAAAAGCGGGAGGTGAACTGTGGTCCACGATCAGACACTATGTCTTGAGGAAAGCCACAGGGCCTGAGCACATGTTGAGCCGTGAGTGTGGCAGTCTCTCAAGCTGTTGGGAGCTTGGGGAGGGCAATGAAGTGGGCAGCTTTGGAAAATCTATTCACAACGACCAAAATGGTGCTGTTTCCTTCAGATGGGGCAAGCCAGTGATGTAACCTACTGAGAGGTGGGACCGGGGTGGGGGGGGGTGGGGTGTACAGGCAATGGAGATAACAGACCCGCAGGATGCTGGCATGATGTCTTTTACCAAGCGCAGGTGGGACAGGCAGATACAAACTCGTGGATATCCTGGGACATATAACATTGTTATACAGTGATAGACTCAAGCCCTCTGGTACTGTACCCTAGTGTTGGACAGTGTCCTCACCGGTACTGTACCTCACTATTTTACAGTGACAGACACAATCCCGCGAATACAACACCACAGCGTTCTACAGTGACAAACACATTCTCTCCAGTACTGTATCCCATTGTTATGCTGTGACAGTCCTCTACATTGATGTTAAAATGTCACAGATTCATCCACAGGAGTACTGTACACTGCTGTTATACAGTGACACACCTGTCCCCACAGTACTCTTCCTTAGTTTTACACTGTGGACAACACATCCACTTTGATACAGTACCACAGAATGATAGGCCTGCCCCCACATGTATTGTGTCCTGGTGTTAGACTGTGACATACACGCCCCCACTGGTACTGTATGTTGGTGTTATACAATGACAGAACTGTCTGCACCAGCACCATTCAAAAGTGTTATATTGTAACAGACCTCTCCCCACTGTTACCGTTCAATGCTGTTATATGGTGACAGACCAGCTCCCACCAATACTGTAGCCTGCTGTTATAGTGAAAAATCCATACTCAGTGGTAATGTACTCTGGTGCTATACAGTGACAGACTTGTCCGCACTGGTCTTTTACCCTGGTGATTTGCAGTAACTGACCCATCCCCACTGGTACTGTTCCCTGATGTAATACAGTGACAGACCCACCCACACTGGTACTATACCCTGGTGTTATACGTACAATGACTGACCCATTCCTTTCTTTTCAAATTTTTTTATTATTATTATTCAAAAATAATGCAGGTACATCAAAGTAACAACACTTACAAAGCCTCAAAACAAAAGAAATTATCTTAAAGATTGAAAATTTTTGTGAATTAAAAAATCCCTACTAAGCAAGAAAAGTGAGAAAAAAAGAAGAAACCCATTGGAAGTACAACCCCGGAGCCATGTGTCATACAAAAAGCTTCTAAAAATAAACATCAAATCACCAACAAGAAAGAAAGATATATCAAAAAAAATTTACACTTAGATCGTGGAGGAAATCTATCAGTTAACTGAAATGATAATAATGAGCAAATGAGCCCCAACTCTTCTCAAAATCAAATAAAGGTTCAAAGGATCGACTTGCAATTTTCTCCAAGCTGAGACACAACATCACTTGAGAGAACGATTGTGACAAAGTAGGAGCAGATATATCTTCCATTTCAACAAGATGGCCCTCCTAGCTATCAATTTAACAAACGCAATAACATGTTGGTCAGACACAGAAATACCATGAATATTTTGAGGATTTATTCCAAAGAGCACAGTCAATTTATTAGGTTGTAAGTTGATTCTGAGTGCTTTAGAAATTGTCAAGAAGACTGTCTTCCAAATCTGTTTTAGTATAGAACATGACCAGAACATATGTGTCAGTGTAGCTATCTCAGTTTTACATCTATCACAATACTTGTCAACATTGGAAAATATTTTAGAAGGTCTCTCCTTCATCAAATGGTAATGATGTACAATTTTAAATTGAAATAGTGAATGACTAGCACAGATCAAAGAAGAGTTAACCAGCTTCAGAATCTGCGTTCAATCCTCCCATATAAAAGTCAAATTGAGTTCCTTCTCCCAATCCTGTTTAGTCTTAAATAAAGGACGCTTATCTCATTGTAATAATAAATTATAAATTCTTCCAATAGAACCTTTCATCGAAGGGTTTATATTCATAATAGAATCTAACAAGTCAGCCTCCAATATGTAAGGAAAATTACTTAAATAATTTTGTGAAAAATGTCTAACTTGAAGATATTGTAAAAAGTGTGAATATGAGAGAGAATATTAATCGACTAATTGTTCAAAAGACATCAATCTACCAAAGTGCATAATCATACATTTCCCACCACTGTATTCCATCTACCACATTTTTGCCCATTCTTCTAATTTGTCTATGTTCTGCTGCAATCACATCACTTCCTCAGCACTACCTACCTCTCCACATATCTTTGTACCATCTGCAATATTTGCCACAAAGCCATCAATTGCATTATCCAAATCACAAACAAACAATGTGAAAAGTAACATTCCAAATACTGACCACTGAGAAACAACACAAGTCACCGACAGCCAACCGGAAAAAGCCCCTTTTATTCTTACTCCCTGCGTCCAGCCGGTCTGCCATTCCTCTATTCATGCCTGCATCTTTCCTGTAATGCTATAGGAAAGATGCATGTCATATTCATGCAAGTAGCCTCACATATGGCACATTACCAAACGCCTTCTGAAAATCCAAGCAAATGACATAAACTACCTCTCCTTTGTCCAGCCTGCTTGTTAATTCCTCAAAGAACTCAAACAGATTTGCCAGGCAAGATTTCCCCTTACAAAAACCATGCTGACTTTGACTTATTTTATCATTAGTCTCCAAGTACCCAAAAAACCTCATCCTTAATAATAAACTCAAACACTTTCCCAACTTTCGAGGTTAGGCTAACTGGCTTAAAATGTCTTTTCTTTTGTTTTCTTCCCTTCTTAAAGAGTGGAGTGCCATTTGCAAACTGTCCTCTAGGACCATGCCAGAATCAAGTGATTCTTGAAAGATTACGAACAATAGAGGTGTATAAGATGATGAGAGGCATTGATTGTGTGGATAGTCAGTGGCTTTTTCCCAGGGCTGAAATAGTTGCCTGAAGAGGACACAGCTTTTTGGTGCTGGGGAGTAGGTACAGAGGAGATGTCAGGGGTAGGTTTTTTATGAGAAAGTGGTGAGTGCGTGGAATGGGCTGCCAGCAACGGTGGTGGAGGTGGAACAATAGGGTCTTTTAAGAGACTTTTAGATTGGTACATGGAGCTTAGTAAAATAGAGGGCTATAGGTAAGCCTAGTAATTTCTAAGGTAGGGACATCATTAGCACAACTTTGTGGGCCGAAGGGCCTGTATTGTGCTGTAAGTTTTCTATGTTTCTATATGTTTTGAATGCATCCATTATGTCTTCAGCAACCTCTCTCAGGACTCTGGGATGTAGTCCATCTGGTCCAGGAGACTTATCCACCTCAGGACCATTGAGCTTGCCTTGCACTTTTTTGTTTGTAATAGCAATGGCACCTTCTCAGGCTCCCAGACACTCACAGACCTCTGGCACACTGCTAGTGCCTTCTACAGTGAAGACAGATGCAAAATATCCATTAAGTTCCAGTGCTCCAAAATCAACTCTCACTCCTTTTTGATCTTCATATAATTGAAGATCTTCCAGCATCCTACTTTATATTACTAGCTAGTTTGCCCTCATATTTCATTTTGCCCTTCTTATAGCTTTTTTATTTACCTTTTGTTAGATTTTAAAGCTTTCTACTCATCCATTTTCCCATTCACTTTTACTACCTTATATGCCCTTTCCTTGGCTTTTATGCAGTCCCTAACTTCCCTTGTCAGCCACTGTTGCCTATCCCTGCTATCTAAGAACTACTTCTTCTGTGGGACATGTTATTCAACACCTTGTGAGCTATTCCCAGAAACTTGAGCCATCTCTGCTTTGCCATCATCCTTGCCAGTATCCTCCTCCAATCCACCTGGACAGATCCTCTCACATGCCTCTGTAATTCCCTTTATTCTATTGACATACTGTCACCGGTGACTTATGCTTCTCCCGCTCAAACTGCAGTATGAATTCAGTCATATTGTCACTGCTTCCTAAGGATCATTTACATTAATCTCCCTGATAAGATGTGGGTGATTACACAACATCCAATCTAAGATAACCTTTTCCCAAGTAGGCTCAAGTACAAGCTGCTATAAAAAGCCATCTCATAGACATTCAACGAATTCCCTCTCTTGCGATCTGACAACATGATTTTTCCAGTCTCCTTGCATATTGAGGTCCTCCATTATAATTGTGACATTACCCTTATTACATGCCTTTTCTAGCTCCCTTTGCAATCTCTATCCCACATCTTCGTTACCATTTGGAGGCCCAAGTATGATTATTATAATTTTTTTAATCCTTTCAGTTTCTTAACTCCCCCCACAAAGGATTCAGTATTCTCTGACTCTATGTCACCTCTTTCTAAAGATGTAACTCCATCTCTTACCAACAGAGCCACACCACTGCCTGTCCTTTTAATATAATATAGTTACTTTGATGTTAAGTACGGCCTTCTTTCAGCCACGACTCAGTGATGCACACAGTGTCATACTGTCCAATCTCTAATTGTGCCACAAGTTCTTCCAGCTTATTTTGAATGCTACACGCACTGAAATACAGTACCTTCAGTCCTGCATTCTTCGCTCTTTTGAAGTTTGCCTTTGTGGTACAATTTAACTCTTTGCTCTGTCTGTATTTGTACCCAGTTATTGGTCTGCCCTTTCTTGCATTCATGTTATACCTCTCACTACTCGTAAAGCTGCTGGGTTATCCCCAGCTCTATCATACTGCTTCTCATCTCCCTGCTATATTAGTTTAAACCACTCCCAACACCGCTAGTAAACCTGTCTGCAAGAATATTGCTCCTCCTCTGATTCAAGTGCAACCCATCCCTTTTGTACAGGTCACACCTGCCCCAGAAGGGCTCTGAATTATTGAGAAATCTGAATCCTGGCCCTGTGCTCCAATTCTTCAGCCTCACCTTTATCTGCCACCTTATTCTATTCCCATCCTCGTTGTCATGTGTCACTGGCAGAAATCCTGAGATTACTACCCTTGAGGTCCTGTTTCTAAGCTTTGAGTTTGTACTACAGATCTATACAGTGATACACATGTCCCTACTGGTAGTGTACCCTGTAGTATACAGAACCAGACACATCCCTACTTGTTCAGTACCGTATTGTATACAGTGACAGACACATCCTTACTGCTTGTACCTGGTGTATATGATTATAGGCACATCTCTACTAGTACCCTACCCTGGTGAATGTAGAGATAGACATGTCCCTATGGCACTGTACCCTGGTGTACACAGTGATAGACATGTCCATACTGGTACTGTATCCTGGTGTATACAGTGATACACAGATTCCTACTGGTACAGTACCGAGTGTATACAGCGATTGACACCTACTAGTACTGTACCCTGGTTCATATGAATATAGATATATAGAACTAGTACTGGTACTGTACCCTTGTGATATACCAGTACTGTACCCTGGTGTTATACAATGACACATTGCCACCAGGTTCCAATACTGGTGACAAGTTCCTACCAGTATTATACAGAACTGTCCCCACTGGTGTTCTATCCTGGTGTTAAGCAGCGCTAGAACCATTCCCACCAGTACTGTACATCAATTGCTGTATACCAGTTATGCAGTAACAGACCAATTGCCACGGCTACTGTACATTATGTTATACAATAACTGACACACCTTCACTGATACTTTTCTGCATTGTTATATGACAGGCGCATTCAATGGGTACAGTGCCCTAGTTGTATACTGCGGATGACTGGTATCCTATCATTTGAACAGTGACATACCAATCCCCATTGTTTCTGCACCACAGGAGTAAGCAGTGACAGAGCCATGCCAAATGGTACTGTAACCAGTGTTATTCTTGACAGATCCATTCCCTCTGGTACCCCTACCCTGGTGGTACAGTGACAGATCCATCTCTACTTGATACTGTATCCTGGTGTTTTACTGTGACAGGTGCATCCCCATGAATGCTGTACACTGTACAGGTATGTGTGTCAGATATGACAATGGAGAGAGCAACAGAGAGACAGAATAAGAGAGAGTGTTCGAGGCTAAGTGTGAGAGAGAGAGAGTGAGTGAATAGGAGGATAGGGAGGGAGGGACAGAGAGTGAGAAAGCGAGAATGAGAGAGGGAAAGAGACTAACAGGGAGAGGGAGGTACAGGTAGGTATAGTAAAAATGAGAGAGAGAGAGAGAGAGAGAGAGAGAGAGAGAGAGAGAGAGAGAGAGAGAGAGAGAGAGAGAGAGAGAGAGAGAGAGAGAGAGAGAGAGAGAGAGAGAGAGAGAGACAATGAGTGAGCAGAGAGAGAGGGAGGCATAAATAAATCATTTCCTATAATGTACTGGTTAGGCTCAGGAGTACATTCAGCCAGAGACTCATTCCACCGAGATGTAACACTGAGCGTCATAGGAAGTCATTCCTACCTGTGGCCATCATACTTTACAACTCCTCCCTAGGAGTGTCACACATCCTGAGCCAATAGGCTGGTCCTGGACTTATTTCCACTGGGCATGATTAACTTATTATCATTTAATTATTTATGGTCTTATATTGCTATATTTCTTCACTATTCTTGGTTGGTGCAGCTGTAACGAAAGCCAGTTTCCCTTGGGATCAATAAAATATTGATCAGACAGACTGTCTGTCTGTCTGTCATTTGTATCTCACCTTCTGTCACTCTCACTCATGCTCTCTTTGTTTTGCTGTTTTTCGTTCTCATTTTCTATCACTTCTCTCTACACTCTCCCTCACCTCTTCCCACGTTCTTTCTGACTTATTTTCTCTACCTGTTCCTCCCAATCCCTCCTCTCTCTGTCCCCTCTCACTTCAGTTTTGGCTTTCCCTCCATTTATTCGTCTCTCTTCCTCTCCATCCCTCCCCCTTATTTTCTCTCTCCATCACTCAAGCTTCCCACCACCTTCACTCCACATTCTCTCTCGGTCCTTTTTCCTCTCTACCAACCCATCACTCTCTCTTCCTCTGTTCTCACCTCCTCCCGCTAACTCTCTCTTCCCGGCCATCTCTCTACTCCACTGTTCTATCTCCATCTTAACCCACTCCTCTCTCTCCCATTCTCTTTCCCTTCTTTTCTCCTTGTCCACTCTCCAACCCCATCCATCCCTCTCCCTCTGCTTTCTCCTCTCCCTCCTTCTTAACACTCTGTCCCCTTTCCATCACCCTCTCTCCACCCCCTCTTTCTTACTCTTCACTTCCCGTTTTTCTGTCCCACTCACTTTCTCCTTCTCCCTTTCTGTCTTCTCCCTCTATTATTTTCTCTCTCTCCCCCTTTGTTCTCTATCACTCCCTTCACCCTTAAGAACTCTCACTATCCGAGACATCTCATTG